>NC_138176.1:111451057-112051057 GCF_964165515.1 Mesoplodon bidens | reverse complement strand
CAATGGTGTGTTAGTTTCTGCTTTATAACAAAGTGAATCAGCTATACATATACATATACCACCATATCTCCTCCCTCTTGTGTCTCCCTCCCTCCCACCCTCCCTATCCCACCCCTCTAGGTGGTCACAGAGCACCGAGCTGATCTCCCTGTGCTATGCAGCTGCTTCCCACTAGCTATCTGTTTTACGTTTGATAGTGTATATATGTCCATGCTACTCTTTCACTTCGTCCCAGCTTACATTCCCCCACCCCGTGTCCTTAACTCCATTCTCTACAACTGTGTCTAGACCTTCTCTTAACCTCTAAGAAGAGGTTTGGGCTCTGTCACCCCAGGCCAGAATGAGAGGAGTGGAAGAAACCCAGGAATGATGCCCGATAGAGCTGGTGATGGGGCTCCCAAGAGGAAGTGTCACTGACATTGCTTTCTTGGTCCCCATGCGAGCTTCACAGAGGAGCAAGAAAGGCAATGCTCCCTCTGCACCTGGTAGTCTAAGACTGGATAGGTTTTATCTGCTAGGGAGAGCAGTAACTCAGCTCGGTGCTACCCTCACTGGGCGGCCTTCGCAGGCATCTCAGGCTGCCTGAGCGCCCTCCCTCCCTCCCTCCCTCCTTCCATGCCATCCCATTATGATACTTCCTATGACTGCCTGTTGGTTTGTCTAGCCCTCTAATAAGAGCAGTAATTTTTTTTATTTAATAACCTTCGAGGATAGTAACACTGGTGCCTTGTACGCTGCACAAAATAGAGTGAGAGCTTAATGAATGAGAATGGAATAGAAAGAAGGAAAGAAGGAGAATAAAGAACAATACGAAGTTGGAGTGGGAGTTCTAGGGCATCTTGCCAAAGGCTCTCTGATCCAGAGACTTCATTCTGGCCTGACATTGACTTGAAATTCACTTACCAGGGGAAGGCCAGGACCTCTATGCTCTAACCTTGTGGAAAATTCTCTCCAGTGTCTGCACTTTGCCAAAGTCGAATGGAATGGCATCCAGCAGAATCACTGTCTGCCTGGCCTGTTATGACCTTGCATGTGAAGGGGAACTTTTTTAGGTGGTGCACATGCAAAGGGATAGTGAGCCCCAGGCAATTTGGCCAGGTAAATATAGAGTGGCACTTTGAAAAATGCATTCTTGGCTGCTCCAAGTGTCTGAAAAGACCTGCCTGCCACTGCCAAGGGCAAAGGATCAGCTTTTTCTGGACTGTATGAGAATTCAAGGACCTATATGGAATTGAAACAGATCATCTGTAACTTATCCCTAGAAAATTATCACAGCTAATTATGGACATGGTGCCTCCCGGCCTAATTTCTATGCGGTGACCATAGAACCGTTTTTATCACTGTTTTGCAGAAACCCTGGAAGCAGGGCTAACACGGTTTTTTGTTTTTGTTTTTGTTTTTAATTATTTATTTATTTATTTATTTTTGTCTGTGTTGGGTCTTCGTTTCTGTGCGAGGGCTTTCTCTAGTTGCGGCAAGTGGGGGCCACTCTTCATCGCGGTGCGCGGGCCTCTCACTATCACGGCCTCTCTTGTTGCGGAGCACAGGCTCCAGACGCGCAGGCTCAGTAGTGTGGCTCACAGGCCTAGTTGCTCCGCAGCATGTGGGATCTTCCCGGACCAGTGCTCGAACCCGTATCCCCTTCATTGGCAGGCAGATTCTCAACCACTGTGCCACTAGGGAAGTCCCCTAACATGGTTTTATAGATAAAGAACTGGGAGCCAGTGTTTAGGGTCCCCAAGCATCCCTTCAGATCTCAGGGGAAGAGGCTGTCTCTAGGGGAAAATAAATAATGTCACATGAAATATGGGCTTTGTCACAAAATGACAGGCCACAGCAACGAGAGGGCAGAATGTTCTTAATGGCACTAAATTGCCTGGAAGCCGGTAAAGCAAATTCTTCACCCGCCAAAGCTGCTCTCGGCCATCAAGCATCGCTCTGGGAGGCCCCTTTAGGTAAGGGCAGAAACTGGAAATTGACAGGGAATAATTTCCTTACAATTTACAGCTTTTACTGCCTAGCATATCACGCACCTCTTACCCCAAAAGCCAGGGGAAACCAGTGGCTTAGTTGAAGCCAAGGAGGTGAGCTTCCTCAGTGGCCTCAGTGGACCAGCTGGGCCGGAGGATAAAGAGAACAGCCTGACATGGACGTGTATACACTGCCGGGCGTGGGGTGGATGGATGGTGGGGGGTGGCCACGTGGCGCGGGGGGATCGGCTCGGTGCTTTGTGGCCGCCTGGAGGGGTGGGATGGGGAGGGTGGGAGGGAGGGAGACGCAGGAGGGAGGGGATGTGGGAACAGATGTATATGTATGACTGATTCATTTTGTTGTAAAGCAGAGACTAATAAAAAATAATAAAAAAAAATAAAAAAAAAGAGAACAGCCTGAGTGGAAACTGGATGGTGTCCAAGCATCTTCACCAAAATAGATGAAGCTTGCTTATCATAAAAATTAAAAATATATGCTGAGGGCTTCCCTGGTGGCGCAGTGGTTGAGAGTCCGCCTGCCGATGCAGGGGACGCGGGTTCATGCCCCAGTCCGGGAAGATCCCACATGCCACAGAGCGGCTGGGCCCGTGAGCCATGGCCGCTGAGCCTGCGAATCCGGAGCCTGTGCTCCACAACGGGAGAGGCCACAGCAGTGAGAGGCCCACGTACCGCAAAAAAAAAAAAAATTAATTTAAAAAAATATATATATATACTACATGCATCGAAGCTTATATCACCGCACTAAATTATGTGCAAAGACATTTGCACAGACTGTGAGAGAAAAACACAGCTACGGAAGGCAGGAGTTCGTAACAGGGAAGAGCTAAATCGGACCCCATGTTCAATCTGTATCTTTGACTTTAAGCTTTGTTTTTCTTTGCTTTTGTTATTATAATCATACATAATGGCCTGCCACAGGGAACCCTGCCCCTCTGCCTGAAGGTTGAACTAAAGAGCCTCTGTTCAGCCCACAGGGAGACAATCTGTCCCAGTGCACCTGTGGCTGGCTGCAAGAAAGAAGAAATTAACACACCCCCTGCCCGAGGCTGGCCATTCCAGGGCATATTTGCAAAACTTATGGACTTTTTACTTTACTTCCTCATCTCCTCCCCCTCTCCGTGCTATAAAAGAAACTGGCATCCAGACCCCGATAAGATGGTCTTTCTGAGACACTAGTCTGTGTCTTCTCAGTCTGCCAGCTTTCTAAATAAAATTGTATTCCCTGCCTCAGCACCACATCTCCGATTCATCGGACTGTCGTGCGGCGAGCAGAGCGAGCTTGGACTTGGTAATAATTTCACTGTGTCACGAGTTCTGCTGTCTGGAGTCCTCACTTCAAATCTGTCTGCATCACTCATGATCAGGGTGACGCTGGGCCAGTTACTTAACTTCTGTGCCTCATGTGAAAAAGAGAGATGATAAGAGTTGCTCAGTCCTGGGGTTGTTCTGAAGATCAAGTGAATCGATAACATGCAAAGTGCTCAGAAACAGGTCCAGCACATAGGAAAGGGTTGATAAATAGCTGGTTATGAATGCAGAAAGCACAGGGTAATTTAGGACCTCAGGTGTGCCGAATGGTACACACGGGGACAGGCAGAGAAGGAAATAGCATTTCCTACAGTCACCCGTGAACAGAGGCCAGGGCCAGCTATCCAGAGGCACCCCGGCCTCCCTTGGGCAAGCGTAACCAGACTCTAAGGGGCACCAGGGCACTGGGTGTGCTCGGCAAAGCATTCCTCTTCTTCACATGAACACATCAGGCTGTCTGATGTACTGAACCATAACTTGCTATGACCTGGTTCCTTCCTCCTGGAGAACTTCAAGGAGCTGGTGGGAGGCAAGCCCGAGGATGTCAAAGTTCAGGTGTTTAGGGGCCTAGTGACTGCCCAGAAGGGATGGGGCAGGTACCTGCCATTTGGTCCTGACTCTGGACCAAATGTCAAAATTTTTGAGCAATTTTCCTAAGCGTGTGTCAAGTGCTTCCCTCCAGGTGTCAGGCTCCCGGGGACAGCAGCGCTGGAGGTCTGAGGGTCCTCGGGGGCACAGTCTGGCTGTGCAGATGAGCCCTTACCAGGAGCACAGTGAGGCTGATGTGTACCCGTGGGCACTGCAGGGCTGAAGGAATTCATGTCCCTGCAAGAGGGGTGGGGGGTTGCCGATTGTTTTGTACCGTCCAGAAGGAAAATCAGATGGAACAAGGGAGTTAATGACCCCTCCTGGCAGTGAGGCTGCTTTCATTCAGGGAAAGAGTGTCTGGAAAGGTAGGATAAGGAGCCTGAATAGAATACACAGGCATGAAGCCAAAGGACATCCATCCATTCACTCACTCAACAAATACTTATTCAGAGCTGACCATTCAGAAGGCACTGGGATAGGTACTCTTGTGGCTCAAATTTTCTTTGGCAAGATCTTCAACGTCTAACACTGAATTTCCATTTTCTAGGCCCATTACTTGGAAAGAGGTATAGATACCGGGTGATTCACTAATAGATCTCAAAGTCTACTCCACATAACCCTATTGACAAGGCAATTTTTTCTGCCACATCTCTGACATTTGCTGAGCTCCCCCTTGGGAGACGATCTCAGAAAAGAGGGCAGGGGTTGTCAGCATTGGTTACGAGCTGAATTATCACCAGCTCCTCCTGTGACACAGGATCTTGACTCTCCGGGGAACTCAGTGATCAAGGCCAGGCGACAGCTGTGCTAAGGAGACAGCACTGTTGCTACTGGGTCCACCATCCATCATGGCAAGATTATACTGTGTATGAAAAATTATATTGTGTTTTTCTTCCCTCTATCTGCTCCCCCCTCCCTCTATCAAGTAAGCAGCCAGGCTTTGGAATCTCTTGCCTCAGAGGGGGGCGTGCATTGCAAAGCAAGAGCAGCCTCAAATCAAGGCTCCTCCCGTGTCCCTGGATGTGCCTGAGGAGAGGAGAGGGTGAGGGTGCTTTTGAGAAGCCGGAGGATCTTCACCAGACGCTGTGGTAACAGCTCTGAAAGGGGACATCACCTCTGGGAGAATGACTGCATGATCCCCGGGGGAAATCAGATCCAGCTCTGCAGCTTGCCAAAATCTCTGCCTTCTCCAGCCTGGCCAGGAAGTGGCAAAACCTCTGGATAAGAAGGAAGCATGTATGATCATTTGCAGGTCCGTCCATGTTGCTGCAGATGGCATTATTTCATTCTTTTTTATGGGTCCAATTTCTCCACATCCTTTCTAACACTTGTTTTCTGGGTTTTGGTAGTAGCCATCCTAATGGGTGTGAGTGCTACCTCATTGTGGTTTTTTTGTTTTGTTTTTTTTGCGGTACGCAGGCCTCTCACTGTTGTGGCCTCTCCCGCTGAGGAGCACAGGCTGCAGACGCGCAGGCCCAGCGGCCATGGCTCACGGGCCCAGCCGCTCCGCAGCATGTGGGATCTTCCTGGACCGGGGCACGAACCCGTGTCCCCTGCATTGGCAGGCGGACTCTCAACCACTGCGCCACCAGGGAAGCCCCTCATTGTGGTTTTGATTTGCATTTCACTGACGATTAGTGACATTGAGTATCTTTTCATGTGTTTTTTGGCCATCTGTATGTCTCCTTTGGAGAAATATCTCTTCAAGTCCTTCATACCTTTTTTAATGGGGTTGTTGTTTTTTTGTTGTTTTGGGGTAACATGTTTTTGTTTGATAACTGTCTTGTCCGAAGATTCTTCTTATCAGAAATGCAGATGGAAAATATTACACTGTTCTCAGAATCATCCCTCCCTGTCATGCTTCCTTTGGCCCTAGAATAAACCTCAACACCGTGGTCATCTTGTGTCTCTTTTTTTTAATTAATTTTTTTATTGGAATATAGTTGATTTACAATGTTGTGTTAGTTTCTGCTGTTCAGCAAAGTGAATCAGCCATACATATACATATATCCACTCTCTTCCAGACTCCATTCCCATACAGGTCATTACAGAGCACCAAATAGAGTTCCCTGTGCTATAGAGCAGGTTCTTATTAGTTACCTTTTATATACAGTAGTGTGTACATGTCAATTCCAATCTCCCAATTTATCCCCCCTTTTCCCCTTTAGTAACCATAAGTTTGTTTTCTACATCTGTGACCCAATTTCTGTTTTGTAAATAGGCTCATTACAAGAGTCCACATATAAGCAATATCATATGATATTTGTCCTTCTCTGTCTGACTTACTTCATTCAGTATGACAATCTCTAGGTCCATCCATGTTGCTGCAAATGGCATTATTTCATTCTTTTTTATGGCTGCATAATAATCCATTGTATATATGTACCAAATCTTCTTTATCCATTCATCTGTTAATGGACACTTAGGTTGCTTCCATGTCTTGGCTATTGTGAATAGTGCTGCAATGAACATTGGGGTGCATGTATCCTTTCAAACTATGGTTTTCTCCAGACATGCCCAGGAGTGTGATTGCTGGATCATATGGTAACTCTATTTTTAGTTTTTTAAGGGCCTCTTGTGTCTTAAGATGACTCATTTTCTCAAGCAGCTTGTTTTTGCATCATGTAAATAAACCCCTTCAGGGCCTCAACCACCAGCCTTTTACAATTCTGTCGGACATGGCTGCATCCTCCAAGGGACACCTTTTAGGATTAAAATGGTAGCTCTACTACAACTACATTTTCCAGAAAACAATAACAACAACACAAACTTTCCTCCCACTGCAAGTATTACCAAAGTGTAAGTGCTGGTGCCCACCTGGCTCACCAGCAGCGCTGATGACCAAGGATGCCCTGGCCTTCGGTCTTCCCCACACTGTGGACTGAGCTGGGCTGTGTTCGCCAGCATCATCCTTGGTCTCCACTAGGGGGAATCGCAAGGGCCTCTCTGGGAAAGAAGGACTCAGGCCTCAAACCACTGCCCAGCACCCAGTCTTACCTCCTGCCAGCCAGACAGAAATAAACAAATAAGCAGCATACCTGAGGGCTACAGAGCTGGAAGGGTGAGAGTTGAATAATGCCATCTATCTACCTCGACCTTAAGATGAAAAAGCACCTTCTGAGGAGTTTCTATTCCTCCAGCAGAGTTCACTGTAATTCTTATGGATTCTATATAAAGTAAAATAATTATTTTTGTGCAGAAGACATACCACTCAAATATTGTGATTTGATAGTCATCCCCACCTCCCCAGCTCTCTGAAATAGTTACTCAATTTACCTCTCCCGTTCGCCTGAAGACTCCCCCGTTAGTGCTGTCTCCAACACAAAAGCATCATAACTTAAGTCAGTACGAACCTTCCTTCCTCTGGGCAGCTTTCCCTGCCTCCCCAAGCTGGTTTTGGGGCTCACCTTCCGGTCTCATCATTCCCCACGGATACCTCTGTCACCTCACCCTGGAACATGTCACCTCCCCACGCTAGGCCTTGTGTTCCCTCAGGGCAGTGACTGGGTTTTATTCACCTTTGATTCAGAGTGCCTGGTTCATAGTAGAACCAAAAGAGGTGCTCAGAAGAATTTGTCCTGGACTTCCCTGGCAGCGCAGTGGTTAATAATCCGCCTGCCAATGCAGGGACACGGGTTCAAGCCTTGGTCCGGGAAGATCCCACATGCCGCGGGGCAACTAAGCCCGTGCGCCACAACTACTGAGCCCACGTGCCACAACTACTGAAGCCCACGCATCTAGAGCCCGTGCTCAGCAACAAGAGAAGCCACTGCAATGAGAAGCCCACGCACCGCAATGAAGAGTAGCCCCCTCTCGCCACAACTAGAGAAAGCCCATGCACTGGAATGAAGACCCAACACAGCCATAAACAAATAAGTAAATAAATAAACAAACAAATAAATAAAATAAAAAAAGAATTTGTCCTATGAATGAATGAAAGCCACACTCTCCTGCTAATAACCATTATTATGTCAGCACATCTGACACGTTTACCAATCAGGGGGCTTCTGGAGAGAGATGGGGAGATGTGAGTTCTGAGACATCAGGTGAGGGTGACCACATGCTCCTTTCGTGGAGGAACCCGTGCTTCCACTTGTAGTGGACGTAGTTGTCCCCCTGGGGGCCTTTGCCCGGGCAACACTTTGGCATCTGTTCAGCCTTAGTGTAGCCTCGTTCTTGTGCACCTGGCATGCGTCCTGTTAAAATGAACGGCTCTGGAACCCGTGGAGTCGTGGGATCAGCTTTTCAGCTGCAGCGGGAGATGAAGGCACATGGAGGAGAAGTGTTCCCTTTGACAGACACTCAGGGTAATTACCAGCAGCCGTAGGTGGAGATGTGTCACATAACCCAATACATGTGACAAGCATGCCCTTTTTTCAGGTGATGTTGGAGAGTTTTTGCCCAAGCACAGGATATGAGGGATAAAGTGCATTTGTATTTAAAACAAAAAATGTTGTGGATAAAACCTTTGAGCAATGACTGATGGTCAAAGTCATAGTCATCGAGCTTCTGCTGGATATGAACATACGTGGGTAAAGGAAAGCTTAAGAGATTAGTCTGGGATGGGAGGTAGGTGGGGAGATTCTCAGAATCTCTGAAGGGTACATGTGGGAACTATATACAGTTATTAAATGAAGTATTATAAAAATGCCTCTATATTTGAGGGTTGGTGAGTCATACGAGACATAAGCATATAAACGAAATTCTGATACCTGTGCAAATTCAGGGAGCTTCTCCTCCTATCTCTAGTATAATTTCACAACCCTATTATGTTGGGGCCACCCCTGAACAGTGCTCCTGTTGTAGTAACAGTATGGTAACTTACTTTGAAAATTCTTTAGAATAAAGATGTGATGTCTGTGCAAATTAGCTCTCACCTGGACCTGAGCTCCTGATCCATCAGTTATAAATCAGAGGTTCCCAGAAACCCCTCCTGGGGTTCAATTAACTTGCTAAAGCAGCTTGCAGAACTCAGGAAGTTTACTTACCATTTGCCAATTTATTATAAAAGGGTATGATGAAGGACCCAGATGAACATCCAGGTGGAGAGATGCATTGGGCCAGGTATGCAGGCAGGAGTGCGGAGATTACCATGCCCTCTCTGAGCTCTCCATGCTCCCCTCACCTCCATGTGTTCACCAACCTGGAAGTTTGCCAAACTCCATACATCGGGGATTTTTATGGAGGCTTCCTCATGCAGGCATGGTCATTCATTAACTTCTTTTCCAGCCTTTCTTCCCCTGCTGGAGATTGGAGGTGGGGCTGAAAATTTCTAGCTTCTAATCCTGGCTTGGTCTCTCTGGTAACAAACCCCTATCCAGGAGCCCACCTAGAGTCACCTCATTAGAACATAGACATTATTTGGGACTTCCCTGGTGGTCCACTGGCTAAGACTCTGACTCTGCGCTCCCAATGCAGGGGGCCCGAGTTCAATCCCTGGTTAGGGAACTAGATCTCACGTGCTGCAACTGAGAGTTTGCATGCCACAACTAAAGGTCCTCTGTGCCGCAAGTAAGACCCGGCACAGCTAAATAAATAAGTAAATAAATGGGAAAAAAAACCAAACATAGACATTATCACCCAGGAAATTCCAAGGGGGTTAGGAACCCTGTGTCAGGCACCTAGGTCAGAGACTAAATATAAGAACAAAAGATAGGGCTTCCCTGGTGGCGCAGTGGTTGAGAGACCGCTTGCCAATGCAGGGGACACAGGTTCATGCCCTGGTCCGGGAAGATCCCACATGCCTTGGAGCGGCTGGGCCCGTGAGCCATGGCGGCTGAGCCTGCACGTCTGGGGCCTGTGCTCCACAACGGGAGAGGCCCCGCGTACCGCGCAAAAAAAAAAAAAAAAAAAGAACAAAAGATGCTCCTAGTGTCTTATTAGGGTTTTAAGATCTCTGCACCAGGAACCAGGGGAAGAGATCAATATATATATTTTCTATTATTCCACAAGTGCCATGAGCTCACTTCATGGAAAACACTCTCTTTAATCCAACCATTCTCACAAAACTGCTTAATTTCCTTCTAGTAGCATTTCTAGATTTGTTTGTTTGTTTGGCATAAAATACCGTACTAAATAATTAGTGAATGTCTTTTGTGCTCATTTGAGGGTGTGAGGGTGGAAGTGAACAACTGTGAGGTGTCTGAAGCCCTTAAAAATCAATCCCTTGGGACTTCCCTGGTGGCTCAGAGTCCACCTGCCAATGCAGGGGACATGGATTCGAGCCCTGGTCCAGGAAGATTCCACATGCTGCGGAGCAACTAAGCCCGTGCACCACAACTACTGAGCCTGCACTCTAGAGCTTGCGAGCCACAACTACTGAGCCCGCGAGCCTAGAACCCGTGCTCCACAACAAGAGAAGCCACCGCAATGAGAAGCCTGCTCACCACAACAAAGAGTAGCCCGCTCTCTCTGCAACTAGAGAAAGCCCGCATGCAGCAACGAAGACCCAATGCAGCCAAAAAAAAAAAAAAAAAAACCAACCAATCCCTTGTCCTACAGCAGAGATACATGAGTTCTTGTTAAAGAGAAGAGCTTTAAGCTGTCAGAACCTCACTGAAAGTCACATGCAAAAAAATTTTTTTTAATTAAAAAATTAAAAAATAGTATCCAGACTTCTTCGACAAATAAGTAACAAGGAAAAAAGAAACATAGGTGAGGCACTTAAAAGAAATCAACTAATTGTAATCAATGAACCAATCATATCCAGATTCAAACAAACTGTAAAAAAAAAACATTCATGACATTTATGAGACAATTGGAGATTTGAATACCAATTGGATATTTGGTGATGCTATTGGTAATATTTTAGATGTGATAATGGTATTGTGGTAATGTTAAAAATGGGTCCTTATCTTTTAGAGATACACACTGACATAGTCACAGGTGAAATGACTTACATCAAAGTAATACAAGAGAGGGAAAAGGAGTAGGGATACAGATAAACAGTAAATAAAATAATAAGTACATAAATAAGCATTAAAAAAAAGTCACATGCACATCCTGACATAATTGTGAAGGGTGGGGATGTGGTTCTGGAAATGGGAACCTTGATGATCCCTCCCTAAACAGGCTCACGAGACACATTTATAAGCATTGTGAGTACATGACATTTACAGCATTTCATAATGTTGTCTATGTGATGTAAATGTCATTGAAGCTTCATTGGCCTATGTCTCCATCTTCCCTGCATTCTTCGGAATTGTTTCAGTGATGAATCTCCTTAAGTTTAAAGTGTGAGCCATGTCCACCAGGTATTCAGAGTGAACACTGTGCAGGGGGCCCTCACTGTTGGAGAAGGGGGAGTGGACGGAGGAACTAGTGCTTGCTCTAGGGCAAGGCCGAGAACTCTACCCTGAATCAGTGTGGCCTGGGGCCTCCTGGATATGGCAGGCCTGTGTTAGAAAGAAAAATGGGTGGATCAGAAGGAGTCAGTTAGCAATGGAATCATGGAAAACGGAGAGTCTCAGAGTGGGCAGTGTTCATCCAACTACTGTCTGTAAGGAGACATTCACCTTCCTGCAGAGAACCCTGATGACACTGAATATTCATCTCATATAACGGCCAGCCTTGCTTTCATTCTTTCCTCGTCAGGCAATCTGCTGATTGTTCAGCTTCTATTGACATTGAAACAACATCTGATATTTTTAAAAATACTACTGTTGTCTTCTGGCCGGAACTAAAGGACTCTAAAGTCACAAAATGGAATGAGCTAAATCTTTAGTCATTGTATGCAAAGTCACCCCCGCCCCACACACTGCACTGTGACGTCAGTATGAATTAAATTCCATTGCGGTAAATTTCTGGCATTTGGGGCTCGCTAGTACAGAAGCTTGCATTATGTGAGCTGATATACCTAGAAACCCCTCATCTTCTTCTTTTTTAAAAAAATTTTTTGGTGCTTCCCTGGTGGCGCAGTGGTTGAGAGAGAGTCCGCCTGCCGATGCAGGGGACACTGGTTTGTGCCCCGGTCCGGGAAGATCCCATATGCCGCGGAGCAGCTGGGCCCGTGAGCCATGGCCGCTGAGCCTGCACATCCAGAGCCTGTGCTCCGCAACGGGAGAGGCCACAACAGTCAGAGACCCGCGTACTGCAAAAAAAAAAAAAAAATTTTTTTTGGCTGTGCCACGCAGCATGTGGGATCTTAGTTCCCCGACCAGGGATAGACCCTGCACTACCTGCATTGGAAACATGGAGTCTTAACCACCGGACCACCAAGGAAGTCCCTCATCTTCTTAAGCTTAACAACTTCCTCCTCCTCTTTCCCATATCTGATAATTGGGTTGGGAAGGACGGTGGGCCAGGAAAGAAGAAAAGGAGACTATTGTCTCATATGACACTGTTGTAAAATAACTCAGACATGATGTATGTGGACGTGGGTCTCCTGCGTGTACTGTAGCGGTAGCTCCTCTCTTCCACATACTGTGTGTTCAGCCAGCCTGTAGAAAATATAAGGCACTCTCAAAATTGGTCTATTAATTTTTTTTTTTTTTTTTTTTTTTGCGGTACACGGGCCTCTCACTGTTGTGGCCTCTCCCGTTGTGGAGCACAGGCTCCGGACGCGCAGGCCCAGCGGCCATGACTCACGGGCCCATCCGCTCCACGGCATGTGGGATCTTCGCGGACCGGGGCACGAACCCGCGTCTCCTGCATCAGCGGGCAGACTCCCAACCACTGTGCCACCAGGGAAGCCCTGGTCTATTAATTTGAAAGCACATTGACATACAAGCCAAAAAATAATGATGTACAGTTTCAGCCTGGATAATATCCTTCACAAATCAAGGGTAATTTCTAAAATAACATAGTTACAGGATTTATAGATTTGATTTCACTAGTAGCATGCAGGTTACTTACTAAGCAGGTGATAGAATTTCTATTTGATACAGTCCACTGCATGAAAAGAACAAAGAATAACCTCTGCAGCACTCAGAATAGTAGGAGATCATTAACTGTGATATAACCTCTGCAGTGAATTAATAATAAATGCAATCAAGCATAATTTTGATAGTTTGAAGAAAATATTTTTGATAGCTAAAAATTATTAATAATTTTCAATAATAAACCTAAATGACTTTTGAAAACAGGAAAAAACACTTAATTAAAAAAAAGAGAAGCCCATATTATGGGATATTTATACAATTATACTATGTAGCAATTATGAAGAATTAAAAGGAGTCCAAAATGTAGTGTTAGATGAAAACATCAAGGCTATATAATAACAATCATTGCTAACTTTAAAATATACATCTATCCTTACATACACATGATAGATCTACATCTATATCTGTCCCTATGTATATATACACACACACAATTGAAATTTATCCTTACCTATATATACATATACAAACACACAAATATATATCTAATCCTTACATATAATATACATATATATACAATATTTTTTAAGTGAATAATGGTATTTCTGGTAAGTGATATTGAGAGAGCCAGGAAGCATGGAGAAAGACTTGGGTTTTTTTTTCACTGTACACCCTTCTATGGGTTTAGTTTTTAATATATATGCAAACATGCCTTTTTATAAAGTTTTTTGTTGATCAATGGCAGAGAGTAGGCAAAATTATGAAGATGACAAAATTTAACTTGCTTAGTTTGAGGACCTAAGGGGGTTTAGTAAAATCGTATTTTGTAATAAAAACAGGCTAGAAAGAAAAAAGAAGAAAGCAAGGAAGAGGAGGTGGGCAGGGAAGAGGAACTGAGGGAGGGAAGGAGGGGAGAGGGCTGTGGATGTTCCATGACTGAGTGTGTAAACATATTGTGTATAATCTGACACAAGTATAATCAATTCCTCTACAGAAACATAGCAAACTCAGTTATCCTCCTTGACATTATGCAGGTATCAATAAGACCATTTTAGTGACCTCTATGCTTGTAGTCAGGGGATTAGCACCATGAATTGTGTAGTCAAGGAGACCAAGAAGTTATTAATAATTTTATAATACGTTTTCCTTTTTCTCTCCCTCTTCTAAAACCTTTAAATCCATTAGCATAGTAACATGGATTTAATCCCAACACAATGGAGAAATCTGAAATTGCAGCATGAAAGGTGGTTTAATATGGCTTTCTGGGCAGAGAATTTTTTCTTGATTAAAAGCTAGTGATTTAGGAGTAAAGTTATAAGATTATTGTTATAGAGCTTTAGAACAAATAAATGTTCTTCTTCAAGACTGAATGTTTTAAAAACATTACACTAGACCACCACTTAGAAGACTGACCTTTGTATCTATCACTAAGAAAGAGAAAATCTCTAGGAAAGCAACTCTCTCGCTCCAAGAAAACTTGAGAACAATTTCATTTGATACTAATAACAATTCAGAATGTATCAGACTGTTTCTGTAAAAATCTACGTCGTATGAAGTTCTTACCATGTTTGTTCATCTGAGTTTGACATTTCTTGGGAGAATGATCAATATTTGATACAACTGTAATAAAATCTTTTTTTTCAGACAAGGTGAACAAGTCCACAAAAGACATGAAAGAAGACAAAATGAGTTCATATAAAGACATGAAGTATCTATTTACAAGCACCATAAATTCACAAAACTAAGGAAATATGATAGGCAAAATACATAGCATGCAAATAACACAGTTTATTAGATTTTTTACCCACAAGACGATGGCCAGAACAAAGACAGTTAATGATAAAGTGCTAAAGGAAAACTATGAACAGGAGGCCCAGTGATCCTGGTGGCCCGGAATGAAGAATGAAAAGTTCAAGACTCTGATGCAAAGCTGCTAGTTGACTGTGCTCCACATCCGCATGGTATCTCCCCCTTAGGAAGAATTGTTTCTTGTTCCTATTAGGGCCCAGGTGTGGTGCTCATCACTGGGGCTACAGAAATGCCAACACTCTCCTTGTCTTCAAGGAACTCCACAGCGAAGTGAGGAAGACAGACAACTAAGCAATTTCCGTATGGTGTTGCTCTGGTCAGTGTTCGGCAGCAGATAACAGAATCCACTACTGCTACCTTAAGTGGGAGGAGACTTATTTCAGGGCATTACGTGGTTTACAAAATCACTGGTGGAAGAACTGACTCTACCTGAGCTTCTGTGAAGAGTGTCCCCTGACATAGTAGGCAGTTGTAAGAACCAGGAGGCTGTCTGAGGAATTGAGGCATTAGCAGTTGCTGGTTCCAAAAACTCTACCTGTGCCCTGACCTGCACAGCAGAATGGACACTCTGTACCCTGCTTCCCCACCATGTACATTCTGAAGTCGGGGTTCCCTGCTCTCCATTAAGGCTTAGTGGAACTTCAGTGAGGTCTGAGAAGGAAATAATGTGAGAGAAAGCTTGGGGAGATAGTGACAGAAGAGAGCAAAGGAGGAGGAAAGGTAGACATTCCCCCTCGGGGCTTTGGTAAACTGTGTGTGTGTGTGTGAGGGTAGGGGGGTTTTAGGGAGGTGAAACTTACGCAGAGGGTGGGAATGGAGGTATTGATGCCTCTGTCCCCACTCAAGCTCTGATAAATCATCATCTCTCAAAGTGCCTCTTCACCCGTTGGGGCATGGCCACGTCACCGTGGGAGTATTACCTGCTGCAGCCACTCGTAGTCCCCACAGAGTATGGACAATGAGATGAGAGCCAGATGTCTGACCGTGACGCCAGCGGTGGCGGGGCCAGGTGACCCCATGGCAGACACTGGCAACGGACTGTCAGGCTCAGGGGCTGGATGGAGGATGTGACAGAGACTTCGGGACCAGCACTGCAGAAACCAAGATGAGAACAAACCAGCCGCTGCTGGCACCGTGGGATTCTGAACAAGCAGGGAGAGATCAGACAGCTGAGAGCCCATAGTCTATGCCTCCTCCACAAGCTCCCATACGACATCCCTTCCGTGTGCCTGGCCACCATTTCAGGACCGGAGGCAGGGAATGGGACACGCTATTAGAGAAAGAACATTCTTTTAATGCAAGAAAAAGTAGGCACTTATGGGACTATACTAGTTGTCAGATCAGTCTAAGTTTTTTTTTTTTTTTTTTTTTTTTTTTTTCTTTTTGCGGTACGCGGGCCTCTCACTGTTGTGGCCTCTCCCGTTGCGGAGCACAGGCTCCGGATGCGCAGGCCCAGCGGCCATGGCTCACGGGCCCAGCCGCTCCGCGGCATATGGGATCCTCCCAGACCGGGGCACGAACCCGTATCCCCTGCATCGGCAGGCGGACTCTCAACCACTGCGCCACCAGGGAGGCCCCCAGTCTAAGTTTTAAAACATGAAGAAAGTTAAATTTTTATTTATGCTTGGTATGTAGGGCTCAACAGAAAGACGAAAATAGTAGAGGGACTCTGCCTATCTGAATTTCAGCCTTAGTGAAACTATGACCTCACTACAAATATTAAAAAACATTTTATCTCGGTGCCTGGTGCCAAGTATAAGGCATTTTAAGGTGCCTCCCACAAGTATGTACGGACCATGAAATATAGTTCATTGTAGGAGTGTGTCCTTACTCCCTGGGCTCAACTGCAGAGAATGAGATTGTATTCCTTTGGTACTTCGTGTATGTGTTAGTCCAGGTCCTTTGGGAAGCTGATGCCAGGGTGGGATTAAACACCAATGACTTTATTAGAAGCTACACCTCTGCTATAGCTTCTAATAAAGGGTAAATGGGGAGGCCCAGGAAGGCTGCTGGACCTTGATGCAAATCTGACGCTGAGTATGAAGCAGGAGATAGATGGGCCCCAGGCTGAGCTGCTAGAGTTCATCCCCTGTGGACGGGTGGACGGATGCTCCAAAATAGCAGGAGGGAGGAGAAGCTGTGCTCTGCCCAGATAAGAGATAAAGAGACCACATATTTCTCATGCTCGAGGTCAAGGAGACCTTCCCGACTACACATGCACAGAAAAGCTCCTGGGAGGTCAAAAAGGGAGGGAGCGCCACTCCGTAGGAGGTAATGTCAGCCTACCCACAGGCCTCTTCGCTAGAATCCATCTTGGCTAAGAGATGTGTGCACACCCAGGGGAGGACCCTGAGACAAACCAAATACAGACTCAGAGCCAGGCAAAGCAAGATGATTGGCCAGAGGAAACCTGGAAGAAATGTCCCATATAAGTGATTCAAACTGCCATGAGGGCAGGACCCTTTCTCTGCGTCTGCCCGTGTAAGTCTATTCACATGAACTCTTTTTCCTCCTAAGAAACACTTTACTTGTTTCACTTCTTTCGCCCCTTTGTGGGAATTCATTTCTACAAAGTCGACGGGCCAGGGGTCTTGTCACTGGCCACTGGTCCCTGGTGGTCTGGTGACTAGGATTCGGTGCTCTCACTGCCAGGGCCTGACTTCAGTCTCTGGATGGGGAACTGAAATCCTGCTTCAAGCCGCTGCAGGCCTAGGACACTCACGATCAAGAGAAGGAGAGAGAAGGGCATGGTTAATGGAAGCGTCCGTCACAGATGACTGTGCCCGGTGCCATCTGAGGAAGCTTCAGCTGGACCATCAGGAGGTCCTCAAGCCAAATCAGATGTCAGGATGTCCAGTGGCTCCTGGGAATGGCCTGCTTTATTGACCATGTTGCTCTCACTCATTGACTGAGCATCATGGCTTCAGGGCAAATGCAGTGACAGATTTCAGGGCACCACAGCCAGAGCCTTTGCTCAGTTACACTCCCTGTGATTGGAGAGCTGAGGCATGCATTCTCACTGCCCGTGGTATGTATGATTGCTCTGCCTCAACATATAACAAAAACAATGCCTGCATCATGGCTTGAGCAGGTATGATTATCTTACAAATACGTAGATCTTAAGGTTAATAAAGGAGATACATTTCTTAGGAACACCCTTAGTATTTAAATACACACTCTAGGCTTCCCTGGTGGCGCAGTGGTTGAGAGTCCGCCTGCCGATGCAGGGGACACGGGTTGGTGCCCCGGTCTGGGGAGATCCCACATGCCGCGGAGCGGCTGGGCCCGTGAGCCATGGCTGCTGAGCCTGGACGTCCGGAGCCTGTGCTCCGCAACGGGAGAGGCCACAACAGTGAGAGGCCCGCGTACCGCAAAAAAAAAAAAAAAAAAAAAAAATACACACTCTAATCTTGTTATTTTAATTACTGTATCTGAGCCTGGCCCTTGGAACGTCTCTAATTTACCTTCTTTGGAGTAGTTTATGCCTTCTGTTGCCAATCTTTTTTTAAGTCCAAGGCTGCTTTCTTCAATTTGTTTAATAACCATCTCACATATTTTCTTAACCGTGATTAAGTATACTTCCCACAGTGATAAGCCATAATTTCTCATATAACCATGAGTATTTTTCCTTAAGCCAAGAGGGTAAGAGAAGCAAGAATAACTCTGAAACACATGATCAGGAAACCTCACATTGCTCACCTATAAAATAGGGGAAATAATATCTACCTTATGATATAAAGGGAAGGATTAGCATTGTGTTAGTCACAAGGCAATTCCAAACCACTCCAGGTATTTTAATCAAAAGGGGTTTAATACAAGGAGCAAAGTGCTTACAGAATTGCTGGCAGGACCCTCAGAACAACACCCCAAATAATTGCTAACTCTGCCACAGCCAGGAAGCTGGGGAGTTAGGAAGCCAAAGCCCTAACGAGTGACTTCAATCTTTGGACAGATCAGGAAGCTCCACAGGACTCACAGGATGACCACAGCCAAATGGGTGCCTCTTGCCCTGCTGTGTTCCTTCTGCTGAACTCTGCTCCAAGTTCACATCTCGTGCAGGAAATTATTCATGTTTATAAGGAAACTACAATTTCTCTGAGGCTTCACTTAAATGGTTTTGCATTTTCAAATCATACGTTCTAGGAATTTCTAGATGAATGAGCTTTGAGCATCCCACCTTGTAATATCAAGACACATCCATTTGGGGGTTTTCAACTCTAGCCTATTACTTTTTTTTTTTGCGGTACGCGGGCCTCTCACTGTTGTGGCCTCTCCCGTTGCGGAGCACAGGCTCCGGACGCGCAGGCTCAGCGGCCATGGCTCACGGGCCCAGCCTCTCTGCGGCATGTGGGATCTTCCCGGACTGGGGCACGAACTGGTGTCCCCTGCATCGGCAGGTGGACTCTCAACCACTGCGCCACCAGGGAAGCCCTAGCATATTACTTTTTAAGTTTTAATTTTGAAGCATTGTAAAAATAGGGAGCACAGAATACCTCAAGCCACAAACATTCGGGGATTTGGGGAAAATAATTAAATTGAAATTTAAAAATTTGAAGAATTTAAGATTTTAAAGAAGGAATTAGAATAAGAACGCATCATGAGGAAAGTTTCCTACTTAACATCTTGGTTGAAACCATTATATATATGTATATATTCAAAAGTATATTACATTTCCGTATCAACTAATTTTTTCTGTACTTATATAATCAGTTTCAAGGATGGATTTTCTATCTGAACCAGGTTTAATTAAGAGTGTTATTGTTACAGCAAGCTTCTGTTTCCAAAAATAGTATCATTCCATTGATACATCATTATTGGGAGACTTCCAATAATTTGTTTCCGAGCAGTAGAAAGCCATTTCTTCATGACTGAGACAACTGGTCACCTCATGTTGGGTTTCAATGTGGAAGTCCCTGGAAGGATTTTTCCCTGCTCTTTGGACAGTAGGGAAAAAAAATTCAGGAGCTCAGGGCTCAAAAAGGGAGACTGGGTTTGTTACACAAACTAAGCTGTCGACACTGGAGACAGTACATGTTTCCTGTGTGTCAGGGAGAGAACAGATCTTTGGGCATCTTCCTGGTTCCCAGTTTACCAGAGCACAACCACAGATTTAGCTCCATCAAAGGCCTCGTCATCCAGGTTTGAGAACCCACGTGGAAGGACGGGTCTGTCCTTTGCTGTGCCTGGGCGCCTGCTGTCGTTGGTTATGGTGGGTGGGCAGCAGACCTGAGGAGGTGAGGCTAGGTGGCCTGAGCTCTCAGTAGGCTTGTACACCAGGGCCTGCGGAGCCCAGAGGTTTTCTTATATTTATTTTTTGGCTTCGTTGGGTCTTCTTTGCTATGCACGGGCTTTCTCTAGTTGCAGCGAGCAGGGGCTACTCTTCATTGCGGTGCGCGGGCTTCTCATTGCAGTGGCTTCTATTGCTGCGGAGCAGGGGCTCTAGGCTCGCGGGCTCAGTAGTTGTGGCTCGCGGGCTCTAGAGCGCAGGCTCAGTAGTTGTGGCGCACGGGCTTAGTTGCTCGGTGGCATGTGGGATCTTCCCGGACCAGGGCTCGAGCCCATGTCCCCTTCATTGGCAGGTGGATTCTTAACCACTGTGTCACCAGGAAAGTCCTGAGCCCAGAGGTCTTTTGAGCTGGAGGGTAACATCTTAAAATTTGCATTTTAAGGTTGGGGAATGAGGAGGGACAGGACTCCGAGAAAAGACCTGTCGGAAGGCATTGTCTGGTCTGGAGAACAACAGCCAGAGTAATTGGAGACTCATGGGAAGTTTCCGAGGACAATTCTGGGGTCTTCATCTGGCTAAAGACAGGACCACGTCCGGAGGAGCAGCTAGCCCTCCCGTGGGCAGGGGGGTTACCTGTTCAACAGGACTCCAGGTGGGCACACCTGTGAGGCTGTTAGCTTTGTGATCTCGAACATAGGTCTGCCAGTGTGTGACAAGTCACCGAAATGCCAGCCTGTTGTCCCAGGGCAGGACGGCCAGGTGCTCCCTGCACTCTCTCTGGCCTCACAGGCTGTCTGTCTGGTCCTGGAATCAACTCCACCTCTTTGTCAAGAGCAAGACCCTTCCCTTTACACACCTCCAACCTCCTTATTCTTGTGACTTTAGAGTCTATCGAAGGTAAAGCAGGAAACAAACCAGGAGGTGCAGGTGGCTGATGCATCTGCTCAGGGTTTCTACTTCCTTTCACAATTACACAGGACATCTAGCTTATGCAGTGTGACCTTGGTTCACAGCTGCAGAGCAGCTGCCGGAAGAACAGTGCACTCACCTGGTCCCCCCAACCGGTCACTGGGGCCTGGAGGAGCCTCTTGTTACTCAGCCAGGCCAGGAGTGCAGACTATTATGCTCCTGACTCACCTGGGCCACCTTCATCGTTAAGCAAAAGGCCCCTTATCAGCCAGTGCTCTGTGCCCTTGGCCAGCCCTCCTCCTGCCGTCTGCCTTGCTGATACAGGGGAGTGATGAGTTTTGTAGAGAAATGACTCATTCACATATGACCTATTCGAAACAGTAACGGTACAATTTATTAATGAGTATCCAGGACCTAGGCTGGTCAGAGCCTGCCTTTAAGGGGCCACTCTGCCTGGAGAACAGTGCCACATCCAGGCTTTAGGGTGTCCTGCCCAGTGGCTCCTGGGTACCAGGAGTGCCGTGGCAAGGAAGTCAGGAACACGAGGTTTTTATATTCCATGTAATGAAAGATCTTGCTGGGGCCGCAGCAGTGCTGGCACCACTGTAACCGGGGGAGATCCCATTTGGGCTGCGTGGAGGGTAGAGCTAAGGGCCAAGTAAAGGATCCCACAGGAGCCGAGAGCTTCTCCCAGCACCACTGGACTCCATCTGCTTCCTTCAGCACTGGGACTCAGCTACAAAGAGTAGGTTCTCCGTTCAATTTTATGTAAAAGCACAGCCTCCGTAGCCAGAGCCTAGAGCAGCTGTTGCATCCCTGCCAACCCTCGAGTGAAGCTTTTGGTCAAGATGACTGTTTCCTTTTCCATTCTGGGCCTCCGTTTGTTTTCACAGCAATTTTTTTTCATTTATAAATTTGTATTTTATTTATTTTTTAATTGAAGTATAGTTGTTTATAGTGTTATGTTAATTTCTGCTGTACAGCAAAGTGATTAAGTTATATATATATATATATATATATATATATATATATATATATGTTCTTTTTTTAAATATTCTTTTCCATTATGGTTGTCATAGGATATTGAATATAGTTCTCTGTGCTATACTGTAGGACCTTGTTGTTTATCCATCCTTTATGTAATAGTTTGCATCTGCTAATCCCAACCTCCCACTCCATCCCTCCCCCAGCCCCCTCCCCCTTGGCAACCACAATACTGTTCTCCACATCTGTGAGTATGACAGCATTTTACTTTAAATGTCAGAGTAAAACAGGAGAGTGAAAGACTGAGTCAGAATAGCTCATGGGGTGTGAAGAAATGTCATCACCTGAAAAAAAAAAATGAGGCTTAAGTTGCTTTCCTCTACTTAGAGAGGGCAACACTGGCATGTGGTTTTGTTAGGAAAACCTCCAAGAGCTGGAAGCCCTTGAAGCAGGGGACCTAGGGGGTGAGAATCAGCACTTCTCAGCAGCAGGCTTTGGTGGGTTGGGGTGCGAATGGACGGTGAGTAAACCTGGGGTGTAACCTGCCAACGGTCTGCGTTCTCAGGTGGTTCACACAGGCTCGGCACCATTTGCTGGTCTTCACACGTGGCAAGATTCCCAGAGCATCTTCCTTTCAAATGTGACATATGTTCACATTTCATAGGACTCAAAATGACTCAGAGAGAAACAGGCCAGCCACGCAAGAAACATGCATCTCTCTGCTGGCAGCAGCCGCTGCAGCCTGCGGGTCCTGGGATGCTCGCAGCTGTCCATGTGGCTGGTGGGACACAGGGAAATGGGGAGGGCTGACTCCACACTATGGGTTAAAACTGCAAGGATGAGAGGCCTGCAACCTTGTCTCCATGGAGCGCTCACTCTAAGGAATTTGGAGACTGATTTTTCTTTTGAGGAAGAGACATCTTCATGAACCTTGCAGGAAGGACACTTGTGCCATTACATCAACACATTTTGCTGGTTTATAAGGGGGCCTTATTTCCACCCCTCTAGGCTTCCCTACCTCAGTTGAGACTGAGGACTCAGTTGAGGAATGTTCCTTTCCCTCCTGGATCTTCCATCTTCAGACCCAGTCCACTCATTTAATGCTGGTCTGCACAAGGGCTGGTCCTGCTTCCCAGTTTCTCAACACTTCACCTTGTAGCCGGGCCCCTGCTTCTCAGGAATTCTGGATGTGTTTGGCTGGGAATTGAAGCCATGCAGCTCAGATTGGGACTTGAACCCACGGTCTTTTAATTGAGATCACACACCTGGTTTCAGGACTTAATGAAGCTCAGGTTCTGGATGTCTCGTCGCAGAAAGAATTCAGTGAGAGACAAAGTGATAGGCAAGAAGTAGATTTATTCAGAGAGACACACACTCCACTGACAGAGCTTTGGCCAGCTCAGAAGGCGAGAGTGGCACCAGGGTATGGGGTTGTCAGTTTTTATAGGGGTGGGTCATTACATAGGCTAAAAAGTGGGAGGAGTATTCCAGCTATTTCAGGGAAGGGGTGGGACTTTCCAGGAACTGGGCCACCACCCACTTTTTTACCTTTATGGTCAGCCTTGGAACTGTCATGGCACCTGTGGGTGTGTCATTTAGCTTGCTGATGTATTACAGTGAGCGTATACTGAAGCTCAAGGTCTAGTGGAAGTCGGCTCGTCTGCCATCTTGGACCTATTTGCTTCTAATCAGTTTATGTTGTGTCCTCAGGCTATGTCATTCTTTTAAAGTTTGTGCCCTGCCCCCTTCCCTCCTGTTTCAGAATGATCTAGATGATCAATAAACTTTCATTGTCTAACTTAATTGAGCAAAACTTTAAAGTTTTAAGTTACTAAAAATCTGGGGAGACTATTTTGAAGTAGACAGGCCATGAAACATAATTATTCCTAAAGAGTTCACCTAAAAAATCTTATTTATATTTAATTTACTTACAAAAATTCCATCATACCAATTTCATTTTCTTGCTGACAAATTTTGTAACAGCGATAAGATCTTATTTGACTTCTAGTAAACCTAGGTACAATAAAAGTATTATACTTAATGTTGATGACTCTAAAGATATGTCTGTATTAACTAAACCAATAAAGTTAAACTAACGTTAATACCAAATATTAATTTAATACTGAATATTTCCCAGATTACATGAACCTGAAATTCATTTGAGTTAGTTTTTTTAATTTATTTATTTATTTATTTATTTTTATTTCTGAGAAGTTATGTAAGCACTTAATTTTTCTTTAAGCCAACCAAATAGAGCTCTTTTACAAATTAATTTTGGAAATGCCATCCAGAGGTGTCTAAAACATACACATGGAATATAAACAGACACAACCAGAAATCTTTTAGTTTCATTTTAAAATTTAGTCATGAATCCAGTATTACAATACAAAACTTGCTAGTTTAAAAATAACAGTTGGAATAAATTAAGCTTACTCATTTGAATTTAAAAAGACCTCTTTTCTCTTTTTTTTCTTCTTAGTCTCAGGAATTGGAGCCGGTCTAGATAAGAGTAAGATAAGAGTTCCTGAGAGCCCTGTTAGAACATTTACATCTCAAAGGCACAGGGAGAAAGATGCAAGTTGCTCCTAGAAGGGCTTTTGTTCCCTTAGGGTCAGAATTTTGAAAAAATGTTTTATCAATCTGGTTTTCTCTAACTGCATACACAAAAACCAATTTTGGAATGTCAAAAGACCCTCATCCTGGCCATTTTTAGGGTGAGATTTCTTTAATTCCAAATCAAGTAAATACTTGCAAATGTAATTTCCATAAACCCATCTGGGGTGTTGTCAGAGGTTAGCTGACATCCCTTGTTTCTCTGTTTGGGAAACTCTGTTACCCATTTAAAAGTTGGTTTGTCAGAGTAAAATTGCTGATGAATGTGTGGTGAGCCAGTGTACTGTTTTTGAGCTTAATTCCTCTAGGTGTCGCCATAGAGTCATTTCAGTTCTTTTTTGTGTTTCTCCCTCACGCAGTCTGACACCGCTGTGGGCACTCGGAACCCTGGATGGCCAAACCTGTGTGTATGTCCACAGATGGATGAGTTTCTTTAAAGCAATAAGTGGTTTTCCCTATGGGGCCACTGCACGGTTATGAGAACTCGCCTCCACCACTCTTGTAAATTTCTTAGTTGCCGGAGAAAGCCGTTACCAGCTGGGAAAAGCTGTGTCCCTTATCTTCGGAGTTAAGAGGTCTCCTATGGTACCTTTACTTTTATTCTGACAAACTCTGTTAAGGTATCCAAACTGAGGAAAGATGTCAGGTCAGCCTCCTACCTAATCACCCAATCCAACCAGCTCAGTGTCTCTCAACTGAGAAAAATCTCCCAATGTCTCCCAGTTGGGGAATACAGGTACCCCTTTTTGAACATAATCTCAAAGAAAACCTAATCCTCACAGAGAGGAGTTTATCCACCACTGAATAAAACTCAAGATTGTCAACCAGTGATGGGTGACCCAAGACCGGGAGAGACTCAAACAAATTCATCAGGGCTTGCTGAGAAGGTGAACGGGCATGAGGGCCCTTGCTGGTACCAAGGCTCCAGATCTTTGTAGAGTTCAGGTGGTGGGCAAGATGCTCTGCGTCCCTTCATGGTCACCAAAACTGTTACTGAGTTTAAAAACACATGTAAGAGCAGTGAGATTCAGTTTTATTTGGGGACCTTACTGAGGATTATAGCCTGGGAGACAGTCTCTTAGATAGCTCCGAGGAACTGTTCTGCAGCAGAAGTAAGGGAAAAACCAGTATATATATGAATTTTGGGGCTGGGAAATACATGTAGTCAAGCATAAAAAGATTACTGATAATCACAAAGAACAGATATGTCAAGTTAATGATTTTAGTGCTCTTCTATGTATGGGAAGATGGAAGGATCTAAGGTCATTGAAATTCTTCCTTAGATATGCATCTTAACTATCCAGGGGCCCATTTATCCAGAGCACAGAACGTTTCCTGTCTTTTCTATACTGAATTCCCCTCAGGGTGCAGTGTCATTGGGCAGTTGCAATGGCTAATGACTTGATCCTTGTAGAACTGGAATGGTGGGTGATATTTTTTCTTTACATTAACACACTGTTACTGAGTCTGAGTTCAAGCTCATACTGCTTGTTGTACAACAGGCAAACACATGGAGACATGAGTTGTTGGGACAAAGAAATAGTGGCTTTATTCAGAAAGCCAGCAGACCAAGAAGAAGATGGACTAGTGTCCCAAAGAACCATCTTACCTGAATTAGGATTCAGGCTTCTTTTATACTAAAAGGGGCCAGCGTGGTGTGACTGTTCGTTGCAGACTCCTTGGTGCCTGAATCCTTTGTTCTTGCAGCTGTCCCTATATGTCTGGTCACGAGGTTCCTGTAAACCTTCAAGACAGTTGATATTTTCTGTTCTACAACTTTTTTCTTTTTTCTTTTTTTTTTTTGCTGTATGCAGGCCTCTCACTGTTGCGGCCTCTCCTGTTGCAGAGCACAGGCTCCGGACGCACAGGCCCAGCCACTCCGCGGCATGTGGGATCTTCCCGGACCGGGGCATGAACCCGTGTCCCCTGCATCAGCAGGTGGACTCTCAACCACTGCACCACCAGGGAGGCCCTGTTCTACAACTTTTTATCTCTGTTGAATGGAAAAGTATTTTACTGCTTTTAAAGGTCAAGCCTGGGAGGGAGAACATTAAGAAAGGGCTATTATGTATATTTCATGCTATAGGCAACATTCTTTTATAAAAGGTGCAGAGCCAGCATGACTCAGCACAACAGAGCACATAACAGCAACAAAAGTTAGAGCTAAAGGAATAGATCCAATATGGAAATAAGCCTCCGCTTCTGCCCACTCACCCCGCCAAACACACAGTACCGGCAGAATTAAGACGCATCAGTTCTTCAGTGTTGGTAAAAAACTCTCCGTGGGCATTTTTATATCCATACACAGTCAGAGCCTTCTGAGCAAGACTTACTGGCAGCCTGGATTAAAGGATGATTGAGTGGCAAACATGCTTTGGAACTGAGATAGGAGAGGCTCTGGGGTTGCCAAGACGTCCATTTTAGACCTATCGTATATTTGAAGTGGCAACTAAGAGGAGGAGGGTTAAAAGGGGATTTAATACTCATTTAAAACTCAAGACATAAAAAGGTTTTTGTTCCATGTCTATCGGGGAACCAGGGATCTCTGAAACTGATAGCTTAAAAAATTGAGTAAGGTTAACATTGCAATTTTATACATATTTTTATGTCATATGTATATCATGTCACCATAATCAGTAAACTGTTAAAGTGCCAGAAAATTCTGCTACCTTATTTTCATTCTGATAGGAAGTAGATGGAATTAGTGTGTCGTGTAGAAAGCCAAGTTCCTTCACAATTTATAGCCCAGTTTCTCAGACAAACTGTTTAGAGTGATACATTTTTCATTGAGGCCATTGACCAGCACAATAACTGTGTCTATATGTACAGCATGTTTATGCCAAATGTCACTACGTTGATTATGTCATTTTAAAGCTAGGACCTTCCCAAAAGGCAGTTAGGGACTGGAATTATTACCCACAGTTTTGTAGATCAGAAAACTGATGTGTGGCTCCTAATGACATGTGCAGATACTGATAGAACTGGCAATTGAACCAGCTCTCTACAGTGGCAGCCCTGGTCCTTTGCCCCAAATGCTCAAGCCCTTGGCTCTTTTGATTTCCCTTTTGTCACTGTCCAATCCCTATGCCCTATTTGTGTTTCTAAAGTGAAATTAAGGGTAAATCTATCCCCATGCTGTAATTTCTGAAACTGAGTTTTCTAATCTCTTGCACTCCCACTGCTGTAAATGACCAAATAAAAGCATGCTCAAGGTCCTTGGCAACTCAAATAATGAAAAGCTGTTACTATCTTTTGGAAAGAGATTAACCTTGTTCTTCGCATGAATGGTTAACTGAACCTGCTCTCAACCTCCAAATACTCAAACCCAGAATATTTTGTTTTTACCTCAGTGAAGTGTTCTAGGCTTTATTTTCTGGGGAGGACTAAGGGAAAGTGATTTTTCATGAGTTAATGAACATTAAAAGCCAGTAGTTTTAAAGCCTGGCTAATGATCACATTTCCTTGGAAGGCTTTTAAAAAATATAAGTTATTGTGTGTTTTATTATACTGAAATCTCCACATTTATTAAATTAGACTCTCCAGAGGTGGGGAGAAGGGGAGAAATTTGATCTTTTTTACATTCCCTAGTAATTCTGGTGATTATGCATTTGGGGAAAAGTCCAACTTTGAACACAGCGCTCCTGAAATGATGATAGCTGTTCTCTGAGATTAAGCCCCTTTACCTTCCTCCATCTCTCATCCCCCTAGGAGACTTGTAGAGATCAAATTATCCCATCGTCCTCATAAATGATAACCTCTTCCCCTTTACTGGTTCCTTCTCAAGCATTTAATGTGTTCAAGTGTCTTCCATGTTTAAAGACAATTAAAAAAAAAGATGTTTCCTCAACCTTACACCTCCCTCCACTGTCTCTTCTTCTCTATTCTACGTTCTGCTCCCTGCCCCCTTGAGATCTCCAAACTCACCATCCCTACCCTTGGCTTTTACCTGAGTGCACCTTCTCAGCTCATACCTTCCTGGGCTTCCTGGCAGCATCACCACTCTTGGCCTCTCCTTCCTTCCATTTTGGAACACTCTTTGCTTGGCTCTTATGACAGCACATCCCTCTCGTTGTTTCGTTTTTTTTTTTTTTCCTTTTCTGGACACTGCTTTTCAGAGAATTGGCCATCCCCCTTCCATGTGACCCTGAGAATTATGTTTCTTAAAGAAAGATCGTCAGCCTACCTGGGTCAGAATCGTGGCAGGTGGTAATGAAAAATCTAGAGTCCCGGACCTACTAAACCAGAATCGCAGAGGAGATGGGTTGAGAATCTCAATTTTTAGCCTACATTGTAAGTCTGAACTTCCCAACCAGTGAGCCACAAATGAATTAAACAAGATGTAGATGCTGCCTCTGCCCCCAGCTTTCTAGGGGCTGGTGGCAAAGGAAGGCAGAGGCTCTGGGCTATGAATGGCTTCATTCATTTATCCCAGGTTTCTTATCAATAGAATCATTTCTGTGGATGCCAAGAGGTGACAGAGTTTGGGAAGTGGTGCCCAAAGTAATCTGTATGCACCGTCAAATTTGAGGACCAATGCCTGGAATGCTGGCATTCCTTGGGTTCTCCCGTCTGGGCCAGCATCTTTTCTCACTACTGTACTGTCTTGTCCAGGACAATTCCATCCACTTCACAGCTCCAATGCCCATAGCTACAGCTCTGCCTAAATCTCCTGTCTAAGACCTACAACCTCATGCCTAATTGCCTCTTGGCCATTAACTATTAAGTGTCCCAAGGATCCCTAAAACCAAGACACATCAGGCCCAGAATGGAAGACAAATCTCCCCATGTCCTAAATCAACTTATCTGGACTCTATGGTACCTTCCCATAGTCTCGTAAATTGCTTTAATTGTAACAGCTGGGTGAAACATCTCCTCAATAGGTTGTAAAGTTATTTACGACAGGAACTTTATTTCTGCAGTTTTAACCTATCTTGGCACTGTGTTATTACTTTTGACAAAAAAGATACTCAATAAACAATAACTTCCTCCTGAGTTCCTTTTTTTTTTTTTTTATAGCTGTGTAGAAGTATAGTATAGAAGTGTAGTTGATTTTCAATGTTGTGTTAGTTTCTGGTGTACAGCAAAATGATTCAGTTATACATATATATGTATATATATTCCTTTTCATAAACAAATTATTCGATTATTCTGGCAATTGAGGTTTTTTAATCTGGAAATTGAGACACGACTATTCATTTCATAGAGTTGGTGAGGAAAAGCTTACAAAGTAACTAGAAAAAAATGCCAAGCACACAGTAGGTGCTCAACAATTATTAGTGTCCTCGCCTAACATTTACCTTATGAGACGGGCATGCACCACTTTTCACAGATGAGAGAACAAAGACATTCAAAAGAACATTCCCAATGCCATTTTGGGCACGGTACCTGGCTTACGGGGTCGCCGTGAGAATCAAATGAAATAATATATGTAATTCTCTCAATGGGGCCTGGTGCAGAGTAAGTGACTTCTTATATGTTAGCTCTTTTAAGGCCAAGTATTTGAGGGGCAATATTTTTGTCTTCTGTTCATTGATGTGTCCCAAGTACCTAGAAGTGTGCCTGCTGCATTGTAAGGACTGAAGACATATGTGTTGATAGAATAAATGTCAGTTCCCTATCCTCACTTCCACTTTTTTACTGACTATAAACGAAGCATTAAGAAGTTTCTGCTCCCCACGTAGCTTGCCTGTCTTGGGCATATATTTGGCCCACTTTTGCCAGACACTAGAAATAAGGCAGAATTAGCCATGGCTCCTGTTCAATGGCCTGACAAAATCACTTACTAGCAAAATATAAAACACCCATCTGGGAGAAAAAAGAAGATAGAGTGTGACATGTCGCCAAACCATGGAGGGGAAGGGGATAAGAGAAAATATTGGGACTGAACAGCATGACTCACGGGAACAGTTTTGAAACAACAACAGAAGAATCTACAAATGAATGCCATATTGGTACATAGCAGGGGGTGAAGTAGAAAAGGGGAGGAAGAGAAAATTAGAAACTGCAGGGACAGAGCTATAACTGGCACCAGCACAGACACTGAGGTGAAGGCTGGCACTAGTGCAGGATGAGGCTATTAGAACACCAGCGGATGGCGGTCAGGACAAATGGGCACCGAGCTGGAGCCGACAATGGCAGCAAATAAAACAGGAAGCAAGAGGAAACTGAAGTGGCAGTAAAAGTAAAGTTAGAAAGATGAACATGTAGCTTAAGACCCATTCATTCATGCAGCTCAGCATTCAACAGTAATATGGCAGCAAGTCCTCACTATGTGGCAGGGACTGAGCTAGGCAGGGGACCTGGAACTTTGTTGATAAGACATGGAGTTGAAGGGCTTACATGGCCTGTTCTTTCTGCCTCAGCAGCAGGCACATACTTCCCCTAAATACCTAGAAGGAGTAAACAGAAGATGAAATGACAGTTCATTTGGGGATGCCAGACACTAAAGCAGTTTCTATAGGAACAGCAGAACCCTGTAATAGGATGGCTCTGTATGGACAACAGGGCTCTCTAGGGGCCGATCTGTTGTGTGGGATGAATCACAGACAAGTGTGTCAAAGCTTCAAAGAAACGGGAGGAGGGTAGGAAATCTGCAATGCATGATGAATGGGAACGTGCCACTTGGTAGGGAATTTGGTTGCTAACCCTCAACTTTGGAAAAAAATTTAAAAAAATTTTAAAAAGCCTTGCTCTCAGAAGGTAAGACTTGCCTTGCAAGAGAACCTGTCTGTCAAGTTTTTATATCTATATTAATTTATCTGGACAGGAAACACGAGGTCTGTGGATCACAGAATAGACCTTTGCTCACAGATCGCTGCAGCAGGACCAGCTTCCTGTGGGGTGATAAACCTGCACGTGCAGGGCTGTACCACAGGAGAGGACCCCCTAAGCTATGAAACTCGGAGTTTATATAGTTGGCTGGCGCATCTGCCCTGCCTTTCCTCTCTGGGCAGGGTGGGTGCGGGTAAGAAGGTTGGGAGGGGAGGGATGGAGGGAAAGAGAGACAGAAAGGCCTTTGCTTTGCATTGTAAACAGATACTCTCTAGGGAGAGGAAGTTCCCCCCGCCCTGCTTTTTTTTTTTTTTCACTCTTTTGAATGTAAGCAAATGTCTCCAGATGAGATAAGACTTGAAATTCCTCCACAGCAATAAACAGGATTTCGGTTCCAAAGCATGTTTGCCATTCAATCATCCTTCAACCCAGGTTGCCAGTAAGCTTTGCTCAGAAGACTCTGTGTGTGGATATGAAAATGCCCAAGGAGAGTTATTCCCCAACACTGAAGAACTGATGCGTCTTAATTCTGCTGATGCTGTGTGTATGGCGGGGTGAGTGGGCACAAGTGGAGGCTTATCGCTGTTTGACGGCAGTCCATAGCCCCTGCTTGGCTTTTTCTGACACCACCTGAGTCGGGGCATTGGGGTGCCTTGCTATAGCCTAGCGAGGGTAGAAGTCTACGCTCCCCACTCTGTCTTTGCTACCGTGAATAAGGTGGGACGACAGTATTTTTCTGTGGTGTGTCTTTCTTGGACCCTGAGTTCCATAGCTGGTATGCTTTCATGGCTCCACTTTTCACTCTTCTTGTGTTTCTCTTACACGTAATGTGCAGGGTTGAATTAAGGGGAGGAGCAGGGAAAGTACCTCTACCCCCTCTTTCGAGATGCAGAATTCTAAGTTTACTTTGACTTGCCAAGAGGCTAGATCTTTTTTATTTTTAATTTTATTGAAGTATAGTTGATTTACAATGTTGTGTTAATTTCTGCTGTACAGCAAAGTGATTCTCATATATATATATATATGTATATATATATATATATATATACTTTTACATATTCTTTTCCATTATGGTTTATCACAAGATATTGAATATAGTTCCCTGTGCTATACAACGGGACCTTGTTTTTTTATCCATCCTATATATACTAGCTTGCATCCGCTAATCCCAAACTCCCACTCCTTCCTTCCCCATCCCCCCACCCCCTTGGCAACCACAGGTCTGTTCTCTATGTCTGTGAGGTCTCTTTTGTAGATGAGTTCATTTGTGTCCTATTTTAGATTCCATATATAAGTGATATCACATGGTATTTGTCTTTCTCTGTCTGACTTACTTCACTTAGTGGGATCATCTCTAGGTCCATCCATGTTGCTGCAAATGGCATTATTTCATTCTTTTTTATGGCTGAGTAATAGTCCATTGTATATATGTACCACATCTTCTTTATCCATTCCTCTGTTGATGGACATTAGGTGGCTTCCATGTCTTGGCTATTGTGACTAGTGCTGCTATGAACATAGGGTTGCATGTATCTTTTTGAATTATAGTTCTGTCTGGATATATGAAGAGGCTAGATCTTAATTATTCCCACCACAAAAAAAGAAATAATTATGTGATATGATAGAAATTCCAACTATCGTTACAATTGCAATCAAATTGCAACGTATAAATGTATCAGATCAACATGTTGTACACCTTAATCTTATACAATGTTATATGTCAAACATATTTCAATTAAAAAAAAAAGGTGGAGAAGGGAAGGCAAAGCTGGCAATGAGGAAAGTGAAACTTAAATAGTGAGACTGATTGCCCAAGGCCCCCATGGAGCCTGCAAAGAATTCACATTGTCTTAGGATTCTGCCTCATTTTGAATTAAGTAACTCTTGTCATTGTGAAAGTGTCAGACCTTCTCAGTAGGTGGTGAGGCAGCCTAAATTTGAGGAGAGAAAGTCACATCAAAGGTTTTGAGGAAGTGAGCTGCTAAATGGATTCTAACCATGTTTAAGGAATCGAACTTATGGTTAATGCTCTATTTAATCAGAAGCCAACACTGAGGACAGGTCACGAGGGGAGTGATTCAGCATCTCAAAGCCCTCCGACTGCTTTTAGCATCTCCCTTACATTTAACCTTTCAGCTTACTTATATCCACAGCACAAGCATATCTTCCACCCAGGCTTTGTCTGCCCATTGGTCCTAAAAGGCCTCTCTGGGTTTTGATAATTCTGATGAGATTCGCCCCCCCACTTTAGGCCCCTTTGGCTTGAGTCAGGAGCAGAGTTAAGGGAAGGTGTTCTGACAGCCCCATTTCTACATCTCTGAGCTGCAGAAATAATCTGCAGTGACCAGGCAGTGTTTGGAGTCCCCTCTGTTGGCCAGCAGAGTGGGTTCACAGTGTCCAGGGTTAGCCCCCAGGTCTCTAGAGGCATGAGGAGTGGAGGTTACAGGCTGACCTTATCAAGCACCCTTTGGCAGATGCCACAGCCATTCCCAGTTCTTGCTCTAGAAAGGAAACGATGTGGTTTTAAAAGCTGACAGATGGAAACGTAAGCCTTCCTTTCTGCTACATCTGGAGTTCTTTTCTGAAATGTAAGACAGTGACAATAAATGTTCTTTGAATGCTTTACAGAATAGTGTCCCAGCGTTCTGGGGGCAGAGGCAGAGGGTGCTGGTGACAGGTAGAGACAGGGTATAGGAATCTCATAGAAGCTGCTGTAGTTGGGAAGCAATCATACTCTCTGTTCCATTGCAGCCACTCATTTTTAGACTGAATAATAGATTTTGAGCTTCCTGCCACACCAAAGAAAGAGCATACGTTTTTTGCTTTTACCAAAGGAAGACTTACACTGAAATAGGTGAATAAACCTACTTTAAGGATATTCCGTGACATTTTGTTTGTTTTCTCCTGAAAGACTTTTATTGTAAAGAGAAGAATGAATGGTACAGATGTCAGAGAGCTGCTTGGAAAACTCGAATAATGCCTCGCTTGAAGAAAAAAAGGTGACAGTTTTTTTTATTCAGTTTCCAGGAGGCAGTTGAGCTGGAAGATCTAAAAAGTCAAATTCTGCTTCTTCAGCCTCGAGATGGCCACATCATCACTGATACAAAAGGGAAGCAGCTCTTAGGCAAAATGTTGCTCCCCTCTAAACCATCAGCCAAAGCCAAGGCCGTACACATTCTGTCTCTGTTGATTAAATTATCTTGTGTTTTTTTTTTTGGAACATCTTTACCTATACAGCTAAGGACACTGACTTATCTCACGGAAATATTGTGGGCCTTAATTATCATAAAAGGTATGTGAAGTGCTCACCCTATAAGGAGACCTAGCTCTGAAGCCATTTGTCAGGTTCTCATACAGCGAACATCCCATTCTACTACGCAATGTGATGAGACTCTCGTTTCAATTGTAATTTGGGTAACAAACAATTCTTCACTTGCTTGTGTTTTTCATCAGCCAAGGGCAAGTCAAGTTCGATAGCGAGGGAGACCCTTGATGTCAATCAGAAAACTTGACTCTCTTTGCTGATGTCATTAATTGTACGAGGTACCACACATTTCCTTGCTTTTCTGCTTTTGTTTTTGCTTCCTAAATTATAATTATTTTATAGCTAAAAATCGAATACTTATGAATTGCTTTGAGATGGTAATGCCTGGAAAATAATTACAGAAAAAAATGTAATATCAGAATGAGGACAATGAAATACTGACGGTGATGGGTGCAGAAAACAAACAAACAAAAAGCCTCCTACTTTATTTTGAACCCTACCCTCCTTTGCTCCTGCATTTCTTCCAACAGCTGCACCTTCCTGACACCTATGTGCCCCAATCAGACGTACCTCCCTTCCCCTGTGAGGACTAAGATCTTTCCAGACCTAGAAGGGTAAAAGTTCCTAGCTCTTTCCCTTCACAAATAGAAAGTCGAATCTACTCATCTCTATGAAAACTACTTTTACAAAGATGTTCAATTACCGTCTTAACCTGCGTTGACGAAAGAAAAACACACAACCGAAAAGTTGCAAGTTATGTTTTATTTGGGGACCTTACTGAGGACTACAGCCCAGGAGACAGCCTCTCAGATCGCTCTGAGGAACTGTCCAAAGAGGGAAGGGAAGAGCCTGGATCTATAGTTTTTGCTGAAAAACAAACAGACAAACATATAGTTGAACATCAAAAGATCACTGCTAATCACAAAAACAGACATCTCCAGTTAATGATTTTAGTGCTTTTCTATGTATGGGAAGATGCAAAAGTCTGGGCTCATTGAAATTACTCCTTTGATTATTTAAAAACATTTATTTATTTATTTATTTTGCAGTACGCGGGCCTCTCACCTCTGTGGCCTCTCCCGTTGCGGAGCACAGGCTTCGGACACGCAGGCTCAGTGGCCATGGCTCACGGGCCCAGCCACTCCGCGGCATGTGGGATCTTCCCGGACCGGGGCACGAACCCACGTCCCCTGCATCGGCAGGCGGACTCTCAACCACTGCTCCACCAGAGAAGCCCAAAAAATCTATTTTATATTGAAGTATAGTTGATTAACAATGTTGTGTTCGTTTCAGGTGTACAGCAAAGTGATTCAGTTATACATATACAAGTATCTATTCTTTTTCATGTTCTTTGCCCATTTAGGTTCTTACAGAGCATTGAGCAGAATTCCCTGCGCTCTACAGTAGGTCCTTGTTGGTTATCTATTTTAAATATAATAGTGTGTATATAGGCATCTTAACTATCTAGGGCCAGAATCCTGCTTTTCTCCCCCCTGAACCCCCTCAGGGTGCACAGTCGGGGAGGCAGCTGCAGTGGCTGATAGCTTGATGAAGGGCAACATTTGTTTCGTTTTATAAATTTATTTATTTATTTTTGGCTGCATTAGGTCTTCGTTGCTGCATGCAGGCTTTCTCTAGTTGCGGGGAGCAGGGGCTAATCTTCGTTAGGTGTGTGGGCTTCTCATTGCGGTGGCTTCTCTTGTTGCGGAGCACGGGCTCTAGGCGCGTGGGCTTCAGTAGTTGTGGCTCATGGGCTCAGTAGTTGTGGCTCGTGGGCTCTAGAGCGCAGGTTCAGTAGTTGTGGCGCACGGGCTTAGTTGCTCCACGGCATGTGGGATCTTCCTGGACCAGGGCTCGAACCAGTGTCCCCTGCATTGGCAGGCAGATTCTTAACCACTGTGCCACGAAGGAAGTCCCAACATTTGTTATTTACTGGGATGGCAGCCACATTTTTTGCCCACACTTGCCTCTCTTCTCACTTAATTCCTACAGCCTTCCAGCAGGGCTTTCTTCTTTCCTGGAGAAGCAATCTTCTTGTGTTTTTGGAAACTGTGAGCATTTGAGGAGCATCCCCAGCAGCTCTGAGCCAGCAGAGGGGATGGGTCTGGGGCCGTGGCTCTCACACTGTTTCAGGCTCAAGGTGATTGAACAGACCTTGAATCTGCCCTGGGTGCATTCAGCTCCCAGTAACTCCCTTTCTTATTCAATACTGCCCACAACCAGTGGGGATGTACACTCAGGCTGGACGTGCCTGAGCACTGTCCTGGAGAGGAAGATGATTTGAGACGCTCCGAGCAACGAAGCTGCTGGGAAACCATCAAAGGCCTGCGTGAACTCGGCAGTGACCCAGCGTGGGGTGTCAGGGGGACAGACAGCCCTTCACCAGGCAGGTGCGTCTTCTCTCGAGGAGCCCATCTGGCTCCCAGTGTGCCTTTATCTCCCAGTAGTTATTGACACGCAGAGTCCACAAGAGGAAGATGAGTGGAATAAATGAAGTTGTGTCTGTCCATTAATAGTAATGCTATTGGTTAGGGATGCCTGAGGCCTTCCCCGGGGCACTGAGCCCACAGACATTTCCCGACCAGAGTCAATGTTGAGGCTGGACCAGTCCCTGTGTTTTTTATTATGACTGCAGGATGCATCTGCACAACAACCATCAGGGAACTTTGAGGAACAAGATTTCTTACCCACAGGTCCTAGAGGGTACACGGCACGCCTAGGGCCCACACAGTGAGGTTACGGGTAAAGAGAGTGTGGACCTGGGGTTCTGCCGTTGTTAGGATCCAAGGGTGGGGTGTCTAGGGTTTCATTGGTTCACTCTTTATTGGCTAATTTAAGACATAAGGGGGGGTATTAGGGTGCGGAAGGGAGAAATGGGGCCACGCAAGTGGTCCGTTATCTGGGTCACCCAGTGTTTCCTGATAGAGGGAAGCTTCATGGGTCGGGGGGTGGCCTAATTCCTTCTCTGGTTGTTGGGCTTGTAGCTATGTAGCTATGTCACAAGGCTGGCAGGGGCTTATTCAAGATGGATGGCTTTGGAAAGGGACGCCTTGGCCATCAGAAGCTCAATGTCAGTAGTTTCGCTACAGAAGCACGGAGAGGACTAGCAAAGCAAGAGAGGGGAGACCAGAAAAGAGTTACTGAAAGTTTAAATTTATGTCAAGAAAGAGTAGAGGATGGCCCTAATCAAAGCCTCCCACCGTTCCTTTTCTTTTACCTGAAACACAAAACCTAAATTATTAAAGTAGGCTAGTATAATAATATAAACCCCTCTGCCTTTCTGTAACTGTCCTGCCAGCTCTTTGCCCCCAGGCCCGAACTGGCTCAGTTGTAGCTCTTGGACCCCCTGCATGTAGGCTCAGCCATGTTCCAAATTGTGCCCGATACTGGCCCTGGGCCGGGGGAGGATGAACGACTGGGTCATTGTCCAGCATTCTGTCACTCTTGCTTGCTACTGGCTCTGAGTTCTGACAGCAATGGCACGTGCCATAAATTACAGCGACTTTTAAGAAAAGGGAAGTTTCCAACACTGTTGGTGGGAATGTAAGCTGGTGCAGCCACTATGGAAAACAGTGTGGAGGTTCCTCAAAAAACTAAAAATAGTTGCCATATGATCCAGCAATCCCACTCCTGGGCGTATATTTGGACATAACTCTAATTCAAAAAGATACATGCACCTCTATGTCCATAGCAGCAGTATTTACAATAGCCAAGACAGTGAAGCAATGTAAATGCCATAGACAGATGAATGGATAAAGAAGATGTGGTACATATATACAATGGACTATTACTCAGCCATAAAAAAGAATGAAATAGGGGCTTCCCTGGTGGCACAGTGGTTGAGAGTCCGCCTGCCGATGCAGGGGACACGGGTTCATGCCCCGGTCCAGGAAGATCCCACATGCTGCAGAGTGGTTGGGCCCGTGAGCCATGGTTGCTGAGCCTGCACGTCCGGAGCCTGTGCTCTGCAATGGGAGAGGCCACAACAGTGAGAGGCCCGTGTATCGCGAAAAAAAAAAAAAAGAAATAATGCCATTTGTAGCAACATGGATGGACCTAGAGATTATCATACTAAGTGAAGTAAGTCAGACAGAGAAAGACAAATAGCATATGGTATCACTTATATGTGGTATCTAAAATAGGACACAAATGAACTCATCTATGAAACAGAAACAGATTCACAGACATAGAGAACAGACTTGTGGTTGCCAAAGGGAAGGGGGTGGGGGAGGGAAGGATTGAGAGTTTGGGGTTAGCAGATGCAAACTATTATCTATAGGATGGATAAACAACAAGGTCCTACTGTAGAGCACAGGGAACTATATTCAATATCCTGTGATAACCCATAATGGAAAAGAGTATGAAAAAGAATGTGTACAACTGAATCTCTTTGCTGTACAGCAGAAATTAACACAACATTGTAGATCAACTATACTTCAATAAAAAAAAATAATTACACTGATCCTTAAAATCTAGCTTGGTCACTGCTTAATGGCTGTAAATAGGCTTAGTCCCAGTTTTAAGGTCACACTGTCCTAAACTGCTATCATTACACCATGTACCAAGTTGGGAACACCTGCACAAAGGAAAGCTTTCATTATGCAATCGAGCACATGAATAAAAGGACACTTTTCCCAAGAATGCAGCAATTTGAGGCAACAGTGTTTACACAGAGTACGAACAAAGTAATGCAGGAGTTTCAGGTAAATTATGCTGATGTCTTTGAGCATCTATGGATTCATTAGAAGGTTAAATACCTCATGACTAATGGGCTCTGGGTTTCTAGGCACTGCTTAGAAGTGGAAATTAAGTGCTGAGTTATATGATAGATGTATATATCATTATATATAAAATTATATATAAAAACACTCTCAAAACTCAGTTTCTTCACTAAAAATAAATAATTTAGATACATAATTTATTGACAGAAGATGTAAGCAGTGGTCTCATCTTCACATGTCAATGACAGCGAGGCTATACAATAGTTACCATGCTACCTCCTGTTGGAAAGTGAGATGCTTAGTCTAAGGGAATTTGCTAGACAGTGGAAATGATCACTTCAAAAGCAAGTCTCTTAAAAACAAATTCTAATCATTTTGTAAGGAAATACATTTTCTTTTATCTCCTTAAACAGAGCATATCAAACAGAGTTTAACATTGTTATGAAAATTGTGTAACTGAAATAACATCAATAAAAATACTGTGCCATCCCAGGAACTATTTGCCTCAGCCTGTGAAGGTTTTAGAGGGCAGGTCTTTTCTTCTTCATCTGGGTCTGTCCCTCATGTCAGGCTCCCAGAAGCCTGCTCTCCTTGGTGTACTTACCAGCAGTTAACACAAGGTTCTCAGCCGGGGTGGCAATGCACTCAGATCCGCAAACCACACACAGGCAGCCAAGCAAATTTTTATCCATGTGGAAAGTCCATTTTTGCCACAAATATTTATACTTTTACAATCATATAAACCTGAGCATGCCCTACCATTTGGCTTAGAATGGATACAACTTGCTGTGAATAACAGTTGTTGCGTTCCTGGAGCATCTGACAATTTTCCTCCTAAGTACACTAGAGGGGTCAGGAAGTAAACTCTTCTTCCCCGATGCGGAGCACAGGAGGCCAAGGGGATGGTGCAGGCACCGTGGATGCTTTTACAGGAACAGAGAAACTGCTAATTTAAAGCTGCCCAAGCAATTACATGGTCATTATTTCCAACTTGCGTCTTGAGACAATTTTTTTTTTGTACTCTGCCACCAAAAATTATAACATGGAAAGTCTAGGAACTATTGGGAAGCAGCACGCTCGTTTATTTTGTGGGTTGGGAAATCAGAGCAGTAATTTTTTGAGACCTGTGTGCAAAGTAAGTATAAGCTCTGAGGGAAGCCAAGAGGGGGCTTATTTATTAAATGTACTTGACTGCCAGGCTGGGAAAAATACTTAAGATCATTTTTATTTACTTCTGGGTTCATTATTGCATTTTAGAAAGCTGAGGTTGCCTGACAGCACATATTAGATAAGTGAGATGTTTGGAATATTGTCTTCAGCAAACAATCTCATGTTTTGCCTCATACAGAAAGCTTGGATGTACCAAATTTTCATAAAGTAAAACTCTTGGAAAATAATACATCACTACATGGAAAACTTTAAATGTATTAAAGACACAGATCTGAAATCTTACTGGACACAGTTGAATAAAGTAAATGGTCAATACTGTATTATTTCAACTTCAGCTTTCTAAGGAAGGGTTATTTCTAATTTTGCCCAGGATCTGTTTGACCATGTACGCATTTCTGAAACTACATCCCAAAAGGACTGACTGCCTTCCTGAATTGAGGATATCAGGATTCATCACAGCTCTCCTCAGCATGGAAGATTTACCAACAAATCACCAAATGGATGCACGATGCCACGCAATTGGGAAATTCTGCTCACGGAATTCTGAATAAGAGACAGATAATCCCATGATCGCCCTCCAAGGCATGCTTGTGTCAATTTAAAATGAACTCTTTTCTGGAGCAAATATTAGCTGCTTTTATTAAGAAGCCAGTGTGCTACTGATAATTTTAAAGGGTTAAAAACGTTTTGCGTTGACCATTTCAGTTACTGTGACATCTCAACATTTGTAAATATCTCCTTATTTGTTTCCTAAAAGGCACGTTAAGGCTGGTCTGTAGGAAGTATGAGCATGACTGACTCTTTTCCAGACATTCCTAAACATTTTTTCCTGAAGCCACTCATAAATGGAGTTATTTGGGCCAAACTTTATCTGTCCCATGGGTTGCTTTTTAAGATTCTTTGGGAGACGGCTCCAATGCCTTGGTCTGTAGCCCCTCTGATTTGGGGGAGGCTAATTCTTACTCTGAGCTACCGTTCGTTGAGTATATCTGCTGCTCCAAAATCAACATACCTACTGGACACGCCTGACTTTAAATTCACACACAATGAAGGACAATGATTTCTGCTGATTCTCTACCCTGAGGGCGTCCTGTGGGATTCTTAAGAAAGCCTAGAAGACTCCTGCCCAGGACTTCCATCCTTCAGTTTATACTCTGCTCACACTCCAAACCCTCTTCTTCCTTCCCACCGCCCCCCAGAATCCTCTTCTTTAGTGTTCACTTTTACCTTCAACTTCACACTTGCTCACCTCCAACTAGAGGGTTCCAATGACAGTTCTGGCCCAGCCGTGCTGCCCAGCCTCTCACTTCCTCATCCCGCCCCCAGGGGACCCTGCCTCTGTTCTCTGGCTGACACAGCTCCCCCTTCCTCAGGACTCCAGGGCAGCATCTGTCCCTTGGCCAGTGACAAAAAGAAAGTCTGGAGAAGACACTCTCCCTTACATTTCATTTGACAGGGAGGCAAAACCTGCTCTAATTTTTGAAACTCATCCTTCATATTAAAAAGAACAAAAACAATGTGAAGGGTATTAAGGTTTAGCATTTAGTTAAGGGTGTTCTCTGCAGATTCACAAAAGCTTTGCAAGTGAAGTATTACGTTCTCTTCTAAAATTCCTAATAGCGTCCTGTGTACAGCATTTAAATGTTGCCTTTATGGTTTCTACAAAGGAGTGCATACCTATTATCTACGTGGAGGAAAACTTTTCTTAATATATTAAAGCATACAACTGCAACCAACTAACATTTTTATTTATTCAACTTATAAATTAAAAAAACTCTCGGACTAATTTGACAGAATCTGTTCGTTTGGAGTGTCTGTGTTCCGGTTCTGTGCTTTAGTATACTAGGTGATAGCAAATCATAATGCACTTTCAAAACAAAATACCTTAACTTTTTCTTCTTTTTTTCTTTCTTTACAAAATCATATTCTTTGTTACTTGTTCACCTCCAGAGAAATGCTTACAAACATTTTAGACATTTGAGACCATACTACTGCAAGAGGGTAGAAACGTTTACTGTAGCAGAATACTAAAGTCATTCACTCATAAGTGTGTTATTCCCCTTATTTTATTGCAGCAACTTCTGATTCTTCAGTATAAAGAGAAATCAAAAGGGAAAATCTCTACAGTCTTGGGTTAAGAAGTGTGCTGGGACCTGGTGACCTAAACCGTATGTACAGGATATAAACATATTTATACTTTATATGTACACAGTTAATGGTTATCTAGTCATTATAAATAGTAGGTTTAACTTAGAGTCTACAAAAATAATGAGTTTAGATGGGCACATGCAAACCAGTACACATAAACTTATTTGTAAAACACATCTCTATGCTTTTCTTTTTTGCTTTTAAATATAAATGTTGCCATTTAACCATCAGCTAAATGATTTAAATGCAAATCCCAAAGTCCCCAATGAAAAGTATAAAATCTGCTTCTCTCCACAGAGGCACCCTGCCTCAAGTGTTGTTCACCTATTAGTAAAGTCGAGATAATTTTGTCACATATGAATGATGGGTACAGACCCCATTTTCTCGGATTTAAGACAGTCCTCCAGAGGAAAAGCTTCCTTGGCTCCATTATACAAAAAATGTTGCAGACAGTAGATATGTGTTAAAATGTCACCTTGGCTTTTACATACTCATCAAAATGAACAAAGTGAAGCCTCTGCCCACTGCCCTGAGCCTGCACTCTGGGACAGCGCGGCAAAGCCCTAAGCCTACTGGTTCGCGGCCCCGTCGGCAAAGGCCGGTGACTGGGGGGGCACAAAAGGCTCATTCTGTTTCTGGTCCTCCTTCACGCTGGCTGCTTGGTCCGTGATGGAGGAGAAGGACATCTGGTCGTGCTCTATGATGTGCACTTGATCCTCTTCCTTGTCTTTCTTCACGTAGAACATTTTTCTGAACTTCTTCAGCTCGTGGAGCTCACAGAAGGTTTCCAGAACCACCAACATGGCAATAAGACCAAGAAGCAGGTAACCTGTGTGAGAGAAATGACAGCGTCTCAGTGCAACCAAGTCACGCAAGACGCAACCTATCTGCTGATGAATAAATCCACTGCCACTTCTACAATTTCTAGGGATGTTTTGAATTCCATGGCTCAAAGAGGGACGACCCAGAGAAAAATGGAGAATGACTTAACCTCCTAGACCTAAATAGACGTTTCTCCAGAGAAGGTATACAGATGGCCAACAGGCACATGAAAAGATGCTCAATATTGCTAATTATTAGAGAAATGCAGGTCAATGCTACAATGGGGTATCACCTCACACCAGTCAGATGGCCATGATTAAAAAAACTACAGATAACAAATGCTGTAGAGGGTGTGGAGAAAAGGGACCCTCTTATACTGTTGGTGGGATTGTAGATTGGTACAGCCACTGTGGAAAACAGTATGGAGGTTCCTCAGAAAACTAGATATAGAGCTACCATACGATCCTGCAATCCCACTCCTGGGCACATATCCAGAGAAAACTCTAATTTGAAAAGATACATGCACCCCAATGTTTATAGCAGAACTATTTACAACAGCCAAGACATGGAAGTAACCTAAGTGTCCATCGACAGGTGAATGGATAAAGATGTGGTACATATATACAATGGAATATGACTCAGCTATAAAAAAGAATGAAATAATGCCATTTGCAGCGACAAGGATAGACCCAGAGATTATCAAACTAAGTGAAGTAAGTCAGAAAGAGAAAGACAAATACCATATGATGTCACTTATATATGGAATCTAAAATATGACACCAATAAACTTACATATGAAGCAGAGACAGACTCAGACACAGAGGAAAGACTTCTGGTTGTCAAGGGGGAGGGATGGATTGGGAGTCTGGGGTTAGCAGATGCAAACTATTATATGTAAGATGGATAAACAACAAGGTCCTACTGTACAGCACAGGGAACTATATTCAGTATCCTGTGTTAAACCATAATGGAAAAGAATATGAAAAAGAATGTATATCTGTATAGCTGACTCACTTTGCTATACAGCAGAAATTAACACAACATTGTAAATCAACTATACTTCAATAAAATATATTAAAAAAAAAAAGAATGACTTAACCTTCTACAAACCTGGATGATTCAGAATCACATGGTGTGATTTTGGGAAAAAAAGAAGCTGGGGCTGATGAGGCATCGTTAAAGAGAGATAACACACTGTACTCACCCAAGGGCAACTTCCCCTCCACTGTATAATCAGTGCTTCTCAAAAAGCCAGTGACATTTCGGAAGAGTTTCTGATGTATCAGCAGTGCTTGGAACAAAGCTTGCCACCCTTTTCAGCACTCAATGCTTTTAGCAGTAGAAATTACAGTTTAAGCTAGATGAAAATTCCCTTAAGAATGGACGTGGAGGGACTTCCCTGGTGGTGCTGTGGTTAAAAAAACTCCGTACTCCCGATGCAGGGGGCCCGGGTTCAGTCCCTGGTGAGGGAACTAAATCCCACACGCCGCAACCAAGAGTTCGCATGCCACAATTAAGGAGCCCGCCTGCTGCAACAAAGACCCAGCGTAACCAAATAAATAAATAAATATTAAAAAAAAAAAAGGAATGGATGCGGATATTTACAAGGTGTTTGGGTGTGGTTATTTACACTTTCACCGGGGCCCCGCTAGCAAACTAAGCTTTCCATTATGTGACCAGTCATTTCTGGGGCACACGGACCATTCATCCAATAACTCTATCAGTTCCTTACTCCAAAGTGAAAGATAACCTGTTGCTTCAGGTAAAGTGCTATTCCTTGGAATCCGTGATAGGAAAACGGTAATTTTAAGTCAATTCCAAGGCATTTAAAATCAGTTTTCAGAAAAAAATTTTTTTAATCAGGGAAAGGAACAAAAACATGAAAATGAAAACTCAAAGAATAACAAAAATCCCAGTTTCATGACCCAAAATGGTAAAACATTTGAGGAATATTTTCAGAAAATAAATGAACCAGGGAAGCCAGAATCGGTGGCATAATAGGAACAGGAGGCTGATTATGTCAAGAATGCAAAGTGACAGTTTTCTAGTATCTTTAGAATTTGGTTATTAGGTTTTGGTAATAAGATAGCATATTTTAGAAATAGCAATGACATTGTTAGTAGACTAATGGCAAATTTCCTCCTTTTCCTTTATCCATTATGTAGTCAAACTCTTGAGTGCTGACAAAAATAGCCATGATGTTTCAGACAAAAGCTGCGGGACTTCAGCCTCTCCACAAACTAATATACCTTTGGAACGTTCATTTGCTCCACCTAGCACATGCACTATTCAGAGTGCCTAAAAAAACTACAATTCACATGGAAACAAGCCTTAAAACATTCTGTAAGGATTTAGTACTACATGAAAAATTGAGGAAATTAAACTGTTGGGCAAAATTTATGAGCAAACAATTAGCACAAGAGAAAAGTAGAGTTAGCCACCATAATTAATTACAGAAACAAATTCAACATCTCTTAAGTCATGAAAAAATTAAATTCAGATAAGGAGGTAAACATTTTACCCTAATGCAAGACAAGAAAGTCTTGCATTAGGTAATTCTGGTGATAATGTAAACTCATAAGGCCATTTGGGTCAACATGATCTATGAGTCACCAAAGGGCATGTTCACTTTGGGTCAGCCAGCCCACTTCCTGGAAAGATAACAAAGTAGAAAAGCATGTAAACATATAAGAGTATTTACTGCAGTATTATTTATAATGCCCCCCAACTGGAAGCAATCTAAATATTTGATGGAGGGCTTCCCTGGTGGCACAGTGGTTAAGAATCTGCCTGCCAATGCAAGGGACAGGGGTTCGAGCCCAGGCCCAGGAAGATCCCACATGCTGCAGAGCAACTAAGCCAGTGCACCACAACTACTGAGCCTGAGCTCTAGAGCCCGCAAGCCACAACTACTGAAGCCTGTGCGCCTAGAGCCCGTGCTCCGCAACAAGAGAAGCCACCGCAATGAGAAGCCCATGCTCTGCAACGAAGAGTAGCCCCCGCTCACCGCAACTAGAGAAAGCCCACGCACAGCAACGAAGACCCAATGCAGCCAAATATGAATAAATTTATTTAAAAATAAATAAATAAATAAATAAATAAATAAATAAATATTTGATCGAAGCAGGACTAGATGATGGTATAGGCACCCGATAAAATATTATGTGGATATTAAAGATAAATATGGTAACTAGAGGAAATGTGCAATCACCCCTGTAACCACTTGGTAAATATTTATGGAACTTGTATGGTAGCCAGGCACTGTTGAAAGCACTGGGTGTTTATTAGTGAAGCCTTTGTCCTGAGTGAGCATGGTTTCGTAGAAAAGCTAAAATACATACAGTTCAACTAAGCATTTTGTCATGTTAAGACTACAGGATAGGGCCAGGCCAGAACATCCGGCTGCCTGAGTATGTACTGTGATTTCCTAGAAGACATGGCATGAGCTGAGTCTTGAAAAATTCCTGAGAAGGCAGAAATGAAAACTATACGTACAGGGGATGGTGGTGGTGGGATGAACTGGGAGACTGGGATTGACATATACAGACTGATATGTATAAAATAGAGAACCAGGGGCTTCCCTGGTGGCGCAGCGGTTGGGAGTCCGCCTGCCGATGCAGGGGACACGGGTTCGTGCCCCAGTCCAGGAGGATCCCACGTGCCGTGGAGCGGCTGGGCCCATGGGCCATGGCCGCTGAGCCTGCGCGTCCGGAGCCTGTGCTCTGCAACGGCAGAGGCCACAACAGTGAGAGGCCACAACAGTGAGAGGCCCGCGTACCGCAAAAAAAAAAAAAAAAAAAAAAAAATAGAGAACCAATAAGAACCTGCTGGATAAAAAAATTAAGTTCAATTAAATTCAAAACCAAAAGAAAACTGTACATACAGTATGATGTAATTCTACACATTGTGAAAAGACAGGAAACAGACAAAAATATATAGTTTCTTGCCAACGGATTTCTAAGTTTTCCATGACATTATATTGAATTTTTAAAATATTGTTTAAGTTATAAGTCACTGACCATCTGAATTTTATGCCTATTTTCCACATATAAAATTCTGAAAGTGGCAAACGTATTCTAACTTCTTCAAAAAAGAACCAGATGGACAAATGAGATAAGCAACTGGTTTATGATTTTCCTGGTAAATGAAAGAACATGATGGATTGTTAACAGGCTACATCCTAGTCCTGGTTTTCTTGAGCTTAAAATAGTTAATAAAGTAGAGCAATTTTTTTTAAATCAAAAGTTGATTATCAAGTTATTCTGTGTGGTGCATTCTTATGCTGTCATTTATAGTGTCTATTACACCACTAGTAAGAAATTGATGGGTACTTTTAAGGTGCCTGGGAAAAAATAACTCTCAGTGATAAGATTTTTGCTTAAAGCATTTTGAGAGGAATCATGATGAAATGAAAGTTATGGGAAGGTGGCAAAATGGAAAACTTATCCATGGAAAGCAGTCAGGGCTCTGATGAGTGGCCCTCCACGAGTGGGTGAGGTGGAGCTTGGAACTGCCAACAGAGCCCCGGCGGGGGCAGAGTCCGTGAACCCCAATACTCACACGTGATCCCAATCTTGTAGAGCTCCCTGAATTTTTGATTATAGCCCTCTCCGGGAACATAATCCCCGAGGCCAATGGTGCTCAGGGAAATGAAGCAAAAGTAAAAGGATTCCAGGAAGTTCCAGTCATCCTCTAGGAGGGAGAACACCGCTGCCGGGATGAAGAAGAAGCAGGAAACAGTGATCACACCGAGAAGGACAGCGTGGACAATGGCCACCGCCTGCTTGGAGAAGCCCCAGCGGACGTGGAAGTAGAGGACTGGCCTGCGGGTGACATGGATGGTGACACGCTGGACCACCGCCGTCAGGAACAGGAGGGTGAAAGGGATGCCGATGACCGAGTAGATGATGCAGAAGGCCTTGCCCCCGTCGGACAGGGGCACAGTATGGCCATAACCTGAAAGGGGAAGAGGTGGAAAACACCTTATAAATAACACACGCCTGCCGTCCAGCCCTCCTCCCCTCCCACCCAGGAGATGAGCCAGACGAAATTTACGTTGGGGCTTCAAAGGCTCTATCCTGTTACTGCAGTAAGATTCAACACTGGGTGCCATACACTTGGGAAGTCCATCACTCTGGATCAAATCTACCCAGCTCTTCCCGACGCATCCAAGCCTGGTTTTGAGGTCATTGTTAGGCTGAAATAGAAGCTCTGTGTGCGAGGGAGCTAACACCTCATCGTCTTAGGCCATCAGGGAAAATGCATGATAGGATGCCTCTCTGCCAGGAGGGTGTACCCCTCCCCACTCTGCTCCCCCCAACCCTCTCCAGGAGCCTCATTAGGATCCAAAGCCAGTACAGACTTGCTCCAAAACACTAGAACCAGGCAGATGATGGAACAGTGGGAAGATGGGGGAAGACTCAGGATACAGACATCAAAAAAGAGGAAGAGGGCTTCCCTGGTGGCGCAGTGGTTGAGAGTCCGCCTGCTGATGCAGGGGACACGGGTTCGTGCCCCGGTCTGGGAGGATCCCACATGCCGCGGAGCGGCTGGGCCCGTAAGCCATGGCCGCTGAGCCTGAGTGTCCGGAGCCTGTGCTCCGCAACGGGAGAGGCCACAGCAGTGAGAGGCCCGCGTACCGAAAAAAAAAAAAAAAAATCTTACCAGCCCTTCATCCTGAAAGGATGCACATGTCTGAACAAGTCTGTCCAGGAAAAAGCCAACTAAATGCATTTTTTTGGGTGAAATCAGCTTCTGAAAAAAAACCCTCACTCACGGGGTTATTATTGAAAAGTGGCTTCAAAATCTGACTTCTAAAATATATCCTGCTTAGAAATAACTCTGAAAAACCTTCAGCTTCAGATCTCCTGATTCTCTGCTTTATACCAATTTCCGGCGGGTGGGGGGTGCCAGGTCTATGTGGCCACCAAGAAGCTGCCCCGGTTACTCCTGGGCCTGGCCTCAGCACGACAGCCAAGGTGGTTAATCCCAGAAGGTTATGAACGAATAGGGAGTCCCAGCAATCTACTGAAACTGTATCCACTTGAACATATCTCCACACCTGTGCATTTTCTGTAAAGAGATGCCAGAGCTCAGACACTCAGAAGGATTGAGAACCCCTGTTCTGAGCATCAGGTCCTGAATCCATCTGGTCCTCGCACACCTAGCTGCTCCTGGAATGCTTCAGCTGATTCCGGGCATGGTTAAAGAGGGAGATGAGTCAGTTAGGGTTTCCAGAGGGTAACATGAAGGATGGAGAAAGCTTGCAGAATTCTGTTCATGCAAAAAAAGGAAGCAGCAGAAATGTGAACGCCTCGCTTTTGAGGAAAAACACATTACAGAGGAATCAGACTTTATGAGTAAAGCAGCCGGTATCACAGAAGACAGGGGCCAAACAGAGCCATGCCAGGCATTAAGGAGTAAGGATATTTTAATGGTCAGAGATCTGGAAACAGAATCTGATAATGGAATCTTATTTAACACAACAAAGCCAACTGGAAAGTGATTCACAAATTTGGTAATGAGCCTCTGACCAAAAGTATCAGGAGACAACAGGGGATCAAGCAGAGACTGTAAGGGATGGATTGACTTTGGCAGGAATTGTGTAGAGAAAACATAAGATTAGCTGAATTTGTTAGACTACGTAAAAGTCTTGAAGCCATGATTTTATTACTGTTTGGTAGCACTGCTATGAATTATCTTCACTAAAAGTGTAACACACCTATTTCACATAGCCCACCTCTTCTGTAGCATCTGTTCCAATAAACTACACAATTTCAGTACTAGTAGAAAAAAAATTAATTTCTAGTTTTAAAATACTTTAGGCTATAGTTTTTACTCTCCAATGATAATAGCTCTCTTTATTAGAATCTTAACTAAACTTCCATTTACTAAAATGTTATCTCCAAGCCATAGAGATAATCATTACAAGACTCTAGGATGGCTGTCTGCAGTAATGCTTTTTTTTTTTGGTAGGTAATGTGTTCCCACTAAGAGATTAAAAATCACTAAAGTGTAGATGCCTCTTGAAAGCCAGTTTCTCCTTCTGACGTTTGCATAAATAATTTTTGTTAGTGGAAAGTACAGTGTAAAATTTATATCTCACCTGCAGTCTCTACACTTTCAGTGCTTTACTGAATACACAGCAATTCTTTTGCAATAGACAGTTCAATGCACCAGACAGAAACCTTCAGTCCTAGTGAATTATAATGAAGCAGCGAATAATTCACTCAAGTTCAGTCAACTGACTCCCCAGATAAATCGCAAAGCAAAGCTCATATTTTTATCTCAGAACCATATTAAAATCCTTTACAAACTAGGAAGGATTTAGCAAAGTGTTAATACCTTACTTATTTGGTGTTCCTTAAATTTTTCGAAGGCTATGCATATAATTTTGGGGCCCAAAAGATTGAGCATGGCAAAGTGTACTGGAAAAACGAACTTCAAAAACTTAGGATCCAAGGACGTCCCTGGTGGCGCAGTGGTTAAGAATCCGCCTGCCAATGCAGGGGACACGGGTTCAATTCCTGGTCCAGGAAGATCCCACATGCCGTGGAGCAACAGAGCCCATGAGCCACAACTACTGAGCCTGCGCTCTAGAGCCCGTGATCCACAATTACTGAGCCAGCATGCCACAACTACTGAAGCCCATGTGCCACAACTACTGAGCCCACGAGCCACACTACTGAGCCCAGGCGCCTAGAGACCATGCTCCGCAACAAGAGAAGCCACTGCAATGAGAAGCCCTCGCACTGCAACAGAGTAGCTCCTGCTTGCCGTAACTAGAGAAAGCCCGCACACAGCAACAAAGACCCAACGTAGCCATAAATAAATATAAATAATATCATATAATATAATATATATATATATTTAAAAATCAAAAACAAAAACTTAGGATCCAGAGACGAAACTAGGATGTATAAATGTTCTTATAGCGTAGCCTCCTATCCCACGATTGCTGGGTTTTCTGTTCTGATTCTGCACCTGTAGGGCAGGTAGGAGGATATGTATCACGCGGGTGAGGGCGTAGGGGGCGCGTCACACCGATGACAGTCTCCCAAGAAATCTGGCTTCCCAATCTGTCACTCTAACTAAACAGCCCTGACACGAGGCTAGCTAACATCCAATCTGGAGCCACGCCATGCTGGACACGGGCCTTCTAGTTTTTCTTGTATTTACATCCTCCTGAATGAGATCCAAGAGAACCTCTGTGGGCTCCTATTCCGTCCATTACAGCAAGTCAAAAACGTGCAATTTCTTCACATGTACCTGATGCTTTGGAGAGAAGTGCCACTCACCACTACCTCTTGTGGTGACCCTGCCCATATAAAAAAATACTCTTGGGAATTCCCTGGTAGTCCAGTGGTTAGCAGTCTGAGCTCTCACTGCTGAGGGTCCGGGTTCAATCCCTGGTTGGGGAACTAAAGTCCCACAAGACATTCGGCACAGCCAAAAAAAACAAAAAAACCAAAACTCTCATTTATTCATATTATTTAATATAACATGGTACAATGTATGCATTTTCCATTACGTTTGATTGACACACGCTAAAAAAAAAAGTTACACAAGAAGAATCTCCAGCTCGGAAATCAACCCCAGGAGAAAGTCTGAAATAGGTCGCCAACGCTTCCTCTTCCGTAAAAGAGACTTTAATTTGCAATCCTGGACTTCAGCTTCTTCGTGTCTCTTTCCCACTAGATTGTGAGCCCCCTGAGCGGGAGATCACGTCCTCCTCCACTGTGAATCTCTCCCTGTTCCCCGAAAAGTGCTGGCCAATCCACGGAGGCAAGTAACAGCGGGGCTGTGACTTCAAATTCAGGAGGGCTAGAAACTCACTGTACAGCAATGAAGAGGCTTCATTCAGGTCAAGCTGACTTGTCCTGCCACTTGAATCTTATCTTTCACTTGAAATTCGTTTTTGTTGCACAGTTTCCATAAGTGGTTAATTTCTAGATACCCTGCATACAACAGGTCTTCAAAATTCCTGTTTTACAGCAATCCTTTTCAAAGACCCACATATGCATAAACTCTGTTCAACCCTCCCACCCAGGCCACCTACACGACAGGGAACGTACAACTTGTGTTACTTTGCTTATAAAAGGAAGTGTGTTTACCAGGGAGAGAAGACTCAAGGGAGGTCTAAAGCAGACCCAGTAGGAACAGTGGCAAAGGTTGAAAGTGGGCTACACTCAACACATGTGATGAAGGAGGCCCAGATGGTAAGAGGTAACAGAGGTAAGACGTCTTGGGAGGTGCAAGTGCTTTTTTCAGCATCGCTTCTGCTGTCCCATTCATTCAATCCTTTTCTAAACACTTTGGCTGCTTCTACTCAATCACGATGACTTCACATCCAAAGAGAGAGAGGCAGTGGCATTCCTGGTTGGGACGCTGCTCTGGTTCTTTACCTTGGAATGATCATCTCTAAGAGACAGACTGCATTAACACACTGTAGTTAAAAACTAGCGAATCCTAGCAAATGGCTTGAATGTCATAGATGGGAACACCCAGCACTTTTTGCAATGGGACTTTCCACCAAAAATGGCACCACGTGAAAGAACAATTAGAAATGATAGCTTAGGCAAGGGGCACCTTCCATGCATGCATGAGTCTGAGGTCCTGGAAAGGAGGTAGGTGAGCTCAAAAGAGCTCCCACTGCTGCCTGCCATGTGTGTGTGTGCATGCACGTGTGTGTGTGTGTATGTGTGTGTGTGTAGAATTGAGAATCTCCATAATAAGATTCAAATCCTAAAGTTATTATTTCCACTTTACAAATGAGAAGACTGAGTTTCCGAGAGTGCAGACAACTGGCTCAAAGTCATACAAATAAATAGATCCCACAATCTTTCCACTGTGCCACCCCGCTGTGTTGTGTGATGCAAAAGCCAATGATGCCTCAAAAGTCAACTCAGGTCCTAACGTTATGTCTCAGGAGCTCATGGGGACGAGGTGATGGTGGTGGCCGTCACTCAGAGAAAAGCAATCGTGTTTTTTCCAGTGGCTCCGCGGACCTGAACGTGAGATAATGAAACTCTGGAAGGAGGGGACAGAAAGGGACGGACAAAGGACTGTGTGGCTCTCACACAGAGATGGCTCAGGAGCGAAGAGCCTGAGGTGACCTTACAGGATCAGGAAGCAGGTCAGCACCTAATCCATCAAGGGCCAGTGAATGTGGGCACAGCCATGTGAGCTCCAGATTCCTGAATTCCAGCTTAGAAGCCACGTGGATGAACCACTATGGTAAGTGGTCATCAATGAAAAAGAGGTTAGAGGAGAGTCTTTATGTTACATCGAGAAAACATGAAATCCTAACAAATGAGTGGTGACCTTGGAAAGTAGAGTTTCTGTGGCCATAAGTAATATCAGTGATATAACCATAGAATAAGGTCCAATAAAATTCCTATATTCCTGCTCTAATTGTTAAACTTAAATGTTGATAACTCCATCTGGAATCCTTGCCTACAAATAAATACACAACTGCAGAGGCACCAGTCAAATGAAATAGGATGCCCTGTGGCCCAGAGGATGAGTTATATTCCAAAGAGGCTAACATAAATATCAGCTGAAAGTTTCAATCAAAATTGTATGTTGTAAAAAAATGATCCATTCCTCAGTATTGAAAGTACATTTTCATTTGAAAACTTCACAGAATACTGATGAAGCCCAAGTCTCCTTGACCACCCACCTCCTCTTCAACTCCAGGTCTCCAGAGGTGACTGTTATGAGTCTGTAGCCAATAGTTCCTGAAATTTTTCAAAACATTTAGCTCCATATACATAGATTTCCAGAAAAACATAGTTTTAGTTTGTTTCTATCATAAATAGTATACCGCATGTATGGCTGTTCTGCTATTGTTTTCTTTCTGATGATTCTGCTTCAACATGTAGTTTTTCACTGTTTGCTACCTGCTTATTGATCGTTTGTTCTAAATTATCCAATCAAAAATATTTAATTTTCTAATTTAAATTTTTCAGCGAGCAATCTGGCCAACTTTGGGATTCCCATTATGAATGCTTTCTTTTCTAAGCATTAACAACTTTCAGGGTTCATTTCCTGTCACTCTAAAACCATGTGCTTACAAATAAACTTATTTACAAAACAGAAATGAACTTATTTACAGATATCGAAAACAAACTTATGGTTACCAAAGAGGAAACGTGGGGGGGAAGGAATAAATCAGGAGCTTAGGATTAACATACATACACTACTGTATATAAGACAGATAATCAACAAGGACCTACTTACTATATAGCACAGGGAACTCTACTCAATATTCTGTGATAACCCATGTGAGAAAAGAATCTGAAAAAGAATGAATATATGTATATGTATAAATGAATCACTTTTGTTGTACACCTGAAACTAACACAACATTGTAAATCAACTAGACTCCAATAAAATTTAAAAATAAATAAAAAATAAAAACGTGTGTATTCATCTTACCCCTTACACTAGTCATATGAATACTATCTAGTGCTAAGTGATCCCAACTGTTTCATTTCTGTATGCTTTCTTTTCCCTCGCACTGTTTATTTTAATTTTTTAATCTCTTGAATGATCTTTTTTAGCTTTAGAGTTCAAATTACAGTGATCTTTCCCTTTTTCCTTTTTCATATTTTTAGACCTTCTTCAATCTATTTTTTTTTCTTTTTTTGCGGTACGCAGGCCTCTCACTGTCGTGGCCTCTCCCGTTGCGGAGCACAGGCTCCGGACGCGCAGGCTCAGCGGCCATGGCTCACGGGCCCAAAGGCTCCGCGGCATGTGGGATCTTCCTGGACCGGGGCACGAACCCGCGTCCCTTGCATCGGTAGGCTGATTCTCAACCACTGCGCCACCAGGGAAGCCCCCCTCAATCTATTTTTAAGACATGTATCTCTATAATGTCTTCTCCCACCAGCCTCTCCATATCCTCACAAGCCAAGATCACCTTATGAAGCCCTGCTTCATAAAATCGAAATTATCAGAGGCGTAAATAAAAGTTGCGGAAACTTTTGCAAACTGTTCCTCCTCCTCTCCGCCATTCCCTCTGACCTGGGGGGTACCTGGCTAATAGTCCAGCTTCTGCTCCACCTGGTGCTCGGCTTGAGCCTTACTCAGTCAAGATGCTAACAGGGAGCTTCCCTGGTGGCGCAGGGAAGCTCATAATCTCTTCCCCAGCACCAGCTTGCTCAAGTGGCCACCTACTGACCACTGTCACTTAATCCCCTTGTTAGGTTACCAGAGGCGCCAGAGGGTAGCACATGACCCAATAGCTAATATGAGATCATCACCAGATTAGTTCCGGTTTTCAGTATAGCTTTCCCAGGATTCCACGCAGCCCCATGTATTGTGGTCCCCCAGAAGGGAACAGACGAGGCACGGTAAACAGGCTTAGGGCTGGCTAGTTGGAGTAATTTCAGAGGACTCTGGCATGCAGGGGCTGGCCCTAGTTGTCTGGTACCCGGCCCTGGGGTAGTCCCCTGGTACGAGGGCGGCGGGAGAGTATCTCGGAGAGACAGCCCGATAAAGGAGGTGCTGGGGTGAGGGCTCTGGACTGGCTGGTTTGGATAGGAAAAGCGCACTCACAGGTGGGCCCTTTACCATCTAGGGATTGGCTAAGCCTGGGAGGGGCAGTTCCTGCAGGATCAACAAGGCCTCAAGAGTCCAGAGCATCACAATAAAGAGACACGTCCTACAGAAGGAGAGCAAAACCAGAGCCTACCTCTAGGGAGGCACGCCCATCGGGCTGGCCCAGAAGCAGTGCCAAGCCTGAGCTTATTTAGCAACCAAAGCAGGAAGAATCCAGCGTAGTGGATACGGGAATGGGGAGATGAGCTTGAGAGCATTTAGAAAAAGTCAGGGAATAAGGTCAATACATAATTACAATGACACTTCATGATACTTCAAATTCCTAGAACCTTTAAAATATCCTCGGGACCTCCCTGGCGGTCCAGTGGTTAAGACTCCGCACCTCCAATGCAGGGGACGTGCGTTCCACCCCTGGTCGGGGAACTAAGATCCCACATGCCGCGTGGTATGGCCAAAAAAAAAAAAATCCTCATATTTGTTCCTTGTTAACTCTGGTCTCCTCTGCAGACCTGGGAAGAGTGTTCCAAAGAGAAAATGAATGTAAAGCATTGGTATGTTATGACCCAGGCATTTGCTTTATAAGCGTCATCTCCTTTAATCTTCACATCAGCTCTTTGAGATAAGCATGCCAAGTCCCTATTTTACAGAAAAAGAGACACTGAGATTAGACCGTTTACCAAAGCTCTAACAGCAAGCTCATGGCAGAGGCAGGATTTGAACCATGTGTTTACCAATCTTTTAAATCAGGCCATAGGGGCTGTGATGAGGGGCAACAGGGAAAAACACAGAAGCGATGATGGCTGACTACGTGGGCAATAAAAGCTGGAGAAATCCCTGGGTGTTCCCAAATCACGGAATACTCTGAGACAGATCAGACCTAAAGCAATGACCACAGGGCATAGCTAACCTGTGCTGGGAGCTCCCAGAAACTCACCCTGCCCCGAGGGTCCGGGGCCCTGGGTGAGAGCTAGGCTATGATAAAAGAAATTTTCACATATTGAGATTTAGGGAGGTCATTCTGGCTAATTACAAGAGATACTTGAATTTTATGCTGACTAAAAATAGCCTGTTTGGGCTTCCCTGGTGGCGCAGTGGTTAAGAATCCACCTGCCAATGCAGGGGACACAGGTTGGAGCCCTCGTCCAAAAAGATCCCACATGCTGCGGAGCAACTAAGCCCGTGCACCACAACTACTGAGCCTGAGCTCTAGAGCCCGCGAGCCACAACTACTGAGCCCGCGTGCCACAGCTACTGAAGCCCGCGAGCCTACAGCCCGTGCTCCGCAACAAGAGAAGCCACCGCAATGAGAAGCCTGTGTGCTGCAACGAAGAGTAGCCCCCGCTTGCCGCAACTAGAGAAAGCCCGCGCGTAGTAACGAAGACCCAACACAGCCAAAAATAAAATAAATAAAATAAAATAAATAAATAAACTTAAAAAAACACAACCTGTTTGTGGCCTGTGAAATCTACATTGTACATCTGCTTTAATTTTTAAAGAAAAGGGCACACTGACCAGAAATAAAGAATGTCCACGCTAAACACAATGATTAAATGCCTCCCTTCCTGGGATACCAAGGCTGGGACTCCTTTGATGACAAGCCTGCCTTCCCAGGTGCTAAGGCCGTGCTGACTCGCTGTGCATGTGCTGGTCTGTTTCTTTTAAACCTTGAAGAAATGGATCCCTGACTTGTTTGATGTTCTTTGTTCTGACAAGATATAAAACTGTGTCGAAAACCATGCTTCTCTGGAGCAGTTTCTCAGAGTCATATGGGAAGCTGGCTTCTGGGCTATAGTCCTCAGATGGCTCAGATAACACTCTTTTCTTATTATTGATTGTTTATTGATTTTTTTTCATCGACAGCTATCTAGGCAGCACAATGACCTGTCCTGATCCTCCCTGGACCTGAGACTTCTGCTTGGCCCAGTCTGTTTCTAATTCACTGTTTTTCTGGGGGGGTTTTGTTTTGTTTTTAAAATATTTATTTATTTGGTTGTGCCAGGTCTTAGGTGCGGCACGCAGGCTCCTTGGGTGCGTCATGTGGGCTCCTTAGTTGCGGCACATGGGCTCCTTAGTTGTGGCACACGGGCTCCTTAGGTGCAGCATGCATGTGGGATCTAGTTCCCTGACCAGGGATCGAACCCGGGCCCCTGCATTGGGAGCGCAGAGTCTTATTATCCACTGTGCCACCAGGGAAGTCCCTGTTTCTAGTTCACTGCTGCCTTTGTTTTGGGGTTACTCTCAGGATTTCTTTCCACCTCTGTTCCCCTTTGAGCTAATGTAGAAGAAATGTTTAGGTCACCCCTGATCTACCTGGTCCCAATTCCACGAGAACAGGGATGAGAGTGTTTATACCCCCTCCTGATGAGTGCCATCCACATCAACCTCTTGCAGACATTACAGCCTGTTACAGAGGATGCTCTACACCCACAGGCCTGGCATTCTCACGCCGGCTGCTGCTGTCGTGCGTGTGGCGGCACCCCGTGCCCACTCCTTGTGTAGGGGTCAGCATACCTGTGCAGGCCCCCGCTCCCCCCGTGTGTCTCACACACAGACCTACCTTCCACCCCTGGGACCTCTGACGAAAGAGTTGGAATCCTGACCTAGAGCCTGATTATTGTGCAAAACAGCACAGCTGAGGAATCACACATCATATTCTAGTCTGTCTTTCTGTGATTTCTTTTTCGTTTCCTCTCTCACCCATTCCTGACCACATCTTAGAAATTTCTGACAACAGGACAACAATGAGAAGAAAAACTGAAGGAAGCAACAGAACAAGCAAGCAAGTACATTCCCTCAGGTGTGCCTTTGGGTTTGACATAATTATCCTGCAGCCTTCACTTCCCTGAGGTTTAAAGTTCTTAGACTGTAAAGGCCAGTCATGCACTTTTAGAACAGGGTTTGAAAATTCATGCTGTAGGCATTTTCCCCCGGGGCATGGATGCTGTGCAGACAATTCCAATTTCTTTTCCCCTAGGAACAGCAGGCACCTTGCCCTGGGGAACACAGGGTAAAGGTAAAGGTAAAGGAAAAAGTGCTGGAGGACAAGAAGAAGACACACCATTTACTTGACCCTGAATTTCCAAGCCCCGCCATGCAGATAATCAGCATAGTTCCTGTTTGGCCCCAAGCCTAAACCCAGGCTAGAAGTGGTCCTAAACTCTTGTCTGGCGTAAAGGGGTGGAGGGGCCCTGGATGCCTGCTGGACCAAACCACCCCTCGCTTTACAGAGACTCAAAGCAGTGACGTCCCAAGGTTTTCTGGCAGGAAAACACAGGTGTCTACTTCACCTTGGTGGAAAAATCTCTATACCTTTTAAAGGCAGAGGTTCCTGGAATAAACTTTTTCTTTCTCTTCCATTTGACTTTAAAGGCTCTGATGCTCTTGAACATTGAGAAAACAGGGAGGAAAGTGCAAACAAAAAAGTCCTTTGCGGGCTTCCCTGGTGGCACAGTGGTTGAGAGTCCGCCTGCCGATGCAGGGGACACGGGTTCGTGCCCCGGTCCAGGAGGATCCCACATACCACGGAGTGGCTGGACCCGTGAGCCATGGCCGCTGAGCCTGCGCGTCTGGAGCCTGTGTTCCACAACGGGAGAGGTCATAACAGTGAGAGGCCCGCGTACCGCAAAATTAATTAATTAATTAATTAACAATAAATAAATTAATAATAAATAATAATTTTTTTAAAAAGTCCTTTGCAATACCACATGTATAAACCAAAGGTGGTGCTTAGGCAAACGGGCCGAGGAATGTGACATCCTAAATTTGAATCCCGGCTTTGCTTCTTACTAGCTGTGTGACCCTGCAAAACTTTATGCCTTCATTTCCTCATCTGTCAAATATGAATAATACCTCCTGCCTCTTGGAGGTGTGATGAGGATTACACCAAAGCATCCATGTAAAGCAATTAGCACAGATGCCGGTACCTAGAAAGTACAGAGCAAGTAAACTCTTCTATGGATGCTGAAAGAACTAACTGAATTCTCTCGACAATACGTACGCTCTTGCAGACTGGCCACTAGGCATGCTAGTGAGAAGACGTCTGTATTCTCTCCTCTGTTCTCTGCTCACATTTTTTTTTTTTTCCGGTACGTAGGCCTCTCACTGTTGTGGCCTCTCCCGTTACGGAGCACAGGCTCCGGACGCACAGGCTCAGCGGCATGGCTCACGGGCCCAGCCGCTCCGCGGCATGTGGGATCCTCCCGGACCGGGGCACGAACCCGTGTCCCCTGCCTCGGCAGGTGGACTCTCAACCACTGCGCCACCAGGGAAGCCCTCTGCTCACATTTTAATTTTCCCTCCATCCTTCAACACTCCTCTTCCACACTGATGGGTAAAGCAGTTCCTGGTGACAACGAAACACCTAACAACAGCACTCAGGGAACACTCTGTTACACAGGACTTTGTGGCCTCTCCGTAGTTGGGGACATCACTAATGACCCCCATTCCAACAGAAAAATCCAAAGGCTCCCTCTCAATTTCTCACTCCCTTCACTGTAAACGGCTCAGTAAGGCCCCATTCACCACAACCACGTTCTTATGCGTAGACCCCAGGAAATTCCAATGATTAAAGGTAGGTGAGACCCCTCCCACAAAATTTCTCTACTAGGTGGTATGTTCTACAAAGAAAAGAGGCACTACATAGCCACACAACCTGTTGTTAGCACAGGGAAGTTCAAGTTCTCTCTCCTTTAGGTATTGCAACATGCAGTTACTTGAAAGGTTGGGTGGAGGCAGATACCACACTCCTCTAGAAGCCAGATTTCAACCACCTTCTGGTCCAATCAGGTGACAGAATCCTCAGGATGCTTGGTGAAGTGGCAGAGCGTTGAAGAGGGCCGAGTCCTCGAGCTGGAATGCCATGGTGAAGGATATCCATTTGCTGGGTTCTAAAGGTTGTACACGCCCTCGTGCAAGAGTAGATGAAAAACATCTCTAGTCAACCTACGTAACTTGAATGAAAAACCATCCATCTTACCCATGAAAGTACGTGTAGTAATCCTTATGCTAATTCATGGACTCTAGTCTATACTTAGGCCTTGTTGAGACCTCAGGAGAGTGGATTCCTAGTTACGGTCTCTCAAATGCTAACTAACTTCCCCTGGAGTACACGTTCCTAATCAGGGAACTTCACATGCTAACTCCCTGCCTCTGGACTACAGACTAATTGACAGGAACGCTATCAAACCACCGATACGGGAAGACACGACACCTCCATACTTCTCTTAGGGCCTGACGTGACTGACTTTTCCTTCTAGGAAATCTCACTTCTCTCGGCTCTGGGTCATGGCCCAGTCGGCACAGTATCTCCTTCAGGAACACCCATGAGTGGGTCCTCCACAGGGCGAGGCTCGCCTTGCTGCCTTGGTCCCAGAGCAAAGCCACATGCATCTGCCAAGGACACGTGCCTTGGTTACCAGAAGCCACTGAGATCAGGGCCACGTCACCGCAGCATCGCTTGGCCAGAACTTACTAACCCAACATGCCAGGGAACTCAAAAGCGGGCGGGGGAGGTGTGTGGGATGGAGGAGATAAGGATGGGAAGATTCAGCGTGTTGACAGCTGGCTTGTGGGTACACGGAGGACCCATTATGCAACTCTCTCTAATTCTGTCTATATTTGAAAATAGAAGGACAGACTTAAAAGTTAAGGCTTTGATGTGTGGATGTAAGAACAGTTTTCCATCTACATAACAGTGAGGAGGACATTCTAGATTTTTCTTTACTCCTTGAAATCCTGCTTTGGTACAGGGCAGTGCTGGAAGTTAGCACATGAACAGAAGATCAATTAGGACACAGAGGTGTGGCGCTCAGAGACATGAAGATACAAATGTGCTTTTTAAACTGTTACAGGGACTTCCCTGGTGGCCCAGTGGCTAAGACTCTGCGCTCCCAATGCAGGGGGCCCGGGTTCGATCCCTGATCAGGGGACTAGATCCCACATGCACGCCACAACTAAGAGTCCACATGCTGCAACTAAGAGTCCACATGCTGCAACTAAAGATCCTGTGTGCCACAACTAAGACCCAGTGCAGCCAAATAAATAAATAAATGAATGAATGGAATTATATATTTAAAAAAATAAATTGTTACAAGTCTGTAACAATTTCATAATCTCCTTGAACAGATGGCTTAACACCTCTGGTTGTGCTTTGAGGGCACAAACTCCCAGGCTGTAGGCAGCTCAGACGTGTGTGGGCCGGATGGATGGGGGGATGTCACTTCTGGGGCTTCCTCAGGAGAACTGCCGGGAGGGCCCATGAACACCTGCTGTCTGCTCCTAGATGGGGGACACAGTTCTCAGGTCCATCTGCCAGCCTTGGCGTGGGGGGGAGTTGCAGCGGTGCGGCCCAGGGAGCACCTCCTGTCCTGCCAACCCGTCACTGATGAGCAGTGTTCCAGAACATGCTATTTCTCTAAGGCTGCAGGAAGTGCAATCCGCTCCAACACGGCTCTCCACAAATGCTGGCCCTGCCTTCATCCTCCTGTGAAACTCCCGGGGCACGGGGACAGGATTCTTTCGGGGGGCGCCGAGCACTAGAGCAGAACAGAGGATTTGCAGCCAGAACCCAAAGGCAAGGCAGCCCTCCCGGCTCGGCATTGGGGGGGAGTGGGAGCCCTGAGGACAGAGCAGGGCAGAGGCAGGGGGGGTGAGGGCGGTCCGGGTGGCGGGAGTGCGGGGGGCATGTAAAGGGCCAAGCTCTCCCAGCCACCCCGGTGGCTCAGGTGCCCTCCTCCCAAGGCACCCCCAGATGTGCAGCTGGCTCTCCCCGGGGGAAGCTGTGTCTGCCTTAAGGTGATTTCAGCCCTAAGTTCCAACTGATGTTTGCTGAGCCCTGAATGTGTCCCAGGCAGCGGGGTTTGACAACCTCATTTACATTCAGGTACGAAGTCATACAACTAGGACCACCTTGCTCAAGAGAAACCACGCAAAGCTCACTGATGCCCCAGCCTGGGGAGAGGATCCCTCTGTAGCAAAGGCAGACTGAAAAGAAAAAGATTTACATGAATGGAAACAGAGGCGCAGATGACACACCCACTTATAAAGCTGTCACCTTAATAAGGGGATTCGGGTACCACATTCCCAAAGATGAAATATTGGGCTCAAAAGAGTCACTTTGAATAGAATTTTCTAGCTCACAGATATGTCGGGTTTTCAGCGGGAAAAGCAGAAGGCACAGGTCCGTCAGAGGCCTCCCTCACTGGTCCAGGTTTGCTGGGAAGATCTGTGGACCCAAATGCACTTCCTTCTACTGGTTGAACATGACCTCCATCTAGACTGCTGTGTTGAAACAGGTCTGTCTCCTCCAGGTCACCAATGGCTTCCATCTTGTGAAATCCCCCAAATAGTTCTATTCTCACGTTTCTCAACTTCTAAGTGCCATTTGACCGAGCTGATGGCCCCCTTGAAACAGTTTCTTCCCTTGGCTTCTCCCTCTCATTCGCTGTCTCCCGGCTCACAGGCCCTCCTCAGGGTCCTTCGCTGGTCCTTCCTCCGTGGTGAGCGTGCCAGACTCGAGCCCTCCAGGACTCACCCCTCATACTCTGTCTACACTCACTGCCAAGCTCAGACTACAGCCACCTGAAAGCAGAGGGGGATCAGAGTCGAGCCTGCTTGTGACCTAACAGCAGCAGCACATCTTTGAGGCAGCTCTGCCTTGGATGATCGCACCCAGACTTGAGGCTTTAAGTAGCATTTTTACGCCTGTGGTTCTTCAACCTGGCTGTACATCAGCTTCACCTGGGGGCTCTTAAATACCTTAGAGATGTCACTTCAATTGGTCTGGGATGAAGTGCAGATGCTATAAGAATATGTTGGGGGTAGGAGTTTATTAATTAATTAATTAATTTTTGTTGTGTTGGGTCTTCATTTCTGTGCGAGGGCTTTCTCTAGTTGTGGCAAGCGGGGGCCACTCTTCATCGCGGTGCGTGGGCCTCTCACTATCGTGGCCTCTCTTGTTGCGGAGCACAGGCTCCAGATGCGCAGGCTCAGTAGTAGTGGCTCACGGGCCTAGTTGCTCTGCGGCATGTGGGATCTTCCCAGACCAGGGCTCAAACCCATGTCCCCTGCATTAGCAGGCGGATTCTCAACCACTGCGCCACCAGGGAAGCCCTGGTATATATTTTTAAGCTCCCCAAGAGACTCCAACATACAGCTAGGATTGAGAACCACGGATCTATATACTACAGTGATGGCTCCTAAATTGACTCGTCCTCTTTTCTGAGCTTTCATTTTATGCCTAACATCCTATTCAAAATCCTATCCTGTCTTGGATGTGACACAGACATCTCAAAATTAATATGTCCACAAAAGATGTCTCGATTATGACATACTTAGGAGACCACCTCTGCCCTCATCATCACCCCTCACCTGGCTCCAAGCTCCCTCAGGGCAAATTAATTTCCTTGTAGAAGTGGAACTCGATGTGACTTGCTTCTCTGAGCCCAAATCTGCCCCTTCCCTAGCCTACGTCTTCCTCATTTCAGGATATAGTACTGGCACCTGGTTCATTCTTCAGGCCAAATACCAAGGTGATTTAAAAAAAATTCTTCTTTCGGGCTTCCCTGGTGGCGCAGTGGTTGAGAGTCCACCTGCCGATGCAGGGGACGCAGGTTCGTGCCCCGGTCCGGGAGGATCCCACATGCCGCGGAGCGGCTGGGCCCGTGGGCCATGGCCGCTGAGCCTGCGCGTCCGGAGCCTGTGCTCTGCAACAGGAGAGGCCATAACGGTGAGAGGCCCGCGTACCGCAAAAAAAAAAAAAATCTTCTTTCCCTTGTCCGCAACCTCTGATCGATCAGCAAATCCTACTGGTTTCACTTCTGAAATATGTTCTACAGCAGAGCACTTTTCATCTTTCTCCCTGCTGCTGGATCCATGGCCCACGGTTTTTCTCCTGCATCACTTTATCAGTCTCCCACTTCCCCTCACGATTCCGCTCCCCCAGCCGCTGATGTGTGCCAAAGCCATGAGACACTTGCCTTAGCGCCCTGTAGCTGCCTTGAGAAGCCGCCTTGGAGGCTTAAAACGGCAGAAGTGTATCTTCTCCCAGTTCTGGGGGCCAGGGGTCTGAAATCAAGATGTTGGCAGGGCCGCACTGCCTGCAAAGGCTCTGGGGGAGGATCCTCCGTGCTCTCCCAGCTTCTGGTGGCTCCAAGCCTCCAGAAAGGTTGTTTCCTTGGCTTGTGGCCGCATCACTCCATGTCTTCCTCCACCTCCACCTGGCCTTCCCTCTGCATCCTTTCCTTTTCTGTCTCCTATCACGACATCTGTTACAGCATTCAGGGCCCATACAGACGACTTCACCTCGATATCTTTAACTCAGTTACATCTGCAAGGACCCTCTTTCCAAATAACGTCACAGGATCCAGGGTTAGGACCTGAACGTAAACTGGGGGCGCGCGGGGGGCACCATTCCACCCACTTCAATACTATAAGGTTAGCTTTGCTTTTTTTTTTTTTTTTTTTTTTTTTTTGCAGTACGCGGGCCTCTCACTGTTGTGGCCTCTCCCGTTGCGGAGCACAGGCTCTGGACACACAGGCTCAGCGGCCATGGCTCACGGGCCTAGCCGCTCCACGGCATGTCGGCCATGGCTCACGGGCCTAGCCGCTCCACGGCACGTGGGATCTTCCCGGACCGGGACTGGGACACGAACCCGTGCCCCCTACATCGGCAGGCGGACTCTCAACCACTGCGCCACCAGGGAAGCCCCTGCTTTTTTTTTTAAAACAAAACTACTTCTCAGACAGCTCTGCTATACCCAACAGCGGTACACAACGCTGACGGATTACAGGGAGCGCTTCCTTTTTTTAATTAATTAATAAATTAATTTATGTTTTTGGCTGCGTTGGGTCTCCATTGCTGCGTGCGGGCTTTCTCTAGTGAGGTGAGTGGAGGCTACTCTTTGTTGTGGTGCGCGGGCTTCTCATTGCGGTAGCTTCTCTTGTTGCAGAGCACGGCCTCTAGGCGCATGGGCTTCAGTAGTTGTGGAACACAGGCTCAGTAGTTGTGACGCACGGGCTTAGTTGCTCCATGGCACGTGGGATCTTCCTGGACCAGGGCTCGAACCCGTGTCCCCTGCATTGGCAGGCAAATTCTCTTTTTTTTAATATGAATTTTATTTTTTTTGAATTTTTGAATTTTATTTATTTTTTACCCAGCAGGTTCTTATTAGTTATCTATTTTATACATATTGGTGTATATATGTCAATCCCAATCTCCCAATTTATCCCACCCCGCCACTTTCCCCCCTTGGTGTCCATACATTTGTTCTCTATGGCAGGCGGATTCTTAACCACTGCGCCACCAGCGAAGTCCCTAATGTCATCTTTGAATAATGAAAATCATATCACATCACCCCTTGGATTAGAATCCTCTAATGACTTTTCACTGCAAGTACTGGAAATAAACACAATCTTAAATTCCTTGCTACAGCCTATTGGACTCTAAAGATCTGGCCCCTGGCTACTTCTCTGACCAAACTTCCTACTACTACCCCCCCCACCCACCCATATACTACTCTCTGGAAAACACCGGCCTTTTGTCTCCTCTTCAAAACGTTTGAGCTCTATCACAGGAGTGGCTCCTTTTCTTCATTCAGGTCTCAGACCAATATCACTGCCTGAGAGTTCAGCACTGAGAATTCCAATTGCCCCTTTATTACTCACCTGCCTATCTGCAATAAATCAGGCTCCGAGTTAAGCCCACACTGACAGCAATATCGCACAATGACTATTTCTTATGTTTCCTTGCCTTTATAAAACTACTCATGGTGCCAAAAAAGTTCTGTTTTATCAGAGGAGTACATTTCCAATGTATTCAAATGTTACCAAAAATGTTTAACTCTCCAAACCAGTATCATATGGTTTTTTCTCCCTGTTGCTTCCCATGCACCTGGGGTATTTGTCTTTCTATTTGGACAAGAGAATTCTCATCTCAGACCTCTTTTTGGATATAAAGTTTATAGTCCCCTTCGCAAATCCTCATTGAAAAAATGAGAATAGTGAAGTAATCGCAGGACCCACTCCCTACCCACACCGTGCTCAACTGCTAATCAGTTTCTTTCCCGTTCACCCCAAAGCCCCAGGTTAGCACATGCAGAGAGCCAGAATGAGGCAGGGGGAGAGCCCCAGAGGATCTCATCAGGTGAGTGTGACCTGCAGGAAGGAACAAGCATTCAGTACTTTTCAGGAAGGAGTTTTCAGGATAAAAGTCAGGAGTACAAAACTAAAACCCAAACCACAGCCAAGTAAACATGTGAACAAACTGAGACAGGCTGGGACCTGGGACCTGGCACCCTTTGCTGCAGCACTTGGAGCTGGTTAAAGGTCTCCCTTCCAGCAACAGAATACAAAGAAACTTTAAGGGACTAAAAATAACTGCATGCACAAGCAATTGGGGCAAATTATGGACAACAAGATACAAAAAGACCAAAAACCCAACTGCCACTTCTGAAGAGCTGGGAGCAAAAGCAAGGGGGTCAGGAGCAAAAGCCGGGTTCATGCACCGTGCACACAACACCACCTAAGTAGTGGGCAAACCACCTCAGCTACCCCTCCGGCAGACATTTGGACCTGCCCCTACCCTCACCCCATATAAGGGACAAGCTCACCGACCCTGAGGGAAGCAAGCAAGAGAAACTGTTATTTGTTTTCAATCCCCTGCTGCTGCAGCAAGGGCCCCAATAAAGCCTTGCCTGAATTTCTTGTCTGGCTTCTTATCAATTTCTATTGATTAAGGAAGGCCAAGAACCCTGGTCAGTAATAAAACCACAGTGCCAAGTTCATGAGATGACTGATTGCCTCCAGGTTGTTTTTTTAAACACTGGACAGCCTAAAGAGCACTAATTCTCCCCCCATGATATTAGTGGGGAAAGGATCAAGTATCTGACACAAACACACAGGGAATGTTCAAATGCTTTGTCAGATTCTTCTCTTTTTTTTTTGCGGTGTGCGGGCCTCTCACTGTTGTGGCCTCTCCCGTTGTGGAGCACAGGCTCCGGACGCGCGGGCTCAGCGGTCATGGCTCACGGGCCTAGCCGCTCCGCGGCATGTGGGATCTTCCCGGACCGGGGCACGAACCCGTGTCCCCTGCATCGGCAGGCGGACTCTCAACCACTGCGCTACCAGGGAAGCCCAGATTCTTCTATTTTAAATATCCTTGGCAAATAAATGAGAAGGAAGCTTGGTGGTGAAAAGGACGGTATCTCTTATGGGAGAGAGAGATTCAACCAGGCAACATAAAAGTTGGAAAATCAACCCCTCTCATAAATGTTGATAGCTCAAAAAATCAGGAATGTGCTTTGGTTGTGATGTTCGGGTCTATATGACACACCTATTATGGATCAAACACTTAGAGATGCTGCAGGTTCTTCAAAGAAACATAGAACCAGCTCCATGCTCCTCTTGTCTTATGAAAAATATAGCTGTGGAAACAAAAAGAGAACATTTTTAAAAAGGCAGAGCAGTGTATTATTAGGGGCTAAGTGAGTGGTTAGAAATGCTCTATATAAAAAAAGAGGTGGGGGCTTCCCTGGTGGCCCAGTGGTTGAGGGTCCACCTACCGATGCAGGGGACACGGGTTCGTGCCCCGGTCCGGGAAGATCCCACATGCCGCAGAGCGGCTGGGCCCGTGAGCCATGGCTGCTGAGCCTGCGCGTCTGGAGCGTGTGCTCCGCAACAGGAGAGGCCACAACAGTGAGAGGCCCGCGTACCGCAAAAAAATAAAAATAAAAAAAATTAAAAAGAGGTGGGCAAGCACTATGTGAAGTCAGTGTCAGCCCTTTCTTTGATCTGGGTCATGATTTAGGGTCACACGGATGAAAAACTCAAATCCTATACATTCACCTCTTCTTTTGGTGCCTCAGGACGGGAGCCTCATCGCAAGCCAACAGTCGTGGGTGAATATACACATGGGTGCAAAAATATGAAGACTTTTGTTTGAAGACTTTGGTCAGTGGAAAGTAATCATCACTGGGCTTATGTTTTGTTTCCCCAAACAGTGACTGGTGTCATTTGTTTTGTGGGCAGTTACCCTTAGGGAGCAGGAAAATGTATCTGCCGCTTCTGTGGACCCACGTGCTACCCCACAGAGCCAGACATAGGAAGGACAAACTGCTTGGTAGAATCACATGAATTCTTCCATTTCTAAAAATATTACTTTCTGGCATAAAACACTTTCCCAAGTGTGGCTCAACTTAATCACACAGCCCAGAGATGCAGAGCTGGGATATTCAGCACGTCCTGCTTCCCACCAGCTGGGTCCCCAGGGCTTGCACCTGCGCAGTAGGGCGGCTCAGCCACAAAGAGCTCAGAGTGTCCCAGAGAGGAGGCTGGGAGGCTGGCAGTCTCCACGCCCTGCTGTGCTGCAGAATCCGTCACCACTTCACAACGCTGCACAGCAGAGCTCCTTCTGCAGTGCTTCAGTCCATCTGTCTTAGGAAACATTCTCACTTCTACTAAACCATCATTTCCTGAGCGGATTTCTTTTTTGGAAACATCATTAAATAAAAACACAAAAAGAGAAAACAGGCACTTTTTCTTTTTTTCCTAACCTACGTCTTTGTATGACATCATTAAGGAGAAGCAGTGAGCCCCCTGTTTAGGGAGGGCACTTTGTAGAGTCAAGGGAAGTAGAGGCACATGGGGTCCCCCCCACTTTTAAGCATCTCAGATCTGACACTAACTTGGCTTTGTTTTACCATTTAAGACAGAAAGAGTGAATATCCAAACCAGCGTTTTATTAACTTTAAAAGTCAACGCTCCTTTTGGATACATGAAACAAGGACAAGAAATCCATCATGGGGAGGGTCCCGCTTCTCACTGGCGGGGGAGGGGAGGGATAACCATTTATGTTTTTCCACAGCCCAGAACATTCTCTCAAATGTTAATTTCTGTAATTGGCACTGTAATAGGGAAGAACGAATCTGACTCCATATTGGACCTGTTTCTTTTACTTTAACCTTTGCATTCTATTGCTTTTGCTACAAGTTAAGAATGTTGCCTGTAGCCTGAAATATAGCCCATTCTCAAGGCTGTGACCTTTAAAGGTATACCACTTTTCCATTAGTATAGAGATAAAAAGTTGCAGAACAGAGAATAACATTTGTCTTGTTGGAGGTTTATAGGAACACCATGGCCTGATCTATGTGGACAGATGCAAGAACAAAGGATTCCAACACCAAGGAGTCTGAAACAACCAGCCACACCCCCTCCCCTCTTTAGTATAAAAGAAGCCTGAATTCTAGTTCAGGTAAGATGGTTCTTTGGGACACTAGTCCACCTTCTTCTCCATCTGCTGGAGATTCCAATAAAGTGGCTATTCATTGCCCCAGCAACTAGTCTCAATTTATTGGCCTTTCGTGCAGTGAGCAGTCTGAGCTTGGACTCAGTAACAGCATGGTAAATAATAAATATAAAATATAATACTTAGTATTCAAACTACATATCCCTCTCCCCACATAGCCATTGAGAATCTCTGCTCTGAAAGGCCTTAAATGCTGTTTCTAATCAGTCCAATAAATAGAACCATTTAAAATATAAAATGAGGGACTTCCCTGGTGGTCCAGTGGTTAAGAATCTGCCTTCCAGTGCAGGGGGTGTGGGTTTGATCCCTGGACAGGGAACTAAGATCCCACATGCCGCAAGGCAACTAAGCCCACACACTGCAACTACTGAGCCCACACACTCTAGAGCCTGCGTACTGCAACTAGAGAGCCCACGTCACAACTAGAGAGAAGCCTGCACACCACAGCGAAAGATCCCACAGGCCGCAATGAAGATCCCGCGTGCCGCAACTAAGCCCCGACACAGCCAAATACATACATACATACATAGATAAATAAAATAAAATGTAAAATGAGCTTCCTGCTCCTCAAATGACCAAATTGTATTTACTTTTCATCCAGAGTTTCCCAAAACAATATTACATTCTAACCATTCCACTGTACCAAAAAAGCAGACTTTCCATTGTACAGGTTTTGTACAGGTGAAATCTCATTACTGGTCAGCCCTGGGAAATCACCACAATCAGAAAGATTCCACTGAAAGCTTGGTAGTTCTGTGTTTATGAAAAGATAAGCAAGCACTGACAAACGGAAATTTTAATTTGAATGAGCTGAGGGGCTAGCTTGAAAGAAATGATAGTGAAAACTGAGAGATGGGCAGAAAAACTGGTTAAGTGTATCAGTGAGTTTTTAAGCCCTTTTGTTTCAAATTCTCCTTACATTTTCATCCCACTGAGCAAACAGAAGCCAACAGAAAAGACTTCCCACAAGAACCCAGCAGCACATCTCCCCAACCGTGAAAATTACCGCCAGCCTTTCTCTTCTGTTCCTGAGGCCAGCTTTCCACCCGGGCAGGAGGTCCCAGCCCCACTCACCTACCAAATACTCAGCCCAGCAGATCTACCTTCTTTCCACAAGCAGTGTGACTCCCCCATCTAAATGAAGAAGCTAAGCCTTCTCCTGACCCTCCACTTCCCTGCCAGCTACTGACCATTTTCCTGCTGCTCTGTGTAGCAAAACTCTAAACCATTATCCATCTCTTACCTCTAATTCCTCTCCTCTTTTTTTTTTTTTTTGTGGTACGCAGGCCTCTCACTGTTGAGGCCTCTCCCATTGCAGAGCACAGGCTCCGGATGCGCAGGCTCAGCAGCCATGGCTCACGGGCCCAGCCGCTCCGCGGCATGTGGGATCCTCCCAGAGTGGGGCACAAACCCGCGTCCCCTGCATCGGCAGGCGGACCCTCAACCACTGAGCCACCAGGGAAGTCCTCCTCTCTCTTTTTAATAGACTTTACTTTTTAGAGCAGAACGGTTCACAGCAATATTGAATAGAAGGTACAGAGAGTCCCATAAACTCCCTGGTTCTACACAGCCACAGCCTGCCCCGTGACCAGCATCCCCCATCAGAGTGGTACATTTGTAACAACGGATGGACCTACACTGACACATCATTATGGCCCAAAGTCCAGAGTTTACCTTAAGGGTCACTCTCGGTGTTGTACGTTCTATGGGTTTTGACAAATATATAATGACATGTATCCATTATTATAGTATCATACAGAATAGTTTCTCCTTGCCCTAAAAATCCTGTGTTCCACCTATTCACCTTTCCCCCATCCCCTGGACACTACTTTTTGCTGTCTCTATAGTTTTGTCTTTTCCAGAATGTCCTATAGTTGGAATCATACAGTATGTAGCCTTTTCAGATTGGCTTCTTTCACTTAGCAATATGTATTTAAGTTTCTTCCATATCTTTTCATGGCTTGATAGCTCATTTCTTTTTAGTGCTGAATAATATTCCATTGTCTGGAGGTTTCACAGTTTATTTACCCATTTACCCACTGAAGGACACTCTCTCACTGTCTCCTGAATCTTACTCAGGTTGGGCTTTTACCCTCACCAACTCACTGACCTTGCCCTTGCTAAATCCAGTGCCCAGTCTCAGCCTTCACCTATCCATGCCTCCTTGCAACAGCGCTAGCACTGATCACCTGACCTCCAGGCCACGGCAATCACCTGCTTTTCCTATGACATCACTGATCACCTGAGTCTCTCTCATTTGTTTCCTCCTCTTTCTGACCTCTAACGTGGGACAGCCCAGACTCACACATCCCACCAGCTACTCAGTATCTCCACTTGGCCATCACACAGGCATCTAAACTTAACACGTCCATAGCTGAGCTCCCAACCTGCTTCTACCTGGGTTTATCCCCTCAGCTAGTGGCACTTGCGCCTCCACCTCACTGTGACTGAAGCCAAAAGCTCTACAGTCATGCTCATCTCTTCTTGGTCCCTTTCACCCACATCCAATCCATCAGCAAACCCTGCAAATGGCTCTGCCATTAAAGAATGTCCGTATTGGCCCAATTCTCACCATCCCCCGCTCTACTACTGCGGTCCAAGCCACCAAAATGTCCCTGACGATCACAGTAATGGTCCACCAACGGGTCTCCCTGACCCGCCCAGCCTCATACACTCTCCTCTCCAAACAGTAGCACAGTGACCCTGCGAGAACAAGTCAGATGGTGTTTCTCCTCTGCTTCAAGTCCTCCAGCGGTGCGCTGCCTTATTCTCTCACAATAAAACCCAAGTCCTTAGTATGGCCGATATGGCCCTACCTGATGGGACCCCCCTATCTCTCTAATTTCATCTGCTACCACACCCTGCTTTTACTCAGTTCTAGTCACACCAGCCTCCCAGCTCCAGGACAGGCTCAGTCCTGACTCAGGGCCTTTGCATGTGCTGTCCCTGCTGCCTGGAATGGTCTTTCCTCAATATCCATTTGGCTGGCTTACTCACCAGCTTCAGGTCTTTATTCAAAAGTGGCCTACTCAGAGAAGCCTCAGCAAGGCCCCTTATATAAAACATCAATGCTCTCCACAATGCAACCTGTGTATCATCCTTCTCTGTTTTACTTTATTTGTCCTTAGCACTTATTTTAAGTAAAATATTTTCTAAATTTGTAAGTTACTTATATTGATTAGTATCATTTGTCCTTTCTGGAATGTATATCCCATGGCAGGAATTTTGGTCTACGTTGTTCCCTGATGTCCCTCAGCACCTAACAATGTTCCTGGGACATGGCAGGTGCCCTAAAGGTATTTCATGCAAGTATGAATGAATAAATAAGGGAGTGAATGAATATACTTGACTTGGCAGAAGCAAATTCATAGCTTAATCTTTAACAAAAACCCAAGGTACCGGTTTTGGTGGCTCATTAACATGTTATTAACCAGACCATATGTGAAGTTTCAAAATTTCAAGTAAAAAATATACAGCTGTGATGCTCTATTGGCTTAAACTTTCCATTTTTATTCAACCATTCAAAAATATGAAAAGTAACAAAAATGTGATGGTCTTGGAGCCAGACTCCAGGTTCCCTTTGGGTAAGGATTGTATTTGCTCTGTTTCTTGCCGTATTTCAAGCCTAGCAGAGGCTGGCTCACGGCAGGAACTCAGAAGGTATCTGTGGCCTGAATGAACACTAAATAAGGCTTTTATTTTACAGTAAAGTGTCATTATTTATTGAGCTATGCTAGGGTGACTACAACCTCAAAGATACTCCCACCCAAGCAGGTATATACGTAAACCATTTATATGGAAAAGATGTCAATTTTTCCATTCACAAATTGATAATTGTTATTAACAGAATATTAAAGTGGTTCCTGAAAAAGAACAAAATGTGGGTATTTACCTACTTCAGCTGTTGTGAGAATTCCATTTTTTAAAAAGACTTTTTTGGGAGCAGTTTTGCATTCACAGCAACACTGGGCAGAAGGCACTGAGATTTCCCACATACCTCCCACCCTGACACATACATAGCCTCCCCCAGGATCAACGTCCCCACCGGGTGGCACAGCTGTTACAACTGATGAACCTACACTGATGCCATCATCACCCGGAGTCCAGAGTTTACAGGAGCGGTCACTCTTGGTGCTGTACATTCTGTGGGTTTGGACAAATGTATAATGACATGCATCCATCATTAGAGGGTCATATAGAGTAGCTTCCCTGTCCTTAAAATCCTCTGTGCTCTGCATCTACCCCTCCCCCGCCTCAAGATAATTCCATTTTAAAGACCTGGAGAACTACTTCTATCTAAACACTCTTCCTTTGGAGTTGGGCCAAGGGGTAAAAGCCTTAAGTACCAATGAGGGTTATGATAAGTCAGTTTAACTTTGGAAAGAAACAATTATTTCTATTTAAAGTGTCCCATCTGAACAAAATGACCACTTCAGACTCAGATGCTCAGGATTTTCTTTCAGCTCTGCATTAAGTAATTCAAACAAAGCGTAAGTACAGGATCTTTAGCAGAGGTTCTCAAAGAAGAACTGGAAGAACTTTAAGTCACTGTATGAAGGGCACCGAGTGACCATGACAAATCCATGAGTCCAGCTTCTGCTGAATCCCCTGGCGCTCACACTTGACTCTCTCAAAAAACCCCCAGGGGGCTTCCCTGGTGGCACAGTGATTGAGAGTCCACCTGCTGATGCAGGGGACGCGGGTTCGTGCCCCGGTCCAGGAAGATCCCACATGCCGCGGAGTGGCTGGGCCCATGAGCCATGGCTGCTGAGCCTGCGCGTCCGGAGCCTGTGCTCCGCAACGGGAGAGGCCACAACAGTGAGAGGCCCGCGTACCACAAAAAAACAAAAAAAACAAAAAAAACCAGGACTGTCTAGCGTACTGGAGTTTGAGTCCCACACTCCGCTCCCAACTGCTTCCGGTTAAACAGGACATTTACATTCACATCTTTAAGGCTATAGGGGAAACGAAGGGCCGCCCTGCTATCCACAGTTTAATGATCGAAGGAAGCAACGTTAGTGAGAGCAGTTTGAACTGAAAAAGCAATATCAAAATGTAAATATTCTTACTGAGTGCTTGTATTTCCTATTGTATCCTGATCTCATTCATTGTCACTGCTGAACACTGGTCTTTACAATTTCTTGTACCCAGCAAATACGCAGTAAATGAATGAATGGAGCTATCGTTTTGCTGTGTACTGGACTATTCTAACTCCTCCTTCACAGTACTAAAAGCTAAACTGGTTTTCCCATTAATTAGTTCATTAAAAGCGAACTGGTTTTCCCTACCATTAAATGAGGCTGGGTGTTTTCTTCGTAAATCATATGCTTCTAGCATCACCTCATTTCAAATTGTCTCCCCACCCTCAAACAAAAACAAACAAAAAATATATGCCCCAAAAAACAAAACATGGAATTTTAGACACTGGAAACTACCAAAATGTGTCTCCTTTGCAGACTGTCCTTAAACACTAAGTAAATTTAATCTTTTACAGGGTATTATTCAAGATTTTAGATAAATCAGCACCACAATTTTGTTCTTCTACAGAGAAGGATCAAATGGGCCTCCAAATTCTGTCTTACAAAATTAGCAGTTTAAGGAATACAGTAAAGTAAGTATTCTCAGATTCAAGAATATTTCTTAATTCCTCAGAAAATCAAACATTAGGTTTAATGAGCCATCAACATTTTCCAAGTATATTATGTTAATCTGGCTTTTTAAAATGTACTGACCTACATGAGAATGCCCTGGGGAAGAGCCCTAAAATACATACTCTAATGGAGTTTTCCTCTTAAAATGTTAATTTTTGTTACATACTTTTACTGTTTCATACCTGACCGCAGGTGCAAATGACAAGTCCATCTATTGTACGGTAGATTTCTAAGGGTCACAGAATGAACCTGTATTGCTTGTAACCTCCTCTCCACCCCATGCTTCTCAAGGATCCCACAGCTATTTTCATAGAATTCACTCATTGGCGATGGATACAATTTTCATTGAAATGACACATGGAATCAAACCAAAGTTAACAATAACCTAGCCTTTGTATGGGCCAAGGAGGAAGCTCTGATGCAGAGCTACAGGTAGACACTGGACACTGGGAAGACAGGTTTCAAAACATTTCTGAGAATAGAGAATATGGCCACTCAGCTCATATCTTCAAAGGCAAAGGCTGTTTAAAAGATGAGAAGCTTCCAGAAGCTAAGTTCTGAGAGCTGAACTGCAAAGGAACCTGACACGGAAGAAAAACTGGAGGACAAAGAAAGAAGTTGGCAGGTCAGGACACTGCAACAGTAAATTGCTTCTGGGAAGAGATACAAACCCAGGATAATCAGAAAGGGTGACCAAGACCACCAAGATTAGTATGTAGACAGCAGAAGCACCCAACTAAGTGCAAGACAAAGAAACCACATCCTGTGCGTGGCCTGCAGTCTGTGGTCAGCAAGCAGTAGTAATTACCGGAACCACTGAACCAGATCCCCTTGTGAAGTCTAAGCAGCAAACAGAGGACAAATCATTGCCAGGAGAGCCTGCAGCAGTGTCTCCACTGGATCTCGGCAGGGACTGCAGGCAAGTTAAAAAAAGGATGAGCTCCAGTATTGTAAGATTATGAAAAAAATGGACCCTTGAGGCTTCTCGTCCATGAATTGACCTTCTCATCCTACCTGGTCAATAGTGCTAATAAAACATTCTCTTTAATATAATCAGGTGGTTTGCATGTCACAACTTATTAGCTTCAAGTTAGAGCTGAAATTTTTAGGGAAAAAATGTAGGAAACAGGGCAAGCATGTCCACGTAAAAGTGAATTCATGCAGAACATAACATGAGAGGAATTATTAACTTTGGCAGCAGGCTTGAGGGGAATGAAGAGAACATTGCCTGAAGTAAGCAGACAGAGCACATATTAACTGCTGCTGAGCCCGTCAGCAAACGTCCCGCTCCCACTTAGGTCACAAAGCTATGCTTTCCTCTTCCAACGAGCACAGCAGCACACATGTATTGACAGAACCAGGGTACTAGGGTCATGGCATCTTGGGCAGACACTGTCTGGTTTGTGGGGCTGGAGGTTAGAGTTGGTTTGCAGGTCCAGGGTCAGGTTGAGCTATGATCCCTCTCCAGGGACTAGGACAGGGCTCTGCCCCCATCAGAGCGGATCGAACCAGAAGACAGGCTCAGTCACTAAAGCTTCTGGATGACACACTCTCTCTACCTCTGCATTTAACGAGAAATGGAGAGTTACCTGCTGGGGAAAAGGCTGAACCCATCGGCCTTTAACGAGAGCACACACAGGAACGACCCCACTGTGTGAGAAGTGTGAGGATGCTTCTTTGGGAACATATCGCTAAGATTCTAGCCCAGCCTCATTGCACAGGTGAGGGGAAAAAAGGGGAGGCTGGAAAAACTCAGAAGCAAAGGAATCATCTCACTGGGTTCCTGCATGCACACACCTTTTAAAACATGCGAAGTGGGCAGATGAAATTGAGTGGCTTTAGTGCACTTTTAGGTAGAAGGGAGAGTGGCTTTCAAACCCATCATGTATATGAGCAAGGAGGAATTCAATTAAATTCATGCTGAGTTAACGCGCTGCATACTCTCTTCAACGTACCAGGGCACAGGCTAATTTTTTTCTGCTTTTGAGCTGATAACTGTTGGGCTTAAAACCCTACGCATTAAGGAGAAACATAATGAGGTGGGCCTAATTAAACTTTGTGTCTTCGAGCAATGATTCTCCTCCTCTTACGCCCAATAGCTAAACAGACATCAGCTAGCCAGCGTGTGACACGCTCTTGTGGGCATATACCCTGGTGTGGTATGCGGTTGGTCGGAAAGGGAAGGAAACACTATGATAATCAGTAACCATCACGCCTTTTAGAATTACGAATTCCCAACACTGGTAGAAATAAAACAGACCGTGGATGTTGCAAAATTCTCCCGGCCAGGGGTAATGCATTTTTTTTTTTCCTATTCAAGAAAGCTTATTAGAATGGAAGTAAGGGTGACATTATTGTAAGAATAACATTTAACCTATTCTAATTTAGTCTTTTGGAAATGCCCGAGCCCTGCCTCTCACCTGCTTTAGGGAAGCTCTGTATCACTTTTCTGCGGGGCTCTTACTGCCCTGAGAGTACATCTGACCAAGGAGACTTGGGGTAGGGGTAGGGTCTAACACTGAAATTCACCAGGGTGGATTCTCAGAGGTTAGATGGCAGATTCTTTTTTTTTAATTATTTTTTATTGGAGTATAATTGATTTACAACATTGTGTTTCAGGTGTACAGCAAAGTAGATCAGTTATACAGACATATATCCAACTGTTCTTTAGATTCTTTTCCCATATAGGTCATTACAGAGTATTGAGTAGAGTTCCCTGTGCTATACGGTAGGTCCTTATTAGTTTATATATAGTAGTGTGAATATGTCAATCCCAATCTCCCAATTTATCCCTCCCCTGACCCCTTTCCCCCTTGGCAACCATAAGTTTGTTTGGGCAGATTTTTGTTTATTTTATTTATTTATTTTTCGCTGCATTGGGTCTTCGTTGCAGCGTGTGGGCTTCTCATTGCGGTGGCTTCTCTTGTTGTGGAGCACGGGCTCTAGGCGCGCGGGCTTCAGTAGTTGTGGCTCATGGGCTTAGTTGCTCCGTGGCATGGGGGATCTTCCCGGACCAGGGCTTGAACCCATGTCCCCTGCATTGGCAGGCGGATTCCTAACCACTGTGCTACCAGGGAAATCCTAGATGGTGGATTCTTAACCACTGAGCCACCAAGGAAGTCCCTTAGGCAGATTTTTAAGAGAATTAAAAACCTGATCAACTTTGCTTTGCTTTTCAACATTTCCACATATGGGAATCTCTCTCAGACTCGCCCAGGAGCTGTGGAAATACCTTGGCTACGAAAACAACTGTGCACATGTGGGTTCAACACGGAACACACTTCTTGAGTTCACGGCTTTCCAATGAGGTAGCAAGAAGGAAAAGACTTTGCTAGTGTGATCACGTGTGTGGTTAAAAATAAAAGTCACATCTGATGAGGAAGAAAACAGAATAAGACCGTGAATTTAAAGATGTGTACTAAGGGGTGTCTTTGCCTCAAAGCATTTATGAGTTTTCATACAGCTGTTCTGCCATCCCAGCTTCCTTGTGAAGAAAGGACTTGTAATACTGGCTGTCCTTGAAGCAAAAATGAAGACTAGGAGATTAAAGTGAAGCCAGACATCCTTATGCTGAGTCTGCGCACTAGGGAATCCTCTTGAATGATTATGAAATGCAAAGAACTGCATGTATAATATGCGTGTTTCTTTTAAAGTCAAGAGCTTGGTCACTCAGGAACGGGGCTGAAGTTGAGATTTTAGTCTGTCCAAAGAGAACTAACTTAGAGCCAAGTAGAAGTATACACATGATCTGGGGAACGGCTATTCTACCAACTTTGAATTTTTCAACACTATTTAGAAATGCTCCTTTGTGGGCTTCCCTGGTGGCGCAGTGGTTTAGAATCCGCCTGCTGATGCAGGGGACACGGGTTCGTGCCCCAGTCTGGGAGGATCCCACATGCCGCAGAGCAGCTGGGCCCGTGAGCCATGGCCGCTGAGCCTGCGTGTCTGGAGCCTGTGCTCCACAACAGGAGAGGCCCACGTACCGGAAAAAAAAAAAAAAGAAAGAAAGAAATGCTCCTTTGTAACTAAATGACATACTAACTACGAGAAACATTGATTGCCACAGCCTGGAGAGCTTATTCATCATCCTGTGGCTGAAGCCACGAGAACTTGCGGGGAGGAACACAGCTCGCCATAGCCTCCCTGTGTCCCCAGAAACACACCAAAGTCTGGGGTCTGGGCAACCCACAAACGGGTGAGGAGGTGAAGGAGCACAGGCCTGGGGTTGTTTCCGGCCACATACACACCCGGCAAGAACTTGATCAACAAGAGTAACATGGTGATCCACGTTAATCTCATGGGCGTGTGGGCTGTGACATGCTCGGTATGCCAGGCCACGGTGATCTCCCTTATCCCACCGCCCCAGGGCCTAGGAGTCCCCATTTATGTCCACTTATGAGCTCTGTGTGAGCTCTTCCTGGGGCCCTTCCCCACCCCATCCTGCAACTCTCCATACTCTGGTGGTCCTTTGGGCACTTCTGTCTCTTCTTCAGTGCAAGCTACCTGTGTCTGAATGACTGCAAAAGCCTCAGAGCTATGGTCCCTACCTTTAGCTTCCCTCCTCTTAAGCCAGTCTGCAGGCCGGACTGTTCATCATAGCGCAGACTCAGGAACCGGCAGTGGCAACGTGTTACCCACAGAGTCACGCGCAAACTCCGCTTCCCACATTTGAGGCCCTCGCCTCCACATGTACGTCTCTTCAGCGGCTCACCCACAGGTGGCTCTGGGCTGGGTGAGGCTGGCATCCCATGCTCTCTCGAAGGCCAGGCTCGACTCCTCTTTGGGTATCAGTGCTGAGCACACGTGAGGCTTCTCTGAGCACCTCAGCCCACCCTGGTCTCCCCTGCAAAATCCTACAGCTGCCCCCAGGGCCTCACACAATTCAGCACTTAGGTATCTTATCTATACCCCATATGGCTGTTTATGTATTAGTTTACCCTCCGCAGCTGGACTGCAGCCTTCTTTTTTTTTTTTTTTTTTGGCTGTGCTGGGTCTTCACTGAAGCACGCGGGCTTCTCTGGTTGTGGCGATCAGGCTCCAGAGCACGTGGGCTCAGTAGTTGCGGCACGTTAGCTCTCTAGTTTTGGCGCAAAGGCTTAGTTGCCCCTCAGCATGTGGGATCTTAGTTCCCTGACCAGGGATCAAAACGGCATCCCCTGAATTAGACAGTGGATTCTTTTTTTTTTTTTTAATAAATTTCTTTATTTTTGGCTGTGTTGGGTCTTCGTTGCTGCGTGCAGGCTTTCTCTAGGTGTGGCGAGTGGGGGCTACTGTTCATTGCGGTGCGCAGGTGTCTCATTGTGGTGGCTTCTCTTGTTGTGGAGCACGGGCTCTAGGCACGCGAGCTTCAGTAGTTGTGGCTCGCAGGCCCAGTAGTTGTGGCGCACGGGCTTAGTTGCTCCACGGCATGTGGGATCTTCCCGGGCCAGGGCTTGAACCCACGTCCCCTGCATTAGCAGGCGGATTCCTAACCATTGTGCCAACAGGGAAGTCCTAGATGGTGGACTCTTAACCACTGGCCCACCTGGGAAGTCCCTGGACTGTAGGCTTTTTGAAATCAGTGGTTATCTCTTTCAGCCTTTTGATGTGGCCCCTCAGGTTGGGCACAGACTAGATAAGTATTCAGTAAACACTCCCAAGACCTAGGACCATAGAACTTCAGAGGTAGAGGAGGATCTTAGCCCTTTCATTGCACAGAGGAAACAACTGACCTCTAGAGAGATTATCAATGGATTCCTGCCAACGAGGACCCGTTCTGGTCCTCAGATCAAGCCTTTCACGCCTCCCATCCCACCGCCTTTCACTCAGGCCCCTAGGCTTACTCTTTAAAGTTCCCCAAAGAACACTTTTAGTAACACTGACTTAAGCCTAGGTCTAGTCAATCAGTACATCTGAAAGTAAAACTTCATCCTAAAAATAATTCGTGATTGTCGCTTTTCACTCATCACACTGTACTTTGTCATATTAATTCAGTCTGATATCCCTGAGGACAATCGCACTCCACAGCTCCAGTCCTCGGGCTAGTGAGAGAAAGCCAGCCCTGCCCGCGGTTAGGAGGCACACTGCCTGGGGGTGCCCTTGCTCTTGGCTGGCCGTGTGGACACTGCAGAGGGCCATACCAGGATGGCAGGAGAAATCCCTGGGACACACGCTCCCCCACCAGCCCTGGGTAGTGACACAGCCCTGCCAGGGCGGGAGATGACCAGCACCGATCAACACACAAAATGCAGTTGTGCGTTAAGTGGGAGAGGAAATACAGGTGGCAAATATGCCTTTTTAGCCTCCTTCGGATGACCTTTTAAAATAGTAGATGTTCAGCCAGAGCTGCTAGGAGAACGAATTCAGGCTTAGATCGTGTTCCATAAACTACTAACAGAAGTTTGCATTTTTGTCGCTGTCGCTGTCAATTTCAGTTTGTCCTTTCCATCTTTAAATATAAGATGCATCCGGGGAGGTGGGGCGCACAAGGTGGAAGATTGCTGGTCCCCTTGGCGGGGGTGAGACTGGGGCTCCGCTCCCCGCGCTGGGCACTGCATCTGCATCACTGGCCAGTGGCTGTTTTGCTGCCATGGCTCAAGTCACAGCACTGGTGGCAGGTAGGTCGTGATGTGGAGGCTTCTCTCCCCACTCAGAACTTCTCAGTGGGGCATCTGACACCCAGGCAGCTGCGGAACAGCCTCTCCGGCTGCTTTAATTAACTTAATCCACCTAACACCAGTCTTTAAATAATTGAGTGCCTTGGCAACTGGTGTTCAAACATTTGAAGAATTTTAGTTACAAGAAAGTTTTAACCTTTTAATTCTAGTTTCAAACATTCTGCTTTCCTTCTTGTTACACACAAGCGGAGGCGACATCAAAAAAACAACATTTGAGAAAAAGAAGAGGATGCTTAGACCATGGTCGGCCATGAGCAGGGAGCTATACAAATGGGATCATTTCAAGTGGTAATTTGGCAAACTTAAAAAAACAAAATACTCTGAAGAAATGAAAATTACTCAGGTGGTTTTCTGAGTCACATGATAATCTTCCCATTTGTTACAAACTGTAAATATGTTTATTTGAAACTGACAGACTCTGAAAATGTCTAGATCCCTTGTGGGAAAAACAAAAAACTCATGTTTTTCTTATTTACTTCCTATAGAAGCGACCTAGATTGATTCCTTGGTAACTTTAATGTTAGCTGCTCCTAAAAAAAATATACCAAAGATATTTATTTATTGTTTTTCTTTGAACAAAATATAATGTAAAATTTACATTGAACTATACCAAATGCTAAATATACGATTGTTAAACTTAAGAAAATAGGAAGCAAACCCTTCTGCCCTTTTTCCCCCAGTTTCCCACACAGCCTTACATAATACTAAAGTAGAAAACAATATGACAGTTTAGGTGCTCTTTCTTAGCTTGGAGGTTGAAGCACAGAGTTTAAACTACGGTTAAATGCATTCATCAAAGGGCAACTCAGCCCAGAGAATTCACATTTTCAATCTGAGTACCTTTCCCTCTTTTCTATTTAAGGACACTCTCTTTCTCCTTCAAGGACATGTTCAGATATCACCCCTCAAAAGCCTTTAACCTCTGCAGTCAGATAAATGATGCATGTGATGTTACCTGAAATCAAGGCCTGCTGAACAAATGGAAGCAGTTACAGTCTCCCCAGGCCACCACACTGGGGTGAGTGTATGCTTTGTGGAGACCCCTGGACACCCAGTAGGAATCTCAAGTTCAGCAGGCCCACATCTGAGCTCCACCCAACACCCGATCCTTCCCCAGCTTTCCCTCCGTCTCCACACAGCCAGGGGCTCTGACCAAAAACCTAGGGGGAGTCCCTCTTGACCACTTTGTCTCACAAGTCACATCCAATCCATCAGCAAACCCTGTTGGTTCTATCATCAATACATACCTGAAATCTGACCACTCTCACCACCTATTTCCACCGCCCTTTACTAAAAATCTCCCAGTACTCTCCACCTTGCTCAGAGAACAGCCAGATGCTCTGCAGTGGCCTATGACATCCTCCACCACGGGCCCCATCACTCCCCCTCTCACTGGGATCCAGCCACAGTGGCTTTCCAGCTGCCCCCCCCAGTATGGGGACCCAGTCCTGGAACACAGTTCCCCAGATGGCTGTATAATGGCCTCCCACCTCCTTCAGCTCTTTACTCAAACGCCATCTCCTCAGGAAGGCCTCTTTTGGCTTCCTCATCAAAGACCACCGTCCTGGACCCCACCCTGCCCCGAGCACACACTAATACATGCTCCCTAGCTCCTTGGTTCCCTTTGCTGCAGGATGTTTCTCCTTAGGAGATTTATCCGCATGGTACGTACTATACATTTAACAGTTATCTTGTTTCCTGCATCTCTCCCCCTCCTAGATGGACACATCCAGGAAGGCAAGATCCCCAAGGGCCCAATAAACACTGGCTTAAGAATCCCTTCGTCCTTCCTTTAGATCACCTAGGACCCTTCACAGGGCACTGAGTAGACATGAGGCACTCAGCTACAACTGCTTTTATACTGTGAATAAAAAATATTGCCTGCTATATATCAGTAAACAATGTTGCAGCCATCAAGCCTTCACATTACAGCCACCTGATCGTGCATCCTGAGACTCAGGATGAGAAGCACAGGACACTGGCCTCAGATAGCTGAGGTGCATATCAAAGGAATGAATTCAGTGAGCCCCGACTTTGCATCTTCCCCTACATAGAAAAGCACTAAATTCCTTAACTTGAGAGGTCCGGTTTTCCTTAATTAACAGTAATCTCTTGATATTCTGACTACCTGGTCTCTGTTGCAAAAACTCCTCTATATCCTGGCTCCCCCTATGCCTCTTCAGAGCCGTCCCTCAGAGTTATGTCCCTCAGATGCTGTGTCCCAAGCTTGAAGTCCTCAGAATGTCCGCCGAATAAAACAAAATTCTCAACTTTTAGGTTGTGCAAAATTTTTCAGTTGACAGTATGAATAACTTCAAAAGTTATTAAAGCAGTTTGGGCCTCTGTTTCTTCATCAAGGCAATGGAATTATATCTAAGGTCTCTTGAAAATGAAGAACATCTTTAGAACCTTCCTCATTTTCCAGAAGAGGAAACAGATTCCCAAGTGTGAAGAAATGTGCCTTACATTGCACTTAACGAGGACCTACTGAGTGCTGGGGATGGGAAGGGAGGCTGAGAATGTGCTCATCCTCAGGGCCGCTCTTGGGAGAGGTCATATAGGAAAAAAAATGATGTCAGTACAAGGTGGTAAGTGCTGTAACAGAAGAATGGACTATTCCAACACAAGGTGGTACACAAGGCATTATGGGAGCCATCAGGCAGAAGGCTCACTGATCAGACTGTGCTGCAGACCAAACAATGAAAACCAGGGTCTGAATAAACCGCAGGAGGCTTCCATAAAGCTGAGTGGAAAGGGGACCGAGGCATCGACTTGATTAAACAGTTTAACTCGGGTCACGGTGCCACCAAAGCAGTAACAAGGGCCTCCAACTCTTATTCTCACGTGCAATCTGTGGACCACATTCAAGGCAAATGAAAACTAGCATTTTTTATTCTGTGTGCTTTTGCTGTCTCTGCTCTGCACCCATTAGCCAGGGTTATACTGACGCTGCATGAACTGGGTCTCTGAGTTCCCCGGGAGCTTTCTGCCTAAAGCTCATCACCAGGTTATCAATCCACCCAGGCTTCAGAGGGCAGGCTTTGATTTCACAGAGCAAGTCGACCTGAGCCCGAGTAGCCAATGCAAACAGTTAGACTCTGATCTGGGATTGAGCATATGGGAGCCAACTAAAAAACACTGCCCATGGGCTTCCCTGGTGGCACAGTGGTTGAGAGTCTGCCTGCCGATGCAGGGGACACGGGTTCGTGCCCCAGTCCGGGAAGATCCCACATGCCGTGCAGCGGCTGGGCCTGTGAGCCATGGCCGTTGAGCCTGCGTATCCAGGGCCTGTGCTCCGCAACGGGAGAGGTCACAACAGTAAGAGGTCCGTGTACCGCAAAAAACAAAACAAAACACTGCCCATGTCTAACATAACCCAATTAATCTCTTTAATATAAGAATTGATTCTGTTTTACCAGTTCAAGAGGAGAAACATGAACACGGCTAGAAAATAACAGACAAGCCCTGCTGGTCTGATTCATGCTCAGGGAGAGAATCACACAGACCTTTCAGATACAGCCCCTCTATACCTCCAACCCCCCTTCTTTTTTTTTTTTTTTTTTTGCATACCATATCATTTCATTTATATGACATTCTAGAAAAGCTACAGCAAAGTAGTCGTCAGTTTCTGACTTTGGGTAGAAGAAAGTGACAAGAAAAGAGCATGAAGAAACTTTGTAGCGTGATGGATGTATTCTTTATCTTGATGATGTTGGTGGGAAAATTCATACAGCTGTATACTTAAAAAGGATATATTTTCCCGTACAAAATTACACCTCCATCATCCAGATTTAAAACGAACAATCAAAACAAAGAAACTTATTGGAAAAGAGGAGAGAAACCCATGAGAGTCAAGCAAAAGTATGGCATATTCCTTGAAAACTACAGAATATAGTTTTTATTTGTTGAAAGTGTGGAATATGAAAGCCGGCAACTCCCCACCCCACTTTCTTCATTCTGACCTCAGGTCAGGGGCACAGCCCTGCCCCGACAGAGAGTGGCCACAAACTCTGAGGACAAGGAATCTACCCAGAAGGAACAAAGAAAGTCAGAGCACCAACTGAGTGAAGGAGAGAGAAAGAAACATCATGGCAGTGAAGACGACGCCTCCAAAGTTGCCCACTTTTCGATAGAGAGACAGCCTTGTCTCGTGCCAGTAAGAGGTGGTATGATCACACACCAGTCAACGGAGAAGCAAAGCATCTCAGTCTTTCACAGATTTGGCCACAGTTGGGATCGAATGATGATATCTCTTAAGAATAAACTCTAGCACAGGGCACTCTAACTACGCCAAGGAGAGTGTACGGTGTAGACACCGTCTCTGTGCCTGAAGCCAGCTTGTAGTAAGTTGACCCACGTGAGTTGGACATTGGTATGGGTTAAAACGGTTGAGCATTAGCAATTCCACTTGCTCCAAACTTCCAGCACTCCCCTCCTCCACGTTGGTGCCCTGCCCCAACGACCAGCAGTGCCATAAAACTACTTGTCCTGAAAGGAACCAGACTTCCTCCTAGGCTACTGGGATAATCGGAGATTGTATTCTTGACAAGACTTACAGTTATATCACAAAAGCAACACATACTTTCTTTCAAGATACATTCATTTGTAACAGTACAGTATGTCCCAGGTGCCATAAAACAGGCACAGATAACAGCATATTTATAGTCTTGAAAAAAAAAAAACCTTTCAAAATACTAAAGAACTGATGTTCTATAGACAGATATGGGTTTACACATTAAACACTAATATCTACTCTTTGATCATTACTGGATGGAAATGTTTCTAGAATTTATCATACACATCTGTGTTTTCTTAAACAGAAGAATGTTGAAGGATTGTTCTCAGTATTTCAATTATCAATTCAATATATTTCAATTATATCAATTACTAGACTGTGTTCTAAAACAAGGATGTCCAATCCAACCCAGGCAAATGAAATTGTTGGCTGCAACAGTAAAGACCTTAAAAATTATGTTTGTGCTCCTATATTCTTTTGGGAGGGGTGGAGGGGTTATTTGTACAACTAAAAAATAATTACCTGAGTAATTCTGTATTAGTTTGCTGGGGCTGCCATTACAAAGTGACTGGGTGACTTGAACAAAGAAATTTATTTTCTCCCAGTTCTGGAGGCTGGAAGTCCAAGATCAAGGCGTCTGTAGGGTTGGTTTCTTCCGAGGCCTCTCTCCTTGGCTTGCAGATGGCCACCTTCTCACTGGGTCTTCATTTTAACTTAATCACCTCTTCAAAGGTCCTACACCTCCAAGTATATAGTCACATGTTGAAGTACTGGGGTGAGGACTTCAACATCTGAATCTGGGGGACAGGAGTCATCCCAAAACAACCCCCTATGCCCAGACACTAGGTAAAACTCAAGTTCTTAATTCAGACACGTCTGGATTTAAATCAAGGCCAGTCACTTCTAGCTCTGTGACCTAGAGAAGTCATTCGAGCAAAACTTCCGTCCCAGCCTCTGTAAAGTGAGGATAATGACACCTACACCTCATCACTTCCTGGCAATACACAGAAGGTAATATATGGAAATACTGCCTGGCACACAGTATCATTTTATTTCCCTGGTTTTTAAGGTATGTGTCTTTTCATGACCTTTCTCTTATGTTTGGCTGGAGCTGTGCCTTGCCTTTTTTCATTTTTTAGGGGCTTGAAAACCAGATCGTTGAATTTGTTAGAATTAAATGTAAAGGCTCAAAATCAAGACCAAAGGCTCTCCTGTGAATAAACAGTGCAAACTTCTGCACGTGGGATGTCAGATCTCTCTTCTGGCTGATAGAGTTTGCTTGTTTGCTTCTGGTGGAATTTCCTTCCTTGTTGTCATTTCTGCTCCAGATATAATATAGTATTTACCGCACATTTTAGATAAGGTAATCCCAACACGAAGTGTAGCTCTGTCACCATTAAAAAAAAAAGAAAGAAAAAAAGCAGTGTGTCACAGATTTGACCAAAAACTAGTGACACATCCTATAATAAACAATCCTTTGTTCCGGAAGAGACTATGGGTGGCAGTGCATAATTTAAATGTTGCAAACCACTTAAAAAAACAGCACAAAGAAACCTGAGGAGCTAAACTGTCTTCTAGAAAGTTTTCCAAAAGGAAGTAAGGCACTTAGAACCCCTCTCTCTGACTTAGAGTTCCTTCCAAGCATCATTTTAAGGAGGGGTTGGCAAACTTTTTCTACAAAAGGCCAGACAGTTAATGTTTTAGGGCACATGGGCCTCTAGTTTCTGTCACAACTCTCGGCTCTGCCACTGGACATGGAAAGCAACCATAACACAGGAGAAAATGGGTGTGTGGCTGTACAGCAATAAAATTCATTCATGGATGCTGAAATGTGATTTCCAAAAAACTTTAATGTGTCAGGAAGTACTGTTTTCCTTTTGACTTTTTTTCAGCTACTTGAAGATATAAAAACCATTCTTAGCTTGGGACACACAAAAATAGGTGGTGGGTCAGATTTGACCCTGAAGCCATAGTTCACCCACCCCCATTCTATTCTAAGAGCTCAATAAATATCTGTTGTTGGTGAAAATACACTTCTCCTTCTGAAAATAATCTGAAAACTAAGGATCCATCAGGCACCTCCCATTACCTTTTCCCACCTTCTTTTTTTGAAAACTGCCAATGCTGCCGACCTGACTAAAACAAAGGCCATTAGAAAACAAGCCAAATTAACTTCCTTTTCTGAGCCCTTTAAATAAGAGTCTTAAAACAGCTCTTCATAAAGAGGGACAAGGCAGCATGCCTACAAATGACGGAAACGGGGACTGAGCAATCGTGTGGACCCCATACTCATAAAGCAGCAAAGGTCGTGGCAGCTTTAATCACATATACATATAAAAACTGTATATTTTCCCCATCCACCATCATGATAGAGCCTTGCTTAGGGGGATGAATACTGAAGCAAATATGTAGTAAACTGACATGACAAACTGTTCTTTTTTTTATTATTAATCCCAGAAATACAAAATTAGTTTAATTAATATAATTAAATAATATATTATAGCATATTAAAGATAGAAAGTTAAAAATCACAAAATTATGTCATTAGAGAAAAAGCATTTGTCAACAAGCAAAACTCTTTCATAGTAAAAATGCTCAATAAACACTTAATAGAAGAGGATTTCACCCTGATAAAGAGAATATATGCCATTTCATTTTGTTGATTATTTCCTTTGTGTAGAAGCTTTTGAGTTTGATGAAGTCCCACTTTTGTATTTTGGGCTTTGCTACCTGTGATTTTCATGTGAAATCCAAAAAATATTGCCACGACCAACGTCCAAGAAGTTTTCCTTATGTTTTTTGAGGAGTTTTACAGTTCTAAGTCTGTGTTTAAGTCCTGCTTACAAATGGAATATTAGTTGGCCATAAAAAAGCAGCAGATCTTGCCATTTGCAGCAACATGGATGGACCTGGAGATCCTCATACTATGTGAAGCAAGTCAGACAAAGACAAACATCACTCGATATCACTCATATGTGGAATCCCATTTAAAAAACGATACAAATGAACTTATCTACAAAACAGAAACAGACTCAGATCCTGAAAACAAACCCATGGCTACCAAAGGGGAGACATTGGGGGGAGGGACAAATCAGGAGCCTGGGTTGAACATACCCCTTGGTTCTTCTTTTTCAAAAATTAGCATAGCTATCAGCAAAACCTTTTCACTCCATATAAACTTTTAACCTTGTGTTAAGTACTGAAATTTATGTACAGAATAGTATATCAAACATATTTGTATATTTAAAAATTATTATAAAGACAACTATCTAAACACCATCTAAATTACAAAATGTAACACACTAGTAACTGAGAAGACACATATGAGACCCTCCAGAATTACACTCCGTCCTGCCATTTTATTAGTAACTACCCTCTAGATGTCTGTAGTAATCATGTTTATACATATATTGTTGTTGTTTATGGTTCCCTTATTTTAGGTAAAATTTACGCACGGTCAAATGTACAAATCCAAAGTTCAAAATTCAATGTAGGGCTTCCCTGGTGGCGCAGTGGTTGAGAGTCCGCCTGCCGATGCAGGGGACGCAGGTTCGTGCCCCGGTCCGGGAAGATCCCACATGCCGCGGAGCGGCTGGGCCTGTGAGCCATGGCCGCTGAGCCTGCGCGTCTGGAGCCTGTGCGTCCGGAGCCTGTGCTCCGCAACGGGAGAGGCCACAACAGTGAGAGGCCCGCGTACGGCAAAAAAAAAAAAAAAAAAAAAAAAAAAATTCAATGTATTTGGATAAATTCATACACCAGTGTCAACTACAGTCCTATCAATAAGCAGATTACTTCCATCACCCCAGAAATTACTTTTGTGCTCATTCCTCATTCAGAATTATCCCCTAGTCCTTACCTCTCTTCCACTGTATATTTCACTAGATGTTAATTTTGTTTATTCTAGAACATCACATAAATGGAATTACAGACTAATATGTTTTTGTATTTGGCTTTTGCTCAGAATATTGTACATGAAATTCATACCCGTTTTTGGACAAACTGTTCTTAAGAATGAATGAGATTGCTCACCATTTTATATGGCTACTGAAGACAAATTTAATAAAAATTATTTCTTACTCTCCAAGTGGCACCTAGATATTATTTCTTTAATCCTTGAAAAAAAATCACAGTATAAAAGTTATGTGGGAAATACCCACATGTATAATAACCTCATTTTATTTTTATACAGCCCTGCCCTCTGAAAAGGTAAAAGTGGACTGCAATTTCTTCCATGCTCACGATTTCCACGTAGATGTTGCTGTAGATCTTTTTATAATCAAGAAGTAAAGAGATGTTCAATTATTCGCTGGAAATAATTCAGAGTCCTTGGCAGAGCAAAGAATGAAGAGAACATTGCTGAATTACCAACTTAAGGCTTCTTCCAAACAGACCACGAAGGAAGACTTTACCCAGTTCTTTCCAGAAATGGAAGCTTGTACTTTCTGGGAGAAGATTCTGCCATCAGTGAGTTCGTGTTCCTGTGTTATGATGATGACTACCAAGAACCGCAACTTTGTAAAGCCCATTGTTACCATTCTGGCCAAGCCAAGGGTTGACTGCACTGATTAACAGAGTGACAATTATCTCAGTGAGTTGCCATCATCCGTGGTAGAAGAGTTTTTTAAAAATTACAGCTGGCGGGGGGGGGGTGATGAATTGGGAGATTGGGGTTGACATATATACACTAATATGTATAAAATAGATAACTAATAAGAACCTGCTGTATACGAAAATAAACAAAATTCAAAAAGAAAAAAAAATTACAGCGTGTCTAATATCTACCTGAAGAGAAGCATAAACCACGATTCCAATTCATTTGAGTTGCCTGGTACTTTTCCAGAAAATATTTTTCTAGCAATGAAGTACACTAGGTTGACCCTAAAAATTACCTGATCCTCTGCCACAAAACCAGTAACACATGGAACATCAAACATGTCACAGGATGGGTCAATATAAAACCGAGAAAAGAGTATCTATGATTTAGAATAAAATTCTACATTTTTATTAACATTCTATTTGAATTAATAAATTTTATTCTATCAATGACAAGAATTCACTGATTTGCTAATTTTACACACCAAGAAGCAAATGTTTTTCATCTAGTTTATCCTTAAGTGCCCCCTTGCACTGATTTCCTAAATGAACTCTTGTTTTGCCTGAATACACACTTTGTTAGAAACTACAATGCAAGCCGAATACCAATAATAAGACATCTTTCCCCACTTTTTTTTTTTTTTAACAAGAACTGCAGATTTTCCTAGTTGCAAAAAGGGAGGGAGGGAATCTGGGAAAGAATTGTCTGTTCAAGATGTAAACTAGTATTTTTGACATTTAATTAGGTGCATCTGATGTTGAAATTATACAAGAGCTGCGTCAGTGATGGAAAACCCCACCCAGGAGCAGCAAATCTGTTCTTTTCCTCATAATACTGTTCTTACTCCTGTTCCATCTTTGAAGTACCGTTATTTAGAAAGTACTAAAACTTATCATCATTCTCCATAATATTTACCAACATTGTGACCTAGTTGTAGACCTTCTGCAGCTCAGTGAAACCACTTACTTCTGCAGAGAAGAAATGATTCCCGATTTAGCACAAACATACTCCAAAGGAAAGACAAGGTGAGTTCTAAAGGATCTAAGGAACAGAGTGAGGTAAAGACACTGAAAGCTGGACTGGTCGGGAGAAAAAAAACGGAAGAGCAGCGCTGGAAAAGTTAAAAAGTAAGATGACAGGTCTGTCTTAAGGCTACTTTTAGAAAACATCACAATACAAAGTAGAATTCTACTTGTGTTTATTGCAGGGCAGACTCCTGTCAGTTTAGTAATTCACCCCACACTTCTGAGTCACCGTATTACATGATACCTGGGTAGTATATCATTACTCATTACCAAATAATTAGCAGAACTGGGTTTAACCCAAGGGGATTATAAAGAAATAAACCCTGGGAGGCGACGAGAGGGGATGGGGAGAAGGCAGAATCCGAGAAACACAAGTTGATTCACCTGTAAAGGTGGGGGGATGGGGTACTGCACGTCCTGGCAGGGAAATCACGAGGCCCAGGTTCCAGGACGACACCGGCAACCAGGAAGCGTGTGACCTTGTGGAAGCCAAGATGGACTGTTCTAAGAACTGACCTCATGGATAGAGACGGGACGGCGCGCTCGATGCTGAGACCACTTGCCAGGGTCCAGATCCCAATGGATAACACCTGCCCCTCAGGTGTATACGTGCCTCACTTAGCCACGGCTGGGACAACTTAGCCTGCTCCGTCCAATCTGGCACAGTTTCGGCGCCTTGGGGTGTGGGCCCGGCCTCCTCCCGCCCCCAGGACATCCTCCATCCGTGAACGTCCTGCCGGGTGAGCGGTGCGAGCGAAGTGGCGCTTAGGAGTTGAAGGGTGGTCTCGCACACGGAAAGTTGAAAAAAAAATGCTGAATCAGGGTGCTCCCATTTTGCCGGTTCACGGGCAATCGGATGCTCCCTTCCCTCATCCCTCCTCCCGCTCCGAAAAGAAACCGGATCGGCCTGTGCGCTCAGAGGTCACCTGCGAAGAGCAGAGCGATGTCACTCGGCTAACCCTAAAACGGCATCCACGATAGAAAAGAGCCGAAAACACCACTGCATCATCCGAAGAGAGGCCCCCCCTCCGGAAGGTGACCCTTTAACGCGTTATCCTTCGGTTCCGCAGCCTCGGCCGGACGGGATGGGGGAGGGAGGGAGGTGAGCGCCCTCGGAGCACCGGAGAGTTTCCACCAGCCCCGGCCTCGCCGCGCGCTGGCCAGGACGGTACCGACTCCAAGCGGACGGTCCGGTGTAGGATGTCGCGAACTAAAAACCGCAGCCCGAGGGACCCCTGCAGCCGCCCAGGCCGAAGGGTTAGGGACCACGATCTAAGAGTTCCGGGCGGCCACCCCCGAGTCGCGCTCTGAGGCCACCTCGCCGGCTTCCGGCGCCCCGGGGCCGGTCCCCAGTGATCAGAGCCGGAGGGGCCCGGGGATGGAAGGAGGAAGGCGGGGGTGGGCGGATCAGGGGGCCGATCGGGGATCGGGGCCGGGGGCGCGGGGCGGGCCTCCTACCTGTGGTGGAGAGCACGGTGCTGGCGAAGAAGAGCGCGGAGGTGAAGTCCCAGTTCCAGTTGCCCGAGGCGTTGCTGAGCACCGACACGCCGTAGTTGCTGGCCTCCAGCACCCGGCCCAGGAACTGCTCGAGCTGCGGCTCGGACAGGCACTCGTGCTCCTCCAGGAAGCGCCGCTTCAGCTTGCGCAGCTCCTGGCGCAGCAGGTCCTCGTAGGGCAGCTCCACCGACGAGAAGACCACGGCGCCGAAGACCAGGTAGAGCATGTAGCCGAGCACCAGGAAGCCGAAGCACCAGGCCGAGCGGTGCCGCTCCACCAGGCGCACGCACGAGCTGCCGGCCAGGGACTGCAGCATCTTCTCCGCCGCCCGGCCGCGAGGCCCGCGCCGCAGACCGGCCCGCCGCCCGCCCGCTCCGGAGAGCTTCTTCGCCCTTCTTTTCCTGTTTCCTTGCAAATAGAAAACACCCAGATGATGTGGCGCTGACGTGGTGGCCGGTTCAGGTAGCCCGAGAGTCGCCCGAGATCGCCGAGCAAACTTGCAGGCTGCGCGGGGTGCTGGGCGCGCGGCCGGGGAGCCCCCGCCCTTGACTCCGCCCCCCGGGCCGCACGGACCCCGCCCGCCTCGCGGCGCCTCCGGCTCCCCGCCCGGGTTCCCCCTCCCAGCCGGCCCGCGCGCCCGGCAGGCGGGGTGAGAGGTAGTGTGTGCTTGCGTGCGTGCGTGTGTGTGTGCGTGTGTGTGTGTGTGTACACACTTCTGTGCTGTTCGCTGCCGCTCCAAGACCCCAGTCCCAGCTACACCATTTCCCACCTATTTCTTCTTAAAGCCACTATTACAACAAAGAGAGCCCTGGAATACTTTCCATTTTCTCTTACTGGGCGGAGCGGGTTGAGCAATCTGGTGCCAGTGATGATGGTGAAAAGACCGGAATCTCAGGGCTGGAAGGCACCTGGAACCTGAAGAGGAAGGCAGAGTTTTGGAAAAGCCACATTTCTGAACTCTACTTCTTTAGAACGTGAAGAGTGAAGAAAGGTCCCAATATATCAACTACCAGAAGCAACTGAGCTTTCCCGAGTGGCGTTTCTTTTTAAGGGGACGACCTTGCTGTGGGCCAGAGTCTAGTTGGTGCACCCTTTTTGCAAAGACAATTTGAGGGCAGGTTTCAAGAGCCTTGAAAGAGTTTATGTGCTCTGACACCGTGATGTGTCCTAAGAAAAAATAGGGAGACAAAGATTTATAGAGAAGGCTGTTCATAAACAAAATATATCTATATTATATACGAAATAATGAAGAGTCAGGAACAATCTAACTATTCCAAAATAGAGGAATGGTTAAATAAATTATGAAATAATGCCATCTGCAGCAACGTGGATGGACCTAGAGATTATCATACTGAGTGAAGTCAGTTAGATAAAGACAAATACCAGATGATATTTTTATGTGGAATCTAAAATATGACACAAATGAACTCTTCTATGAAACAGATTCACAGACATAGAGAATAGACTTGTGGTTGCCAAGCGGGAGGGGGTGTGAGGGAGGGATGGATTCAGAGTTTGGGATTAGCAGATGCAAACTATTATATATAGGATGGATAAACAACAAGGTCCTACTGTAGAGCACAGGGAACCATAGTCAGAATCCTGTGATAAACCATAATGGAAAGAATATGGAAAAGAATGTATATATGTATGACTGAATCCCTTTGCTGTACACCAGAAACTAACACAACATTGTAAATCAACTATACTTCAATAAAATATTGTAAATTAAATAAATTATGGGGTCTCTACAGCATGGTTACCATATTAAAGATGTGTTTAAAGACTACTGAAGCTAAACGATCTCATGTATAGAGTATATATGGTCTTATGTATAGAATCTCAAATATGTAAAATATTTGCATTTTGTATTGTAAAACAGAACTATCTGCATAACAGATCTACTGCAAATCAAACCAGCCCCTAACAGTTGTCTTTGGATGATAGTAGAGTATATAGGTGACATTTATTTCTTTGACATTTTTATATTTTTCAAATTTTCTAAAGTGGACCTTTTGGCGGGGGGGGGCGGTGCAGTGCTGCGAAGCTTGTGGGATCTTAGTTCCCTGACCAGGGATTTAACCCGTGACCTCAGCAGTGAAAGCACAGAGTCCTAACCACTGGACTGCCAGGGAATTCCCTACAGTGGACCTATTTTTGTAATCCAGAGAAATATTAAAAATAAACAAAACGGAATTCTTTAGTACAATTATTTAGTACAATTCGTATCTGCCTACTTTAAGAAATTCAAAAAAAAAAAAACAAACAACAAACCCAACCAAATGAAAACCATTTTGTGTTCATTTATTTAGAAATTTTCATGGAAATTTTTAACATCCTCATCAGTGGTTTTTTTTTACTTTCAGTAAATGAGCTTACCTCCTGCTTTACTCGGAGGATTGAAGTCATCCCTCTCCTTTACTTCTCTTCACTTCAAAATCTCTTCATCAGTAATCTACTTCTTTCCTTTCCTGTTACCCTGAGGAAAACAGCTCCTGCTTATTTTCAAGGTGAAGTCTTTAAGCCACTACTCCCAGCCCTTCAGTCTCCAGGAATCTTGACCTCCCCAGCCAGTCCCCTACTCTTTTATAACTTGAATACTGCTGCTCTGCAAGCTCTTTTCTCTCCGCTTCAAAAAATCACCTCCAGTCTACACCATCCTGTAACACGTTCTCTACCCCGAGCTCTGTAACCCTTGCCCCCCCTACCGTATCCTTCTTGATCTTTGCCATTGTGACATGTCGGGGGACCTCCATGCTCCCGAGGTCACCTCTGCCTGCAGCACACTCTCATTGTCCTTCTGCCTCTCGTGGTGCCTTTGCTCCCAGTGTCACTGTGTTTTTGGTTTTTGTTTGGCCTCAGTGTCTCTACTCATGTGTTTCAGACAGTCCCTGCCCCAATCTCTATCTGTGATGTACCGCATGTACCTGTCCTTCAGGGCCTGCTTAAATGCCAGACCTCATCCGCAACACCTCGACGCCCCAGGAGGATGTGATTTCTTCCTCCTCTCACAACACTGAGCCCTTTGAACACAGCATTTTGTGGGTCACATGTGGTTAACAACTGCACACACCAGTGTGGTTTTATCATCGTGCACTCAAATATACATATACATATATGGCAGCTTTAACACAGGGCTGCAAATTCTTTGACCCTTTTCTCATCAAAAGGGAGGGTTTTGTGTTTCCTGCTCCTGAAACTCTGTGGGCTTGTGACCCTTTCAACCAACAGAGGTGACACTAGGTGATTTCAAGGTTGGGTCATAGAAGGTCAGCAGCTTCAGACATCGTTCACTGGAACACCCCTCTCTTGGAGCCCTCAGCCATAGCTTAAGATCTCTCATTACCTTGAGGTTGATCAAGGTAAACTGCCATGCTTGGAGAGGCCGCGTGTAGGCGTTCCAGGTGACCGTTCCGGTGGAACCAGCACCCCCTACCATCCCCACTGAGGCCCAGGACATGCCAGATCCGGACATCCACCTGCTGAATGCCACCCAAGGACCTCTGTCAATGTCCCCTGCAACAGAAGAATCTCCCGGCTGAACTTGGCTTGAATCACGATAAAGTAGGTGTTGTTTTCAGCCATGAACTTTGGGGGGAGGTTTTTTGTTTGTTTGTTTGTTTGTTTTTGCGGTACGCGGGCCTCTCACTGTTGTGGCCTCACCCGTTGCGGAGCACAGGCTCCGGACGCGCAGGCTCAGTGGCCATGGCTCACTGGCCCAGCCGCTCCGTGGCATGTGGGATCTTCCCAGACCGGGACAGGAACCCGTGTCCCCTGCATTGGCAGGCGGACTCTCAACCACTGCGCCACCAGGGAAGCCCCTGGGGGGAGCTTTTTAAGTAAAAAAAAAATACAGAACCCAGGACAGCATGCATCTGGACTGTGCCTAACTTTACAACTCACCATTAGATGTTTTCTTCCAATGTGTTTGCTGTTCTTTCCCATATTTCACTTCTCTGGCTGAGGCTCTTGCCCTGTTCCATATAACAGCTAGACCAGGGATACCAAATACTTTTAAATCACCTGTTTTATGGCTGAGTAATATTCCATTGTATATATGTACCACATCTTCTTTATCCATTCCTCTGTCGATGGACATTTAGGTTGCTTCCATGTGTTGGCTACTGTAAATAATGCTGCAATGAACATTGGGATGCATTTACCTTTTCGAATTATGGTTTTCTCCAGAGTTCAGGGTTAACAGATACACACTACTATATATAAAATAGATAAACAACAAGGACCTACTGTATAGCACAGGAAACTCTACTCAATATTATGTAATAACCTATATGGGAAAAGAATCTGAAGAAGAATGGCTGTATGTATATGTAAAACTGAATCACTTTGCTGTACACCTGAAACTTACACAACATTGTAAATCAACTATACTCTAAAATAAAATACGAATTAAATTTAAAAAAGCAAAACAAACAAAATAAAATAAAATCACCTGTTACTTCAGACTACAGATAGAAACGAAATTATCATATGCGTGGTCTGACAGGTCCTTCCCTGCAGGGTGAGATCTGTTGAGTAGAGCCAGGAGGTGGGGCTGGGCTGAGGGATGCAAAATTCCTGTATTTCTGGCTCCTTGGAGTTGATGGGTATCACCGCGATAGAAGTTGGCTGTCTCCTTCCTCTTCCTGGCCCCCTTTGCTGGACAGTTAGCAATCTTAGTGATGGTAGGATATTTTTCCTTCTGTTAAAACCTTTACCCCACATGGTTTCTATGTACCACACTGCTGAGAAGCTACTTCCCTTCCGGCCTCCTCCTGGGAACCATACAAGCTAGAGCTACCCCACACCAGTGTGCCAGAGGCCATCCCAAGCATTTCTCAAGAAAAAAAAAATGAGAATGTGGAAGAAAGCTCAGAGCAGAGTGCAGAGTTTCCCAAGAAGTAGGCAAAGGTGGGAAGGGAGGGGGTTGAAATAAGTGGGAGAGACAGTATGTCACCAGGATGGGGCTGCTTCCTACATCCGTGTTCTCGTCAATCAACATAATTTGGAAACAGGTGACCAAGCTTTGTGAGAAACAAACCTTGCACTTGGCGCAGAATTGGCAAGTTAATCTGACATGGAGTGTATGATGTAAGCAATCATCGCTGTTGTGCTGTATGATAATTAGTCATAAATGGCAAACAGTTCATGTAAATGGGTTTAATTATCTCAACAGGTTGAGATGATGGAACAATTCGTAGAGATGGGAGTTCCATAGGAAAGTCTTTCCCTTGGGATCAAAAAAGTGAAATTCACAAACACTGGGTTGGTGAAATCAGGTCAATCAGCAGCAAAAACAAAGTGTTAGTGTTTGTCATTCCATTTTGGGATGTATACCCAAAAGAACTGAAAACAGGAATTCAAAGAGGTATTTGTACACCCGTAGTCATAGCAGCATTATTCACAATAGCTAAGAGGTGGAAGCAACACGAGTGTCCATCAACAGACGACTGATAAACCAAATGTAGTATATACTGACAACAGAATTTTTTCAGCCTTAAAAAGGGATGAAATTCTGACACATGCTACCATCTGAAAGAACTTTGGAGATGCTATACTATGTGAAATAAACCAATCACTCAAGGACAAATACTGTATAATTCTACTTACATGGGGTACCTAGGGTAGTCAAATTCACAGAGACAGAAAGTAGAAAGAATTGTGGTTGCCAAGGGCTGGAGACGGGGGGAGGGGACGGGGAGTTATGGTTTGATGGGTTCAGAGTTTCAGTGTTGCAAGATGAAAAAGTACTGGAGACGGATGGTGGTGATGGTGGCACAACAATACAGTTGTACTTGGTGCCACTGAACTGTACACTAAAAACGGCGAAGACGTTCAGTTTTGTGTTATGTGTATTTTACCACAATTTTTTTAAAAGTCAGCGTTTTGAGCTGACAGTGGGACACAGGCATTACGAATGGGCTGAAGTTTCCCCATCCTCCAACTAGCTCCAGGCTGTATCCATGATGAGGGCCCTTGAAGAAGTAGACATCCTTCACTTCCAGAGGGTGTTGGACAGTCCAGGTGGGACACAGCACAAGGGGCCTCAGTGACCTGGCACACACCCAGATGAGATACGCCTGGCTAGTGATGGGTCTGGAGGCCCAGCTTGGAGAAATGGCAGGAGTATTCCAGGCATTTGCCCTGACGAAAGCAAATTTAGGATGATTTGATAGCTGCATGCAGAGAAGAAAAAAAAAAGTGTGAGTTGATCTTGTAAGTCTGCACAGGGCAGAGCTAGGACTAATGGGTGGAAGATATACGGCATAAGATTTACAAAGCACATCAAGAGAGATCATTCGAATCACATGACTTGACTATCAGTGGAATGAGCTGCCTCTAGAAAGCTCCCTGCCATGACTGTTCAAGCAGAAGGCAAACAATCATAGATTCGAAAGGTAAAATGGAGAGCCTTTTGTCATTTAAGGTGCTTTCCGAATCTGAGATTTTACATTTGCACCGTTTATAAGGTCAAGGGTATGGGGAGAAAAGAGTGAAGTCAATGAAGCACAAAGTTGCCCTGAGGTGCCTCTGACAATTGCTGGATGTCTAACCAGGGACTGCCAAGATGCTCCATCCCTGGTGGAGTCATGCCCAGTGCCAGGGAACCCCGACCGAGCAGACCCCCAGCTTCTCTGTCATCTTCGGCAAAGCTTGTTGCTGCCTCCCCCCACCCCTTATTGTGATGGGAGGGGTCCATCCTGGGAGGAGGGCAGATCAGGCTCAGCCTCTAGACAGGCTCAGCATCCACTGGGAGGGCAGCAAGTGACAGGTGACTCCCTTTAGGGTCCTTGTGGCCACACAAGCCTGTGAGAGACTGTCCACCCTTGGCGCAAGGGATGCTGGTAATTTCCCTGCCCTCATCTCGGTCTCTTAACCATGCCTCCCAATCTCACTTTCCCTGTGGATGTTAAAACATAATCCATCCCCCTCACCTCTTATTCAATCGTTATTTAACATGCCCTCCAGGGGTACAAGAGATAAGGAGGGAAAGGACCGGAAAAAAAGGACTCTCCTGGAAGTAAGATAATGAAAAACGGAGAAGGTGAAGTTTAAAAAAATTAGAGGAGCTGTAAGAGTCTAACGACATCCAGGGCTCTGGCTGCCACGCGCCTTGGGAAGGTGGCTCCACCCCCAGTAGCACCCCTCCCTCCCCTCGCGCCCCAGAGCACTCCGGGCGGGGTGCGTTGAGAGCAGCAGCCTGAGGCCATCTCATCACTCTTTCCAAAACCAGGTCATATGTCTCAGCAGCTTGGAATGGCTTCTCCCCAGGCTTGGTTAGTCGATGATTCCAGACCATTACACAGTGTGGGGTTTATGGCCCTAATGTTAGAAAAGCGAGAGGGAAAAAAAAAAAAAAAAAAAAAAGCGCAGGACAATCTCTTTTTTGTCTCCTGGAGTGTCCAGCCCAGGCTGCTGGCAATCATTAGGGTTGCTGTGTCCCGCTCCTACCGAGGTGATACACGCAAGCTGCAAGCTCCTTGACAGCCTAGGACAATATCCTTCATAAACTATTGTGTTTGCATGTGACACAGGTCAGCGGCATGGACACGGGTGCCAGCTGGCATCCATGAAGCTTTCTAGCACAGAAGGGCTTCATGCTGAAGGTCCGTGTTTTTACCTTTTCAAGAACCCATCTACTCAGAGAGAAAAATTTCAGATCTGGGCACACTGAGATTCCCTACCTACTCCCACTGAACTCTAGGGCCAGGACTCTAAGTGAAGTCTGTAAACCCTCACCCCATACACGGCTCAGTTTGCTGTATCAGTACCTCCCCTAGATCCTAGAATCTTTAATTCCCTCCATATCACAGGCCACTTCCACATAAACTTTCCTGTATTTCAACATCCCATTCAAATCTTCCTTTCAGGTCTCTTTCTTTAACTATCAAAACACACAAAAACTCCCCTATCTCTCTCTCTCTCTCTCTCTCTCTCTCTCTCTCTGAATTCATGCTACAGACATTATCTGTGCAAATCACTGGGTTCCTAACACGCACGTCCTTGTATCATTCATTTTATGAGTACACGCTCTGTCCTCCCACAGGGCTGTTCGCTCTTAGGAGGAATTCCCGTGTCTCTCAGTTCTTTGTACCCTTGATAGCACTCAGCACAATCCTTTCACATGACATATGTACAGTAAATATCTTTGATTGTTTGATTAATAAATAATCACGATTACACTTTCCCCAGGCAGCAGCATATTGTTTAGTGGGAAATATTTTTAGAGCGATGGTCAACCACCCTGTGTTTATGCAATAAATATCTGTTATTGCTTTCAATGTGAAGGAACCGGTTCTTAGCACAAAGACTGCCCAAGGGACCCTAGACAGGAAATGATTTATTTGGGGGTAATTTTGTTCTATTGGATTCTAGGATCTTCCATATATAAAGAAGACCTTTCAGGTGCCTTTTTACAATGGAAGACAAAGATCCTCTAATAGACTTTTAATTTTGAATGTCTGCCCTGCCCATCACCTTTATTTTTTTTAAGTTTAATTTAATTTTTAAATTTTATATTGGGTTATAATTGATTTACAATGTTGTGTTAGTTTCAGGTGTACAGCAAAGTGATTCAATTATACATAAACATATATCCATTCTTTTTCAGATTCTTCTCCCATATAGGTTATTACAGAATATTGAGTAGAGTTCCCTGTTCCCATCACCTTTAAAAACAAAACCAAACACCCTCTTACATATTCTAGAAAAAGCAAGACCGTGTTAATGGAAAAGAATCTGAAAAAGAATATATATATATATATATATATATATACACACACACATATGTATATTATATATATGTGTGTGTGTATATATATATATATATAACTGAATCACTTTGCTGTACACCTGAAACATTATAATCAAATATACTTCAATAAAAATAAAAATTAAAAAAATTTTAACAAAGGAGCTGTTGAGAAACTTAACTTGTGGAGTTTTAGGGGGGACAAGAATTGTTGCAGTTAAGGAGAAAGAGGCAGAGAAGTGAAATCCATACGCCTAGAATGTTAATTCAAGTTATTCCATGGAAAGAAAGGAAGCCCACTGATGGGACTATAGGATAGAAGGTGTATATGTGGTTGTGTGTGTGGATATGTGTGTTTAAGACGGGAGAGACTTGAACGTGATTGTGTATCGCAGGGAAGGAGCCAGTGGAGAAGTTGAATTAGAAGCAAGAGAAGACAGAAGACAATTGATAAAGAAAGGTTCCAGGGGACTTCTCTGGTGGTCCAGCGGCTAAGACTCCACGCTCCCAGTGCAGGGCACCTGGGTTCGATCCCTGGTCAGGGAACTAGATCCCCAATGCCGCAACTAAGACCCAGCACGGCCAAATAAATAAATAAATAAATGTTTAATAAAAAAAGAAGAAGAAGAAGAATGGTTCCAGAGGAAGTAGGCATGACTGCGATCAGTAGCACAGAAACAATAGACAAAGGAAGGCAGAAACGTGAGTGCCGGGCTGTCCACTCATTGATCTATTGCTTCATTTAACAAATAGAGATTGATATTCGCCATGTGACAAGAATTGTGCTAGGCTCAGAGAATATAACAGTGATCAAAATGATTATGTTTCTTGTCTTCAAGGAACATATTCAAATGAGAGTCAAACACTAACTAAATATGAAGAGTAAGGTGTAGGGAGCTCTAAGGCAGGTACCAGGGAAGTCTACCTGAATATGGAGATCAGAAAGGCTTCCCTGAGTACACACTGAGTCGAGCTGGAAGATGATAGGAATTAACTACTAAAAAAAGAGGTGGGACCCAGGGAGGGGTTGGAACTGGTGGGAAAAACGGCTAGAAAAGCAGATGGGGGGACTTCCCTGGTGGCACAATGGTTACAAATCCACCTGCCAATGCAGAGGACACGGGTTCGAGCCCTGGTTCGGGAAGATCCCACATGCCGCGGAGCAACTAAGCCCGTGTGCCACGACTACTGAGCCTGCGCTCTAGAGCCCGCGAGCCACAACTACTGAGCCTGCGTGCTGCACCTGCTGAAGCCCTCGTGCCTAGAGCCGGTGCTCTGCAACAAGAGAAGCCACTTCAATGAGAAGCCCACACACTGCAGTGAAGATCCAACGCAGCCAAAAAAAAAAAAAAAATTAAAATTAAATAATTAAAAAAATAAAGAATTATGTGAATCACTAAATAAATAAGTAAATAAATAAAATCAACCTAATGATTGGAGGTGCAGTAGAAGAGTTTTTCTTCTTCTGCCAATGGTATAATTTGTATCATTTTCTAGATTTTAAATATATTTCTATGTACTTGAAACTACAGATGGAAACTAGCATTGGGGATGAAAAGGACAGTTTAAGGTTCCATTATAAGGACCTGATATCACAATTTAAAATGTTATTTCTTGGTTTTTAAATGGCTCTCAAATTTGAATGCTACTGTTGTATTCCCAGTTCTTTTTGTACATATGGAACACAGCAGTAGTTATGTTGCAACTAGAAAAAAAAAACAAAAACTGGAAGGCAGTGATATCTTACTCACCAGAAGAAGAGTAACCCAGAAGCGTGCATATGGGGAAACCATAGTATGTAGCACCATCACAGCATTCTTTATACATTAAAATAGATTTTAGCTATCTAGCTCTAGAAAGTTTTTCTACCAGAAAAACTCGGGCTTATTTACTCACTCAGTACTTTTTTTGAGAGCTCTTTGTGGTAAGGGCAAGCTTGCAGTGAGATGATGAATTAGAAAAAATAGAATAAAAAGAGAAAACCTCCATGTCCTCAGGGACTTGCTCTGTAGTTCACTTAATGATGAATTTATTAATTTCTTTGCAGTTTTCCATTTCAATTAATTAGCCCAACTATATTCTGTAAGCCCACAGCTGTGCTGGGAATTAAAAGAACAGAAGTAGGACCCAGTCTCTACCTGTGAGAGAAAATGAGAATATAGTCTGGGATACTATATCATTAAGTCCTAGAGGTTTTTTGTTCTTTCTATTCAAGGTTCCCAAATCCATCCCACCTCAAGGGAAGAGATGGTGTCTCATTCACTTTATTTTTCCAATATCTAACCCTGTGTCTGGCACATGGTAAAGATTCAGTAAAGGTATGTTGAAAGAAGAAACACATTTTTTCAAAAGTCCAAGGCTACATCTAGCGAACATCTCATTTCCCAGGCACTCTTCCAGTACTATGCAGAGTTGAAAGTCTTCTCTGGCTTTTGAAGTAACTACTCTTTTTTTTTTTTTTTTTTGTGGTACGCGGGCCTCTCACTGCTGTGGCCTCTCCCAACGTGAAGCACAGGCTCTGGATGCGCAGGCTCAGCGGCCATGGCTCATGGGCCCAGCCGCTCTGCCGCATGTGGGATCTTCCCGGACTGGGACACGAACCCGTGTCCCCTGCATCGGCAGGAGGACTCTCAACCACTCCGCCACCAGGGAAGCCCGAAGTAACTACTCTTAATAAAAAATTAGAATACCTATTACCAAATGTTAACACATATCTGACTGTGATCACCATTATTTATTACCTAAAATGCCTCGTTTTCTTAGAAACCGTTTTTAAGTCTGGAAATTATAGAAACCAGAAGAAATATTATTCCAATTCTAATTTAATCTCCTGTCTGTCCTCTGATCGCTTAATAGTATGAAAATCTGGTTTGCTTTGGTCACATACTGCCAGGTTCAGGAAAATATACACCAAGCTTCTGAACATGGGTAAATCTATAAAAAGATTTTCTGCTTCCATGGCCTGTACAGGACTGATATTGATTTTTTAAAGGTAGAATTGTTACCTTTAATACAGTTACCACTTTTTTCCATGAATTTAATGGAGCCTGCAAGAGGAATCAAATGACTATGTAGAAAGATGTGTATCCTCTTTACGAGTGTGGGTGATGTCTCACAAGATAAGCAAAGCTTTATGTGAGTTGCAAACCCCCATGTCTGCCTGCTGATGCCTGAGCATCTTTCGCCAGAAGCAGGCAGGTGGTGGGGACTTAGGAAAGATGGAATGAGTTGGAGCTGACAGTTGGCCCCTAGGGACTAAGACACCCAGGATCTCAGGGAATAAGGTTCACCTCTCAACATGTTTACATTGCTCTGTTTGGCAAACCCAGTCTGAGGGGAGAAAGACAAAGGTATCCCGGGGGATACTGACTGCAGATCACACAGTCAAGGGTGGCTACCGAATCCTCCTGTTAATTTCTTATTTCATACTCCCACTGGGCTCTTTTGAAAGGGGTCCATATACTTCTCTCAAGGACAGACATGAAATTTTGTTTTAACTTAATTAATTGTTGAGGAATGAAACAGTTCCACAATCCCTTAGCTAACGCCCTTGGGACTACAATTCAGTCTGTCCTTTTTTGGATTTTATGTTATATAACATCCCCGACAGGACCTGAGGCAGAACCCAGCAATCAAACACATGAATACTTCTTCACTGAAATGCATGAGCCTTTGCACTAAGTGGAATAAAGATGACAAGTAGCCTCATGCTATTTCGGGCCAGATTTTGTCACCAAATGAATTGTGAAAAACTTTGACATTTCATATAATTTGGGGCTTTGGAATTGCAATAAGGGATGGGAGAGCACTCAGCCCCTCCACACCTCTCACATTACCCCACCCCACTGCTGCTGTGGTACATTGTTCAGAATATTCTAAAGCATAGTCGTTGGTCTTATGCCTGCTTTGCCGGCAAGTTACCAGAATGATGAAGGGGCCTCATCATTTTGCTGTATCCAGGAAGTCCTCACGTGGGATTCAGTTCTTATGGGTCAGGAATATGGGGGACGGTCCCTTTCTCTTCCGTACAAATCTGTTGTGTGGTTTTCTCAAGCATTCGAGTGTATTGAAAAACCAAAGGTCTGCAGTGAGGTGGTGGTTATCCATCCAAAGGACAGGAAAGGCACTGGGCAGAGGCACCAGCATATGCCAAGGCCCAGGGGTACAAACACAGAGTGATTTTGAGGGATTGCAAGTAGTTCCATGGGGCTGGAGCTAAGGATGGACATAGGGACAGGGCACAACTAAGGATGGATGTAAGGTCAGGGCAGAAGAAGAGAAAGGCAATGTAGAGAAGGTGGCCTTGGATGTCGTATAAAATGAGCCTTTATTGGGAAGAGTGTGAGTGCCCTTGAGAGGTTTTAAGAAGGTGAAGGACATGATGAGATTTGTGTTATTTTGGAAATCCTCTGTTGTATCATTGAGGATGTGCCACGAGATGCATCACAAGAAAGGGCTTCTGGTTCTGCCACTCACAAACTAAGGGACTTTGGGAAAAATTATTAATTCACTGATTTATAATCATGGACAAAAAATTATTTTTAATAGGGTTCCAAATAATTTGTTACTGATTATATTAGTCAGAGGTTCTCCAGAGAAATACATAATATTATATAAAATAGAGTATATCTGTTATGTAATAAGACTATATATAATATGTTATATGTAACAATATAATATATAATAATGAGTATATATAATTATATAGAATGAGAGAGAGAGAGAGAGAGACTTATTTTAGGGAATTTGCTCACGTGATTGCACCAGTGGGCAAGTCCAAAATCTGTAGGGTAGGCTGGCAGACTGGAGACCCAGAGAATAGTTTTTGTTGGGATTTGAGTCCAGAGGGAGTCTTCTGGTAGCATTTCCTCTTCTTTGGGAAACCTCAGTCTGTTTTCTCTTAAGTCCTTCAACTGATTGAATGTGGCCCATCCACATTACACAGGGGAAATCTGCTTTAGCAAAAGTCTACTGATTTAAATGTTAATGTGGTATGTATACAATGGAATATTACTCAGCCATAAAAAAGAATGAAATAATACCATTTGCAGCAACATGGATGGACCTAGAGATGATCATACTAAGTGAAGTAAGTCAGAGAGAGAGAGACAAATATCATATGATATTGATTATATGTGGAATCTAAAAAAAAGATACAAATGAACTTATTTACAAAACAGAAATAGACTCACAGACATAGAAAACAAACATGGTTACTAAAAGGGAAAAGGGGGGGATAAATTAGGAGTTTGGGATTAACATACACACACCACTGTATATAAAATAGATAACCAACAAGGACCTACTGTATAGCACAGGGAACTATACTCAATATTTTGTAATAACCTATAAGGGAAAAGAATCTGAAAAAGAATCTGTGTATATATATATATATATATATGTATACATATATGTGTATATGTATACATATATGTGTATATGTGTGTGTGTGTGTATATATATATATATATATATATATATATATATAAAACTGAATCACTTTTCTGTACACCTGAAACTAACACAACATTGTAAATCTATTATACTTCGATTAAAAAAAAGAATCAGAAAAAAATGTTAATCTCATATAAAAGAACGCCTACACAGACATCTAATCCAAAATATTTGGGTACCTTGGTCTAGCCAAGTTGACACAAAAAAATTCACCACCACACCAGTAATAGTTGAACTGTCAGAGTTTGCATGCATATTGCTTTTATCAGTGAAAGAGAGGAGCTGTCCATCTGCCTCAGCTTTGCATTTCCAATACAATTGAATGGGACCACAGCTTGTCTGGAATACCCTTGAGTGTATGCTGGAAAAAGTTGGCTCTAGTATTGGAAAGGTCAAACAAGGAATCTGCACCTTGGATTGCCTTCTGTGGAGATCCCTGTGGGCCTCAGCCCCTTTCTGAGGAATTTCTTACACTTTGGTCAAGATTCTGTATACCAAATGCCCTACTACCCTGGAAAAGTGGATTTGCCTGGGCCGGCATCCTTGGATAGGAAAAGAAGGGGCATCCATACATTGCGTTAACTTTCCGAATCAATGAGATCTTTGTTGGGTGGGTGAGGAGGAGGTGGGATGTGATGTAGAGAAAGAACATAACCATAGTGTGGACAGATGCTGAGTGATACCTGGAAAGACAGTGGAAGGCAAAGAGCATCAGAAACTAGGATAAGTAGAAATCAGCAGGGAAGGACAAGGACGGAGGGGAATATGATTACACATGGTAGCGTGGTTGAGTCACTGTAATGATAAAGCATTAAGTTGTGAGTAGAGACTGTCTGTGGTTGGAAAGATAACCACAAGATAACCTGCTCACCAGCTTGCCTCCTAAATGACCTAACGACCCAGTGTCCACTATATTCTCACTCTCCAAGTGTCCTTTTACCTGAGGTGACCCACGGACTCCCACCTTGAAGTCACCTAAGTACCTCACCACCCCCTTGCATCCTAAAAAAAGGCAAATTCAGAAATAAATGCTGACTTAGTCTCTCTGGCTCACTTATCTCAGCTGCAACATTTGGGATTGTGCCAGGTCATTGTCAGAGGTCTCTTCTGCTGCAACTTTTATTTTGACACGAGATAGCATTGGGACAAAGTGGATGGTTGAAACAGCAATGCTCTAAGAATATGAAAGAAAGACAGGTCACCAGTCTGGAGCTGCTATTCCTGGCTGCCCAGACCTCCACCCGATTCTACATTTGACAGAAGCTCAGCTGGAGCGTACTGTGGGTGTCAGCTAGTTCAGTCCTTTTGTGTTGCTGTCTCTGCATAAACAATTTTTTCTAAAAACGTGGGTGTTTTTCAACGATAAATACATATTTATTGAAAGGAGATGTAAGATGTGAAAAATAACACCGTAATCACTCCTACTATCTAGAGACAGCAATTGTTAATAAATTCAAGTATCTCTCTCCTCTTCACGCTCTTTTCATCATGAACATTTTTGCCATGAAATGTTTTATGGAAATAAGATGTTCGTAGCTACACAGCATTATGTCATGTGGATATACCAAAATGGAATTAATTCTCTTATTGAAGTTGCCTCATTTCTCAATAATTTAAATAATGCCCCAAAGAATATACTTACATGTAAATCTTTTTTGTAAAGAAAAATATCTATTTCAGAGAGTTATAATTCTTTTTTTTTTTCTTGCGGTACACAGGCCTCTCCCGCGTTGTGGCCTCTCCGTTGCGGAGCCCAGGCTCCGGACGCGCAGGCTCAGTGGCCATGGCTCACGGGCCCAGACGCCCCACGGCATGTGGGATCTTCCCGGTCTGGGGCACGAACCCATGTCCCCTGCATCGGCAGGTGGATTCTCAACCGCTGCGCCACCAGGGAAGCCCTATAATTCTTTAGTATGCTAAATATTACACAATAAAGTGGAAAGATAATATAAGCAATAGTGAGCTTCTTCGAAATTTTTTCTATAGTAGATACTCTTTTGTGTGTGTGTATGGTTTTACAATTTTATTTCTAAGGGTCATTTTCAGAAGACAGAATTTTGTGAGTTTTAATACTAAGTGTAGGGACTTCCCTGGTAGCGCAGTGGATAAGACTCTGAGCTCCCAGTGCAGGGGGCCGGGGTTCAATCCCTAGTAGGGGAGCTAAGGTCCCACGTGCCACAACTAAGGAGCCCGCCTGCCACAATTAAGACCCGGTGCAACCAAAATAAATAAATAAAAGATGGGTGGTAATTATTTTTTAAAAAATGGTAAGTGTACAGGATGTGTTACTTTACCATATCTTTATGTACATCTCTGATACTTCTTTGCTATGAGCCACTGAAAGCTGAAGTTTGAACATTCATGGGTTTGACACCCACTGCTAAACTGCCACTCCCCAAAAAAGTTGTGTCTATTTACGGTCTCACCAGAAGAGACTATAAAGGAACCCCGTTTCCTTACACCCAAGTCAACATTGAGTATTATCTTTTTTAAAAAATATTTATTTATTTATTTTGGCTGCACTGTGTCTTTGTTGCGGCATACAGACGTCTTAGTTGCAGCATGTGGGATCTTAGTTCCCCGACCAGGGATCGAACCTGGACTCCCTGCACTGGGAGTGCAGAGTCTTACGCACCGGACCACCAGGGAAGTCCCGAGTATTATCTTTTTTTCTCTGTGCTTTTGTCAAATTGACATGTGAATATGACATCTCACCTGAATTTGCATTTCTTTGATAATTAGTGAAATACCCCTCTCTTCATATATTTAATGACCATTTACATTTCTCCTTTCATGAATCATCTCTTCAAATCATTTGCCTATTTTTTTCTATTGGTGTGCTTATCTTTTTTCTGATTGATTTTAAGAGTTCTTTATATATGAAGGAAGTTATTTGTCTGTATAAGGTAAAAACAAACAAACAAACAAACAAAACCCCTGAATTTTCTCTGTTGCTAACAGGGAAAAAGACTTCTCCCACCTCTTTTCAAGGAACATTTCCTTGGAAATAACTACTATTTTTAAAACCTTCCTCTATGAATTTGACATGTATGTAAATCTTTCAGAGGCTAAATTAGCCTCTTTCCAGCCTTACAACTCTGCAGTTTCTCTTTAGAGCCTGGGGTTCTCTTTTTGAAGTGCAAACATTAATGAACTGAGTGCCTCTAACTCCTAGTCACTGTGGGAGGTTGACCTGGGTTCCTTGCTCTAAATCTCCTGATTGTCATGGAGATACAAGGAGATGTTTTATTTTTCCTTCAAATAAAGGCAATTAACTATCAGAGATGGCTACCGCAATTACCGTGGGTATATTTAACAAATGGTGTGGTCAAGTCCTCTTACAAGAGGGAAAATTACTGTGAATTCTGAAAACCCGTGTATGATGGGTTGCATCTTCTAGGTTATACACAAAGGTGGGGTTTCTTTCTGTCTTTTTAATCTCATTAGCATATTACCTGTGATGTGCCTGGCAGCCTGTTTTAATGTGAATTCAATAATAAAACTGTTTTCTTTATTTGGTACATCTGTGGAGATTTCCAGAATAGACTGGAGATTTTACTCTTAATTTTTTTCCCAACAATTATATGTTCCAAGCTGGTTTTGCATTTTGTTTATTTCTGTGTTTCTGATGTGTTAATTGATGGGCAGATGTTATGTATTTGCTCTTCCATCACCATGTGAATTGCCTTCCTCTCCTTCGAAGTCCCAAACCTCTTTTGTGTTTAGCTGAAGATGGTATTTAAGGGGAGGGCTTGGGCCATTTTGGCAAGTTACTCAGTTTTCCTGGGTCTCTTCCATCTATACATTTATTAAACTTTGTTTGATTTCCTTCTGTTAACCTGTCTCATGTCAAATTAATTCTTAGACCAGCTAGAAGAACTTGGAAAGGTAGAGGAACATTTTTTCCTTCCTGACAACATTAAAGCACATGGTGGATTAGTTTGCTAGGGCTGCCACAGCAAAGTACCACAAACTGGGGGGCTTAAACCACAGAAATTTGTTGTTTCACAGTTCTGGAGGTCAGAAGTCTGAAACCAAGGTGTTGGCAGGGCTAATTCCCTTTGAGGGCTGTGAAGGAAGGGTGTGTTCCAGAAGGATCTCTCTCCTTGGCATGTAGATCTTGATATCCACAAGGTATCCAGTCCTGTGTCCAAATTCCCCTCAGTAGTGTTGGATTCGCGTCCACCCTAATGACCTCACTTTAACTTGATTATCTCTGTAAAGACCCTATCTCCAAATAAGGTCATATTCTGAGGTCCTGGCAGTTAGGACTTCAACATATGGATTTGGGGGGAGCACAGTTCAATCTATAACACACGGTATAAAGTCCTCTATTTGTTATGTCAACAGCTGGAGGTGACCATTGCCAGCAGCACTGAGGTGGAACCTCTCCACAAGCCATTTTCACAGCAGACAGTCCTGATGACCAAAGGAAAAAGGTATTTGCAAGCAGAAGACTCAGTGCCGTCCTATCTCATTTTTAAAGAGGCTTCATTTTCACTTGAGGGAATGGCCTTTACTACAGAAACAATCACTTAAATTGTTTCCTTCCTCACCTTGTCTTTCCATATATGTTAATTGAGAATAAAATCTCACATATGTGGACTCTGCATAAAATTTAGAGGACATTAGAAACCTTTTGTGTTAAAACCTTTAGTAAACCTTTATAGATCCAGAAAAACTGTCACGTTCTAACATGATTAATGTGTAACCTACATGACTGGGTAGATTTTTCTCATTTTGCTAACAGACTGTGCTTGGATCGATTTACCAACATCAGACAAAGGATGAATGGGAAAACAATGGCACAGAGAGTTTTTTCTTCTCAGGGCAGCTGTAAATCCCATAAAGATCTTCCTAGAAATGATAGCTTATGCCAATCGGACTCAACAAAAATGTCATCAATTCTACAGCACTTTGGTGTCTGCCCCATGGCTTAACACGTGAATTATTAGAGAACTTGTATGGAGAATTAGTCATGAACATGGACAAAAAAAGAAAAAGCTACAGGATGGTAAGAATCTGAGGGATATTTTGTCTATTTGTAAGAAGGAGGGAATTGGTGGCACTGCCCACAACCCTCCTTCTTACCCTACTCTTCTCTTCCACCTGGCCATCCTCCCAGGGCTGATTTGGGACATCTACTTGAAACCGTGCAACTCAGATTGGGACTTGAACCCAAGTGCTGGGACTCAAACCTGGCCAAAACCCAGATTTGGACTTGAACCCACGGTCTTTTAATTGAGATCACACACCTGGTCTCAAGACTCAGGTTCTTGATATCTTGTCACAGAAAGAATTCAGTGAGAGACAAAGTGATAGGTAAGAAGTGGATTTACTTAGAGAGAAACACACTCCATAGGCAGAGTGTGGGCCGTCTCAGAAGGCAAGAGTGGCACCAGGGTATGGGGTTGTCCGTTTTTATGGGCTGGGTAATTTCATAGGCTAATGAGTGGGAGGATTATTCCAACTATTTTGGAGAAGGAGTGGGGATTTCCAGGAATTGGGGCACAGCCCACTTTTTGACCTTTGATGGTTGGCCTCAGAACTGTCATGGCCCTGGTGGGTGTGTTATTTAGCATATGCTAATGTATTACAGTGAGTGTATAATGAGGCTCAGGTACTCCTGGAAGTCAAATCTTCCGCCATCTTGGACTCAACTGGTTCTAACCAGTTTTTGTCGTGTCCTCAGGCTATGCCATTCTTTTAAAGGTTGTGCCCTGCCCCCCCTCCCTCCCGTTTCATACTGACAGCATGAGAAGAGGAAGAAAATGGAAGTTACCAGAATGGGGGGTGGGGGGAAGGGGAGGGAAAATAGCTGAGGAATGTAATAGGATGCAATTATAGGTCTGTGTGACAGAGGAAATTGTGGGCTTATCTTTCTCCAGTGTAAAGGATCAGCATTATAGGTGGTACAGCTATTTCATCTGAAGTCAGACCTAGGTTGTGCTGACTGAAAAAAAAAAAGACACAACCTAAAAGTTCAGAATTATATTTTATTCAGCAGACTTGTTAAGGCCTTAAGCCTAGTAGGCAGCCTCTTAGATAACTCTGAGGGATGACTCCAAAGAGATAAGGGAGGACCCAGGATATAGAGAAGTTTTTGCAGCAAAGACCAGGTAGTCGGAACATCAAAGGGTTACTGTTAATGAAAGAAAACCAGAAATCTCAAGTTAAGGAATTTAGCGCTTTTCTATGTACGGGAAGATGCAAGAGTCTGGGCTCATTAAAATCATTCCTTTGATATGTACCTATACTATCAAGGACCAGTATCTTGTTTTCTCCATCCTGAATACCCTCAGGGTGCATCGGCGCATGTGGAAAGGGGGCATCTTCAGTGGCTGATGGCTTGATGGACCCACATTCTTTGTTTACTGATATGGCAGGTGACATTCTTTGTCCACAGTTGGAATCCTACTCCTTCCACTTACAGGTTCTGAATAGTCACTCAATTTCCCTGAACCTAGGGGTGAACAATACCCACCGTGCAGAATTCCTGTGTTGATTCACACATCCCAACACATATGGGAGCAACCAACAAATGGCCGATTTGAACGAATGGTTCATTTCCAGGAAAGTAAGGAAGTAAATTAAATGATTAAACAATTCCCTAAGCTGTGGCAAGATGTCCTCTTGTGCTCTTTTTGGTTGAGTAGACAAAGGGTTTAGTTTCCCTCGGGGATGATATCATGGGAGTGAATGTCACAGCCTAGAGAAGAAAGGGGAGAGTTAAAAGTGATTCAGGGTCTTACAACTGTTATTTGCAAAAGCACTTTTCTGTATTTATAATTTTCAGGAAGTGGATTATTAGAAAAACCCAGAAGTAATGGATCGGCAGTGAATTAGCTACTTGATTGTTGTCAACAGAGGAAAAAACTATAATACAACTTAATGACTAACCGCAATATGATTTCTTTAAAGAAGGATCTTGTTTTGCTGGTTCCACGTCTGGAAAAGAAGACTGTGGGCGTAGAAGGTGACTATTGCACACTGTGAATGCTTCTGTGTGGGTGCAGAAAGTGGGGAGGCTGGAAATGAAAATACTGTCATTATTTCTCCTTAAAGGCGAAGGTAAACAGAAGAAGTGGGAGCCATTTGGGTGGCTGCTGGTACAGAAAATGCAGTTTAAAAATAAGTTAACATTGCCACTTTAAATCGAAAACAATGCACTCCCCTTGATAGACTGTATTTCATCTTTGCTTCCAAGTTTATTCTGTATAATATAAGCAATATTTCTCAATGTTTTTCCCTGTAGGCAATCTATCGTTGACTTTGCTAATCACTGCGTAGCAGGAGTACTTCATCCTGGTAGCCAGCACCCTAGAGGGGTGATTAATCTTTTTGTCTTAAAAATATCCGGTTCAGAAACATGTGTTGAAGGGCTTCCCTGGTGGCGCAATGGTTGAGAATCCGCCTGCCAATTCAGGGAACACGGGTTCCAGCCCTGGTCCAGGAAGATCCCACATGCTGTGGAGCAGCTAAGCCCGTGCACCACAACTACTGATCCTGCGCTCTAGAACCTGCGAGCCACAGCTATTGAAGCCTGTGCACCTAGAGCCTGTGCTCCGCAACAAGAGAAGCTACCGCAGTGAGAAGCCCGTGCACCACAACGAAGACCCAACACAGCCAAAAATAGAATAAATAAAATAAATAAATTTAAATAAATAAATAATTAATTAAAAAACCCCAACAAACCTATAAAAAAAGAAGGGGGCTCCCCTGGTGGCGCAGTGGTTGAGAGTCCGCCTGCCGATGCAGGGGACACGGGTTCGTGCCCAGGTCCGGGAAGATCCCACATGCCACGGAGCGGCTGGGCCCGTGAGCCATGGCCGCTGAGCCTGCGCGTCCGGAGCCTGTGCTCCGCAACGGGAGAGGCCACAACAGTGAGGCCTGCATACCGCAAAAAAAAAAGAAAGAAAGAAAGAAAAAAAACACACGTTGAGCTTGTATGTATTCGAAAGACTGCCATAATGGGGGCTGTGGAGATGCCTAAGACATGACTCATGCCCACTAGGATATCAAACATCTTTCCAGGAGGGAGACGGGATTCCTCACAATGGTGGGGAGAAGGAGTGGCTGGAAGTGTTTGAGTTAAAATTTGAAAGATGGGTAAATAAGATGGGGAAGTCACTCTAGAAGGACCAAGTTGAGCAAAACCAGGAAGTGAACAATGTCCATGGATGGAACAATTTAAGCCACATTGTTAATAAATGATCATCTCCACCTTAGCAAGGGGTCCTGTATAGTGACAAGGCTGGGGGAAGATATTGCGGGATGGGGCCATTTGTTACGTTCTCAAATCGCAGTCTGGAGCACATCAGACTGGACAGGAGTGGGAGACGGCCAAGCGAGAGCAGACAGACTTTTACCTTCTCTGTGTTCTCCCAACTGCTGGGGATTTTGTTTTAAACAATGCTACTGTATTCAGTTTTAATCTTGTTTTTAAAAAAGCTTAAATCAACCATCCACACAACATAACAAAACTTCACCTTGTGTGGGTGACTGCCTGTACTGATCAAATAACAACCTGCAGTGAACATGACATGTACAATTACAAGGTGCTATGTCAATGTCAAACACTTCCAGTATCCTTCCTCTGTTCCCACATACGGTTGGTCCTGAAGTCTTTTATAGAGAGGAGTCCTGCACTGGCCCAGCTCTGAAACAGACCATATACAGGAAAGGTCCACTGTGCCCACGCCAGGTCTCAGGTCTCTAGGAGTCCTCTTCTTATTCACAAACTAGAGTAATGTATGTAAGAGTTAAGGGAATCGGACTTCCCTGGTGTGGCAGTGGCTAACAATCCACCTGCCAGTGCAGGGGACACGGGTTCGATCTCTGGTCCAGGAAGATCCCACATGCTGCGGAGCAACTAAGCCCATGCGCCACAACTACTGAGACTATGTGCTGCAACTACTGAAGCCCGTGCACTTAGAGCCCGTGCTCCGCAACAAGAGAAGCCACTGTAATGAGAAGCCCGTGCACCCTGACAAAGACCCAATCAGCCAAAAATAAATAAATAGATAGATAAATTTATACATACATATATATATATATTAAAAAAAATAGGGGAATGTTCTTAGTCAAAGGCTCTTCTGTCCAAGGACAGGAGGAAGGGGATGAGAAGAAGAGCATCCTCGTGGCCTGACTAGAAGACAGAGCTATTGAGTCAGTGGGACGAGATGGGGAGAAGAGGAAATAAATACTATTAGACTTGTTTCTGTAGAACCAAAATCCTCACTGTTCTACCTCACATAGAAAATATGTATTTTCCCAAACCCAAATGCAATGTGTTATTATCACCAAGGACCATTATTTTCTGGTGATTCATTGCCAGCAATATTTATATACTTATGAGCTGCATTAGAAAAATATGGTATCATTTTAGACTTAAGTGAGGATAGTAAGATAGCCCATCAGCCTCTCATATTTGCTCTATAGGACAATATATTCCACTTTAATTTTCTTTTCATTGTTTCATATTCAGATAGAATAGGTCAATAGCTCAATAAGTGTCATTTTCTCATTTGGATAAAATCACAAAATGAATACAGACTTCAGCCTCCAGGCACAAAAATGCCCTGAATTTCATAGCTCGAAGCCCCCAATACTATCACAGCCAGATGTGACAATATTATGTTCTATTACAAGAAATAATTAATGTCCTCGTTATCCCTTTTCCTTGTAGCCATTTTCTTTAGAATGACCCTTTGCTTTTAAATTTTAGTCTAAGTGGAAATTACTATCAATGCAGCAATATGAGACTAACAACAAATCCTTACCATTGTCTTGGACCATGAGTGAAAAAGTCCCCAAAGACTTATTGGTCCCGCATTCCCTCATGTCATAGAGTATCTGATACCTGGAGAGAAGGGCCTGGTTCAAGGTCACAATGAATCATTTTTAGCAGAACCAGAAGCAGAGGTGGAAGAGTAGTCATGCTGATGTGAGCTGAGAGTGAGTGGGACGCAGCAGGAGACACAAGTGTGGACAAGTATTTTCAGCATCTTGTCAATGGAGGGGATGAGAAGTAGAGTGGGGATGGGGGGAGGGGCACACAGGAGGCACCATCATGGGTTTTTTTTTGGCTGCGTTGGGTCTTCGTTACTGCATGTGGGCTTTCTCTAGTTGCAGCCAGTGGGGGCTACCCTTCATTGCAGTGCGCGGGCTTCTCATTGCGGTGGCTTCTCTTGTTGCGGAGCACGGGCTCTAGGCGCGTGGGCTCAGTAGTTGTGGCTCGCGGGCTCTGTAGTTGTGGCACACGGACTTAGTTGCTCCGCAGCATGTGAGATCTTCCCGGACCAGGGCTCGAACCCATGTCCCCTGCATTGGCAGGCGGATGCTTAACCCACTGAGGCGCCATCACCTTTAATGGATGGGAGCTGTTAGGCTCCTTAATGGCTGAGGGAAGAAGGTGACAGAGGGAGGAAATGAAGACCCAGAAGCAGCACTGAGAGAAGGAAGCTGTCTGTCCAGAATATTAGAGGACATGGGGTCGGGGAGCAGGGTGGGGAAGCAGTTTGCAGCCAAGGTCAGATGCCAGCACCTCTTGCTTAGAAACAAAGAGACAAATCTCTTGCTGAGCAAACTAGAACAGAAATAAAACCTGAGAGCACACAAGGTCAGTACTGAAAATAAATAATCAGCAGCCAGGTCCGAGTCTGTGGCCCAAGGGTCAGTTGCAGGGTATCGGGAGGACAGAGGACACTGGGAGCTGCTAGGTGATGCCGAGAGCTGAAAGGGTGAGATGCTGAAAGCCACAGTCCCCAGAAGGACATAAATATAGAGAAACCAAAGCTATCAAGGAGTTCGGGGCTGGGAAGATGGAAATAGCAACAAGGAGACAGCTGCTAGCAGGATCCAACGAATTCTGCTGAAGTGTGTTTTCCTTATATGGGACTGGAGTTTGTTTGGGGAGGACCACGTTTACTGAGGATTGATATTCCAGAACAACCCATTTTTACCAATGAGGACATTTAAGCACACGGGGGCGTGAAGCTCCGCGCCCCAGCTCATGGTGATAGGTGGCGGGGGAGGGATGAGACCCACCCCTGGTCTGACCTCAGAGCCTCCAGTGTCACATGACCTTGCCTCGCAGTCCTACACCAATGTGACTGAACCAGGTTTATTCCTTTAGACAGAATTTGCAACAGGAAGGAACAGGGGTGACTAGAACTACATGTATACAGTCTCAGCTTCCAGAGGCTCGACAAGCCCCAGCATGAACAGTCATGGACATAGGTGATGTTCCTATGAGGGGTGCTTCCTCCCTACTCCCAAGTGGACAGACCTTGTTTTAAAATACAGGTTTATTATTATTTGGGTATGATAAGCCAACGGATTAGGAGACAGCTGACATTGAAAAGGTAGGTTGTTCATCATTGGATGAATGGATAAAGAAGATGTGGCACGTATATACAATGGAATATTACTCAGCCATAAAAAGAAATGAAATTGAGTTATTTGTAGTGAGGTGGATGGACCTAGAGTCTGTCATACAGAGTGAAGTAAGTCAGAAAGAGAAAGACAAATACCGTATGCTAACACATATATATGGAATCTAAGAAAAAAAAATGTCATGAAAAACCTAGGGGTAAGACGGGAATAAGGACACAGACCTACTAGAGAATGGACTTGAGGATATGGGGAGGGGGAAGGGGAAGCTGGGACAAAGTGAGAGAGTGGCATGGACATATATACACTACCAAACGTAAAATAGATAGCTAGTGGGAAGCAGCCTCATAGCACAGGGAGATCAGATCGGTGCTTTGTGACCACCTAGAGGGGTGGGATAGGGAGGGTGGGAGGGAGGGAGGTGCAAGAGGGAAGAGATATGGGGACATATGTATATGTTAACTGATTCACTTTGTTATAAAGCAGAAACTGACACCATTGTAAAGCAATTATACTCCAATAAAGATGTAAAAAAAAAAAAAAAGAAAAGAAAAGGTAGGTTGTTACTCACAGTTCCCAAGAGGAGGGGCACACTATGCCATGGGCAGGGGTGGGGGGCACTTGGGAGAGCACCAGGGTCAGCCACAAGGCAGAGGGAGAGAGGGAACTGAGACAGGAGGTTTTATTGTGGTCTCTTTAAGAAGGAATAGGCAAGACCGGGCCAGCAGGCTCAGGTCTGGCTAGTTTGAATCAGTTCAGGGCTCTGAGGCATGGGGACTGTCCCTGGTTGTCTGGTACCTGGCCCTGGGGGGATTAGGGCAGGGGGAGAGTGACCCAGAGTGAGAGCCCAGTACAGGAGATGGTTGGGGTGTGAGCTCTGGATTGCTTGGTTTGTATCTGAAAGGGGTGCTCAAGGGCTAGTTATTTGCCATCTCTAGGAATTAGCCAACCCTGGGAGGGTAGTCCCTCCAGGGTCAGCCTGGCCCCAGATGTCAAAACATCAGAAGTACAGAAAATAAAAGACATGATTCATCCACATCTCCATTGGCATAATACTCCTGGCTTCACCCAGGGAAAGTAAATGACTTGTCTGCTGGGAATTTGGAAGAAAACTGGGCATTATTTTCATCCTCTCCCTCTCAGATGGGCTGCTGGCTTCAGAGAGCACGTCTTTCTTTCCATGAGTCCTGCGAGAAGCTCAGCCACAGAAGCTTTCCCCAGTGGTGGAGGGCGGCATGGCCCAGAAGTGCCTCTAACTGGAAGGGGAAATAATGTCCACTTCTGTAGCTGAGTATCAGGAAGTCCGCTTGCTTGCAGAACCAAGCTGCCTTCACCAAAGCCACTTACTCAGTAAAAACCCACCTGATATTTGGTTGTATTTCTCCAGTGTTCAGCACTCCGGTGTTTACTATTGTTCCAGGAACTTGTAAGGGTAACAACTGCAATTATATGGAAATAGATTTTTTTTTTTTTTTTTTTTTGCGGTACACGGGCCTCTCACTGTTGTGGCCTCTCCCATTGCGGAGAACAGGCTCTGGATGCGCAGGTCCAGCGGCCATGGCTCACGGGACCAGCCGCTCCGCGGCACGTGGAATCCTCCCGGACTGGGGCACGAACCTGCATCCCCTGCATCGGCAGGCGGACTCTCAACCACTGCGCCACCAGGGAAGCCCCTATCTTCTTGTTTTTATGGAGGAGTCTTGTTCTATCTCACCACATCACAGACACAGAGTGACCTCACCTGATGTTACTGCTCTCTGAAATTTTTTATAGTTAGGAGGTGACACCTTGGTCTGGCTCAGAGTGCAGACCAGCTACCAGCTACCAGAGCTGCTCTTTTTTCTTTCTTAAAATATAAGTTTTTCGTACAGAATATGGCACAACATAGCTAATGCTATACATCTCTCCATGTAGTCTGGGATGTATATGTCTGTCTCCCCAGACATGCTATCATGACTGGTAGACAGAGACACACTTCACCCGCTCTCCATCTGCCACTGTGGTCACCCCCATGGGTACTACTTCCCAGGAACCATCATCCCTCCCACAGGATGGAGCATGCCTTTACTGTGATCAAGCCACCAAATTCTCATGGTCGTTTCTACGACTCATCCTTATTAAGTATCAAATCACACAGGGTGTTAAGGTAGGCATTGTCTGATGATGCTTAGACGCACTTCATCTTGGTACATCATGGCAAAAGCGAGGAAACTATTATCTACCGTGATAGGATTTTACCTATCTCTGTATTTCCCACACTATTTCCACACTATCTGACAAATCACTGTCTATAGGAGAGAATAAGATAGAATAGAATATGTAAATAAAGATGTTAACCTGCCACAGTCTGCAAAAGTACAGGATTTCCAAACACATCTCTCACATTTCATCTTTATGAAGGGATCAGGAGGTGGTGTGAGCATCACTTTTATAGACATTTTCCTTTGACACTGTTACTCTTCTCCCTTAGAAGAAATTCCTTCCTCAGAGGCTCCTATCATGCAGCTAATTCAATTTAAGAATCAGGTTGAGTGCTAAAGGAATATTTCAGTCACAGCTCTACATAGGACTCTGGTTGGCATCCACTGTTACTAGGGACCAAACACATCTAGTAAGACTCTTGGCTTGGGTTACTTTCAATACTTGTTGCATAGTACTTATGACGTCTGTTTGTGAAAATGGGTATGTTAATGCTCAGAGGGGAAAAAAACAGAATATAAAATTGTACTTACCTATAATGATAACATGTGAAAACAAGGTAACCACATAGATAAAAACCATTAAAGAACATGGAGAAATGGAAAATATTCACTACTATAAGGTGTATCTGTCTATCTATGCAAAAAATAAGGAGAAAACTGAGTGATTATAAATCTGTGGGAATGCGCATGTATCTAAATATTCTGTAACAGTGGAGTTTTACCTGAGGCCCACTCCTCTCAAATCCAGCGCCCTATGTTCCCACAACCCCTTATGCACACGACTGTAGAAATATTGCATTCTATTTAAACTGATTTGCACAAGTTGAACTTAGTTCCATTTTTAGAGGAAAAATATATTGCATTACAATTTTGTATTATAATGTATTATTTACATGCCAATCTATGAACTCCTTGAGAGCAGGTCCCATCTCTCATTTATATTGAAACCTGTAGGGTGCGCACATAAGCTGAATGGGTGCTTAAGAGGCATTTGTTACTTAATGATTTAACTAGCTGCTCACATCACTCCACCTGCTGGCCTTAGCCTTGAAGTTCAGGAGCTGCTTTGAAGAATTCCCTAGCTTGATTTATGAGATACACTTGAAAACCTAGCCATACGGTGACAGTTTTGTGACAATAGATTTAAGAAAGGAACAGTGTCAATGACGCTGGTAGTTGTCCTTTCCTATAATCTTTAAACATTTTTGCCCACGTGTCTCCTAAAATTTTTTGGAAAAACAAGTATTTTTAAGTTGACATCAGAAAACTTTTATTTTAAATTTAAATAGTTGCAAAGTATATTAGTTTAGAGTTTTAAATATAATCTTTAAATATTTATAGAAATTATAATAAATTATTATTATATTAGATAGTGTTATACTGGATATATATAAATTTAAAATAGTAAAAAGTAATTCTTTTAATTATTTCTGAAGGAGTATAAATACCATATATCCACAGAATTCTAATAAATACCAGAGCAATTTGATATTCTCCAACATACATAAGCATGTATATGTGTATTTTTTTTAAAAAAATTGGTGACCCCAAGATCTGATAAAAATAATTTCTTCTGAATTCAATTATGCTTATAAATATTAATAAGATAATATCAATCAAAATAAAACAATTATATGTTTTGATAACTACTAAGTGGAAAATACAAATTTTTATTAGAAATGCCTTTTTAGGGCTTCCCTGGTGGCGCAGTGGTTGAGAGTCCGCCTGCCAATGCGGGGGATGCGGGTTCGTGCCCCCGTCTGGGAAGATCCCACATGCCGCGGAGCGGCTGGGCCCATGAGCCATGGCCGCTGAGCCTGCGCGACCGGAGCCTGTGCTCTGCAACGGGAGAGGCCACAACAGTGAGAGGCCCGCTTACCACAAAAAAGAAATGCCTTTTTAATAAGTTGGGTAAAGTTTTTTTTAGATTAGTTTATGTTTCCAAAAAAAGATTAGTTTATATTTCCATGGGTGAATATTATAAATTGCTATTGTAAGACTGTTCATCATCAGTTTTATTCCTATTTTCATGTTTTATAGACAAAAATTAAGAAACACATATGCAAGTAGATGGGAATAGAAGGAGTTTCATTATAACAACATTACTTTTTAAAATGTTCTTCTTCTGATTTGAATACCTAACGTAACAGTGATCAATCTTTTTATTTCTTTTTTGAGGATTAGCTGACAAAGTGATTCGTTGCACCTTTAATATTCTTGAAAACAAAGTATTGGAGACCATCTGACATGCAAAAGCATTTATTTCTAGTCTTTGGTGTCATTTCCTTTCTTAGTCTCTGGGACTATACCAAAAAGGATTAACCTTAAATTATTCAATACCTACTAATTACACCTGGTATTCTTTCCCTTAGAGACATTTATTTAACCCAGTCTAGTGGAGAGGTTAAGAAAATTGAAATTTTGTTCATTTCAAAACATCATTGTCATTTTTTTAAAAAAGAAATACTCATTATGTGTTTTTAAAAGATTTTCTTCAGAACACTGTTTAAGATTTACCTTATGGAAACTATGGAAAATTTTCACTGTATAGCCTAAATGCCAAATCCGATCCCTATTATCAAACAAATCAGCAAAACCAGAATAACATGTGCCAGAAAAATAGTCCTTGATTTTCCAATTCAAATAAACTTTACTTATATGTATTTCTATGTCCCCCCTCTTACTTCTGAATCCTAATTCTAAGAGAGAGATAAACAGACAGGTAAGAGAGATAAAGACACATACCTCTGTTGCTGGGAGAGTACAATACCTCTCCCTGCCTTCTTTATTCCTTAGGATGTCCTCTTTGCTTTGCTCTCAAAGACTCTTCTTCAAAAGCAATAAATTCTTCCACAAAGACCAGAGGATGGAAGAGGTAAGGGCATGCAGATAAAAATAGTTAAATATGTATATGTATAGCTGATTCACTTTGTTATAAAGCAGAAACTAACACACCATTGTAAAGCAATTATACTCCAATAAAGATGTTAAAAAAAAATAAAAATAAAGGGAAAAAAAACCCCAAAAAAACTCTATGGCTCCACTCAACAATATAGCTGTATTCAAAATATTTATGACATTGGCCCAAACCAATCATTTCTAGTACCAAGCTTTGCTCTTAAGGTAAATATGCATAATATACAAAAAGACTAGAATCCCCACCAGGATGGTTCTGCTTTAATAAAAGAGGCTGTGTGATACCATTATTTTGATTTGTCCCTTTGATTATATCCTAGAGGGTTTTTATTTTTATTTATTGTTTTAAATTTTATGTGGGATCCTAGTTCCCCGACCAGAGATCAAACCTGCATCCCCTGAACTGGAAGTGCAGAGTCTTAACCACTGGACCACCAGGGAAGTCCCTATCCTAGAGGTTTTTAGATCCCCTGGGCAATGCACCATAGTAAATTTCAGGATTGGTTATGGGCGTGTGGTTCTATATTGCAAAGTGGGCAGAGGGCAGTTTTAAAAGCAGGGGTGGTTAAAGAAGACTGGTACTATGCTTTCTAAAGCAGATCACTTTTAGATGGACTATATAAATGGAAGTTACACTGGAAAATGATTTCCGAGACTCCCCTGGAAAGTCTCCATGAGTCCCTGCAATCACACCTCGCCGTGGTTGGAAAGTACTGTCCCTCTTACTATCCATTCTTCTCTTCGTTATTACTAACAGAATCCCAGTTTCCCTTGGGGTGGCATTGTACACAGCTAAATTATTCACCTGGCCAAAGCGCTTTGCATTATGACCCATTTTTGCTGATGAAATCTAAGCTGGGGTGGCCGGGGGTTGACCTTGTCTCTGGAGCAATTGTTTTTCCCATAAAATGGGACCAACTCAGCTGGCATACGCCCTGGTCTTTCACTTTCCCCCTCCTTTATCTTTTTGGAAAGCAGACACACCCTCTGGAGGTGTAGCAGCCATCTTATAACCAGCAGAACAAAGCCACGTGTTCATAAAGGGGAACAGATTAATGGACGGAGCCTGGATCTGGGTTGACAACCTTGGGAGCTGCTCCAGACCCATGCTGCCTACATCTAGATTTCACTGCATGAGAAAAATAAGCCCTACTTGTCTAAGCCTTTGTTGTCAGGTTTTTTATTTCTTGGTCTCAAATCCTAACTGAAACAAAGGACGCTTCTCTTACTCATACCTTGGGGAATACAGGATTTAATTTTCTGGCCTCAAAGATTTTTGCTTTAGGGAATTGCTGTAGGGAATGCTAGTACAATCATATTTACACATTATTATAGGTATTCGTTTTTCTGATCAAAATAAGATAAATTTATAAAATAAAAGTTTTGAACCCCAATCAAAACATCACAAGGTTTTTAATAGGCATCACATCTTTGTGACTTTTGTTCCTCGAAATAGTAGGAGGTCAGTAAATATTTCTCCAACAAAAGATTGTCAAGAGTGAAAAGGCCAACTCTAACATTATTTTTTTGCTTAACTATAGGGAATTTTAATGCATGTTTAAGGGTGACTTGTGAAAAGCTAAATTCAATTCTAACTATTCACGAAGTAGTTACAAATCATGATATCTGAGACGCTGGAAATAAAATACAATGAAATATAATATATGAATAACTAGGGAAACATCACCTGAAATGAGAATGGTAGTTTGTAATTGAGGATTTAACACATTTATGAAAATTTATCAGTGAGCTTCATCTAGTGCTATCCCAAATAATAAAATGCCTGAAAATTTGAAATGAATCACAATAATTATTCATTGAGGAAATGGCTAAATGCATTGGTAGAAATCTCAAAATGATGCAAAAGTAACACTCTCAGATATATAATCATCATCATAATAATATTTCTGAGCATTTCAGATGTATTTTGTCGTATAATTTTCAACAATTCTAAACATGGAATAATATTATTTTCCCTGTTTTACAGACAAGGAAACTAAGACACAGATGAATTCAGTAACTTGCCTAAATTTACACAGGTAGTAAGTGACAAAGTGAGATTAAAACCAAACCAGGGCTTCCCTGGTGGCGCAGTGGTTGGGAGTCCGCCTGCCGATGCAGGGGACACGGGTTCGTGCCCTGGTCCGGGAAGATCCCACATGCCGCGGGGCAGCTGGGCCCGTGAGCCATGGCCGCTGAGCCTGCGCGTCCGGAGCCTGTGCTCCGCAACGGGAGAGGCCACAACAGTGAGAGGCACATGTACCGCAAAAAAACAAAACAAAACAAAACAAAAAACAAAACCCAATAGGGACAACACTCAATGGAGGAGTAGAACAGAATACATGCCCCCATGACATAACATTCATAAAGTCAAGGACACTTTCAAAAGTCCTCCACATCTGGAGAATCGGGAAAATGTGCCCCATATTCAAGACAAAAGGCCTAACTCAAAACTGGGATATACTACTATCTAAAAACAAGATCTTGCCAAGTTATCTATGTGCATACAAGATAAAGACATGGAACCTGGTACACAGGATGAACAGCTTCACTCAATAGCTGATATTTTTACAGTCTTCCAATTTCCATTCTTATTTTGCCTAATTCAGTACTATGCCGGTGTCTAGGTCAACTGCTTAAGGAGGAACACTGACTCTGCTCCTACAGAATAAATGTTGATATGGTCCAATGTCAAGGACTTCCCAGAGACTTTGTGCAATAATATCTCTTCTCGTTACTCCACTATTTACCTATTTGTGTTCCATTTAAATGTTCAGCAGAAGGCCTTCAACAAAAGAAATTTTTTTTTTTTTTTTGCGGTACACGGGCCTCTCACTGCTGTGGCCTCTCCCGTTGAGGAGCACAGGCTCCAGACATGCAGGCTCAGCGGCCATGGCTCATGGGCCCAGCTTCCTGGACCGGGGCACAAATCCGCATCCCCTGCACCTGCAGGTGGACTCTCAACCACTGCGCCACCAGGGAAGCCCAACAAAAGACACTTTTATTGATAATGTAGATAACTAGTGACCCATTTTATGATGGTCAGTATCACTTCCCCACCCTGCCCCAACCTTGTGCAAGGGCTTCATGGCTAAAAAGGCTATGGTAGTAGAAACTGAGGACCTGCTGGGCCTCAAAAATAGGAATTTACCATTAACAAGGGTCAATAGCTATTGCTATTCCTGAATGTCCAGTTTACCAACAATAACCGCCTGAGTTCCTGACATGGCTCCAGGGACCATCCAGTTGTCTTATGGCAAGACAATTACACTGGACACCTTCCATCGTTGAGGAGCCAGGGATTCATCTTCATCCGTTAGCCTCGCACGTGATGACCAACACCACAACTACAACGCAAACTGAGAAACCAGGCCAAGGTATGTTTTGGTGCTTCTCGCAAGATGTGCTCTTGGTCAACCAGAAATACATGCTGCCATATCACCAACGGCCAGAAAATGCAGATCGCAGAACAGGATGGTAGAAATGGAAGTGCAGTCTATCACCATGTTGCTTGATCACTCTGGAGATTTTTGTTCCAGACTCCCATGTGACTGGACTCTCTTGATATGGAGATACTAGTACTTAAGAAGGACCTACTGCTACCACGGATCACAGCTGGAAGCTGAGACTGCTATCTCATCCTTAAAACTTCTTAACATGACTAAGGAAAATAGAAAAGAGAAATAGTGCCGCATGGATGGGATGATAGTCTTTGGCTCAGTCATTATAGTCACCACTGGAGATGCAGTTACACAGAAGCAGTGTGGCTGAAACTGGAAGAAATTCTTACATTTCCTTGGCAGGCAATGGAAAACCACGGTATACTCACAGGCAAGATCTTCAAGGTCTCAGATCTCTTAGGGATGAAGGTATGAGTTAACCCAACCAGCAAAGAAAGCTGACCAGTAAGGTGTTGACTAAGTTTGAGGTGGACTGAGGCCAGAATTGTTCATGCAAAGCCCTTCTATGGACATAAGTGGAAAAACCCCAGGTCCTTGCTCTGAAGCAGGTAAGGGGAGCTTGTCCCAGTGTCACACATCTGTATCACACGATATGTTATCTAACATTCAACTAAAAATCACTTCTGGCTGCTGCTATGTAACTATGACTATAAAAGCAGCAAGTTCATCATCTGACATGGCTGACTTTCTCTCTCTACATTCAATACCTAGATTGCCAAATTTCCAGATATACCTCCATGAGAAAATTAAAGAAGCAACGGAGAGCCCTGGTTTTCTACCTGATTGTTCATGTCACGTATACCCTTGTATTACATTGGGAATAAGTCAACGAAAAAACAGCTGTGAATCTAGCCCAGGCCATTGTTCTTGTTAATCCTTGATGCTGGGTCAGAGGTAATGGCAGCATGGATGGAACTGCAGAGGAGGGAAATCGTCAACATCTGCTATGACCTCTTGGCCAGCTCAAGAAATGAATAGTGACAACCTCTACCACTATCCCTTTGCTTGCTAGGAAAGTCTCAGAGGAATGACCGATTACCACCTCTATTTAAAAATAAGTTTTATTGAAGTATTGTTGGTTGACAATGTTGTGTTAGTTTCAGGGGTACAGCAAAGTGATTCAGTTATTCATATATATTTATATATCTATTCTTTTCCAAATTTTTTCCATTATAGGTTATTACAAAATATTGAGTAAGTTCCTGTGCTATACAGTGGGTCTTTGTTGGTTATCTATTTTATACATAATAGTATCTATATATTAATCCCAAACTCCTAATTTATCCCTCCCCACACACCTTTCCCCATTGGTAACCCTAAGTTTTTGTTTTGGTTTTTTGCGGTACGCGGGCCTCTCACTGCTGCGGCCTCTCCCATTGCGGACCACAGCCTCCGGACGCGCAGGCTCAGCGGCCATGGCTCACGGGCCCAGCCACTCCGCGGCACGTGGGATCCTCCCAGACTGGGGCACGAACCTGTGTCCCCTGCATCGGCAGGCGGACTCTCAACCACTGCGTCACCAGGGAAGCTCTGTTGAGAACTTTTAAGACCTACTCTCTCAGCAACTTTCAAATACATGATACAGTGTTATTAACTACAGTCACCCTGCTGTACGTTATGTCCCCAGGACTGACTGACTTTGTAGTTGGAAGTGTGTACATTTTGACTCCCTTTACCCATTTCAGCCCACTGGCTACCTCCACCTCTGCAACCCCCAATCTGTTCTTTGTATCTATGAGTTTGTTGTTCTTCGTTTTCTTGGATTCCACATAAAAGTGAGATCATACGGTGTTTGTCTCTCTGTTTAACTTATTTCACTTATCATAATGCCTTCAAGGTCTATCCATGTTTTCCCAAATGGTAGGGTTTTTTTACAAATGGCAATGTCTTTGAAATGAACTTCACTCACTGTAATCAGCTTGGGCCACTTTATTAGCTGTTGGTTCATGAGGAAGCTCTCTACCTTTAGCAGTGCTAAATTCTGGATACAGTTCCCTTTGCTGCTTTATATTCTCTCCCCGAAGAGCATTTATCCTCTTTACCATGATTTTTGATCTAACAATCCATTTTAATTTGGGGATCTTCTTGGAAATTTTATTTTAGAAGGCTGAAGAGGTATTCCATTTAAAAGTTTTATTGTTTTTGTGGTGTGCCTAAAGAATAAGAAACTTATATCAGGGAAAATAAACCTCTCTTTTTTGCTCCCTTACTTCTGGGCACTTTGGGATTTAAAGGCCACTTTGATCTTCCTGCCATGACCATCACCATCATTTTTTTGTTCACCTCAGTGTTTCCCTCTCTGTTTAGGAAGGCATGTTGCCTGGGTATAAGAACTTAATCTTTTTGGTTTTATCCTGAAACGTTCCCTTTTTCATCAAGATTCATTTTCCTAACTGGCTGGGGAAAGCCACAGGCTCTGTCTTTGAGAAACACAGGGCCATATGCTGTTCATCTGCTCACAGGAAGGGGGAGTGAGCGCCACCCTCGGGGGGGCTGGGATTCTAGCACCAAGCAGTAGCCAAGAGAAGGCCACCTGCTATGCGAGGAAAAGCTCTGTCTCCATAAAGACTTCAGGGGAAGATGCGGGTAACTGCCTAGTTGGGAGTTTTCCTTGAAGCGAAGGTCATCGGAAATTCTCACTTGCATCTGAAACTGATCAGAATTCTTTCTGCAGTGTCACCTCCCACCATCAAATGAGGCCACAAGTTCACGCATGACCCTGTTTTCTGAAATGTAATCCTACTGATCTGTAAGGGATGCTTTTGCAACCATGAAAAAGAGCGATGAAATACACAAAAATGATTGCTTATTCATTTCACATGCTCTTCGCGCCCTAAATATTGAAACCTTGTTTATTGAATGCCTAGCATAGACTAGTTTCCTGCTACATGGTTGTTTCCAGGGACACTTTATCCCCACAGCTGTTGCAATATATCAAGAAAGGCCAACCTGACATGGTTTGAGCAACTTTTCTCATTTCCCTCTCTGGAATATCAGAGCCCTGGCAGTTGGAAGCAACAGAAAGAAGCTAAGCAATTTCGAGTACAAAATACCTCCCAAGGATGGCTTCATTTAAATTTTCCCCTAAGAAAGTCCATTTTGATTGCTGGTAATATTATAATAGGTTACAGTTGAAAGAATCAACGAAGTGTCCTTTTCCTTCTGGAGTCTAAAGTATATTGAGATTTTTCAAGTCAGAGCACACTGTGGGATCTTAAAAGTAAGTCATTAGCCTTGCACTGGCTCACTTAATCAGACTGCCTACTCCTAGATTGTAGTCTTCAATTGAGTGGGAAATGAAACCTGGCACCTTCAACAAAAAGAATGCCATCAATATACTCATTTGTGTGCCAGGCACTGAAATCAATATTTGCTTGCTAGATTCTTTCAGTCCACTGAAAATTATACCTATTTATCCTCTGTTTTCTTATTTCTCCTTCAATTTGATATAAGCTTTTGGAAGAATTATAATAGCTAGCTTTCTTGCAGTTTCTACTATGTCATCACTAAAGAGAAGCTGAACCACATGCACAGAGCAGAACCACAGCGTGGTAGGTCAATCCAAACAGCATGTCCATCCTTAATCTCCGATAAAGTCATATGTACTTGCTTTGGTTACAATGTCATCTTCTTGACCCTTCTGGGAAAATTTTAGTTAAGCAATGAAAGGTTTATCTAGGATACCTACCATACTATCCAATCTCTAAGAGGATTGCTCAAAAGGAAGGACAAAAGTAAGTCTTCATCTGTTAAATCCCCCAGTTCCAAGCATATAGTGACTTGAAAAGAAACATTTGTGCTTATGCACGCATGCTCATGCACACACACACCCCCACACACACAGACACATTCTTCAAGGCTTTGTGGCTGGCTGATTGGAGGCTAAGCTCTGCTGCTATAAACAACTTCCTTGCTAATCACTGTCTCCGTGGTATCCATGTACAAAAGGTTTTGTTTGCAACTGGGAAGAAGGAAGAGTTTAGTGAACAGCAAATCTCAGGGAGGGGGAGAGGAAAGAGGACGATGTAGGAGCCAAGATCCATGGCACCTGCTGGCCTCTCCCTTTGCACTGAGCTTCAGAAACTATAATCAGCAAGGATGAGCCACAAAGGTAAGCCAACTGTTTTCATGGGAGATTTCTGGAAATTTTCAGAAAACAGTAACAGAGATTGAAGGAGCTGTTTTTTATATAGTTTATTGAAGACTGTGGGCATACACAGAGATGCTTGGGGGTCTATGTAACATAAAGTATGGCACTGAGATGGCATTTCTCCCTACACAGAAGCCAGAAGAGGTCTGGTACCCAAAGGACTGGCCATTTGGCAAGCACCGTGAGATCATTTTCTTGGCCTCTTATAACTGAAACCATGCAGAGGGGCTGTGATGAGTGGAGAGAGAAAGAGAGAGAGAAGGGATTGATTTTGTATAAGGAACTGGCTCACACAGTTACGGAGGCTGACAAGTCCCGAGACCTGCAGTTGGCAAGCTGGAGGCCCAGGAGAGCCGATGGTGTAAGTTCCATTCTGAACGTTGGCAGGCTTGAGACCCAGGAAAGGCCAGTGTTTCAGTTCTAGTTGGAAGGCAGGAAAAAAAAAACCCTGATGTTCCGATGCCCCAGCTTGAAGGCAGTCAGGCTGGAGAACTTCACTCTTACTCATGGAGGGTCAGCCTTTTTGTTCTATTCAGGCCTTCAACTGATTGGATGAGGCCCACCCACATCTGCTTTACTGTCTACCCATTCAAAGGTTAATCTTATCAAAAAACAGGATCACAGACTCACCCAGAATAATGCTTGATCAAATGTCTGAATGCCTCGTGGCCCAGTCAAGTGGACACATAAAATTAACCATCATACTGCATCTAGAAAGTTGGGGGTCAAGAGGTCTTTTTATGTCTTTAACAGTGTCAGTCTCTTCCTCTAGGCTGGCAGGGTTTTTGCCAATACAGATCTCTCAAAATATGGGTGCTCTATGAAAGTAATTTCAGTGAACTTGCATGTGGCAAAAGGCACAGCCATATACCTTTCAAGATATGCCTCTTTCTAGCCTTAATTATGGGTACATTTGAGAAATCAGGCTTCTGTGGAACCATGTCCTTAAACTTTCTAAGAGCCCTTCTGTCCAGCTGAAGGGACCTATAGGTGCCATCTTAGTCCCTTCAGATGTCTTAACCAAGAGTGTTTCAGGCAGACCCTTGATGTCTTTCTACTCCAAGGCTGTGCCATATTAGTAGGAAGAACTAGTAGATTTTGTCTTTGCCCTGAGGCTCTGTTATAATGATCCCAAGCCTTGACTTTGTGAGAAATTTCTCATTTTGTAACTCTGCCCCACAATTTCTGGACTCCTATAATTCTTCTCCGTTCTATTTGCAACTAACCAGTTCTTCCCTGAACATTTTCCTCTTACCTATGGTACTTTACCACGTGCGCCTAGGAGCAACCAAGTCCTGTTCTGATATTCTTCCTTCAAACTTCCTCACCCAAGACTAAAAGTTCCATAGGTACGTTTTCTTTTTTCCAAACTTCCACCAAGTACAGTTTTATCAAATGCTTTCCCACAATGTAATGGGCATTACCATTTATTCAGCCTCCTGGAACTCTTTCCTCAATTTCTGTCCCTCACTACCGAAACCCATTCCACAAAATTTTAGGTTCATGTTAGGGCAACACCCCAATTTTCGTATGAGTTGGCAATTACCACAATAAGGATGCATTAAAAAAAATCTTAAAACTCACTGGCTGAAACAACAATAATTTGTTTTTATAGTTCCAGGTCTGTGAGTTGGCTGCAACTCTGCTGATCTTGGCGGGACTCCAGGCTCCAGGTTCCAAGGGTTCATGTCGGCTCCATGCAGCTCTCATCACTCTCAGACTAACAGCTACCCAGGGCGTGTGGTCTGTTTTTTTGTCTCATTCTCAGACCCAGGCTGAGGGCAGGTGGGTACTTGGGGCGTATTCTGCTCATGGTGGGTCAAACAGAGTGCAGAAATGCTAGCCCAAAGACACAACCGTATTTTAACCCTCCGTTTGAGCCATGTTCACTAACATCTCATTGACCAAAGCAAGTCATATGGCAAAACTCAAAGTTAAGGAACAGAGAAGTGCACTCTGCTAACCTGGAAGCCAGGGTGAGTTTGCCAATGGATAATATTACTACAGGTAACTGGAAAGTTGGGACTAATAATTCAATCTACCTCAGTGCTAAAGAGATTTTCTCTGTGTGTGTGAGTCTCTCTCTTTGTGTCTGCCTGTCTTTCTCTGTCCTTCTCTCTGTCTTTGGAAATATTAGGAACTTACAGGTCCTAGACTACTGAATTTCAGCTTCCAGGGTTCCTGAGACATCCCTGTCATTTTGCTTTGTTTAAAGTGTGATTATTCTAGACCAACTTAACTTTCATCAATGCATCACCTGTGGTTTCTCTCCTGCCATATATGTACCTCTTGCAATATATGCAAACCAAAGCCAACGAGTTTAATTCTATAATATTAGAAAATAACTTTTCTTTCTTTTTTAATGATTTTTTTTTTTTGGCCACACCATGCAGCATGTGGAATCTTAGTTCCCTGACCAGGGTTTGAACCCGTGCCCCCTGCATTGGGAGCGTAGAGTCTTAACCACTGGGCCACCAGGGAAGTCCCAATTTTTCTTTTTTATTGAAGTATAGTTGATTTACAATGTGGTAGTTTCTGGTGTACAGCAAAGTGATTCAGTTATATATATATATTCTTTTCCACTATGGTTTATTACAGGATACTGAATATAGTTCTCAGTGCTATACAGTAGGACCTTGTTGTTTATCTATTTTATATACAATACTTTGTATCTGTTAATCCCAAACTCCTAATTTATCCTTTCCCACCTTCCCCCATTGGTAACCATAATTTTGTCTTCTGTGTTTGTGAGTCTATTTCTGTTTTGTTCATTTGTATTTTATTTAGATTCCACATATAAGTGATATCATATGATGTTTGTTTTTCTCTTTCTGACTTACTTCACTTAATATGATAATCTCTAGGTTCATCGATGTTGCTGCAAATGGCATTATTCTTTTTTATGGCTAATATTCCATGGTGTATATGTACCACACCTCCTTTATCCATTCATGTGTCAGTGGGCATTTAGGTTGCTTTCATGACTTGGCTATTGTAAATAGTGCTGCAATGAACATTGGGGTGCATGTATCTTTTCAAATTATAGTTTTCTCCTGATATATGCCCAGGACTGGGATTGATGGATCATATGGTAATTCTATTTTTAGTTTTTTAAGGAACCTCCATACTGTTCTCCATAGTGGCTGCACCAATATATATTCCCACCAACAGAGTAGGAGGGCTCCCTTTTTTCCACACCCTCTCTAGCATTCATTATTTGTAGACATTTTTGTTTTTTTTGCAGTATGCGGGCCTCTCACTGTTGTGGTCCCTCCCGTTGCGGAGCACAGGCTCCGGACGCGCAGGCTCAGCGGCCATGGCTCACGGGCCCAGCCGCTCCGCGGCATGTGGGATCCTCCCAGACCGGGGCACAAATCCGTGTCCCCTGCATCGGCAGGCGGACTCTCAACCACTGAGCCACCAGGGAAGCCCAGTGCCTCATCTTGATATATGAATTTTTTCACTGGGGCCCCGCTGGCCAGGCTCATTTCCCACCACTTTTCCTCACCAGAGCGGAGGTCCTCTGACCAGCTGCCAGGGATATTTTGCGACAAGCAGACAGACCTAAAAGGATCAAAACTGATATTTATCTGTATCTCAAATATTGGACCCAACAGATTTCCTGACTGTTCTTGAAATTCCCCACACCTACTTCACACCTGCCCTCTGGGTGGCCAGCCTTCCAGCTCCGCCAGTTTCTCTTTGACAGATCTTGTTTTTCAAGTCCAGTAGGTCCCAGATGGTTGACTCATTGCTTAACAAGGTCACTATTTACCCCGTGGAGGCCACAGTTCTCCTTTCAGCACTTCCTGTCATTTTTTAGAAATGTATTGAATGTCTTAGGTTGTTCTAGCAAAGGATTTTGGATTTTCTAAACATAAGGGGTTTGAAGTCCCTTCTCCCTGGAAAATAGCTAACTGTGGCCCTAGAGCATTCAGGAATAATCTTATAAGCATAGCCTGTGTTATTGGGGTAAAGAGTGCTAACTAGCATCACTACGGGAATGAAGACAGGCACAGTGGTAAGTGTGGACCCCCCCATGGAGGGGAAGGGTGACAGGAAGGGGAGAAAAACAAGGTATTCCTTGGGTGAGATTCAAATGTTATTTTGTGTCCAGAGGGCAAGTGTAGCAGGTGGAATGTTAATAAAGCTCAGAACTCCTGTGGTTTCCATTATTTTATGAGTGGGATGAGAACAAAAACATTAGCCAGTTATATTTTCCCTACTGAGTTCAGCACAGCAATGAATCTAGGTAGTGTGGGCCTGCGGTTCATATCATCTGGGACATCTCTTTAAGAAAACACTTACCAAATTAATGGGGCTTCCCTGGTGGTGCAGTGGTTAAGAATCCGCCTGCCAATGCAGGGGACACGGGTTCGAGCCCTGGTCCAGGAAGATCCCACAGGCCGCGGAGCAACTAAGCCCCTGTGCCACAACTACTGAGCCCACAAGCCACAACTACTGAAGGCTGTGCACCTAGAGCCCGTGCTCCACAGCAAGAGAAGCCACTGCAATGAGAAGCCCACACACCACAACAAAGAGTAGCCCCTGCTCGCCCCAACTAGAGAAAGCCCAGCAACAAAGACCCAATGCAGCCTAAATAAATAAATAAAATGAATTAAAAATTTTTTAAACAACAAAATTAGTTTGAAAGCAGACAAATTCACTGAGTTGTCACAAAATCACTCAGAAGCCACATGAGTTAGCAGTGCTTGAACTAGTGGTTGGAAACATGCATTTTCAACCTATTTATTTTGGGCCCATTTACCTTGCTCCAAAGATAAAATTAAAATTCATAAAAACATTACCAGAGGCACACCAAGACACATCTGAAACAAGATGATGCCGAAAGAAGCAAAATACTCCATGATGAATCTCCCCCAAATTAGCAATAAGCCCCTAGAAACTTCCAAAATTTGAACAAAGCTACTAAAGCATAAATTATTTGAGGAAAACAGCATAAAAGTTATAAAGGAGTAAAAAATAAATGACTGAAAATATTTCGTTTTACCAAGTACTCATTTTGGGTTTTATTATTTATTTATTTATTTATTTATTTATTTATTTATTTTCTTTAAGTAAATTCTGTTCTCTGTCCAGTGCTCATTGAGGAGAAAGGGAAGAAATGGCAGAAGCAGAGTGGAGAGCTCGAGAAAGGGACAGAGATAGGGGTTGGGGGAGAGACAGAGAGACAAGAGGAAACGCAAAAGGCCAAAGAAAGATGTATACAATTTGGAAAGTGAAGCAAAATTTATGAGAAATTCCACACACATACCAACATGCACACACAAACTTATTTGATAATAGAAGCCAGGTCTCATGGGGCTACAGATGGATTTTATTTTTTTTAATAAATGTATTTATTTATTTATTTTTAGCGGCTTTGGGTCTTTGTTGCTGCACACAGGCTTCAGTAGTTGTGGTGTGTGGGTTCTAGAGCACAAGCTCAGTAGTTGTGGTGCATGGACTTTGTTGCTCTGAGGCATGTACGATCTTCCCAAACCAGGGCTCGAACCTGTGTCTCCTGCATTGGCAGGCAGATTCTTAACCACTGTGCCACCAGGGCAGTCCCAGAGATGGAGTTTTCTTTCCATTTTTCACCTGGCATTTAATGGAAACAGCTGTCTGGCCTGCTGGCAGATGCCCTCCTGGTACCTGTCCCACGAAGTTCCTGGGCATGAATTGTTCTCACACAACACAGGCCCAGGGCAGTCGGGGGACAGCTGCTGACCCCAGCGTGTCCGGCCGTGAAATTGAACAACCAGCAGCTCGCTGCTGCCCCAGGAGAGCTAGGATTTACTCCCGAAGGTGTCTTCTTGCCCCGCTTTACACACAGCAACTTCCACTGTTAAAAGGATGCTTGCAGAGAACAAATGAGAGTGGCAGGACCATGTTTCTATCTCCTAGCATTTTACAAATAGACTCAGAACTGGCAAAGGGGACTCTGTAAAACATGTGGGGTGGCTGTCCGGAGCCCTCTTATCACTGCTGGCCTGGAGGGGGTTCTGCCCTGCAATTTGGAGCTGGAAGGCCTGTTGTGAGTCTGTTGCAGTGATGCAGGTGGGAGACCAGGAGAGCCTCAGCTGCGGCAGTGGCTCTGGGGAGATTTTAAATACATGAAGGGCAAAAAACTAGCAGAGCTTGTGACAGCAACCAGGTGACAAATCGAAAAAGCTGTTTAAATATTTAGTTTCTCAGATATCTATGGCTGGATAACAAGCCACAGAGAAGAGTTTGAAGATGAAGCAACTTGCTGACTTGATACAGATGCTATAAAGAAAGCCCATTTTACAGAAACAGACTCACAGACATAGAAAACAAACTTATGGTTACCAAAGGGGAAAGGTGGGGAGGGATAAATTAGGAGTTTGGGATTAGCAGGTACAAACCACTATATATAAAATAGATAAACAACAAGGTCCTATTGTATAGTACAGGGACTATATTCAATATCCTGTAATAAACCATAATGGAGAAGAATATGAAAGAGAATACATACATATATGTATAACTGAATCACTTTTTCTATGCCAGAAATGAACACAACATTGTAAATCAAGTATACTTCAAAAAAAAAAGAGAGAGAAAAGAAAGCCTGCTTTTTGTTTTTGTTCTTTTAATAAATTTATTTATTTATTTATTTATTTATGGCTGCGTTGGGTCTTCGTTGCTGCACGTGGGCTTTCTCTAGTTGCGGCGAGCAGGGGCTACTCTTCGTTGCTGTGCATGGGCTTCTCATTGCGGTGGCTTCTCTTGTTGCGGAGTGTGGGCTCTAGGCGCGCGGGCTTCAGTAGCTGTGGCTTGCGGGCTCTAGAGCGCAGGCTCAGTAGTTGTGGTGCACGGGCTTAGTTGCTCCGCGGCATGTGGGATCTTAGTTCCCCGATCAGGGCTCTAACCCATGTCCCCTGCATTGGCCGGTGGATTCTTAACCACTGCGCCACCAGGGAAGTCCAAGAAAGCCTGTTTTAAAACAGCCACTAAACAATGTGCCATTCCATACATCAAGAGTCCTTATAGTCTCTAAGATTTTGTGGTTACAATTTTTAATAAAATGATGCCACCCTTCTCTGAGGATGAAATTTAAAGGGACATAGGGAGATTTTGAAAGTTTCATACAGTTAAAAGAGAAGACCAAAAAATTCGAAGTATGTTGAGTTCAAAGCAAAGGCATTTAGATTAGAGTCAAGAAATAAGGGAATTCTCCTCTGCATTTATTTAGCAACACAGGAAATAAGCTGGCTAAGTGAAATTTGCGGTTAATGGAAATATAACCCTTTAAGTACTTATTAAAACATTTCTAATCACTTCAGGCAAAATATTTTTAAAACCCAGCCTTTGAATAGTTAGGTGAGGTATAGCAATCATAATTAATCAATTATTATTTATTATAATAATTAATTAATACAATTAATTAATCAATTAATTTTGATCACTCCTGAGTCAGGACCATGGGGGTGGTTATCAACTGGTCCTTGTGGCCGTGACACTGGGATGCCCCAGGGACAGCAAAGAGTGGACAGTGGTTTACCGCTTAGGTATATGTGCCTAACTGTGCAGTTTTATTTACCTTTTCTTACGTGCTCTTGTAGAAACCACAATAGCAAAAACTAAGTACTATCTTCACTTTGAGTCAAATAATATGATCATGAAATAGTCTATGTGCCAGCAAACTAGCTAATTAAATTGAAGGAAACTTGTATATTAGGTAAACGGGCCAATAGGGATTCACTTCAATAAAAACATGGCAGTCTCTTCTGTTGAGGGAAATGCATGGGCCTTTCAAAAAAATTCTTGGGGGTGGTTATTTTATTGCTCAGATGTCTCCCCCAGCTCCTTCCCTTTATTTATAATAAATAAATAATATTTATTTATTTCATTTTTTTCTTTTAGGCTTCAGAGAGAACAGGTCTCCTGAAGACTGAGGCCTAGACCCTACGTGGTGCTACTCTATCCTCTCTCTGAAATTAAGATAAATTACAGCATAAGCCACTTCTTTTTCTATCCCGCTCACTTGAGCCGCAAGACGGAGCCAAATAGTGCATGAGTCTCATCCCGAGGTGGAGGAAGTAAGGCATCACCACCTGAGAGGCTTAGCCATGGATGTGGTATTAACTGGCAAAATCGGGAACAGAATTCAGTCAGATATTCTTTTTTTTTTTTTTTTTGCGGTACGCAGGCCTCTCACTGTCGTGGCGGAGCACAGGCTCCGGATGTGCAGGCTCAGCGGCCATGGCTCATGGGCCCAGCCGCTCTGCGGCATGTGGGATCTTCCCAGACCGGGGCACGAACCCGTGTCCCCTGCATCGGCAGGCAGACTCTCAACCACTGCACCACCAAGGAAGCCCCAGTCAGATATTTGAAAGAACATTTGCAAAAGAAGGTTATAAAAACAATTTCTCAGCGTATCTTGTGGAAATGATTTTTTTAAAAATTACATTGGCCATCTGTATTTAGATGAATTGGTCTGAGTGTAATAGTTATATTATAAATGGCAATACTTAGTATGCTACTAGTATGTGGATCATGAAAAAAATGTTCTCTGAGATATAAATAAGTAAATAAATATAAAAACAGTTTCTCTTTTTCCACCAAGAGCTCTATCCCCTGGGTCTATATTCCTCTGGGACGCCAACAAGAGCAGGACCCAATTCACTAGTTCCACTCGGCATGAGTTCCTCATCCTCCCGTTGGCCAGACCTTGCCCTCCCCAGCAGGAGGTGGATTCTCAGCCTGTCTCACTGGGAGCCATGGAATCTTGGCTTCCTCAGATGCCGCTATTCTGACTTCACCTACATCCTCAGCCTTCTCATCCCCAGCAGGCTTCCCACTGCAGTCCCTTGACAGTCAGAAAGTCCACTGGTCACACAGATGTGAGTGTTCTGGTTCCTTCATAATCACTTCTCAAATGAATTAATAAATTGGCTTTCCACCTTTCGGATCAATCTTTTGAGCTTAGTTAATATATACCTGCTTCTAAGAGACAAGTGGCGAAATTAAATATCCAAGCCTGCGGGCGGAAGGCAGGGCCTGGCAGAGCTGCTGAGGTGTGGAGGGCCTCCATGTGAGGTCTGTGGGGAAACACCAGGCAGTCTTCCAGACAACCCTTCAAGGACAGATGCAGGAGGGCAGTTAAAATTTCTCTGCATGCTTATGCTTTCTGTTTACAAGTGCACGTTGTTCCATCCACAGTGCAAATTCCCCGCAGGCAGTAATCAGCCCTAATGGATCTTGTAGATCTTTGTACAATGCTGACTGCAAAATATGAGCTTAAATTCTCACTGAGGGGGAATGAGTGTTCACTGGAGACCAAATTTTGTGTTTCTAGTTGTTCTGACCCAAGGAATGCAAGTTCATGTGGCCTGGCAGATGCAGACAACAACAGGAGCTTTGGTCTGTGGCTTTGGTGGCTTTGGTCCTCCATCCACACCGGCCTTTATGGAGCACTTCCTGTGTGCTCAGCTCAGAGTTTATCTCAGTGAAGTGGCAGAAAATAGAGGAGGCAGAGCCGGGATGCTGATGATGGGCTGATAAGGGGAGCTGAGCTTAGAAGGCAGTAACCACTGCTCAGTTCTGTAGCATCCAGACAGAAGCATCACACGGTCAACTGTAATACATGAAGAAAGATACCCACGGCTTTTTTTTTAAAATTTTTTTGCGGTATGCGGGCCTCTCACTGTTGTGGCCTCTCCTGTTGCGGAGCACAGGCTCCGGACGCGCAGGCTCAGCGGCCATGGCTCACGGGCCCAGCCGCTCCGCGGCACGTGGGATCTTCCCGCACTGGGGCACGAACCCGTGTCCCCTGCATCAGCAGGTGGACTCTCAACCACTGCGCCACCAGGGAAGCCCTGTGTGTATTTTTTAAAAGTTGAATAACATGTGATTACCACGCACACATTAAACAATAGGAAACGTCTCACTGCAATCGTTGTGCTCACCTGTCTCCTGTGAATACTCTCCCTCGTCAGGACAAAGATACCTGGTCATTCTTCTAATGGCAGCGCGGCATTCAGGGGGGTTGGGGTCCTTGGCTGTAGGCACAGTGGACTCTCCTGTCCGGAGCTCTGCTTCCCCTTCCTTTATCATTGATCATGCTGCCGGAAGGTAGGAATATCACAGGGTTAGAGGGCCACGTGTGCTGATGGCATCCGAGGCTTTGGCTGTAGGTTTTGTTCCCCCCAGACCTGGGTTTGCCTCTTGGTGGGTGTCAAGCCAAAACACACAACCAAGCCAAAGACCGGGAGAATGAAGGATTGATTACTTGCAGCAAGGAAAGAGAACACGGGGGATCTTATCTAAGGCAGTGTGTCCCCCCCCCAACAGCAAAATTGGGGAAGTTTTAAGCTAAGGGTCCATGCATATTCATGAAGGGGCTGAGGCCTAGACGGAGTCCAAGCTTTAGCTGATTGAAGTCACCAGGGTCAGAAAGGGTCAAGATCATCACCCCTTAGGTTCCAGTTGATCGGCTGGTTGAGCTTCAGGCTAATCTTTTTTTTTTTTTTTTTTTTTTTTGCGGTACGTGGGCCACTCACCGCTGTGGCCTCTCCCATTGCGGAGCACAGGCTCCGGACGCGCAGGCCCAGCGGCCACGGCTCACGGGCCCAGCCGCTCCGCGGCACGCAGGATCCTCCCGGACTGGGGCACGAACCCGCGTCCCCTGCATTGGCAGGTGGACTCTCAACCACTGTGCCACCAGGGAAGCCCCAGGCTAATCTTTACCATTGAAACAGGACTGGGTGTCTTTACACCTGCTTATTATCTTTGCTATTGTTACTGCTCTTGCCTGGTAATAGTCTTTTGTTCCGACTTTCTTTTGTTCCGATCTTTCCTTAAGATCATTAATTACCGAGACCTATTCAAGGGCAAGCGTTGTGGCCAGGCTTAGATCACAAAATGGCTTAGGCCCAAAATGGCTTCTCTTATGTCAAGAAAGCCATGTCGGGTGCCTTTTCTCCAGGGACCCCCTACCCTGTGTGCTCACAGTTATGAGTTCAAGGGTGGCCTGCTGGCCCAGAAGCCTGGGTCATGGTGTGCTGTTTCCAGCTGACAGGGGCAACTGTCTGCCCTCAGTGACTGCAGATCAATGAATTCATGGTTCAGGGGCCTTGTTATCCTCACTTTTTACTTGTTTCCTACTTCCAGTTGTTTTTGTTTCTTAGTTTGGCCCCTGCTCCCCACAGGCTCTGCGAACTCCTTCCCAAATCCTAAGGCTCAATGGCCAATGGAGAAGGGTTTTATTTTTTGAGTGGGCAGCTGATCTAGCCTCCACCTAAAACTGATTTTGAAATCTTCCCAGGGTTGGGGGTCTGAATAATCTAAACACAAAGTGAGACAGAAGGTTTTATCTTAATCCATTTTCAGTAAGTGCATTATTAAATATTCAGCTTTTCAGACACAAATCGGCAGAGCCCAGGCAAGCACAATGATAAGACATTTTCGGATGTTAATTATGTTTCCTTTTCACTGAAACTCTCACAAGCAAATTCTGTGAGATCAGATGGAATTTTCAGTAGACTTTTCCAGCCAATTTTTTCATGTTGAAAAGCATAATGTTTTTCAGCTTGTATTAAAACTCCAGTGAGATAATTACCTCTCACTGACAAGGTCAATGGACAGCTCAGGATTTGTTCATTTAATTCTAAGACAATTTCAGCTGTTAATACTGAGCTCCAAAGGAAATGATAACAAAGGGGTATCGCTTGTATAGGAAAGTACAGGCTTCTTTCAGTGTGATGAAGTCTCCATGGCCACAACCCTCATCCTTACCCAAACCCTTCAACTCACCTTTTACCCTGGAGGCAAAGGACTGTTGGAAGAAACTAACTGTCACATTTCATTCCCTTGCATGTTGGAGGGAAAGGAAGGACAGATAGAACTGCCATGGACTTGGCCTTACCTAGTCCATGTTCTCAGACTGATGCTGAAAACTCAGCCTCTGTGCACCAGTGCTGAATGAAATCTCGGAGACAGAGTTTTGGGTGAAGTAGAAAAGAACAGCCTTACTGCTTTGCTAGGCAAAGCGGGATACAGTGGGCTCGTGCCTCTCAATACCTCTGTGTCCCAAACTGGGAGGATTTGGTGAGGAGTTTTATAGCAATGCTTCAAAGGCGGAGCTGCTAATAAGGATCCGGGTGTGTGCAGGGCCTGCATTTTTAAAATCTGTCCTCGGGTGGTCTCCTGATGAGCTTCTCTGGTTCTCGAGGAATAAAGAATGCTTCATCAAGTAGTTAACATCTTCCGTTTGTTGGGGGTTTTAGTTCTGCAGAAGAGTGCAAAGATATTCTTATGTGTATCCCTTGAGGCGGAACCAGGACCCTGCCCCAAGGCTGTACTACTGTTTCTTGACTGCTCCTCCCTTGTCTCTGCATCTCCTCCCTTCCCTGATTAGCAACTGTTTGAATCTGCCCTTTGGGACTCAGGGAAGGTCATGGAGGCTGGAGTCTGTTCCCTACAAACAAGAAATGGGGGACACAGAAAGGCTTCCATGTCCAGGAGCCCCACAGGGTCCTGCTCAGTTTCAATACCTACACCCAGAGAGCTGATTAGGCCTTGGGGGGAGCAGGCATGTTGAAGGCCAGCGGGCATCCACTGGCCCCCACCAACGCCGCCCCAGTGTGATGTAACAGCTACTGCCCTTGCAGAGTTTCTCTCAATCCAACCTGACTGACTGGGGAAAAACAAAAAGAGTGGTGATAATGTCATGAATATGTATTTGTTACTCCTCAGCCCACAGAAGGCAGGGAGGAAGATGCCAGAACAGGGGTCAGAATATGGGGCATGGAGTCCAGGTTTCCCATTTACTCTCTGTGTGATTTGGGGCAAAATACCTAAAATCTCTGAGTCTCATACGCTTCATCCCTTTTTTTTTTTGGCTGTTTTGGGTCTTTGCTGCTGCGCAAGGGCTTTCTCTAGTTGCGGTGAGTGGGGGCTACTCTTCGTTGCGGTGCATGGGCTTCTCATTACGGTGGCTTCTCTTGCTGTGGAGCACGGGCTCTAGGCGCGTGGGCTTCAGTAGTTGTGGCACGTGGGCTCAGTAGTTGTGGCTTGCGGGCTCTAGAGAGCAGGCTCAGTAGTTGTGGTGCACGGGCTTAGTTGCTCCGTGGTATGTGGGATATTCCCGGACCAGGGCTCGAACCCGTGTCCCGTGCATTGGCAGGCGGATTCTTATCCACTGCACCACCAGGGAAGTCCCCAAACGCTTCATCCTTAAAACGACTAAAGTGTGTATAGTTGTGAAGGATCCAAAGAGATAATGAAAATGAAAGTACTTTATACATTTTAAAAACACTCTGTGCATGTCAGATTTGTATAATTGTTGCTAAGGAAAACATCCTTTGCCAACAGTTCAAAGGCTGCCAACAGCCAAGTAATAACTTTCTGGCTCGAAGGCCGATTCCAAAGGAAAGCTAGTTTCCTCCCTGAAACAGGTTGTAGAAATTTAAGCTTATCGAATTAGTCTTATAATACGGAGTCAAATACCACCCAGGCAGCCCCTGTCTCATTAGGGTGCTCAGCTCAAGATTTCTTCTGGGTGTTTTAGTCTCAAATGCGTAGGCGTCAGTCAGGGTTAGGGGTTGGGGGGAGTTAAGTTACAAAAAAGTCTAGGGGCTTCCCTGGTGGCGCAGTGGTTGGGAATCTGCCTGCCAATGCAGGGGACACGGGTTCGAGCCCTGGTCTGGGAGGATCCCACATGCCGCAGATCAACTAGGCCCGTGAGCCACAACTACTGAGCCTGTGCGTCTGGAGCCTGTACTCCGCAGCAAGAGAGGCCGCGACAGTGAGAGGCCTGTGTACCACGATGAAGAGTGGCCCCCGCTTGCTGCAACTAGAGAAAGTCCTCGCACAGAAACGAAGACCCAATGCAGCCCACAATAAATAAATAAATAAATTTATTTTAAAAAGTCTATAAATGCACCTGGAATACTTACTTAAAACACATGCGTGCACACATACACACACACACACCCCATACACTGGGACGAATGTGCACTGCGTGGAGAAAGACATGAGCAACTAGATTTGTGTTGAAAGGCAGAGGCTCAGGAATTTGGTTAGCGAGCTCTGCCTCATATCCATTTTTGTTTTCTCTTGGGGAGTTTTCTATTTCTGTCAACCACTGTATTTTTGGTGGAAAGGCACCGTGGGTAGAGTGTATGTTACTCTCAAACCTAGGGGTCTAGGTGACCTAGTGTTTATCAGAGGGAAGGCTTTTCATGAGCAAAGGAAGCAAAGCATGAGACAAAACAAACACACGATTGAAATGGCAGCTTCAGCCAAGTTGCAGCTGTGTCTCACAGCGCCCAAAGCTCCAGATGTTTGTTTAAGGAAACCGAGGCTTCAGCAGGAAACAAGGAGTGTCCTGGGAGCACTAAGACAGGATAAATCTTTGCGTCACTGTCGCTCCTCTACGGCCTGAGCAAGGAACCACTGAGTGGAGAGAAGGCATAACCAAGACCCCAAGCAGATTCCAGAGTGGAGACGGGCAGAGACAGAGCCAGGAACCTGGGTGTGAGAGCGAAACGTCCTGCCTTCCATGCTAGCGTGTTTACAACTTAAGCTGATGGTACTCAAAGGGGGTTCAAGTGAACATCATTTAACCCATTTCTGGTTCCTGTGTGATATTTGTGGAAAGGGTAATTTATCTGAAAGGCTAAATCTATTCTGTCTTTGAAATCCTAGTTAAGGCTTAAAATATTAGGAAGACAGAAAGGACCATACCCCAAACTGCATAAAAAGTTAATTAAAAATTCTCACCAAGGAATTCCCTGGGGGTCCAGTGGTTAGGACTCTGCACTTTCACTGCTGAGGGCCCGGGGTCGATCCCTGCTCAGGGAACTAAAATCCCACAGGCCACGTGGTGTGTCCAAAAAAAAAAAAAAAATTCTCATCCAGGTTGTTAACCATCAAAAGGAATGTTCAGTATTGAAAACACTGAAAAGTCATTTATTGACTCATTCAACAGATATTTCCTAAGCATCCATTAAGCATCAAGTCCCAGATATTTTTTAAATGCTTATAAACAACTTGGGGAAAATAGATGATTACAATAGAGTTTGCTAGGTGTTTTGACACTGGTGGGGTGACGTGGGGTGTCAGGAAGGAAGAAATTTTCTTCTGCCCTTCTAGGTTCTTCTGGTTGGCCTAAGAATTAACTGGCATGAGACAGATGAACAGGAGAAAATCAAGCAGAAGTTTAATAAGATGTATGCATGGCAGAGACCCAGGAGAACTGAGTAACTCACCAAAATGCTCCAAGCCCTCACCTTAAACACCACTTTCAGCTAAAGACAAAAGAGCAGGGATTTGGGACTTGAAGGGGGAGGAAGGCAATTGACATGGAGATGAAAAAGCAAATGTTTGGCAAACAAATGTTTGCTGGGCCAGGCAGAGACGATGGGACACGGAGTGGACTCTGATCTCTAAGCCCTGCTGCATTTCCCCACCACACCTAGGCCATGTTCTTTGCAGATACCTCTGGAGATAGCTCTATTCTGGGAACTGACCCTTTATCCAAATTCTTTAGTCAGCTAAGAGGGAGGGAAAAAGAGAGACTTCCTGAGTCTTCTGTCTCTTATAAGTAATCAGCCTAGGGACTTCCCTGGTGGCACAGTGGTTAAGAATCCACCTGCCAATGCAGGGGACACGGGTTCGAGCCCTGGTCTGGGAGGATCCCACATGCCGCGGAGCAACTAAGCCCGTGTGCCACAGCTACTGAGCCTGCGCTCTAGAGCCCGCGGGCCACAACTACTGAAGCCCGTGCACCTAGAGCCCGTGCTCCACAACAAGAGAAGCCACCGCAATGAGAAGCCCGTGCACCGCAACGAAGACCCAATGCAGCCATAAATAAATAAATAATTTAAAAAATAATCAGCCTAAATTAATCCTTATGCCAAAGAGATACATTTTGGGGTGGCAAATTCTGCTCCCCTATAAGGGAGAGATGAGGTGGGCATGGAGGGGCTGCTGGGGGTTTCCCAGAGGAGAACAGATCAATCCTGGACTCAGGCAGGCCAGCCTGTGACCAGAAAGGGAGTTTGTGTGAGAAGGTAAATCCACACACTGCTTCCTTCATTGAGAAAGAGAAAGAACTGAACTAAATAGTGTGCTCAGTGAGTCAGTCATTTAACATTCTTATCTCGTCACAAACCACTAACAGATTGTCCTAGACCAGCAGCTGGTGTGTGGCACACTTTTTTTTTTTTTATTGGGGCGCATGGGCTCTGTAGTTTGTGGCACGCAGGCTCTAGGTGAGGCACGCGAGCTCAGTAGTTGTGGAATGCGGGCTTCATTGCCCCGCGGCATGGGGGATCTTAGTTCCCTGATCAGGTATCGAACTCGTGTCCCCTACATTGGAAGGCGGATTCTTTACCACTGGACCACCAGGGAAGTCCCTGTGTGGCATATATTTTGAGCACTGTAGCAAAGGACAATTAGGAGTTATTCAGGGGAAAGGGAGGAGGGCATCCCACAGAGAGAAAGTCAGAAGGGCCTCCACAGTAGAACAACTGCACAGGATTCCGGGGATGTGAGGGTGAAAGGTCAGAAAGTCCAGCAATTCAGGGGCCAAGCTTGTTTTAAATGAAGGGAGCAGAGACAGAGAGAAATCTCGGTCCTACCTTCAACACCGGCTCACACCAGACGCCTGTGAAGTCTTCCTGGAGAAAACATTCTGCACTAACTCTGAGAAAAAGGAAGTGTCCACAGGAAAAAAATGCACGACCTAGAAGTTGAGAATTATGTTTTATTTGGTGGACTTGCTGAGAACTTAGGCCTGGGAGACACCCTCTCAGATAGTTGGAGGGATAGCTCCAAAGAGGTCAGGGCGGAGCCAGGATATATAGGGGTTTTTTGCAAACAAAGACCAGGGAGCCAGAACATCTGTTAATTACAGTTAATTAAAGAAAACCAGACATCTCAAGTTAATGAATGTAGCGCTTTTCTCTGTATGGGCAGATGCAAGAGTCTGGGCTCACTGAAATGATTCCTTTCATATGCACCTCAGCTGCCGAGGACGGGTATCCTGTTCTTTCCCATCCTGAGTGTCCTAGGGGTGCACCGTTGGGCCGGCTGCAGTGGCTGAGGGCTTGATAGCAGCATCCGTTGTTTGCTGAAGATTTCTTCCTTAGCCATAGCCTTGGAGGCCAAAGGCCCCCTCCCTTCAAGGGAAATCTTGCATTTAAGAAGAGAAACAAGATCAAACCCAACAGGGACACCTATGGGCCAGGTTTTGGTCTTCAAAAAATGCAGTTTCTATCTTCTTTGTTGAGTAATCAGAGTACTGAGGAAGAATAGCGACTTTACAAAGAAAGAGAGGAGGAGAGAGGGGAGAGCTGCCTTTGTCCACAGCCCTGGTCTCTGAGACTGGACATCCGGCAACAGTGTGTGCGGAAGGGATGGGGTTCCTGGGGGGCGCTGCCACACACCTTCCTGACTGTGGCTGGAAGTGCCACCCTTATGAGTCCTTCCCTTTGAATTATGCATGTTCTTGCTAATAATTACTTTAAAAAAATTTATTTTATTTATTTTTGGCTGCACTGGGTCTTCGTTGCTGCGCACGGGCTTTCTCTAGTTGCGGCCAGTGGGGGCTACTCTTTGTTGTGGTGCGTGGGCTTCTCATTGCGGTGGTTTCTCTTGTTGTGGAGCTCGGGCTCTAGGCACACGGGCTTCAGTAGTTGTGGCATGCGGGCTTCAGTAGTTGTGGCACGTGGGCTCAGTAGTTGTGGCTCACGGGCTCTAGAGCACAGGCTCAGTAGTTGTGGCGCACGGGCTTAGTGGCTCCGCGGCACGTGGGATCTTCCCGGACCAGGGATTGAACCCATGTTCCTGGCAGGCGGATTCCCAACCACTGCACCACCAGGGCAGTCCCAAAAAGTGTCCTTATTTTTAGGGATGTGAACTCATTAAATTCATTTCTATTAAGAATGAAAGAAATGATTTTTTTTAACGATTCATTTGCAAATTGGCTATCACAACCACAAATTAACTGTTACATTTCTTAACTGTATTCAGTCTCTGAAAATGCTAAAGAAGAAGAAATGAATTATCCATTTCCTTGAGGCTGTCTTAGATTGTCATTTTCATTAAATTTTATTTTAATTCAATGTATTTATTTAATTAAATATCATTTAAAGGAGAAGCCTGAGTGTTCTGTTGAAATTCATCCCTAGAGCAGACCCAGAATTCACAAATTATGACTCCAGCTTCATGACTATTGCTACCATGGGGAAAGTTAATACGTACAAAGAATCTTCAAAGATGAGAAAATCCTTTATTTGGGCAGAGCAACTCTGAAGCATTCCTATGCAAGAGAGAAAGTTCATCAGCAAGATGATCTTATAGAATCCTATCAAATTATCCACGTAGAATATAGCTGAGCATTTTGTGCCAAACCTGCAGAATCTCTTTAGCAATTCATCTTACTATCTACTAGCCTATAAATATCTAGAATCACTTTAAGACTCCTGCTGCAGCTAATGGGATATCCTGAGCATCTATTTTTCTGAAGAGAATAATTTTGTCACATTTGAACACTTGACCCAAGTTATTAACATAAGCATAACTCACTTCTGCATGTGTATGTTGACTGTTTACTCTGTCCAGTTTGTTCTCTGTTCATCCCAGTTAATCAGATATAGCCTTGCAAATGTGCTTGCAGTTGCCAGAGTAAAACACACTCAAGCTGGCTTAAGTGAAAAGGGAATACATTGGATCGATCACACAACTGAAAATTCTTGCTGTAGGGCTAACTTCGGACGCGGTTAGATTCAGACCTCCAACAACATAGTCAGGACCATGTTGTGTTTATACCTTGGCTCTGCTTACACTGAGTGCAGAATTCTGTTTTCAGTGTCTAATATGGTGGGACACCTAGTACTCGAGACATTTGATTCAATCCTGCCTATGCTAGAGATACACATTTGGAGATTTGACCTAGCTTACAGCTCTGAAGCTCCTTGCTTGTCTCCCTCTTTGGAACAGATGTATAAAAAAAGATCACTTTATAAAGATCATCCTTGTATAGCACAGGGAGCTATAGTCAATGTCCTGTGACAAACCATAATGGAAAAGAATATGAAAAAATATATAATATATATATAATAATATATATGTATAACTGAGTCACTTTGCTCTACAGAAGAAATTAATGTAACATTGTAAATCAACTGCACTTCAATAAAATTTAAAAAAGTGAAGATCATCTTGCTCCTCTGTAACTGTTGCTGGAAAATAATTTTCCTTCCCTCTCCTCATCTTTCTAATACTTTCTCAAATCACATCCATTATTTTTCCTTTTTCTCCTAAGGGTATAAATTTGGCTGTAATTCTTCAAATAACCAAGCTAGGTTGGTGGTCCTTGTCTTGTGAAATAATATGTATATAGTACCATCTAGTGTCCAGAAAGCAGAAAATCCAAAGCAAGCAAGGCAAACAGGATGCTTCAATTTTTGAAACAGCTGAGTTTGGGCAATATACAGATTGGAGGAAAAATTATGACCAACTCCATTGATTTGACTCATGTTTACACCTCTAGAAATAACGACCTTTTCCAGAGAAAAAGGCCTGGTTTATTGAAAAATTCAATACTTATTAAACCAGAAAATGTAGAGATTTTTCTAGTTTTAGAGCTGTCCCACAACCAAGTCACATGATCAAACTTACTTTAAGAAAAAATGTATTCTTGTAGGGGAATCTGTTTTTCTTTTTTCTTTTCTTTATTTTTGGCTGCATTGGGTCTTCGCTGCTGCACGAGGGCTTTCTCTAGTTGTGGTGAGCGGGGGCTACTCTTCTTTGCGGTGCCCGGGCTTCTCATCGCAGTGACTTCTCTTGTTGCAGGGTACGGGCTCCAGGTGTGCGGGCTTCTGTAGTTGTGGCACACAGGCTCAGTAGTTGTGGCTTGCGGGCTCAGTAGTTGTGGCTCATGGGCTTAGTTGCTCCACGGCATATGGGATCCTCCTGGACCAGGGCTCGAACCCACGTCCCCTGCATTGGCAGGTGGATTCTTAACCACTGTGCCACCAGGGAAGACCTCTTTTTCAAATAACATGTTTTCCTACAGACTTATGTAATAACATTGGGTATGTATTTCCTGTGGAAAACATTCCTTAATAGACTAAGTTAAAACTTCCTGGAGAGACAGTGCTCTAGGAGAAAACTACCTCCTAGGTACATGTCCTCGTCAGTGGTCTGTTTCTGGCTATGTCTACAGATGTGCTCTGGGGCTTTCTCCTGCTACTGAACAAACAGTGCCAGGATGCACTGACACCAGGAGGGAAATGACATCACAGACACAGGTCCACACGCCACTGGTAAGGGAGTGGCAAGAGGCTAGATGGTCACTGAGGTTAGAAAATTAACCAGTATGTCTAAGATCAGATAATGGCAAAATATATTAGTTCCCTGTCCTCCGGTTTTAGGCATGCAGAACTATGTCTGGTTTGTGCCTTTATGCTGTATCTTTCTTTGCATTGTAGCAAAGCACAGAAAGGAGGAAGAGTAATGAGTAGGGGCGTGCTCTAGATCATGGTCATGCTCATTCCTTTGACTCCTTTGGCCCTCTTGGGATTTCCCAGGGAGGTGGAACTCAATAAGGCTGCTCCTTTGAATAAAATTGATGAGCATCCACTTCCAGTTAGGAGGGAAATAAGTGCTGATAGCTCTAGGGAATGGAGTAATTCTGAGACAATATTAGCCTAAAAAGTTTAGCTTTATGTTCTTAAAAAAGTTTTTAGTATTTAGTTCTCTAGAAGTTGTTATTGGGCTTCCCCGGTGGTGCAGTGGTTAAGAATCCACCTGCCAACGCAGGGGACATGGGTTCGAGCCCTGGTCTGGGAAGATCCCACATGCCACGGAGCAACTAAGCCCGTGTACCACAACTACTAAGCCTGCGCTCTAGAGCCCGCGAGCCACAACTACTGAGCCTGTGTGCCACAACTACTGAAGCCCGCGCACCTAGAGCCCATGCTCCGCAACAAGAGAAGCCACCACAGTGAGAAGCCCGCGCACCACAAAGAAGAGTAGCCTTCGCTTGCTGCAACTAGAGAAAGCCCACGCACAGCAACGAAGACCCAACATAGCCAAAAATAAATAAATTAAAACAAATTGTTATGGATTAAGGGAAGATATTTGGGGAGCTGATGTTATCTTCCACTGCCTTGTAATCTGGGTGTTTCTTACCTAGGTGAGCCATCCGTCCTCTTTCCATCATCTTCTGCATTTCTCTTTCCCAGCGAGCCTTCTTCAGGTTTCTTCTCTTTGCATTCCTCATCTGACCCATCCAGCATCTTTAACTATCACCAGAATTTGAATGACCACAGAATCTCTGTCCAACTCCAACCTCTGCCTCAAATTTCACCTCCACCTGACCGCTGAATGTCTCTAGAATTTTCCATCACTCAGAACTGCAAACTTTGCCTCCCCCCGCCACCAAACCCTCATTTTATCTAAGCACCAATTTTCCTCTCAGTGTTTTCTGATTGACCCACAGCTTCCCAATCGGCTAACTCTTCTGTCCTAACTGACCTCTAGCTCCTTTTTTGCCAGTTGTCCCTGATTTGGAGATTGTAATCTTCGTTTCTTGGGCTTCCTTTCCTCATTATTCTTGCTGTAAGATCTGATAACATCAGTGCCTCTAGTCCCCTCTCTATTTTACACATCACCGTCATATTCAATATTTGGAAGAATTTTCCAGTCTGTTATGGAACAAATTGTGTTGCCTCCACCCACCCCCCACCTAGATTTGTATGTTGGAGGCCGTATGATCAGGCCCCCAAGATGGCTGTACTCTTGCTGTCTGTCCATCTCCTGCGCGACCAGTCCCTGTCTCACCCACACCTACTCACTGGACTGACCTTCCCTCTTCATCATACAGCCTAATCGGTGAATGCCTACACACCTGCCCGCTGCTATCATTAGATAATGATAGTTTATCAAAGGAAGTCATCTGCCCCATGAAGGTTGTTAGCCCGAGGGGCGGTGAGGGACATGCCCTCTGCTGGTTTCCCTGGTAACCGATGAACCAAGCTGACGTCAACTCCCCCGGAACTGGCAATCTCCACCTCCCCACCGGGGGGCAAGACTGCTGCAGTGTCCTGCCCGCCAGCTGCTGCACATGGTGTGGCATTGCTCCAGGACCTTCCTTCAGACGTGTAAGACGCCCCACATCCATTAAGCCACGGATGTCTCTGTCTCTGACTTCCGGGCTCTTTCTTCAGTCTTGAGGCTGGGCAAGTACAGGCTTGCAGGCCAACGGGTGCAGAAGCCTAATACCCAGTATCTCAGAATGTGACTGTGTTTGGAGATAGTCTTCCAGAGGTAATCCAGTTAACATGAGTCATTGGAGCGGGCTCTAATCCAATATGATTGTGTCCTTACTAGAAGAGGAAATTGGGAAAACAGACATGTACACAGGAAAGGCTACAGGAAGACACAGGAAGATCTATAAGCCAAGGGGCGATGCCTTAGAAGAGACCAACCCTGCCAACACCTGGGTCTCAGGATTCTACCTCTAGACAGCCTTCAGCTGCAGCATCAACTCTTCCCTGGGTCTCCAGCCTGCCAGCCCACCCTGCAGAATTAGAACTTGTCAGCCCCTATGGTCGTGTGAAGCAATTCCTTAAAATCAACACCCCTCTAAGATACATGTATGCACATCCTATTTGTTTTGGTCCTCTGGAGAACACTGACTAGTATACACTACAAATTAAAACCTGTAATTGGTTTTTTTAATGCCAGTTTCAGTGCCAGATCTTTAGACTAGTAATCCAAGTTCTTCACAGTAATATCCCCAAAGTCCCATTCCAACTATAGTTTATATTACTTTCTTTCAATTATCCTTTGATCAACATGCTAACAATAACATTTATTGAAAAACCAACTATTTAACATTTAAGAAACATTTTTTCCTGTGGTCTAAATGCATAGACTGGACTCAGACTGGATTCAAATCCAGCAATTCACTTGATTTCTCTAAGTTTCAGTTTCTTCATCTGTAAAACGGGAATAATTCATCCGATTATTCTATAACTAGTTATTAAACAACTACGGGTGACACAAATGCATTCATGATGTTGCTACTTTTTTTTTAAAGCTTTCTATTTTTTAAAATTATTTTTTAAAAAAATTTTATTTGTTTTTGGCTGCGTTGGGTCTTTGTTGCTGCGTGCGGGTTTTTCTCTAGTTGTGACGAGCAGGGGCTACTCTTTGTTGCAGCGCACAGGCTTCTCATTGCGGTGGCTTCTCTTGTTGTAGAGCACGGGCTCTAGGCACATGGGCTTCAGTAGCTGTGGCACGCAGGCTCAGTAGTTGTGGCTTGCAGGCTCTGTAGTTGTGGCATACGGGCTCAGTTGCTCTGTGGCATGTGGAATCTTCCCGGACCAGGGCTCGAACCTGTGTCCCCTGCATTGGCAGGCGGATTCTTAACCATTGCACCACCAGGGAATCCTCCATGATGTTGCTAGTTTAAAGACTAGTCAGCGGACGCCTCTACCTCCCAGGTGCTGGTGCTGTTTACTAAGAAGAGGACTAGAGAAGAGCAAATTTAGGGAAGGAGGTGAATCACGAGTTTTATTTGGACTGTGTTCAGGGTGAAATCCCTCTTAAATATCCAAGAGGAGATGATAAGTAAGCAGCAGGATATGTACAAATGAAGCTCTAAGATTAGAACGGGGCTAGAGATAGAAAATTGAGAGTGATTTGCCTTGAAATGCACTTACAGCCATGAGATAAACAACATGAATTTAGATGAGCCAATAGGAGAAAATGCTTCAGGAGTTAGTAAGCAGCTTTGCAAAATATTAAAGAGGTTCCATTATGGGATGGCTGCTCAAGGAGCTCTGAGGACCCACTCCGCAGGGAAACAAGCACAACTGCTCAAAGCTATCTTAAAAATTTTTTTTCTTTTTAAGTCTCTGGAAATTGTCTTAAGGGCATACAGCAAATAACAAATATTTGTTCAAAAAGAATATACTAAATCTTGCTAAGAACAGTTGAACCTGGCATCTGAGCTATGACCTACTCCCTCCCGCCTCCTCTTCCACCCTGACCGAGCTCAGCTTGACAGAAGCTCCATTCCAATCAGGTTTGGCCAAAAACTTAGGACTCCCCCCCTCCCCCCTGCCCCCAATCAGCTCCCGATCAAGGGAAAAGCTATTTCACTGGCAGGCACAGGACAGCAGCATTTCTCATCCCCTCCAACTCTATATTTAAGAGGCTAAATTCCTGGGAGTGTGCCTGAGAGGTCAAGGGCTCCTTTCTCCATCCAGCCACCCCACACAGGGTGAGGGCTCTCCACCAGTGAGAATGCTTACACGCCCTCACACCAGTGCACTTGGAGAGCAGAGGCTCTATCTACTCTGCGAGAAGCAAGCCAAGGAGACTACAAGTTACCACTCCACCCAGGGCCCAGAGTATGGCCCAGATATACTGCCCAGAGCAAGACGCATTACACAAGAACAGAACTACCAAGCTTTCATCAAAGGAACTGACTTTATCTGAAACAGAGTGTGGGGAAGTTCAAGCCTAAGGGAACTCTCAAAAACACCCCACACCTCTTAATTAAGAGCAACAAGCTGAATCATAGTCCAGCTACTTCACCAGATAGAATCAGGCAAAGAGCCAGCTAAAAAGAGCCCACCTGGCATCAGAACAAGCCTTAAAGACCGGCCCCCAAACTGCCCCTGCTTGAAACTAATTGGAATAGGCTGTGGAGGAATTTGTGTCCCCGGGAATAATAAAAAAAATAGAGTAATCAGCCAGCAATTATGGAAGCCTAACAGCTTGCTGTAATACCAAGTGAAGCAGACAGCTTAACAGAGAGATCACAGGAAGAGATAGTCCAAGAGAGCTGTGCTAAAATTGTGTCATCCCAAGGTAGCTGTGTGCACGTCAAGGCTGAATCTTCTGAGGAGTGATACCAAAGACTTCATACTGTGGGGGAAGAGATTTCACTGAAATAGTCTAGCCAAATCAGTAAACAAGCAAGCAAACAACAATGAAAACGAGACCTGGAGAGAAGGTGAGGGGAATCATTATCCACAGTTGCCACAATGCATTACCTAAAATGTCCACTTTTGAACAAAAAGTGAGATATACAAAGAAACAGGAAAGTGTGACCCATACACTGGGAAAAACGGAGGCAACACAGATGGCCTGTCAAAGGGTACGGATCTCAGATTTAATAACTTGAAAGCTGCCATTGTACCTTAGTTCAATGAACTAGAGAAAAATATGCTTGAAGAAGGAAGGTATGATGACAATGTTTTGTCAAAAAGAAAATATCAATAGAGATAAAAATTTTAAAAAAGAGTGAAATGGAAATTATGGAGTTGAAAATACAATAACTAAAATGAAAAATGTCACTAAGGGGGCTTGACAGTAGATTGGAACTGAAGAAAGATAAGGGAACTTGAAGAGAAATCAATATAGCATATGTAATCTGAAAAAAAAAGAGAGAAAAGAATGAATAAAAATAAACAGAGCCTCAGAGAAATGTGGGGCACTACTGAGTACACCAATATACAAGTAATGAGTGTCCCAGGAGAGAGGAAAAGCAGCAGAAAAAATACTTGAAGAAATAATGGCTGAAAACCCTACCTTTGCTGGAAAAAATCTACACATCCAAGAAATTAAACAAACTCCAAGTACGATATATGCAAAGAGATCCACACCAACACAGACCATGGTAAAAATGCTGAAAGGCAAAGAGGAAATCTGGTAAGTTCCAAGAGAAACATGACTCGAGTCACAAGCTAGTGACTCTGCAGGGAGCACTTCTCACCCAGCAGAGGTCCTGACTTCCTCAGCTGCCTCCTCTGAACCCCCCAGGTTAGATCTGCTCTGCCAGTGCTACCAGAATAGCAACTACTTCACCTTTTATAACCCTCATTTCACTTGTACTCAGGCTTGGCCACATAATTTGTAGGGCCCAGTGCAAAATAAAAATGAGGGGTCCCGGTCCAAAATTTCTTAAGGATTTCAAGACAGTGTTAGCAAAGCATTAAAATCAAGCTCAGGGACATCCCGAGTGTGAAGCCCAATCCGAACCCATGAAGCTGGCCCCGCTTAGCTTCTCAATGTCTTCTTACTAGATCTTAAGAACCATGCAGCAAAGTACCCAGGTGGCGTCTCTCTTGCTCATCACTGAATTCCTTTAGTCTTTCCCAGTGGCTATCACAGTAGGCACTTAATGAGTTTGCAGCATATTCAACTTACTTAATTCAACTTACTTATTTCTTGCTAAACAACAAGAACAACTAGTTTTTGCTCCACTGTATGTGGTACTTATTACATTGTTTCATTCATAAAAGCCTCATCTTTCACTGTTTTAGCATGTTGACCTTTTCAGAAGTAAAGAGTACATACAGCTTAAGCCCAATTATTTTATATTTATATTGCAGTTCTTAAATAATTTCATCGTATTTATAAACCCACTGAACAGAACACTGCGTTTTTCTGAGTTCATCTGTTGGATATGCAGGTTTTAGTACCTTCTATTTCATTTCACAATTACTTAGGAAGTATCCCACCATATTAACCACTGTTAGCTTTGTTTTCAATAAGTACTCAGCCATTCTAGAATTTTGAACTTTTTGATTTGTGAAACACTACCTTAGCTTTGGATTCCACTAGAAGCCTCCATCTTCTATACTCTATGTATGGTTACAACAGGTGTGAACAGGTAAATGGTGGTGAGTCTTTGGAACTTTATCAAACTTCTCTGTGCCCGTTTCACATCTAATGAAATAGGGATACTACTACCTACCTCACAAACTTCACTGAAGAGAATTATAGGGAGTGCCTTATATGGGCACCTAGGAGAGTCCTTAACACTTAGCAGATATACAACAGACATTAAATTTTTCTCCCTCTTATATGATAGGGTGTTGCCTGGATCTGCACGAAATGCTACCATCTACTTTTCTAATTCACCGAAGTTTTTATTGCTTACCAAGAATCACCAGATGTTAGGTGGGTTTTGAAATTCTTCTGATTTAAACATGCTAATAATCAACATGTCTCATTAATCACAGTGCTCCAGCATCAACTGAGATTTACTTCATACAGTAATTCACTCTGCCAAAATGTGCGTTCTGAAAAGCTGGAGTTGCAAAATTCTCACAATGAAATGCAACATTTCAATGCACATGTAAACCAAACAACATTTTAAATAAAGTATTTCATTTAATCCCATGATTCATATCATGATCCTTCAGTTTAATGAATTTAGCAGGTTAATACCTGACTTATTAATAATCTTTATTAACATATTTTCCTTATTGAATACAAAACGAACCATTACAAACTACAGCCACAATCATCAGGAGATCAGAGCCACTGAGCAAGTAGACAAGCTATAAAAAAAACTTTATTAAAAAAAATAGACAACATATGTAAACATCTTTTTCAGTCACAAAGCTTCATAATACAGCGTTTCAGGCCCAGGCCTCAAATCTCTGCAGTGGGAGCACCTTAACTGTTGACTAATAGTAATCAGCTTAATTTATCTTTCAGTGAGCTATTAAGTCTATATGAAAATAAATAACCAGATTCCGCTAAGTATACCTATACACATAGAAAATCGCAAATGTACAATAGATCTCAGCAAAAAATAACTATCTGCAGTAACATGTGAGATCGAGTCCTTATATGACAATTATCTTTTTAATGTAACTTCATTTCTAAATTCATCATAATGTAGAGTTGACTAAAATAAAGCTAAACAGGAACAGAGTAGAGGGACCACACAGATGGACACCCATCACTCCCCTACCCTCACACAAAGTGCCACACACACACAGACACACACACACACACAGACACACACACACACGATGTTTTGGTAGAAGCAAAACTGAAAACACAGTTTCTATATTTCGTGTTTCATGTATTACCGTAGGCATGTATTTCGTTTACTTTTAGCTGGAAGTTACATGCCCTCATATGACTGAGTATGAAGTAGCCAACCACAGTTTCAAATGTGATACAATTTTGAGGAAACCAAATCTCTGTTATGTAATTCAACAACCACCCAAAAGTGAAGCCAAATCATAGAATGGACCATAACACCACAAAGTGTAATTAAGGACCTGAGATTGTGCTTCAAGAATTTCCTTAAGGCAAAAGGCGCTTATATTAAAATAATCCTTTCATGCCCTGTTCATCATTGGCAGTGGCACACTTGTTAGACGACTGAGAGGTTCTAAAATGGCCAAATAATATAATTTTCCTCTTTTTTTTTTCCTACTATAGGTAGATACTTTATCACAGCTGATTAAATCACTGATCTTCCAGTTATTCAGTAAACCTTAACCAAGGTAAGATTTTAAATGAAATATCAAGTAATGTTTGCAATTAAAGTTTTTCACTGTAGGGAAAGTTTTAAATGCTTACTGTGTGTCATCTGAATAACCATATTCTAGGGAGAGAAGCATAACAGATTTAACAAAAGAACCCAGGCAAGTTTACCAAGCTCCTGGACAGCCATTTCAGTAGCTTAATAGCTCAGTAGTTTATTTGTATCATAACTCTATGATTTATAAAAGTGACTATAAAATAATTTAAAATCACTTAAAAACCTGATCTGCTATCCAAAGATTCGTTTTATAAACCCACATCTGAAAATAACTTATATTTCTCCATTCTATCACATCAGCTTGTCCCACCCAACAGATATCTAACATGTATCTACAATTAAGTGAATAACTACTATTTTAAAACACTTAAATTCTGGGCTTCCCTGGTGGCGCAGTGGTTGAGAGTCCGCCTGCCGATGCAGGGGACGCAGGTTCGTGCCCCGGTCCGGGAAGATCCACAGATGCCGCAGAGCGGCTGGGCCCGTGAGGATCCCACATGCCGCGGAGCGGCTGGGCCCATGAGCCATGGCTGCTGGGCCTGCGTGTCCGGAGCCTGTGCTCCGCAACGGGAGAGGCCACAGCAGTGAGAGGCCCGCGTACCGCAAAAAAGAAACAAAAACAAAAACAAAAAAACACTTAAATTCTAACCGTACTGCTGTTTCTTGACTTTGCAGTGTTTCTAACTGTATTTGAGATTATTAGGATGATTATGCATTTAAATAGAGAAAAGTAATATTAAATGACATGAATTTTCTTCGGCACATAATGCACGCATTGATTAATTTTTAAAAACTCTACGACAAAAGGTTTGCTTTACACTTCTGGATACCAAATCAGTGGCTACTGATGAAGGAAGAAGGAAGATCCTTTCTACAGGGAGAACACACAGGTTAGCGCCTCTCAACTCTATACAGTACGGTCTGAGTCAAATGTCAATCACTTGCTTTTTGAAAAATCTACTTTGGAGTTCTAATGGATAAAATTTTTAGAAGTTATATTCATTAAAACTTTTACAAGTTACATTCAGTAAAATTTTCTCAAAGAGAGAAATAGTGCATATTTCAGGTGAAATTTGGACATACTTATGCATTATAAGCCTACTGCTGAGTTTAGGTAGTTCAAATAGGACTCTCCAATCTATTCTAGGCAACAAATTTTTTTTACATAAACATCTTTACTTGCTAACATCACATTACTCTTGGCTTCCTGTTGCACAAATAACAAAAAAAAAAAGGAAAGAAAGGGAAAAAGGTAAAGGAAAATAGAAAACAAAAGGAAGGAAACAGGAAGGAAGGAAACAAAAATGGCACACCATTACAATTTCTGTGTGAACTAATAGACAAGGATATAAATGGCAGCAAACAAAGCATTTAAAATTGTGCTTAAACACAGATTTACATTGTTGCACATTGGTTTTACACGTGTGTAGTATTTCAAGTTGCTAGGTAAGAATCCAGTGGAATAACAATACAGTCAGGCAACAGCAATCACATATATTTTTGGAGAAGTTAGACATCCATTACTATTTTAGTAACATGGCCACAGCTTTGAAAACACAGCAGCATAAAACAATTCAAAGGTAGACACACTGTTTTCATTTGTTCACCTTAAAAAAAAAAAAAAAGAAATGCTTGAACAATATAAGGCACTTAAGACAGAAATTCTTTCTCCAGTTCGTACAGAGATGGTCGGCTCATTCTGCTCCTCAGCCTGCACAGAGGCACCGTGCAGTCCCTGCTCTGGCCTTCCACGTCAGCATCCAGTAAGGAAGGCACGTGGGGCTTAGTTCTCTCCTTGGCACCGAGGGGACAGTCAGGGGCTGGTCCTGGACTGCCCACCACAGGGCAGGCCTGTGCATGCTGAGACTCTGTTCTCTGCGGGAAGGCCTTCAGGGCACCTACCTGGCTTCTTAGGTGGGGAGGGCAAGGCAGAGGCACCATATGGACAGCTCTCTGTTTTTCAGGCAGGACCTCACTTGGCAGGTCACTATGAGGTCCAGGTGGCAAGGGGGGCGTCCCCCAAACCCACTCAGGGGGCAGGTCAGAGGCTCCGGGGGCTGAGATGAGAGCTGCACCAGCTGGTTGAGGAGGCAAAGACAGTATGTGATTAGAAAGACAGTGATGTCGAAATCAATGGATAGCAAGGAAAATAACCAGGATGACTTCCCTTAGGTGACCATCTTAAAGTGAGCTTTCACAAAAGAACCTGAACACAAACCTTACCTTTAAAATTGTTAGGATAGAATGTTTGTTTTTATGGAAAAGTACTACAAGGTTGGAAAGACTGCTTAAACCTATGGCAACGGCACCTGTAAAGAGCTAAGTCATCATCATATGCTTAGGACAATGATCATTAGAGCTGTTTAACAGGATAGATTTCACAATGGGTTAGACTGGACTAAAGTTAAGACTTAAAAATGATGGTGAATATGACTGAATCCACTCTCAGATGATGATTTGAAAAAATTAATGAAAATAAGAAAGCAGATACGTTTTTACATGTTACACCCTCTCTTTTTTGTTCTGAAGAACTGACTTACTATCACTGTAGCAAATAATCATTGGCTTCAAACTAAGAAAAAAAGAATGTTTTTTTATGGGATTCTTGTGCTAGGATTTCACCATGTGCAATTATAAATTACTAATACTTTATTGCATCATAAAAGCAATAAACCAATTTATCTAAAGACAATGAACAATAATATGAAAAAAAATCTTGTCTAGGCATAGCACTTAAAGAGATAAACGAAAAGATAAAGCAAATGAAAGCAGTTTCAGTTTTAATATACTTTATAACTGACCCTAGCATAACATTTTACAATCTAAAAAGCATTTTTCATATACATTATCTCACTTAATCCTCATGATCTATATCTGAGGTAGTTGTAATTATCTTTATATACAAAAGGAATAATAGTCATTCCCCACACAGCACCTACTGTCCATTTGACTTTTACCCCCCTAAACTCAATCTCAACATAAACCTGGGCAGCAAAGCCAGGTGATGCTGTGTCAAATGACCAGTTTTACTGCCAACTCTGCCACTAATTATTTGGTTCAAATTTTGGCAAATGACTCTCCTTCCTACCACGAGGGGCTTGGGGCAGTTATTCTCCATGTGCTCTGTTTTTGTTTTTTTTTGCAGTATGCAGGGCTCTCACTGCTGTGGCCTCTCCCATTGCGGAGCACAGGCTCCGGACGCGCAGGCTCAGCGGCCATGGCTCACGGGTCCAGCCGCTTCGCGGCATGTGGGATCTTCCCAGACTGGGGCACGAACCTGCGTCCCCTGCATCGGCAGGCGGACTCTCAACCACTGCGCCACCAGGGAAGCCCCTCTTTCTGTTTTAATACGCTATTATGTATTTAAGTTACTGACATTTAACTATACTCTTCCAAGGATCCAAATGATAAAGTCAAACAAAAGAGTAGGGTAAAATTCAAAGATTTATGTGAAAACAAATTTGTAAATGTAATCGCTTGGAAAAGATAAAATCAGAGAGCCATACAATTTTACAGTCTAACCTCTACAGTGGTGTTTGGTACATTCACCCAAGAATGCAGCCTACCTGGGGGCTGAGAAGCACTTCCATCGGACACAGTCCGTCGGTGATGTGCTGCTCTTTCTTTTGAAGAAGCAGCGTAAGATGCGTCCGCACATGCTGGAACTGTGAAGGAAGGAGACAGGTTTCCCCACACACCACGATGGGTCTCCAGTCCTGGCACGGGGGTTGGCTCCTGATCCCTCCTTCCAAAGGCAGGGCAAGGATCTGGAATGGGCACCTTGGGGTCACAAGGGACGTGTGTGCTGCTCTCGAAGGAATCTTCACCGTCAGTCTGCAGCAGGCACTTGGTGGAGAGAGAAGGCATGGACAGGAGGTTCGCGGCGCTGGACAGAGGGAGTGGGGATGGGCTGCTGGCCCCCTCGCCTGCGGCTGGCAGCCTAGTGGCGGAGCTGGTACTGCTTCGGGACTTAGGCGCCCGCTGAAAGATGCCCTCACGTTTCTTCCTTTCTTCCTTGGGCAACGGGTCTTCAGCAGCCTGTGCTTTCGTGAGCTCTCTGATGTCCAGGCCTAGAGCCACCGACGCCAGCAGCACGGTGCAGCCATACAGAGCAGACTCCGTCTTCTTCCTCTGGGGGGATCTGCTCAGACTGTTCGGAGGGGTCCCCTGAGGAATGTTGGTGGCAGGGCTCACCGGGGTTCTCTCCTCCCAGCTTTCGGGTTCCACCAGACTCTCTCTCTGGCCATCTTTCCAAAGAGGTAGATCAATGTACGCTTGACTCGGTGATTTTATCTGCTTTGGTTTTCTGTGTTCCAATCCGTCTGGGGCAAGTTGTGGCTCTTCACATGCACCTACACAGAAGTATAAATACACACAGGCTAGTACCATTTTACTGTAAAAACCATGCAAGCTATACTGTAAAACAAGGCTGAAATCTAATAAATACATATTCTAAATCAAAATACATGGAGTCCTTTGCAGTTCAGCAAATGGTTCGTCCAGGAGGACCCTAAGGAAGGGGCGTCCAGGGTGCAATGACTCAGCTCCCTGCATAGGAACAGGTGAGCAAGTCCTCTGCTGTTTCCTGTCCTTCAGGAAGTGGATCTTCACTGGCATAGAAAACAGAAACTTCTATAGAAACAAAGTCATCAAGATACAGAAATGCACATGCACAGACAGCAGCAGGAGGACACGTCAGACAAAAGGTGCCCTTGTGCGTGACCTAGGTAACTGGGCCACGCCCCGTTGCTACAGGAACCATCCTGCGTAGAGCAGTGAATTCTTGGCACACTTCAGACTATGGTGGTGCCCAGCAGCCTGTTTCAACAAGCTGCCATTAAAGTGTAGGAGCCCCGCATCAGAAGAAGATTCTCTAGAGGTCAGAGCTCCAAAGGGTAACATATTCTGCTACTGGAGAGGAAGCTATAATTCTTATCACTTAGGGCTTAACCATGAACGACTGAAATGACGAACTCCCTCATCTGGTGTCCAGAGCATCCCCGACAGAGCCACCCATGATTTCTTCAGCCTTGTGTTCACTGCACCTAAAATGTGCTCGGTTCGCTAGACCAGCCGGATGCCAGCTTTCCTCCCAACAAGCCCGTGCTCTTCCCAGCTTTTCTCCCTTGAAGCCCAGTATCTTCCTCTGCTATCTTTCTCCCCGTGTCCTTCTCCCACTGTCCCATTTCCCTCAGATAATTCTATCTCAAAATCCTGCCTGGCCCTAAGATGGCCTGACACTGCCCTTCTTCCCACATGTGATCTTGGTTCCACTGAAGCCTCTCTGGTGTCGTTCGGTTTCCTCCTTTTTCTACTTTCAGGTCACAGCCGGCTGTGAGCATCCCTGCAGGTTTCATCTTGTGAGGGGTCTTCCCCAAATAGTGCCTTCATCAAGTAGGCACGAATTGCGCTTTGATGGGTTGAATGCACGGTAAGCCATCATTTTTTAAAAAAAGAGGGTAAATGCTGTTGACAAGTAAAAGCCATAGGTTTCGAAGCATACTGAGCACTTCCTTTCCCACACTTTCCTCCTGAGCTGTCATGAATCTACATGGATCCATCACAATCTTTTCTAGTCTTTCTATGACTGACGGCATGCATTCGCAGCCCCCAAACCAAGGTGAATATAATCAATATCTACATAAGATCAAACTGTCCTTTTAGGATTCACTTAGGCAGTCAGGAGATACTGAAGACTTGCTATGCACCAGGCCCTGGGAGTAGAGTGGTGAACAAACCAGATAAAATCTTTGCCTTCGAGGAGTTGACATTCTAATTTGGGGTGACAAAGAACACACACACTACGGGTGTCCATGCAGTCCAAGAAGGATTTCAGGGAAGAGCGATGCGTAAGTAAAACTGGGTACTGAGATACAGGGATGGGGAGAGACACCACTGCAGCTAAGGCGGTCAGGGGAGGTTTTCAGGAAACGCTTGGGCTGAGACAGAAACACTTAGAAGGATGAGGCCCCACAGATGGAAGGTGGGAGGGGGACCTTCAGGCAGGACAGACTGTGTAAACCTTTTGCTCAGGGATCCTTCTAATGAACTACAGGGTTAACTTAATGGAGACCCAGCTGAGTCAGCCAAATACATCCTTTTATTTCCTCCAACTGTCCTGTGGAGGAGTTATTCATAGGATCAAAACATTCTAAGAAAGAATTAAAAAAACTCAGGGAAAAAAAGCAAGAAGACTTTTTTTCAACAGTCACAAATAATGAAACTTGTACTATAGAATTAACGGTTTTATTACTATTAACTGTTCTTCATTAGTCCTCAAACGCCATCTGATGATGAATCGTAGTGTATAATGAGAGACCCTCTTGCCGTTACAGGCGAGAAAGAGTCAGAGTAATGAATCTGACATCAGAAAGCATCTACCGAGGGATTACACAGCACCTGCCTTGTGTTTACCTGGAAGTATTTATGGAGATATTTATGCTGAAACCACACACTTGTGATGAACACAGAAGAAGAAAACTAAACATGGGCAGTAGGTGATAAGGTGCTTGTAAAACTGAGCATAGCATTGATCATAAATTCAAGAAGTTTATACTGTGTTTTGCTAAAACATCTCTAATTTGACCACAGTACCAAAGGGCTGTCTTAAATTGTCAAGGATAAAGACCAATTTGCTTTTCTTCAGAGTTAGCCATCATTGAAAATTTCCAGCAACTTCCAAATCTCTTCAACCTTTTAATATCTGAATATTGAATAGGAATACTGAACACTGAAAGCAATGATGATTCATTTAAACTAGAGATTCCAGTGTAATACTCTCCAGCAGTAGTTTTCCACAACTAACCCGCTTGACAATATTTCATCAGGTCGTGGGGTGGGAATATAATCTCAGCAGAATTTCAGGGCGCCTACATTTTCATATTTACTATTTCCTATACTACAGTAATTTGGTTCTATATAATAAATTATACTAATTTTTCTGGTGAAGAATAAGAGTTACAAATTCCTAATAAACAATGTGGAGCCTAATTACTTTCCGCCACGAAGACTGACAGGACAGAAGATAACTTTTGAGCTTACTGTAGCCACTGCTACTACTCAGTATATGTGATTCTGCTAACCTTTCCCACGTCACTTCTAGAACTCTCAGAGGCTCAGTCTAACTCAAACAAATTCTATTTCCTGAAGCACATTTACCTGACTGGTCCACAAATAATGAAGCCAGCGGCATGGTTTTCTGATTTTTTATTAAGATGGTTGACCAAGGACTGTTGCCATCTGAGAGAGGTCTTATTCTACAAGAGAAAAATGTTTATTTTGATACAATAGAACCATATGACACACAAATTAGGTTTTGGCGGATACACGCTAACAATATTTTTAGGTAGTAAAGAGAACATATTGGCCTCTATGTTTTGAAGAGCTAAGAAAGTACAGATAACACCTTAACATGAGAGAGAGAATCTTTTTAATTGATTAACTAAATAATAGTTGATTTAGTAGGATAAACCCATTCTAGAAATTAAATTATATTCAGGTATCTCTGTATTACTCTAATTGCTTTTTAAAAGTTAGGTCTGGCCAGTGCAATATTTAAAAGGCACTGCTATTTATCACAGTACACACTGGGATGCCACCAGATGTCACACAAGTACCTTTCTTTGCAGTCAGTTCTTTCTTTCATTTGAATGGAATTTGGACCCCAGGTACAACCCTTTTTCTTGAAATTCCTTTTTACATCTTCAAATTCTTCTTGTCGACAGACCGTGCTCCTGCCCCAAGTTTTATTGCTTTCATCTGAGGTCACTAAACAGAGAGCATCATCACTCATTAACCAATTAAAAAATTGTTAAGTTAAAATGAATCAAATCAGTTGTAAAACTATCTTAGTCAAAACATGTAGGGCTTCCCTGGTGGCGCAGTGGTTGAGAGTCCGCCTGCAGATGCAGGGGACGCGGGTTCGTGCCCCGGTCCGGGAGGATCCCACATGCCGCGGAGCGGCTGGGCCCGTGAGCCATGGCCGCTGAGCCTGTGCGTCCGGAGCCTGCGCTCCGCAGGGGGAGAGGCCACAACAGTGAGAGGCCCGCATAACACACACACAAAAAAAAAAACAAAAAAAACATGTAAACAATTGAGAAACATGAAAACAATGAAGAAATTATTTCTTTCACCCTACCGCTGGCAAAGTTCTATCTCTAATCATAACAGCAAGAAAAGTGAACTAAATTAAAAGATACAAATTTGAGGTAAATTAGCCATAAAGAGTTGATTGTTTATTTATCTATGTATTTAACATTATGCAACAGTTAGGATTTCATTTTATTTTGGGGAAAAAAGGTCAAAGTAAACAGTTAACTGAAAACAAACTTAGTACTTAATTTTGTAACCAAATCAAAGTTTTGAACCTAAGGAACAAAGGTATATTGTAAAATTGTAATTTAAGCCAGTTTTTCATTAGTCATCACAACTGTTTGGCTTCAATTACCTTTAAAAATCTGAACGTACGTAAGTTTCCCCACATCTTGCCATATTTCATCCCCTCTCGGGCGGTTTACACTCACGTCTAACACCCACATGTTGCTGACACACGTATATACCACCCCCCAGCCTCTCTGTGCACTGACAGTTGGCTTGGGAATCACTGGGAGAGTGGCTGTTATTACTACACACTTAGAAAACAACCCCGTCACACACCAGAGGTTCTGAAAACATTATGACATATCTACACAGGGGGTAAAAATATCTGCTTTGGGTCTAATTGAAACTCTCACAGTGTGAGGATGCCAGATGAATTAGTATATTTATTTTTTCCACCAGGCTGAACACTCTAAAACCAAAATACTAAGTGGTATTTTGAAGAACAGATCTTCCCCGACTTATGATGGGGTTACATCCAATAACCCATCCTAAGTTAAAAATATCATAAGGTGAAAACGTGTTTGATACACCTCACCTACGAAACATCATGGCTTAGCCCTGCCCACCTTGAATGTGCTCAGAACACTTACACTAGTCTACAGTTGGGCAAAATCATCTAATGCAAAGCCGATTTTATAATAAAGTCAAATGTCTCATGTGACTTACTGAATGCTGTACTGAAAGTGAAAAACAGAGTGCTTATGTGGGTACAGAGTGGTTTTGAGTGTATGGGTTGTTCACCCTTGTGATGGCGCTGGGCGGATGGTACCCAGTATCACTGCCCAGGAAAAGATCAAAATTCAAAATTCGAGGGCTTCCCTGGTGGCGCAGTGGTTGAGAGTCCGCCTGCCGATGCAGGGGACGTGGGTTCGTGCACCGGTCCGGGAAGATCCCACATGCCGCAGAGCGGCTGGGCCCGTGAGCCATGGCCACTGAGACTGCGTGTCCGGAGCCTGTGCTCCGCAACGGGAGAGGCCACAACAGTGAGAGGCCTGCGAACCGCAAAAAAAAAAAAAAAAAAAAACAACGCAAAATATTTTTTTCCTTACCAAACAATGAAACGAATGGAAGTAACCTTGAATTCCTGATTTCAGCTTTCAACATATCCATAAGGAGGCTACTGATATAACTAGGTCATGCAAATGTTGCAGGCAGGCGTTTAACAAAATGGCTCACGATACTATTTCACTTTCTACTCTGTGGCCTGGTCACATCACCGATTGTGTGGAATCTAAACATCATTTATTGTGAGAACAAGAAAATGAGAATAAGAAAGATAAGACCAGATCTTGCTTTCCAAATAGTTCTGACACCTCCTAAATATCACAGGGTTAGAACTGGCTATGGATGTCTGCTTAAGTTGGATCCAAGTCAGTTAGTGACAGAAAGCCACCCAGAAGCCCCCCGTGGGGAAGAAAGCTCACGCTGTATTGCCCGGAGTCGGGGGATCACCGTGGGGCTGCTCGGTGTACTGAAGCTGCTGCTATTCAGGCTCCTCCGTTTGTCCAAGTTGGGGGAGGCCTGCACAGTTATTTTGTGCTGGAAATCTGTCAGATATGGGAAAAAAAAAAATGAGAACTGAGAGTCCATGGTTTTAGGTTATTCCCATAGCCCCAGCTTTCGCACATGGCAATAAAAGCAGGAACTGCCAGACAGTAAGAATATGGTGTATCTCAAGAGTCTGTTTCTAGTTTCTTACTTATCTTCCATTCAGGGCTCATGTCCATAAACAATGACTCAGAGTCATGACGCACGGTGAGAGACACATGCTCACAAGGAAATAAACTATTACTGCGTATTGCAGAACTCACGGTCTTCCGGGGACAAAGAGTTACCTTCATTCAGTCTGATAGAGTTGAAAACAAAATCGAGGTGGGAGACACCCTGGGTTTACATGAATCCTGGTTCTGTCACTAACAGACTACAGACCCCAAACTAGTCAGGAGCCTCTCGGCACTGGTCCCTGTGGTTGTTGGCTAGAACAGCAGACACCTCCCAGGGCTGCCGTGGTGATTAGAATGGAAAGCGGACTTTATGCGGGGCTCCGGACATGCTACCCCAATGTTTACTACTTAGCCTGTCACATTTCCACATGACCATCCACTCTTCATCAACCTTCCTCAACATTCAGGTCTGTTTCTTTGGGTCTTCCTTTCCTGATGCAGGCTCCCATGTCACAGAAACTTACATTAAGTACATTTTTATGCTCTTCCCCTGTGGATCTGGCTTGTGTCGGTTTAATTTTCAGACCCAGCCAGGGTCAAGAGAAACTCCCCCTTGCCTGCAGTGGAAAGCGTTTTGTGGTCAAGGTACGTACAAATGATGGTTACTATTACCTAACTGTAATATAGGGTAGCTGTCATGCCAGAGATATGCCAAGAACTATGGGAATATACGGAAGAAAAGTCATATTACCAGAGGAAAGAGGAGGGTGTTTGGGAAAACTCTGTAAACTGCCAGAAAAATTATCAGAAACTTAGAAGCAGGTAAAAGAAATTACTGGATGTTCTTTCAGTGCAGTGCTGACCTTAACCTCCGACTGATTTTCTATTGACTGGGCTATTTTTACAACTCAGTAGGAGCAGAGGTTAACTGGTAGATTTTGCCTGGTGATGATGCAAATGGCTGCTGTCTGGTGTAAAAGAAAATCCCAAAGGTTATGATTTACTGCCATATTGGGTTTGTATTTAGCCTAGCAATCTAATCCTAACATTTCTTTACTAAATTGACCATAAACACTTAGGTCCTCAAATTCTCATGTGAACCAATTTTAACTGGTTCCCTCATTAATTAATAAGTTGAATAAAATCATTGACACATGTTCATTTCACATATGCAAGACAGCTATAATTTGCCTGTTTGAAAATTAAAGAACTTTAAAGAACCACCTGGTATTTGAAATGAGGAGTTCGAATTTGGTAGGCAAGACATCTATCCAATTACTCCTGCTAGAAATTTGAAACTTTTCTTGATATTGTGTTCTCCCTGACCCTCCATATCCAGTCAAACACAAAATATCTTGTAAAACTCTGTTATGTATTCTTCTTAGAGTTATAGTTGAGAAATTTATATTCTAGGTTCTGGAATCAGCAAACTCCAGATGTGAATGAATCCCAGCTTATCACTTACTAGCCATATGAATTTGGGGAAAGTAACTTAATCTCTTTTAAGTCACAGCACCTTCACTGACAAAATGGAAAACATAATTATTCCTATTTCATAGGACAGTTAGGAAAAATTAAATACAAATAAATACAGAAAATACTTAAGTACAGGGCTCAGGACATAATAAATGCTCAACGCACATTAGTGATGCTTTCTGTGCTCTCCATTTCCGCTGCCACCATCATTTCATGCTGAGGCTGTTACAATCCCTTGATCGATCTTTCAGCATCTCTGTTTGGCCCCTCTGGTCTACCTCACAGCAGGCAGATGTCTTTTTTAAAATGCATGGCTGACTATCATTCCCCTGATTAAAATTCCTCAAAGGCTTTTCATCATTCTTAAAGTTACAGGTCAAAAGCCTAACATCCTCTCCAGTCCCCTGCAAATCAGGCTCCGTGTGTCACCCTAGCCTCACTGTGCCCTGCTTTCCCATCACTCGCCGTGGTCTACACCAGGGCTCAGCAAACTTTTCCTAAGCAGTGCCACACAGTAAATATTTTAGTTTCTATGAGCCATATGGTCTGATGGAGCGAGAAAGCACTCCCACAAACACATAAATGCGTGTGTTCTAATGTGACTCTATTATGGACGCTGCAGTTTACCTTTCCTGCAATGTTCATGTGTCAGAAAATCGTTTTTTCTAGTATTTAAATGTTCTTAGCTTGTGAGCTATACAAAACAGGCGGGAGGCTGGATTTGGCCCAGGGGGCAGAGTCAAGCCACACTGGTCTTTTTTCAATTCCTGGAAGAAACCCAAGTTTCTTCGCAGGTGTTCCCTGCCTGTTCCCGTCGTGTTCGGTAAATTCCTACTTCGAGTCTCCATTTAAATGTTTCTTTGTGAGGAAGCTGTCTGTGATCTCCTTAGACCAGGAGACATCTCTCTACTAATCACTGTCATATGACTTTTCCTTCACAGTAGTTAATAATTATAGCAAAAAAATAAGCATTTGTTTAATTATTAGCTTAAGGCTGCCCCCAATACAATGTAAGCTCTCTATGTTGGGGGGAAGGAGTCAGCTGCCATCACTGTGACCACCCCCAAATGTGCACAGGAAAGGTGCGTAGCAAATCTTTGCTAAATCAATGTCTTCTCTGTTTAAGATTAAAAGTAACATATATGCGTTAGTATACGGTATTTGTTTTTCTCTTTCTGACTTACTTCACTCTGTATGACAGACTCTAGGTCCATCCACATCTCTACAAATCTCTGCAAATGACCCAATTTTGTTCCTTTTTATGGCTGAGTAATATTCCATTGTATATATCTGTGCCACATCTTCTTTATCCATTCCTCCATTGAGAGACGCTTAGGTTGTTTCCATGTCCTGGCTATTGTAAATAGTGCTGTGAACATTGGGGTGCATGTGTCTTTTTGAATTACGGTTTTCTCTGGGTATATGCCCATATATGTGGAATCTAAAAAAATGGTATAGGTGATCTTATTTGAAAAGCAGAAATAGAGACACAGACATAGAAAACAAATGTATGGATACCAAGGGGGGAGGGGTGGGATGAATTGAGAGATGGGGATTGACAATATATACACTACTGATACTATGTATAAAATAGATAACTAATGAGAACCTACTGTATAGCACAGGGAACTCTATTCAATGCTCTGCGGTGACCTAAATGGAAGGAAATCCAAAAAAGAGGGGATATATGTATGCGTATAGCTGATTCACTTTGCTGTACAGTAGAAACTAACACAACATTGTAAAGCAGCTATACTCCAATTAAAAAAAAAGATTACAAGTAACACAGGGGCAGAGATCATGTTGTGAAGACAAAGCGAATGGAAATGACGTGCCAGATGGGAGGCTTTGTCCATCTACCATCTATGTGAGCAAGAAAGACTTGACTGGGCAGAGCAGTTAAGGAAAGGAAAGAATGGATGCAAGAAAGCAGTTCATCAGGGCAGATGACTAACTGAACTGGGGGGAGGGGAAGTAGGTAGGAAAAGATATTCTTATCCAAAGATATGAAACAATTTAGACTAAAGTGCGTTATAAAGGTTCAACTAGCCCTGTGGTTTGTCCGCACGCTATGGATGGGCCTCCAGCCCAGAGCAGAAGGCAGGCTGCTCTTGCAGGCCTCAGCACTAGAGCACAGAATCAGCCCACGGCATCTGAATGGCAAACCATGGGGAACAAATGATGGGAGAAGAGATGCCAGGCACAGGTCAGGGAAACAGCATGGAAGGTTTTAAGGCCAAGGGCGAGTTACAAAGGCACAAGACTGGACTTCAACAATCCCTAAGATTTGGACTGTTTCTGGTCTTCTGAAAAAATCTAAATACTTTCACTCAGGGGAAAAAAGGTGCTCTGTGCTTTAAACATAAATAAAATATTCTTAATGATAAACATCCTTGTCCCTATGAAATGGGGAAAGGTTGATTCTGTCCTAGTTACACATTTAGGAAAACTTGGGCTGAACTGTTAAGGGGCCCTGGCCAATGTCCAGCTTTTCTCTGGACTGCTTGCTAGATGTGTTCTCAAGGTATCTGCTCATGGCAGGTTATCGTGTAGGCCACAGGCTTTTGAGTAAACCTGTACTTGTATTTCCCCTGGCAATATTTATGTTTCATTAAGGACACTGACACGGCTCAGTGGGAATCATCATATTTACAGTAGAAGTTGCAGTATTCTTTGAAGAGTCCTGGTGGAGCTTTTGCCTTCTCTCCCTATGGGCGTACACACACTCACACACACTCATGCATGCCAGGCAGGACTCTGGCACTTCTGAAATAGCTGAAGTGAGAATAGCACGGCTTTAGAGACACGCCGACTTCTGAGAGCTTCAAAACCGCTTTGACCTGTTTTGTATGTTCTAAAAACACCACTTTGGTTCAGAATAAACATAATACAGCAGGAGTGATACAAAGTGGTAACAATATAAAAATATCTGCCATGATCATTCTTTTTCGTTCTACAAATTCCAAGAATGCACAAAATATAATTTACAAACTCTTAGATTATGCTGTCTCGTTTTATAAGCATTTATCTTCCTTATTCACTAGCTATGCAGGATTGCCAGCAGGAATAATTACATTTGAGTTTTCTGGCAGTAAGTCACCATAGCTATAAATAGCCATAAGATTCAAAGCTACCATCAGTGATTCTGAAGAACAAAATTAAAATAATTAGATAATTATTCACATTTAATATCAAATTTTTGAAAGATCCACAGGCATAAATATTAAGAACCAGTTTGTAGGAGTCTCAAATATGTTTCTGAGAAATTCTTTAAGCTAGTTACACATGGAGAAAACCCTGCAAAAGGGGTTCAAGTAATTTGGCATGCTGAAAGGAAAGTATCACCACCCTTCAATCTATCACCTATCAGCCGTTTCTTCCTTAAAAATGTACCATTAAATAGTACTAAAATCTGGTACCTCAAAGAATTTTCTAACAGATGATAATATCAGAATCAGCTAACTCCCATGAACTTAATAAGGTACAAATAATTGCTTTCTCTACTGAGCAAGATTCCTGAAGGAGAAAAATAATTATCTTTATAGTTAGCATTCTTTTGTTTGGATTTTTGGATGTGTGTCCTACTTTGGGATGTTGGGCAAGTAACCCGTGGGTGTGTATGTGTGTGTATGTGTGTGTGTGGAGAGGGGAGTGTAGAGCTGGGGGATTCGAATGAGAAAACTAGTTTCCCTAACGGTACCAGTGTCACAACAATGTAGCACCATCTTGTGGGCAGAAGAGGTAAATGCCATCCTAAATTATAGAAGCTACATTTCATTCCTTCAAAATGGATCAGGATTAGTGGCTTTTATGGGTTATGTTTTAACTAGAATCTTTTCTTAAGTGGCACAAGGTAAAGTAATGTGTAACTAAAAGGACCCCTCTATTCTCAGAAATAGAAAAGGCAAATAGTAAAATCCAGGAATAATATAAATCTAGCAAAAATAGTAAAATATAATCAATTTGTGCTGAATAAATGCAAGGTATTAGCCAAGCAACATTTGAGAAGAAGAACCTCGGGAATCCTGAGATATTTTATTTAATCACTCTCCCATGAAGATTAAAGGATCACTGGAATGATTTCATTGTTTCCCCCAAGTTTATTTTCCATCAGTTTCTAATTAGCTCCCCCATTCAAAGCTTTACAAGGAAATCAATAAATATTAATTATGGTAACATAGTCACAATGCAGATAGAAGAATGCTGATACAGCTCAGGACTGGAGAAGAAAACTCACACTGAGTGCCTCTCTGAATTTTTCTATCGTCTATATTGAAAGCAAAAGCCTCGTCATAAAGAAAATATTTTAAATTATGTCTGACATATCAGACAGTCCAGTGAATGGTCCTTCAAGTTACACTTTGGCTAAAAGCAAATATTAGAAAAGAACCTGGAAAAGCACCTTTTTTGTTCCCAGAGAGGGCGAAGGTAAAATGAATTAAGGACCCATTGCCTGTTCTCACCTCATCAAAACACATAATCAATAATGTATACTGTGTACTCCTGGCTACTCCATTCCAGCAATTTTCTGATCAGTTGAGGACTTCTGCCATAACCTAGAAGATCACAGTATGCTGCGAGGCTTCTAGGATTTTGCAGTAAGTATTTTTACAAGACAATTTATACATACTTTATATAAAACAAAACTGTTGTTACTGTTATTTAAGTCAAATTTCCACACCATTATCAAACATCTCAGGAAAACACTAGAATCCACGAAGAGCACTCTAAGATGTAATACATATAGAGAGAGACACAGAGAGAGGTAGAAACAGATACATAGACCTTACTGCACATTCTATACAGGTGCAGCCAGCTCTCAGTTCTATCACCGTCCTTCCCTGTTAGAAAGAACTGCAAAACACAGGCAGACATCTGGTGTCCCCTTAAGCAAAGTGTAACACATAACATCAAATAACTTAATTTCGTGAACTAACCTATGTTTGCTCTTTTGTATTGTTTAGTTTCTCCTAACACATATTCCTTCTATGTTATTGTCACAATGGTTTAAAAATATTTTTAAAAGTTTCCCTAGAATTACTGGTTTGTTCTCATACCTCAACGATTTTGAACCCTCAGATGAAAGTGGGCGTGTAACCGAGGCACTAGATACACTTTGCTGAGGGTGTGAATAGCAACCTTAGTGCCCCAGATCACAGCCCCGCGATCCTTGTGGAAGCAATAACTTAGTGACAAAACCTAAGTATGTACAGATTTTAAAAGGTAATTGTAGCTAAACTGTTGTGATGACTAATGAAAAGTTGGCTTAAATTACAATTTTAAAATATACCTCTGTTCTTTAGGTTCAAAACTTTGATCTGGTTAAAAAATTAGGTACTAAGATTGTTTTAAGTTAAATGTTCAATTGGACTTTTCCCCCCCAAATAAAATGAAATCCTAACTGTTGTATAATGTTAAATACATAGATAAATAATCAGCTCTTTGCTGCTAATTGACCTTGCACTTGTACCTTTTAATTTATTCCACTTTTCTTGCTATTACGATTAGAGACAAGAAGTTTGCCATGGGTAGGGTGAAAGAAATCATTTCTTCACTGTTTTCATGTTTCTTAATTGTTTACACGTTTTGAGTAAGATCGTTCTGTGCTGGATTTTCACCATGCCCAGTGATGCTGGTTCAGTGCAATCAGCTAAAGAGAAATTAATTCTGCTTTGATTTCCAAAGGAGTAAATCAATGTCCCCACTAACAGGAGAGGATGCTTGGGGTGGGATTCGCAGCACCCAGTGGCCTGCTGTGCACTCCCTCCCTAGGCTGTTTCACCCGTGAAAACTCATTAGGGTCATTACTATGACCACAAACTGAAGCAAGAGATGAAGATCTCATTCGTTCGATGAATGAGATCCGTTAAAATCTCACTCCCCCAGTTCTGATGAAACAAAGAAGCGGGTGGGAGGGATGACCACCCGGGTCTTAGGGAACAGGGGGACAAGATCGTACCTGAAGGTAAACTGATCCGACGCCCGTCTTTGAGCTTTAGGCGGCTCCTCTTAAACTTGCCCTTCCTCTTCTTGACGTTGGGCCTCTCCTGGCTCAGCTGGAAGATGAGGATGTTGAGCTCGCGCTCCAGCACGTCGATCTCCCGCGCGGCCAGCTGCTGTTCCCGCCGCCTGAGCAGCTCCTCCTGTGACTTCTGCTGCAGGGCGGCCCGCGTCAGCTCTTCCTCCCGGGACCGCAGCTCCTGCCGCAGGGGACAGCGTCACCGTCACCTCGGGCTGCCGCGTCTCGCGTAGCTCCACCGCCCGCCCGCTGCAGGTCCCCTGGACCGCGTCCCCTGCAGCCAAGACGGGCCGCGCTGGACCTCAGCACATCAGGGGCTCGCACTCGCACAAGGCTCCCTCTGGCCCTTCTAGGGTTTTTTTGTTTCATGGTTTTGGGGGTGTTTTTTTAGGGGGGCGGGGCGGGGGGGCAGATTGGCTTATTTAATTGATGGCTCCTGTTTTATTAGGGGCCATGAGCATCATTAAGTGGCAGGTTTTGAGTCTTACCATGTGGTTTCTCAGATTTGCCCTTCTTCATGGAAGGTTCTTTATTAAGTTTTTCTTTTTTTTTTTTTTTTTTGGTACCTGGGCCTCTCACTGTTGTGGCCTCTCCCGTTGCGGAGCACAGGCTCCGGATGCGCAGGCTCAGCGGCCATGGCTCACGGGCACAGCTGCTCCGCGGCATGTGGGATCTTCCCGGACCGGGGCACGAACCCGTGTCCCCTGCATCGGCAGGCGGACTCTCAACCACTGCGCCACCAGGGAAGCCCATGGCAGGTTCTTTATGAAATTTTTACCCACCTTTTTCCAAGCCCAACTCAAAAGAAGGCAGATAAGCATCCCCTGAGGCTGAGGCACAGCGGGCTCATCCTGTGACACGGGCAGGCTGCACCTCATCCACAGGGGCGCACACAGGACACCTGGCCACAATGTCAGGTGTGAAGAGCGTCAAGCTGTGGGCCCCAGGTCCCATCTATCTGTGGCCCTTCTGGTTTTATGGCCCGAAAAGAGTCATCACACTTTGTTATCATCTCTGGCTTGTACAATCACCTGACACATAAGATGTACATCAACACACAGCGACCAAGTACCGATGTGAACGTCCCATTTAAAATGAAAGCCAAAAGGGAAAGCTTGACTAATTAAAGGATAGTTCTTCTTGTCACAAAGACTGTGGCGGTTCTGATGTCTTTCCTTAGGGTATTTAAGAATTTGCTTAGGGAATTAACACACCGTGGTGGAGAGGTTAAGGGGAAAAGCAAAGCGAACGTGGCAGGGGTCAGGTGAAGGCCCATCAGAAATGAACACGCAACATCGCTAAAATGATAAGCTGCTGGAAAATACAGTCAGTACACAGAGAACTTATCAGGATCCCACGGATGGATGGAAACTGTCACTTTATACACAGATATCATGAATTAGCTAACAAAAGTCCCTCTGTCGTGATACTGACTGATTAAAATGTAACTTCCTCTCGGTTTTGGTTTTAGAATGACTGAACTTGTAAGAAATAGAAAATCTATGAAGAATACTTTTATTCCTATTAGAGAAAATTTATTCAGTAGTAAAACTGAGAACTCTATTGTTTTTAATCTACATCTGCATTCTTATTTCATTTCTGTAAAGTGTTCCGTCCTTTACCAGAGACATAAATACTCCTTTCTGTGCTGAACTGCTTTCTCTTCTAGACTAGCCTGCCATAAATCAAGCACTCCCATAGAAAGCAAGGCATCTGCAAACTTTTAGTTCCACTGCTCCAGACAAAGTTAATCTTAGGATATCCTAATGCCAAGAACTTTGTGAGAAACTCCGCCTTCTCAGGTGGAGCTTTGGGCTGTGAGCTTTGAGAGCTATGAGTATGGTGTGAACATGTCACACTTTATTACAAGCAGGCCGCTTTCCAGAGGCCACCTCAAAAGTACTGATGTGTGAAGAAACAGTGCAAGACAGAGGCTCATGGAAGGAACGAGAGCTGGGCCACGGGACTGGAGTCATAAAGGAAAACAAACGCGGAGGGCCATCCTCCCACAGACAAATATGATAATATCAAGAAGAAAAGGAGAGCCCTAAAAATAAAGGTTCTTTATTCAGATCAAACCAATTCTGAACTTATGGTAATGCTACCAAAGTGGACCGAAATTCACCTCTGAAACATTCTTTATTTTTTCTGAACAAACTTCATAAACAAAATGGCAGGAGAAATGATTTTCTTAAGACCAACTGATATTCAAATTACTTCTGTTAATAAATATCAGCTGATTTTTATAGAGAACAGTATTTCTTCATTACATTGTGCCAGATATAAATGACTATTTATTACTTGAAAAGAAAAAAAAGAAAATGTTACCTGTTAAAAAAAATTCTGGAATCCATTATGTAACCGGTGGCTTTCTTCAACCAGTTTGTCCAAATTGGAGATTTTACTGTAGTGTATTTGGGGACAGAGGCTCATTTCCAGTCAGCTTCTAATTTCTAACTCATTACTGTCTGCCCTTTTGTTAAGATATTACTTTTCAGTCGTGTAGATAACAATCCAATTAGCTATTGTGAAATGAAATGGCATGAGGAAGAGATAAAGGCAGTAAATTCACTTAGGCTTTTTGTGCTACTGCTACAGTAATTGCATAAGAAACCATTTTAAATTCCAGGTCCCAAACCCAAATGTGAATCCCTTTGCAATGACTTTATAAATTAAAAAAAAAAAAATCACTTGCCTAAGACTTCATAAGAGAAAAAATATCATCAAAGAGAAAGCAGCCAAAGAACTCTTCCTTCTGAATGAATTTTAAAACATTCAAAAGTGTGTAAAAAAAAAAAAAAAGGCCGGGGTATTAGAAGCCCTTTGGATACTTTGAAATTATGAAGCACACAAAAACATTCTTTTGGTCGCTGAGATCACTCCTCAAGTACTACGTGTTTAATTGCTCGGCACAGGCCACTTAATAATGGAAAATCCAAATTCCTGGCAGTAGGTGTTAATCATTAACAGTGACAGGCCTTCGTACAGTGGTTCAAAGACAGGTGCACGCACCCAGTGCACAGAGACAGACACACAGAGATAAGAAGCCAGGAATCTGGGGAGGAACCGGTATCTATGGAGGCTACAGTTTACTGAATAACACAGAGCACGGCCAAGTCACTGACCATTAATTCCAAGTCTGACGCCTCCTACCTTAAGCAATCAGTGAACAAGAAAGGGAGATAGAGCACGTCTACTGTGCTTTTGACTCCATCAAAAAAGATGCAATTAGAAACCTTGGGGGGAAAAAAAGGCCTATATATTCTTTAATTGTAAATCAAAGGCTCACAAGATACCATAAATGCTGTACTTCAAAAAGCACTGCACAGAAATCACGTAAAAAGAAAAAGTAAAGATACCACTAGAACGGAAGTGAATCCAAAGAACAACAAAGAAACTACTTCTAAGACTTCAAAATGGAGAAAGAGGAGTCATCCATTGTTTTTTTTTTTTTAACATCTTTATTGGAGTATAATTGCTTTACAATGGCGTGTTAGTTTCTGCTGTATAACAAAGTGAATCAGCTATACAGATACATATGTTCCCAAGTCATTCATTCTTGAAGCATGCTTTTTTTGATTTTTACACCACATATGATAAGAATTAACTCACTGAATGTGCCTCTGTCCTACAGTTTCATAAATAACTATCAAGAATTAAAAATAAGAGTTTAAAATAATAATAGTTATTAATAACATTGCTTCCACACTTAAAATTCTGTGGTTTCAAGTTTTATCCTTCCTCCAAGTCCTCTCCCATTCCCAAATGTTTTTACTTCTGTTATTAAACATCTAATTTTAGAATTCCTGAAAACCATTTGGGGAGGTGTAGAAAAACAAAACAAAACAAAAACCAGACTCTTTCCTCTGTCATTTTTTTTTGTGTGTGTGTGGTACTTGGGCCTCTCACTGTTGTGGCCTCTCCCGTTGCGGGGCACAGGTTCCATATGCGCAGGCTCAGCGGCCATGGCTCACGGGCCCAGCCGCTCCGCGGCATGTGGGATCTTCCCGGACCGGGGCACGAACCCGTGTCCCCTGCATCGGCAGGCAGACTCTCAACCACTGCGCCACCAGGAAAGCCCTCCTCTGTCATTTTAAGTCAACGAAATGTATTAAAGTATCTAAAAAGCATATGAATAATATCACTGATAGTAATCCTTCAAAGAACTGCAGGATTTAAAAAGTAACGCGCTCAGTCCTTTTCCAGTATGACTACGGCTCAGAGCCCCGTTTCCCAAACGCCCGGGCCGGGGATGGGGAGGGCCGTGCTGCCGGAAGCCTGCCCGGCTTCCAGCAAAGCCACTGCTTCCTCTGCTGTCAGGCTAGCACTGTTAGCACCTGTGAAGTGGCACAAAGGCTCTGAGCCCCGGGGGGGCCTCACTCGTGCAAGCCCACACAACCCTGAGGGACCGAGACAGCATCTCTGTGACACTTCACTGTGGGAGGTGCTGGCAGAATGGTCTTCATCAGCAAGTGGCAGAGCCCCAAGCCCAACAAGACAGGCTGGCTGGAGCCCTCGGTCTGAACCACTTCTCTAGACTGCTGGAGATTCCGGCATTCCACTAAAGACGTAATATAACGAGGGGGCAGGGCCGGCCATAGGTTTGTAGACGTCCATACAGTCACCCCTGGGGTCTGCCTGAATTCCTGGAGGGCAGGGAGCAGAACAGCTGAAGCAGAGTCCACTGCGCTGTGGACCACCGGCTCAGCTCCAAGTGCTGGCAAGTTGTTGACTCAGAGACCAGATAGATCTTCATCCCTGGAGCATTCAGCCGAGAGGTCCTCCTACTTCTGGTTGTTCTGAAAACAACCTGAAACACAGTTCCTCCCTCACCTGCTGGAAGGTCCTTCCAGCACCGAAGACAGCCCTGCGCTCCCCGCCCCTTTCTGTGTTCACTTCTCTTCTCTGTCGGCTCAGATGTGCAGGCTCCTCTCCCGCCTTCCTGGCCGTCCACCTGGGGAAGCTCTTTAAAACATGGTGCCTATAATCAAACGTGATGCTCAGGATATGATCTGAACAGACTCAAACGGGACTGACTATTTCTTATTATATGAGCTCTATGTACTTATCAGTGGGGTCAGGGTCTAAGGTTGCATTTGCCAGTTTTGAATTTTTAAACCCACAAAATACTGAAAAATCTAAGGAAGAGAGTGAATTACCTATAAGTCTGCTATTTGAAAAATATGGCTTACCAAAAAAAAAAAGAAAGAAAAAAAGGATTTTAGCAGCTCACAGATTTCTCCCTAACCTTTATTTTTAACTTAATTAGTTAAAATTATGAAGTATTTAAAATATACTACGATTAGAGAGAATAGCAAATACCCATGCACTTACTATCAATATCTAATAGATGCGAAATTTTTACCATATCTGTTTCATGTCTGTTAAGGTCCTAGGTGCATCATATCTAATCCTATCCCCTCCCTCTTCGGATCCGCTGTCCTTAAGTTGGTTTGTATCCTTCCCCTGTCTATACTTTCAGTCTTTTTGTACATTTGAATAGTATTATTGTTTTTTTTTAAGTACTTGATCCATCCCTACCATTTTCTTTTTGTTTTTAATTAATTAACTTATTTATTTATTTATTTTGGCTGCGTTGGGTCTTCGTTGCTGCGCGTGGGCTTTCTCTAGTTGTGGCGAGCAGGGGCTACTACTCTTCGTTGTGGTGTACGGGCTTCTCATTGCGGTGGCTTCTCTTGTTGCGGAGCACAGGCTCTAGGCACGCGGGCTTCAGCAGCTGTGGCTCGTGGGATCTAGAGCGCAGGCTCAGTAGTCATGGAGCACAGGCCTAGTTGCTCCAGGGCATGTGGGATCTTCCCGAACTAGGGCTCGAACCTGTGTCCCCTACGTTGGCAGGCGGATTCTTTTTTTTTTTTTTTTGCAGTACGCGGGCCTCTCACTGCTGTGGCCTCTCCCGTTGCAGAGCACAGGCTCCGGACGCGCAGGCTCAGCGGCCATGGCTCACGGGCCCAGCCGCTCCGTGGCATGTGGGATCTTCCCGGACCGGGGCACAAACCCGTGTCCCCTGCATCGGCAGGCGGACTCTCAACCACTGCGCCACCAGGCGGATTCTTAACCACTGCGCCACCAGGGAAGTCCCTGAATAGTATTGTTTTACGTGGTTTTATAAATTTACACAATGTGATTATCCTCCTGCAACTGCTTTTTCTGCCCAGTATTATGCCTGAGACTTACTCTTGTTGAAACATACAGTTGGAGTTTATTCATCTTAAGTACTGTACAGATTTCCACTATATGAATATACAATAGTTTAGGCACCTATTCCCCTATTAATGGATATTGGGGTTGTTTCCAGGTTTTCACTATTACAAACAATACTTCAGAGTGAATAACCTTAATTTCCTTGTGCATATGTGTGAGAGTTTCTCAAGATTATATAACCAGAAGTTAAACAGCTGAGTCGTCTGCCTCTTTTATAGCATAAGATTCAAAGAAGGACTCATGGCATTTATCCACTTTTAAATTCCCTTTTCACTTAAAAATGTTCACTTAAAAATATGACAATAAAATAATTGCTAATACCTCTTACCTATTAAAATACATATTAGGAACATGTTAAGAAACTTTACTTAGGTATTTATTATTGTATTTACTGAATGTCTACCATGGGCCAAGTACTTTGTTCAGTGCTGTGGATGAACACGACCAAGAAAGAAACAGTATAGTTCCTGAACTTAACTAGCAGAAAAGGCAGACCAAGGACACATAAAGACGCAGATAATAATAAAGTATGACTCAGTGTGGGCATGATAAGGGAGGCGCAGGACACTGCGACACACTTTACGTGGTACAAGAGGATAAGGGAAGGGAGCTCTGGGAGCCTGAGAATGAAGAAGCAGCACCTGTGAGGAGGGGATAAAAGCCAGGGCGGGGTCGGAGGAAAGAATATACACAAAGGCCAAAAGTCAGGAGCCTGACGTTAAGGGAACTTGAAGGGATTCAGTCTGGCTGGAGAAAAAGTGAGGTTAAATATGGAAGGACAAGGAAGTTAATGAGGAAAAGGAATTGGCCACTGAAGTGAGGCGGGTCTGATTTGCGTTTTAGAAGGCTCACTGGTGGCGGTGAGGGGCTCAGTTAGGGGAGCGAGGCTGGAGGCAAGGCACCCGGGTAGGATGCTGCTGCAGTATTGCAGGTAATGAGTGGGGACAACAGGGGTCAGGGGAGTGAATTACCACTGAAGGTCTCTGTCACAGAGAAGACCACATCTTCAAGACCTTTGAGATTGGGTACCTAAGAGAACAGTAATCTCATTACTACACAAAGGAAGCACAAGGAGGGAAGGCAGAGGGGGAGTGAGGAGGAGGTTCTGACTTCTGTGGCCGGTTGGAAAGTGTTGCCAAGATAGTACATCAAGCCCCTTTTTAAAACCTGTCAACAAGATCCAAATCCCTAGCCTGGCAGTCAAGGACCACGCAAGGATACACAGACTGCCATATCCATCTGCGTATCCCAACGCTCCAACACTCTTCCCAGCACACGGCAGACATTTAATATGTTTGCTGGAAGGAAATTCTAACATTGAAACTCAGAAAAATTTCCCCAGGCACAAGCTCTTAAACTGTATTTTTTTTTCCAGTGAACAATTTGCCCTTTGGGGAATACCTATGACATACATTTTATTCATTCCCAATTCAGCCTGATGACAGTAGAAGTAAGCTGCTCACGGACAGCATTTGGGCATATGATATCTTGGCTTCATGCACAGAAGTATATACACTAGCTCAAGAAATGTTTATGCATATGTATTCAAACCACATTTTTTCATTCCCTCTTTTGCCCTTAGGTTGGCTATAGGCCTTCAGTATTACAGTCAATGTGAAAGTCTAGTGACATAAAGGAGAGCCATACTACATAAGTCAAGGTAATTTAACATGGGAGAAGGACTCAGCTATGTCACAATCCCATGTTTCCATGACGTACACTGGAATAAGCAAATGGACTCTTTATTTAGCAAAGCATTACTGCTTACTGAAAAAGAATTCTATTTTAGAATCACAAATATACGAGGTATAAAAGTTCCTTCCTGGACAAGTACATGGCTTTGTAAAGGTTATCAATAACCTGCAATGTTGTATCTTAGCCCAGACATTTGTTGCCAAGTACAAGAGAAGAATTTAACCTACTGAACAATTATACACCTCAGACAACCGGAATACACCTTGAGTCATCAAAATGCTCAAGTATTACAAAACTATCTTTTAAGAAATACTTAATACTTACTATGCGTGAAGGATAGTACCATGCCCTGAACTTGGGGTCTTCAGTGACTGCTGACAGTCAGTTGTCACCAGGAACTCACTTTACAACTATCTGCCTTCCAATTAGGTGTGTTTCTGCTTCTCCTACTTCACACGTAGTATGTGGTTAATATATATGCAGCTTCAGCACATTTAACATTCAGGTTTATTGTTTTTCTTCTTCTTAAAATACATAAACCAACCAGAGCTTCACTCAACATATTAAGGAATTCAAAAATTACACAATTTCCCAGCTTCTCCAACAAAGCAATGCCTTGGAGATAAAAGGGCGGGGGGAAAGGAGGAGGGACTGGCATAAAAGAAGCTTTAAAAGACCTAACTAAAAACATGAAGCCCTCATTTAAGTTCTGATTGGTACCAACCAACTGGAAGAAGACATCTTTGAGGCAAACTGTGACATTTGGGTATGGAGTATCACACTGTATCAAGGAATTACTTATTTTTTTAAGATAATAATGGCAAGAAAGATATTTTTAAAATTCCTACCAGTTAGAGATGCATATTGAAGCATTTAAAGGTAAAATGATGAGAGTCTAGGTTTTAAGTTAAAATACTGCAGTTAAAAAAATGATAATGGGAAAAAGAAATGAACAAAATGACAAAATACTGACAATTATTGCAGCTGGTTAATGCATACTAAGCGTTTAGTATGCCACTCTCTCTCCTTTTTAAAAAAATTTTTTATGTTTGAAAATTCCTCTAATTAAAGCTTGTTTGTTTTCCAATTATATGTTTTGAGTACAGTTCTGTTTCATTTTGTTTTGCCTGGAAGGAAAGAATCAACAAGTCTGAAAATATTTTAACATAATGCTGACAGTGGTTCTTGACTCAAGTTTTCCACAGTCTCCGTAAGTGTGAGCACATTATGCAATTAATATATATCACTCACCTTTTCCCTTGTTCTCAACTCATCAAACATTTGTTGAATTTCCAGCTTCCAGTCATCTTGCATGGAATGAAAAGATTCTTGAGGCATTTCAGTCATAACTGCCTTTTCAATTGCAGTCAATTGTTCAAGAATTAAGGCAAATGATGGACGAATATGAGGGTCCTGTTGCCAGCATTCTAAAATAAACAAGAATCACGGTAAGTCCATTACTCAGTGTAGTTCAGATTATCAGCCCATGTTGACTGTGTCTGCTGAAGATTTTAAACATCAATTGATAATAATTTTGAAAATTGTATTTTATACAGTGTCTGTGTCAGCAGGCTGTGTAATAATTACTATTAGACGAGGTTCTTGTATTCTGCATTATTTGACATTAGTATGTGGATGTGTGTTTTCTCTGCCTTACCATGTACCATGAACTCTGTCCACCTAAGCTGTCCTGGCCACATGACTTACAGATACACAGTTCTATAACTCAACCCAAGAAAACCACAGTCTCTAAAATGTTACAGTCACAAGAGAGGTTCTAAGAAATAGTCTAATAAGTAAGATAACTTGCTGCTTACAAAAAGAGTTACTTAACGATTTTTAAAAGATAAGATCAAAGTAGATAAGGTCATGGCAAAACCATGCCAGTTAAGACTGTAAAACATTTTTGGTCATTAGGTAGAATTAAAAATAGCACATATGGAGCCAATTCAATATTGTCTTTGAACTCTGCTAGTGTATTTGATGAAAAGTTTATTACCATTCAACTGAATTTTGTATAAATGAGTCACTATTAAAGTGGATTGTTTTTAAGTTACTTAGTTCATCAAAACTTTACCTGACATCTTAGATCAAAGACATGGTTTCTAATTCTTAAAATAGTATAATCTAAAATCGACTGAAAATTAGAATCACAGAATATATCTTTTTGGTTAAAAAAATATACAGATATTCTAATGAACAATTCCCCTCACCCCCACAGACACACAAAAACAGAGATGCCCAAATACCTTTCATGAGCTTGGCAAACGGCTCAGGGCAGGTGGAAGGAATGGGCAAAGTGAGCTTATTGACTGCCACCCCATAGGCCACAGCAAGACCGTCAATGCCACGATAGGGGACCTCTCCCGTGAGCAGTTCCCACAGCACCACTCCATAGCTGGAAAGCAGAGTTTTCATAAAGTTAAATGGGGTCTTTTCCTCTTGACACAGTTGGTGGGAGAAACGTATCAGTGCCTTCATCCAGCCCCTAATGAGAATCTTCTCTTCCAACAAAGCCCACATGGACCCTTATCCCAACATGAGGGGAGGGTTTTTCCAGTTAACTTTCCAAACACATGCAAATAGACTCCTTCCCGAAATTGGTTATGCCTTCATTACAGGAAAAGAAACTACTTAATGGATAGGAAAGCTTAGGAGCAGTACACGACTGAATTAAACAGGGTCCAGAAGCAGGACACACTTGAAGAGCAATGTGGCTGTTCTGATGTTTGTCTTTCTGTCTCATTTTTTCCACACCTATTGAGGATCTTTAGGACACTGAAGATTCCAGCCCCATATTACTCACCACAGGACTGAAATCGAATCATGCTAACTACTTTTTTTTTTTTTAAGATTTTTTGATGTGGACCATTCTTAAAGTCTTTATTGAGTTTGTTACAGTATTGCTTCTGTTTCATGTTTTGGTTTTTTGGCCTCGAGGCATGTGGGAATCTTACCTACACAACCAGGGATCGAACCCGCACCTCCTGCATTGGAAGGCCAAGTCTTAACCACTGGACCGCCAGGGAAGTCCCAGGCTAACTGTTTTAAAAGAGGTTTTTAAAATTGTTTCCTTCTGCCTCTCCCTTTATATTTAGGAGATGGGTTACTAATGTTTCCACCTAATGCCTAGTAGTAAGGGACAAAGAAATCCTGTGGGTTTTCCTGAGCCTGCTGGGAGGACGTAACAGGTCTTCTTTGTAATGGAGGAAGGTGAAGTGAAAGGAGAATAAACAAAGAACAACTGCAGCTGCCATGCTCTCCAAAGCATCAGCAGATGTGATGCAGGTTCACTGCTGCTTCAGTTTAAGGGCAAATGCAATTACATACAAGAACGAGGAAACACACAGTAAAAGGATCTCTAAGTGAACTTTTAAAATGAAGCTAAAGGACCAAATTTCAGTATACACCTATACTAGAGTCTCAGACACCCCAGTTCAAGGTCATACAGAGGAGCACAGAAATAAGCCTTGTACATCATATACATTTATTCTCTTCTACAAAACCAGTCAGAACCTTAGCTTTCCTTTACCTTCTTCAAAACACAAAGTGCACTCAAATTATCTTATCTTTTGACATAAAACATCAGTCACTCCTGACACTCACTTGACTTTAAACTAAAACACATAAGCATATAAGGAACAGTCATATTTGCTTTATTTTTAAGTTCTATTAACATAACTATTTACTTTTCTAATCTTTTAAAACTTCATTCGCTTTAAGTTAAAAAAAGAGTTTGAAATTTAAAGAAGTAACTTAATTCTCATTTAATATGCCTAAGGAAAGGCAAAACAGCTCAGAATAACACCAAAAAACCCCACATCATTTAAATTTGCTTTGGAACTGATTTCTGAGTCTCATTTGATTATCTCCCGATCTTAAGAGATGGGGGGATTCACAGCATCACAAATACAATAAGTCCTCCATGAAGAAGACCTGGTCTGCAACAAGCGTCTCTGGAGCCCAGGTGGTCATCCTGGCCATGATCACTTCATTTTCAGACCTCTCCACTAGTGCCTAATGGACTCTACACTATATACTGAAAACATTCAGAAAAGGAAGGCAGAAACAACAGAACGTGCCCTGAATTCAAAGGGGCCTCAGGGATCCTCCCACTGATGTTCCATGGCCCTAAAAGCAGAGGCGTTTGCATCCTGAGGCCCCTGAGCCCGGGGCTCCCTCTCCAGCAGGGGGCGTAGCAGGGCATCACTGAAAGACAACTGGAACCTAGAAGCAGCACACCTGAGGCAGCACACCTGAGGCTGAGCTGTGGGACCACTACTACCTGTTGCCTATGTCTCCACTCACACGGCCTTGAAGCTGATCTTGAATCACTGATAAAGTATCAGTGACATTTCCTCTGCCATCTCAAAGCACTGTTTTATGTTTTGTTAAAAAAGGAATACATAATGCAGTACCTGTAAATTATATAATGCTATAACTATTAGCAATTAAGGTGCAACCAGGATTTTTCAAAGGCTATCTGCTTAGTTTCTTGAAAATTATCTATGGTATGGTGCATTAGCAAGACACATTCTTAATTTCAAGAGTAAGTAAACTGAACTCATAGATCAATCAACAAAACTCATCTCAGTGCAGGGGACCAAAAATTATTAGAATAACTGAAAACTGAATAAATGCAAAGAAGCTTCCTTGCTATTCTCATTAGCAAATAACAAAATTAAAACCAACAATCACAACATAACTTTGCCTCTTGGAAGTTTCAGAGAATGAATAATTCAGGATAGGTCATTTTTCCAGAGAGAGGTATTCAGGTAAAAACCAATGTGAAAAAAAAGGGAGCTATTTTGATGGGACAATTTTTAAAGTGTAATGCATATTCTTCTGCTCTCTGAAACTGGGTGGGATATAGTATAAAAAGCCCTCTCCTGGGGACTTCCCTGGTGGCGCAGTGGTTAAGAATCCGCCTGCCAATGCAGGGCACACGGGTTCGAGCCCTGGTCCGGGAAGACCCCACATGCCACAAAGCAACTAAGCCCGTGTGCCACAACTACTGAGCCTGCACTCTAGAGCCCGCAAGCCACAGCTACTGAGCCCACGTGCTACAACTACTGAGCCTGAGTTCTAGAGCCCACGAGCCATAACTACTGAAGCCCATATGCCTAGAGCCCGTGCTCCCCAACAAGAGAAGCCACCGCAATGAGAAGCCCGCGTGCCGCAACGAAGGGTAGCCCCTGCTCGCCGCAACTAGAGAAAGCCTGTGTGCAGCAACGCAGACCCAACGCAGCCAAAAATAAATAAATAATTTTTTTTTTTTTTTTTTAAAAAGCCCTCTTCTGAGAATACAAGTAGCCTAATGATTAAGGGCTGTGGTAGCAGGAACACAGCTTTTAGGCCAGGGACCAGAGTCTGCTACTCACTCACGAGTTTTACAACCCTGAGGAAATTTCTAACCCTCTCAGTGCCTTGGGTATGTACTCTGTGAAACTGGGTAATCATGGGAGACACTGTAAAAGTTCAATGATAGCATCTGTCAAAGTTACCTGTAGGGTAGTAACTGGTAAGGAGGAAGTGGGGCGAGAGAAGATGATCACTAAACACACCAGTATATATAGCAGCCCACAGCACCACAGACCAGAGCCATGCTTCTTGAATGCAATTATTTCTATGGGAATATTACGAAGGAGGTTCTAAAGCAAAGGTATGTGCAGTTCAGAGGGACAGCCTTCCCTGCCTTCTGCATCCTGACATCTAGGACTCTGCTGTGCTTTAATATATCCACGTGTTCTGGAGATGTGTGTGGACGTCTGGCTCCACAACCAGGTGGTTCTGGAAGCCAGCAGATTCCAGTCCTTTTCATAGCGTTTCATGCTTTCATTTGCTCCTAGGGCCCACTCTGTTCTCAGCTGCCTTTTTTTTTTTTTTTTTTTACCAGCTTAGCAACCCTCTCCCCTCTTCTGCTTAGATGCTTCTACTGAAAATCAGAAAACCGAGCTCATATAATTGAGAAATAGAAATGTACAGATTTTGAAGAAAGACCTCTCCATGAGTGTTTGGACTTCAAGACCCATATTTTGGCTGATTTTAGAAATCTTTTTTTTCTTACTTTTGATTCTATGTTTACAGTAGGTGAGGCCGCTGTAAAGCACTTATATAGATTGTACAGCGTTCGCATAGCTTATAATTACATAGTTTATTTTAAAAGGCACGCATAGTAAAATGGTTATTTATAGTCTTAAGTAATTATTCCAAATGTAAAATTGATTTATATTTTATTAGTTTTCAGAGTCTTGAAGTATAATTTCTTAAAATAATCACCTATTTCACTAAAGTATTTTGGCATTACATGGTCAGAAAATTATTAAGTCAAGGGAAACACATCTAATATTTTATAAAGACACATGTACTCAGTCGCCACCAGCAGAGTATAAGTCATTAAGTAAGGGGTGAGGCTCAAGCTTCTGTGTTTTTCAAAACGGCCCTAAGACACTATAGTACCCCTGGCACAGGTGATAAATTTCTTAACAGTCATAAGTAGAACAATTAAATTAGAAGCCTGTATTTATACACTGCTGGTGGGAATGAGAACTGGTGGAAAACAGTCTGGCAGTTCCTCAAATGATTAACCATATAATTACCATGCGGCCCAGCAATTTCACTCCCAGGTAGAAACCCAAGAGAAATGAAAACTCATGTCCTCACAAAAACTTCTTCATAAATGTTCATAGCAGCATTATTCAGAATTAGCCAAAATGTAGAAACAACCCACATGCCATCGACTGATAAATGAATAAGCAAAATGTGGTATTATCCACCCAATGGAATATTATTCCACAATAAACAAGAATGAAATTCTGATACATTCTATGACATGAACCTTGAAAATATGCTAATTGAAAAGTCAGTCACAGAGGACTGCATATTATTTGATTCCATTTATATGAAATGTCCAGAATAAGCAAATCTAAAGATACAAAATGTAGATTAGTGATTGCCTTGGCTGGGAGGGATGGAGTGTTGGGGTGATGGCTAAGGGGTATAGGGTTTCTTCTTTGGATTATGAAAATGTTCTAAACTCATTGTGCTGATGAAGGTAAAAGCCATGGAATTGTAGAGTTTAAATGGGTGAACTGTATGATGTGTGAATTGTATCTCAATAAAGCCGTTAAAAAAACAACAACAGAAAAATCCTGGAATTTTAATACTAGTCACACAGCATTTTATGAGCATTAAATGAAGGCAAGTAAGCTCCTGGTACATTGTAACTATAAACAGAGTGACTTTTCTCTGTTGTTCTGATATGGATGGTGTCTTTACCCCCTAATGAGACACAGCCTAATGGAAAATCCAGCTAACCTGGGATTCCATTTTGGTTCAGCTCTCCATCCTCAAACCAGAAGCTTTAATCTTTAGATAATGCAATCCATAAAACGAAGGAGGTTATCTAAATTTTTTTCTCAAACTCCTTCCATGCTAATATTCTGTCTGTGGGTCATGAGGAAGCAAAATTTTTGCTTAAAGTGAAATTTATGTTTATTTACCAACAGGCCTTACAAAACAGCATTACTGTTTACTCAAGTTATAACCACTTTTAATCAAACCTCAGATTTAACAAGTTTCTCTTATCAAATGGAAGTCAAAATCTCAAGTTACCCATTCTGTTGTGATTACAACAATCTTGATCAAAACCACAAAACCTTCTTCAAAAAGGCCCATACAGATCTTCCTCAACTTACAATGGGGTTACGTCTGGATAAATCCTTCGTAAGTTGAAAATATCACAAGCTGAAAATGCATCTGATGCACCTAAACTACTGAAGCTTAGCCTGGTCTTTCTTAAAAGTGCTCAGAACACTTACATTAGCCTACAGTTGGGCAAGATCATCTAACACAAAGCCTATTTTATAATAAAGTGTTGAATATCTCATGGAATTGATTGCGTACGATACCAAAAGTGAAAAACAGAATGGCTCTCTGGGTCCAAAATGGTTGTAAGCGTACCAGTTGTTTCCCCTCGTGATGGCGGGGCTGACCGGGAGCTGCAGCTCACTGCCTCTGCCCAGCCTCACAAGAGAGGACTGGACCACGTATCACTAGCCTGGGAAAGATCCCAATGCCAAATCCCAAGCATGGTTTCTAGAGAATGCATATTGCTTTTGTGCCATTGTAATGTCAAAAAAAACTGTTAATTCAAACCACTGCAAACTGGGGACTATCTGTACTACTGGTTATGCTCAGAATTACTGAATATTTGGGGACTCATTTCAAGGACGTGTAGCAACCAGTTTCTGCAGACACCTGCAAAAACAAAATGTGTGGTGCTTACTCACCTCCAGATGTCGCTTCCCTTGGAGAACAAAGAGGACTTGATGACTTCCGGGGCCATCCAGGCATAGGTGCCTGCTGCGCTCATCCTGGTGGTCCTGTGCCACTCTCTCGCTAACCCAAAATCTGTAATCTTCAACGTCTTATTGCAGACGTCATCATGCTCTATCTTCTCCAGTAGCAATACTAAAGAAGAAAATCAAAGGTGGAATACTTTCATATTTTTATAATTTTTCAGTTACAATTTTTCTTTGGCTTTTAAAACACAATCTTCACTGCGGTTGGCAGAGTACTGAGAATGAACCTTCATTTTACCATTTTATCTTACTTAAATCTTGTTTTTCATAACCTTTAGTGGGTCGTTTGTGCCTAAAGTTACAAGTTTAAAAAAAATCCACAGACACAGTACAGCTTTAGCACTCTTTATGAGAAAGTAAATGATTTCTAGGGGCAAGAAACATTTACTGAGATATCACAGGTAGAATCAGAAGTCTGTGAAAGTTTACCTGATCGGAAGAAAATATTTACATTGTTTTTCTTCCAAGAAATTAGGTCCTGATCTAAATGCAGTCTTTTCTACTGAATGTTTCCGAGAGTACTGCAAATAGACGGCATATTACCATAAATCATTATTATTGAAGATTATCTTATATTAAATTCACAAATTGCTTATAGATATGTTAACTCATGAAGATATTTTATGAGATATGATTGCCTTACCAAAGATTGAAATGCAGCAAAAAGTAAAAACTTCAAAGAAACATTATCCAGTTGCTGGTTTCCCCAGCCCCCAGCCTCCTGACAAAATACAGAATGCACAAGAGCAGCTTTCAGGAACTGAGCTGATGCCGGGACTGCCCTGAACTCTCTGTGCAGCAGGAGCTAAAACAATGGAGCTTCCCATCACTGCCCACCTGCACCAGCCTGCCCCGCCCTTCCCAGTGCCTTGGGTTCCTCTCTCCCCTGGTTGGACTCCTCTGCCTATAACCAAGCAGAAATGCCTCCCTGGTTTTCTATGAGGCTCTAATGCAGCTCCATATCCATGCTACTCCTTCCCATTTGCTAGAGAAGGAATGGTTTAAACCTACTGTTTTTTCTAACGTATCTCCTCACTCCTTCCTTAAAACCCAGCCTTCCGGGCCTCCCTGGTGGCTCAGTGGTTGAGAGTCCGCCTGCCGATGCAGGGGATACGGGTTCGTGCCCCGGTCTGGGAGGATCCCATATGCCGCGGAGCGGCTGGGCCCGTGAGCCATGGCCGCTGGGCCTGCGCATCCGGAGCTTGTGCTCCGCAACGGGAGAGGCCACAAGAGAGAGAGGCCCGCATACCGCAAAAAGAAAAAAAAAAAAAAAAAAAAAAAACCCAGCCTTCCAACCTGCAGCGCAGTTGTTCTAGTTCAACCGAATGCCCCGCAGATGGCCCATCTCCACTTCCCTGCCACCATGTGACTTCTGGCTTCACTGTCCCAAACCTGAATTACAATCGTTCTCACTGGGCTGGGTGCTGTCCCTCTCTCCTCTCTCACCCACATGCCACCCCGAGCAGATTCATCTTCCTATAGTGTCGTTTTATTTTTTTAAACCTCTCATGAATAAACTACTGATACATGTCACAACAGGGATGAATGTGAAAACCATTCCGCTAAGAGAAAGAAGCCACACATGAATGGTTATGTACTATGATCCCGTACGACATCCTGGAAGAGGGACAGAAATCAGACCAGTGGTTTCTGGAGGCTGAGGGGAAAGGTCTGATGGCAGCACTACACGGGAGAGTTTTTCCGGGTGATGCAAATTCTCTCTTGGTGGTGGTGGTTACAGGATTATATACATTTGTCAAAGCTCATCAAACCGAATGCCCCTGGGGGGTGTGTGAATTTTTATATAAATTATACCTCAATAAATCTGCATTAAAAAAAAATTCCATGGTTCCCCGTAACTCAGGGAGAAGGTCCACACTCCAAAACCTGGGCAATCACAGCCCCTAGATTCGCACAGCAACCTACACTTCAAACTACGCCCCGTGCCTCTACGGACGAGCTTGTTCTGCTCAAGGCAGGCCGGCTGCTCATCCAGCCCAAATGATACCTGCTCAGCGACACCTTCCAAATATCCCCAAGCCGGGAACCATCACCTCCTCCACCCTCCTGGGAGCTCCGTGTTTCTGTGACAGTTCTACGAGGAACCAGGTAACAGACTGCGTGCTTTCATCAGACTCCTCCACTGCTGTTAGCTCTGAGACAGGGAGTATGTAAGTGTGAAACAGGGAGCGTACAAGTGAGGGAGAGAGAGTGTGTGTGTGTAGGCGGTGAGATGGCAGGGAGAGGAAGACAATGGTGAGAAACTCGTGCAATTCACGCTCACCCACACGCACCCACTGTGTCGTGTCCAATTCAGCGCAGGTGCTTAGTGTTTGCAGGTGAAATTAACAAAAGGGGCCCATTCTTATGTTTGTCCTTTGCCCATGCCACTTCCCATCTAATAGAAATAAGAACCAAGTCCTAAGAGTCACTAGCCATCGTCAGTATTCACTATATTCCTTGTACTTTACAAGTGCTATTTCATTCAATCCTCACAAAAATCCCAAGAGATAGGTCTTCATTATCAGAGGATAATCAGTACTGAAAAAAATTCAGCAACACTGAATCCAATTGAACAGTAATCCAAACTTCAGAGTTAACAGAATATATGTCTGGGGTGGGGGGGAGAGTTGTTATTCAGGTTTCACCTTGAAAAATAACATAAAAATCAGTTTATTTTATTCTTTATTTAACAACATTTTTGTCATCGTTGCAACTACGCACTAACTCTTAGAAGGACAAAAACAAACAAGTGTGGGAGGTTTCTTAGACTAAATGATCCAGGCAAAATTGGAGACTAGCATTAAGACACTTCATGTTTGATCTGTGGAATGTGATCTTAAGGGGGACCACTTGCCCAAATGTTACAGGAATAATGAGTGTTGACTGAGCACATTCTGTCTGTCAGGTACACTTACAGGTATTTTAATCAGATAATCCCACCACAACGCTATAGGTGGATATTATTAATCATCTGTACTTGACAGATAAGGAAACTAAGACACAGAGATGTTGAGTAATCCATCCAAGGTCATGCAGCTGAGGAGCAGTGCCACTCTAGCAGTCTGACCCCTGGGTCCACGGTCCTAACTACTGCCTGCATTGCTCAGGTGACAGCTTTTATCAATTTTTCACAAGCGATTTCTTTATCCTTTGGAAATCTCTCTGTATGCAGGTGCCCCTTCTCCTCTTTTCTGATTTCCTGCCGCTGGAGAGTTATCGTCTGATCTAAGTAGAGGCGCTGTGGCATAGTGATGGAAGCATGCACTCCAGGGCCAGACTGCTCGGTTTGGACTCTGTGCTTCTGCTTCCTTGCCTGTCATGGGAATTATGACAGTACATACATCATAACGTTGTAGAGAGGAGGAAATGAATACATGTAAAGTGCTCAGAACAAGATCTGAGACACAGTAAGCATTTCGAAAGGATGACACATACATATACCCACACAACCCTTTATGGATGGGTTTGAAAGTGTGTTTAGCAAACCTTCAAAATCACTTTCACAGATGTCAGGAAATCCTATCAGTTTGCAAGGCCTGAAATTTCACTTTGCAATAGATTAACATTCGTATCATCAATTTAGACAGTCACAGAAGTCACAGAGTTAATGCAACTGGAGAGAACCAACATGAGACAGCTGAGTGGGGACTTATTTATATAAGTCGCCAATACTGAATAAATACTGCTGTGTTGTGATATTCCTTTCCCAAGTGATCTTTTAACTGTAAGATTTGGAGAGCAAGCACCTCCTTCTATCCCGCAATCACCTAACGCAGTACCTTCTACATCAAATGGCCAATGGAATGGTTTCTATTAATGATAATTATCACCAGTTCTAATAAGATTATTGCCTACTATTATTAATCCTCTTCTATGTAGAGTTGTTTCCACTCACATAATATCTCATTGGATCCTCATGCCATTCTATGAAATGGAAATTACAGTCTCCAGTTCACAGTTCAGAAATGTTATCCCAGATCATACAGCTACAATACAGGGCCACGTTTCAGATCCCATCTGCATGACTATCTATCCAGTCTTCTGTGCTACATATAAAGCTACCAGTTATAAAAAGGGGGCAGAACAACCAGAGATTTCATTTTGTTAATTTTTGAATTTTCCTTCCTTCCATTCAGTTTAAGGAATATTTATTTCTCAGTCTTGATGCCTCATGAATATCAAGAAAAATAAATATCTAATCCTGTAAAACCCTATATACTTAAGCCACAGAAACAAAAAATAAGATAGATTAATTAGCTACTCCATCAGTTGTATTACATTTTTCCCCCTTATAATACATACTAATTTCACTTTTAAACAATGATACCCTTACCACCGAAAAAGACTCCAAATTAATGATCAAGATGGCTTGCAGTTCTATAAAACTTTGTTTTCCAAGACACTTTCACATACATTATCTCCTCCTTCTGAAAAACATCCAAATTAGGAAGGCATGAGGAAGCACTGATTAAAATGGGTATTAAAACCATGCTATGTCCCCAGGCCCCAAGTAAGGCCTGACAGCCCTTAAGGAACCAAAAGCTCAGAAAGGCAACTCTAAAATAAATACAAACAGAACTCCAAGTGAGAACTAAAAGCTAAATATTTTAAATTGATTGCATTTCTCAAGCAATGCCATGGCGGAACGCAGTATTAGCAGCTTTTGCATCGCGGGCTTTAAAACACCTGCCCTCACCCGGAGTCCAAAGTTTCCACGGGAGCTTTCAACTAACAGAAAACAAGTTAAAATAACACTCTGCACGTCAAAAGTTTAGAGTTCCATGAAAGGCCCATTGTTCTGGATTCTATTTCAGAGGTGTTCAGCAGAATTCCTCAAATTCCTTATCTTTGGGGCAAAGTGACCGAAACCAGAAATAGCCAGTGTCCCGACAGGTCACGTGACCGGGCACCTGGCCAGGTTTCAGCCGAGGACAGGCTGGCGGTGCTTCCGCCTCCTGACCTTACCAGGAAGAGGACCTCCGGGAATGACCATGCTCAGAGGGGCACATCCACCCTCTGGGCCACAGAAATGGTCAATTCTCATTAGCGACCTAGCGACCAGTGTTTCAGCCCCCAATTTGTGCCACGTCCGTAAAGATTTTTGACCCCCGTTAGCCCCATTCTTTAACAATCAGCCTCTACAACTTGTGTTTTGTCTACTTATTCAACCATGAGGCACTCGATTTTTCCGGCTCCTTTGAAGTTTCACTTTGGAATTTTCCGAATTATAGTATATAATGTATATTTTTAAAAGCAATTACAATGTGTCCATTCTATTTCCTCAACATTTATGGGAGTGCTGGTCCAAATTCCATTTGAGTCAAATAGGTTCATTTTAATTAACCTTTAACTAGGAATATGTTATCAAAAAAAAAAAGGTCGTAAGAAAGAAATCAGTTGAGAAAAGCAACAATGTGAAAGAATATACTAACAAAACACCTGAGTCTCAGTCTAAGACAGGAAGGTTACTCTGTGAATTTCAACTCTGAAAACAATCAACCATTCATTTACAGGGAAAAAAAATGATAACTTTTTAAGTTTACCAAATAGCACCGATTTTCCTCACATTTCTTCCATCTATTCCCGCACCTACACCACTCATTCGCTCACCAGTCTCTGGAGGCCTTCATCCTGATCTTCAAATCCCTTCTCAATCTCGGTCTCCATGATCTTTTCAGCTCTTCCTGGACTCTCCGAAAAAACCCCTACACTCTACGATTCTGTGTATTAAAAGCCACTTCTAAGAAACACGGCATTGCATCAGTGTCTCTGAGCTCCTGGTGCCTGCTGCGTGGACTGCCTTCACCTTGCATCCTCCACAAAACCATACCTGGCCTCCATTTCCCACGGAAGCAACCAGGCACCAGCCCTGGATTTGCTGCACTGCAGCACTAACTGTGAGACTGTCTTCAAGTCCATTGGCCTTTGGAATCTCATTTTCTCCTTCTAGTAAAAACAAAACAAAACAAACAACAGAAAACAAAATGTGCAGCTTTGTCACTGTCTCCCAGTTCCAATATTATATGAGCCTGTAAATATCAACACCATGTTCCCCTGGGTGCCTTCCTCATAACCTCACTAGAAGTTCTCTGCATTTCTAACGCACTTAAAGCTGTGCCACTCCCATTACTATACTTAAACACTGCTTTATCTCACTTGTGGGTCTCACCTCTCTAACTAAATTGTAAGCAACTGGAGGAAAGAATTTGCACCCAACTAATATTTGTTTAATATTGGTTTATTTCTACTGCACAGCATCTACCTTTTTTTTTTTTTTTTTGCAGTACGCGGGCCTCTCACTGTTGTGGCCTCTCCCGTTGCGGAGCACAGGCTCTGGACGCGCAGGCTCAGCGGCCATGGCTCACGGGCCCAGCCGCTCCGTGGCATGCGGGATCTTCCCGGACCGGGGCACGAACCCGTGTCCCCTGCATCGGCAGGCGGACTCTCAACCACTGCGCCACCAGGGAAGCTCCATCTACCATTTTTATACACTCAATAAATAGTTGTTATATGAGTGAGTGACTACTGGAAGGGGAAGAATGGGCAGGAAGATGAATTAGTATACGCCTTTCCATGTCAAGTCAGCTGCTGATTATAGAAAACCGACTCACCTGTGCCCTCCTAAACAGTACAGACTGTTTTAGAAATAATGACAACAAAGCAGTTACTTGGATATTGATCCATCAGCAGTGTACAGACTGTTTTAGAAATAATGACAACAAAGCAGTTATTTGGATATTGATCCATCAGCAGTGATTGACACAGCTGATCATTCTTCCCTGAATCACATCCTTCTCTGGTTCCCTAGCATCACAACATTCCCCCGTTTTCACTCCTTTTCTAGCTGCTCCTTCTTCTGGTTCCTCCCTGTCTCCGGGGCCCCTAATCGATGGTGATCCTCCAGGATTCAGTCCCTGACCTCTGGTCTTTCCTATGAGCACTCAGTCCCCAGATAATCTCAGCCAATCTCAGGGCTTTCATGCCACAGACATGCTGCCAACTCCCAAGTGATCGCCTCCACCCTGGCTCTCCGTTTGTTCTCAAAACCGCAGCCGTGTGATCTGCTACAATGGCACTCAGAGCCTGGGCCTCAGCCCAAACCTCTCCAGTGGCTGACGAGACCCTGCGTGGTATGACCCCCTTCTCCCTGGTGCCCCATGATTCCCTTTCATGTTTCTCCTGTCACACCGGCCTCCAGCTCTGGGGAGCAATTTCCGTTCCCTCTGCGAAGGTTTGTTTCCCCAGATGACCCACTTTCCCACTTCTTCAGGTGTTGCTTCCTTTTCTGGAAGGCCTTCCTCAGCCATACACTCTAAGCCGTCAACCCCTCACCCCAACATTTTCACCCTCCTTTTCAACTTCTAGTTTTTCTACTGAGCACTTACCACCCTCCACCACACTACATCTTTCACCATTTACCCTTTAATGTCCATGTTGCCCACTGGCATGTAAATTCCACAAGGGGAGGAATTTGCTTCTGCTTTGCTCACCACTGACCACCCAGAGCCTGGAGCGTCCCTGGCACGTAGTACACAGTCACCAAATAACTGTGATGTGAATGAATGAGTCAGCTCGCTAAACACAAGGAGAGAGACTACTGCAAAGTCCAGAGAGACGCGGTCAGCCACAACACAGCTTCACATTTGCTCTTAACACCAAAAGCAAACGCTGCAGTTACAAACCTTTTCATGGACACACACAACACACAGTTTTAAGGAGAAAACTTCCTACATTTCATTGCGTGAAAATCTAGCTCTCTATTTCTGTCAGCGGAGTATTTTCAATATTTTGTCAAGGTATGGAACAAAGTAAACTGATGAGGGAGGAATCTTCCACAACATGCTCCATTAACATATTAGTAAACAGAAAGTAATATAGTTGATGTTAGAGTCAATATTTGCAGAAAACCTGAAACAAAATAACTCCTGAAAGTCAATGAAGCCAACAATCACTCAAACATCCTACATGCCATCAAGATACTTCCCCCAAATGGCAAGTGATTTACTCTTTTTCAAAGAGCGTAAAAAAAAAAATGTCCTAGTAATGAACTCTGGTAGTGAAACAGTTACAACTGGTAACTTAGTACCTCCTGCCTTCTCCCTGACCCTCAACTTATCAACCCAAGTTACAAGTAGACCTGCCAAAGCGTGCAGATGGCAGTACTCCCTAAAGGAACAAAGCTCAGGACTGTTTCCTTGTACCACTGGCTGGCCTGGATCAAGTGAGCCAGCTGAACTAAAAGACCCTCACACCCAACCAAGATGAATAGATGTTATGACAACATGGCACTATATTTTGCAGAATGAATAATAATAAAGTCCTTGGGTTACAAAGAATTGTAGAAAACTTTGAGGTATCAAGGAGTTCACACACACACACACAAATTAGGAAACATGTAAAGCCCTCAGAGAGCTTCCAAACCATATAAAAATGAGTATAGTCACCAGCTTACATTTAGGTTGCATCTTCCAGTTTATTAAATACTTTGACAAATACCAGGGGTCAGCAAACTATATTTTATGGGCCAAATGGGAGACTTGAAGAGTTGCAAAAGAGACTAGATGGTCTGCAAAGCAATCATATTTATCATCTGGACCTGCAGGGGAAAGTGTGCTGATGCCAGGCATATACTCTCTCACTGATCCTCACATCACCCTATTCAGAAAGTTGGGGCCCATGAGCCCATGGCTGGAGAGTAGTGGAGTCAGAGCCCAAATCTTAGATGCCACAGTAGCACCATTTGTCCCCCCAGGTCAGTGGGACAAATGCTTGGATAATCCTTTCCCCAGAGACACAAGCCCCAAATACGCCACCCATACCCTCACTTAGTGCCAACTGTGACCCAGCCATCCAATGTCACCAGACAGTTCACTGGATTTCGGATACAGTCCGTGGCCATGGTGGAATTTCTATACCAACCCAGAGAACCATGAGGAGGGACCCACACATCTGGTCCCTTGGACAGCAGCTTCCAAACTTGGCTCTGCACCTGAATCACCCAAAAGCTTTTTAAAAAAATATCTTGCTGCATCCCAAGCTCAGGATGGATAGATGGAAGGATAGGGTGAGGTCTGTATTAAAGCAACTTAGTAAAACATTAATGGTAGAATCTAGGTGGTGAGTACACAAGTGTTTACTTAAAAGTTCCTTCATCTGTATAGTCCAAGATTTTGAAAATAAAATGTTAGAAAAAAATTCATTGCTTGTTCCCAACTAAGGCAACCAAATCAGAATATCCAAAAGTGAGACAGAGAATTTTATTTTTAGAAGTTTATGGGGAGCTTTTGATGCTACATTAGGTGTGGGAGCAACTACTCTGGAGTGCCATTCTCCATCAGCAGAACTGGCCATCCAGCCTAGGGGTTCTCAAAGTATGGTCCAGGGACCCTGAGCAGCCCTAAGGTGGCGACGGATTAAATGCAGAAGCAGATGTGAATGTTCATCTGTCTTCCTTTATGTCATCAAAGTGAGCTTCAAAAGAGAAAAGCAATGCCACTCTCCTCACTAAATTTGTTTTCGAAAATAAGGGTTTCCCCCTACATTAACATGTAACGGATCTACTGTTACTTTTATATTAAATATCTTTAGATTTATCATTTTAAATTTCTAATATGGTAAATATCAAGAGCTAGAACCCACATCAACAAAAGCTCTTTGGGGTTCTGATAACAAACATCTGAGAACTGGTAACCAAGGCACTCTATGAAGAAGATAAAAGCTCAAGTTCTGGGATTAGAGGCCCTGGATTCAATTCTCTGACAAGTGGAGTGACCCTGATCAAGTCAATTGACCCCTGGCTTCAGTTTCTTCATCTGTAAAATGGGGATACTTAAAGTACCTACCTCAAAAGGTTGCTGTGAGGAATAAATGAGAATAAAGTTTGGACAATACCCAGCATCTAGTAAGCATTAAATAAATGTCAGCTATTGTTTCTGTTACTACTATTATTTACTTAAAGATAAAGCAATATTTGAAGAAGATGAATCTTTAAAAATAACTAAATTCATACTGATTCAGAGTCAGATGTACAAATTTGTTTCAGGCTCCAACATAAAACCAGCATAGTTGGCCCAGCCTCACCAGGAACCTTTCTTCTGTCCCCTAAAATTCCTTCATTCCACCTTTTGGGAGCCCTTCAAGTACCACAGAGGGTTTGGAGAGAGTCACACTGAAATTGGGAGCTAAAATCATCAGCCTGACATTGTAAATCTGGTCATTATTTTGTAACTCTGGTGAATCAGAAGAAGAAAGTGCCCTAAATTCCCTCATTAAACAAACAGTGATTATAAAAACTAGGCTCTGGTCATAAATGAGAAATAATTTATGCCAAACCAATGTCCAAGTATTGTATTTTCTATTTCTGCCCTGATAGCCTATGATAGATACAGTCATAAAGTAAATTATCCCAAGCTTATATGTTTTTCTTTGTAGATGTCTGTCTTACAGCAGATCAGAGCACTTTCCTCCTCAGAACTGTCAATGGCTCGCTTTTGCTGTGAGACAGTCCACACCTCTCAGCAGGGCATTCAAGGCCATGTTGTCTGGCCACTTGTTAAACGCCTGTCTCCTTCCCAACAAAAGCCCGTCTTCCTTTCTTTCTAGCCACACCTGAGTCCTAATTGTTCCCTAAAAAAGCCACCTACTTTCATGTGGAATTTACCCAATTGCCTAGGAAGGGATAAAAAAATATTAAACAGATTTTCCCTGCAGTATCAGAAGTCAAGACTTTCAGGCTCAAGGAGGTTATATCACTTGCCCAAGGTCACACAGCTTGTAGAGGAAGACACCAATATTCAAACCCAGGTCTGATTTCAAAGCCAAGGCTCCTTCCGGTGTTGCACTATTCTGGAAAAGTTCGACCCTCACAGGCTAGTGTGGGAAAGCAGGAATTACAGACGGCCTTCTGAAACGATGGCGATTTCCCCTCTCCTCTTTCCACTCCCATACTTTAATACACTTGACAGTGACTACAAAATGATCAGAGACGTACAGTGAAAAGTGAGCATAATCCAGCACTAAATTACTGCCCCTCCTTTCAACTATAAAAAATGAAAACTGGACTATTTATTTTTTAATATGCAAGCATAAAAATGGTAGGGGAAGATGTGGTGACCTGTTCTGATTGCTCTTCTTCCAAGAATACATCTTTAGCCAATTCTGTTTCACAAGCTGATTAGCTCTCTGTCACCACTGGGCTCTCTGGACTGATCTCCCTGGACCCTCGGAATAGGAAGAGGCTGTGGTATGAAGCTGCACAGACAGGAGAAGGGAGAAGACGCATTTCTCTTAACTGATAATAGCATAATTAATAGCTCCCCCAGATCACTCTTATGAGCTTTTTAAGCACCTTATCTGGAGATCACGTTGGCTATAATTTTCTCAAATAGTTCCTTTATTAACACTGCACTAATGAGAGAAGCTAAAACAGAATTTAGATTCCTTTTGTAGTTTGTTCTAGCAGAAGCTCTAAATTGCATTTCATAATAAATATAGCTATGTCTATTTATAGACTGTAGATGTCCTTGTAGATAATTATACAGATAATAATTACTCCCAGAGGGCTTAAAAAAATCGGGATAAAAAGATGCTTAATTACTGAAATAAAAAGTACACAAATAAGCAGCTACCAAAGTCTCTGGCTCAGTTTGTCATGGAACGTTTATTTTCTGCTTTAAAAAAAAAAAAAAAAAGGTAGAACACAGTAAGCAACATTAGTAAGAAAGGAACCATAAATCATGCCATGCAATTTTCTTTCAGTCCTGAACTACACCAGAATAAACAAAACACTTAAGACTAAATTCTAATAATTCAAACCCCCTCAGCAATTAACATACTGTACCATTTTCTTTTCACTCCGTCCTGGTAACTTCCTTGAAAACCACTTCCATTGCTACCGCCCTCAGTCAAGTCAGTGTCTTCTCTAGCCTAGAGAACCTCCGCAGCCTTCACTCAGGCCAATTACTAGTCCATTCTCCAGAGTGGCCAGGGTAATCTTGGAGACAGACATCAACCTCCTCCCCTTCGCTCTCCACCCCTCACCATGCTTTCTTTTCTTTTTTTTTTTTTTTTGCGGCACGCGGGCCTCTCACTGTTGTGGCCTCTCCCATTGCGGAGCACAGGCTCCGGACGCGCAGGCTCAGCGGCCATGGCTCACGGGCCCAGCCGCTCCGCGGCATGTGGGATCTTCCCGGACCGGGGCACGAACCCGTGTCCCCTGCATTGGCAGGTGGACTCTCAACCATTGCGCCACCAGGGAAGCCCCCATGCTTTCTTTTCTTGACAGCACTTCCTGATATTTGCAGGACTGCCATCTAGCTTCCCTATCAGACTAAGCCCTGTGCTGGTGGGGACACTGTTTGCCATCTGCTTTGCCACTTGTACCCGGGGGCCCAGAAATGCCTGGTACAGGGTGGGCCCTCGAAATCTGTTGAATAAATGAGTTCCAGCTCATGATGATTTTTCTCTGCTCTGAGTGCATATAAAACTGGCCCTTTTCACAGTAACTCAAGGTTGCTCTGCCTTGCTCTCTAGTTGTGGTATACGGATTTAGCAAAGCGTTTTCTATTTACTTTGCATCTGGGAGTGACAGGGCCTAGCATATTTAAACAACATAAATGATGCTTAAAACTTGCTAATGTGGCTCAACTTTCAATCTTTTGCTATCTGTTAGAGAAGGGACAAAGTTGTTTGTACCATCACAAGACCAGCTTTTATTTCAACATAAACATTGTCTCAGACTATAAGACAGAAAAAAAAAGACCAAGAGAAAAGAAAACATATTGAGAGCCATATCTTACTTTGATAACTTTTAACATTTGCTTTAAACAATAATTTCTACTAGCTCGGGTCCAAGTAGTCGTATACTGGCTCTTTGTTACATGAATAGACTAAAGAATAAAACTAAAATTCAATATTGATTTTTAAAACCTTGTTTACATTATCATTAACTCACTACCACCATTAGCAAATAACCAATGAAGTCAAACAAAATACACTGTAATAGAGTCTCTGCTGTACTCAAACAGTCTGAACAAGAAGTTATGGCTTCAGGTCTTCCCTGGTGGCACAGTGGTTAATAATCCACCTGCCAATGCAGGGGACACGGGTTCGAGCCCTGGTCTGAGAAGATCCCACATGCCGCAGAGCATCTAAGCCCGTGTGCCACAACTACTGAGCCTGCGCTCTAGAGCCCACGAGCCACAACTATTGAGCTCGCTGTGCCACGACTACTGAAGCCCGCACGCCTAGAGCCTGTGCTCCACAACAAGAGAAGCCACTGCAATGAGAAGCCCATGCACTGCAACGAAGAGTGGCCCCCGCGCGCTGTAACTAGAGAAAGCCCGCGCGCAGCAACGAAGACCCAACGCAGCCAAAACTAAATTAATTAATTCATTAATTAAAAATATTAAAAGTTATGGCTTCATATATAAGAGGGTCCCAAAGTACCTGCATTTATTCACTGAATAAATAACGCCAGAGCCAAGATAAGGCAATGTGCTAGATGCTGTGATCTGCACCTTTTAGGCCCCATTCAAAATGCTATGTTGTAGAAATTAAAAAACTATAAAAGTGGTCATATCGTAACAAACATTTGGCTAGGTGAGTGACCTAGCCAATTAAGTCTTTTTAAAAAGTACGATACTTCAAGTGCAAAGGCAACCCTGCCTGACAATTACAGAAATTAAAATGCTCCAGGAAGTTTGGCAACTTATTCTGAGGGTGAAAAGTCTTTCGAAAACTAAGTTGCAGCATATAATCACCTTCAGATTACATAATATCTCCCAGAGACACAGTAGTCTACTTGTTCCACCCTACAAGTTTTTCTGGTGTCAATAAAAACTATTTAACCACGTTATTACTCCAGGGTCATATTATTTCTTTTCACTATTTAACAGTATTAGTCCTTTTAAAGTTTTTCATTTATACGTTGGAACATGGGTTAACCTAGCCTCCTACGCTTTTACAAACACTAGCAAACTTGCTCTTCTTTGTGAACAGGTCACATGGATCTCAAGCATTACTATGAAACAGCCTAAGCATAACGCAAAAGTAATAGTTACAGACCCTTTAATTTTTCCATCTAAGGACGAGTCCAACCCAAATAGTTTGCCTGTGTTGGTGATTTTTTTTGTTTTTTGTTTTGGCTGAGCCCCAGGTCATGTGCGATCTTAGTTCCTGGACCAGGACCAGGGATTGAACCCGTGCCCCCTGCAGTGGAAGCTTGGAGTCTTAACCACTACACCACCAGAGAAGTCCCTGTGTTGGTGATTCGATGTCCTGAAACAGAGTAGGTTTGTAAAAGGCTAGGTTCCATGTCTATCACAGAACTGTGGCAACTGTGAAGAACCAGAGCAAGCAGGATGCTCCTGCTGTCCTTAAAATACCCGGTTCTGCAGGAAGCTTCCGGCAGACAAAGGCTCACAGGACTTCACTGGGGAGAGAGGCTTATGGGATCCATGGACAGGACACGCAGAATGTGAAGTGATCTGCAATACTGAAGAACAAACTTTAAGCAGCTAATGCTATTATATCTTTTATACGATGAAATTTAATAGGATTTGTGTTTAGTTCATTTGTCAGTTCCTTACTGACATCTGGAAAGTGAACCCTGATTTATAAACAAAGTGAATGATATAGGCCAGGTCTTCAGGACTTCAAGTACCTGCACAAGGACAATGAACTTGCTCTGAAATCCACCCCAAAGTGCATGATGGCACAAATGGTGTTTCTGGGTCTGGAGACTATTCACCAACACTTAAGCCACCGAAGCAATAATGAAAACCTACTTCATGGGCAGAGACATCTGAATGAAAACTCTTTGGAAACGTCAAAGGACACAAAGCCATATTTAAAGTGGGAAAGGAGAGACCTCAACACAGTGCTTGTAAAGCTGAAGGAAAGGGCAGTTTGATGTAGGCCACTAGGCAAGACGGGGGGCCATGGGTTCCCGAGGACGGCCTCGGTTTGCAAAGTTCTATCCAAATGAACCACTTATTGTACCCAAAGGCCAAACAGCACCGTCAGGTTTCCAGAAAGCCCCGATATTTTACAACTGTGTCTTCGGCAAGCAAGTCTGATCTGCCTTTCTAAAAAAGGCACCTGAAAGAAACCCGGCAAGGTAAGTGTATCACCTGCCCCAAAGCAAGTAACCAGGGTCCAGATGGCCCTCTGAGCCCCGGAAGGCCGGCGCAGGAGGGGCTGCCGGCGTCGGGAGGCCGACCCCCGCCTCCTTCCCCCAGGCACCTGGCCCCGCGGAGCCCGCCCAGCGTCCGCACCGAGGTGGGCTGCGCGGGGCGCGGTTGCGTCCTCCCCCCCCCCCACTTACTGTTGCTGGACTTGAGGTCCCGGTGCAGGATGGGCACGACGGCCTCCTCGTGCAGGTAGAGCATGCCCCGAGCGATCTGCACCGCCCAGTTGACCAGCACGTGCGGGGGGATGCGGCGCGCGCGGCGCGGCCCGGGCGCGCGGGGGTCCGGGGCGGCGTTGGCGGCGGCCAGCGCGCGGTTGAGCGCTCCGCCGCGGGCGAACTCGAGCACCAGGCAGAGGTGCGGCTGCCGCAGGCACACGCCGCGCAGCTCGATGATATTGGGGTGCCGCAGCATGGCGAAGAGCCGGGCCTCGCGCCGCACGCTCTCGGCCGCCGCCGCCGCGTCCTGGTCCGGGTCCCGGCGCGCCGCCTTCACCGCCACCTCCTGGCCCTGCCAGGTGGCGCGGTACACCTGCCCGAAGCCGCCGGCGCCGATGAGCTCCTGGAGCTCCAGCCTCTCGAAGTCGACGTGCACCGGCGAGCCGGGCCGCGGCGGCGGCGGCCGGGCGGGCGGCGGCGCGGGGCGGGCGGCCGGGCGGCACGGCGCCACGTAGTTGGCGGGGAAGATGCCGAGGCGCCGCTGCACCTGGCCGGCCCACCAGCCCTCGTCGCCCGACACGGCGGCGTCCTGGGACAGCACCTCCACCAGCTGGCCGCGTCGCAGGCTCAGCTCGTCCTCGCCGCGCGCCTCGTAGTCGTACAGCGCGGCCCACAGCCCCGCTCCCGCCGAGGCCGAGGCCGAGGCCGAGCCGCCGGAGGAGGTGGACGACGACGACGCGGAGCCGGCGGGGGCGCCCGGCGCCGGCGACCCCGGCCTGTCAGCCGCGACCTCGGCGCCCGGCAAGGCCATGGGGGGCGACGGCGAGGGCGAGGGCCGAGCGCGGGGCGGCGGGCTCAGCCCCGGGGGCGGCCGGGGGCGCGCATCGTCCGGCAGGGTCACCGCCTGCGCCCGTGAAGGCAGGGAGGAGGAGTCGGGGCTCGGGGACGGCGGCTGTTCACAGGCCCACTACCCGGAGGCCACGGCTTCAGCCCCCGTTCCTCCTCGGATGCCTCTGCTGCTGCAGCGGTCCCAGCGGCCGCCGGGGCTGTCGCTCCATGGTGGCCCGCTGGGCCTGCGAACGGCCTGCTGCACGCTCGGCCTAGCCGCCGCCTGAGCCCGCCCCCAGGGTCCACCCCGCCCCCGCCCCCTGGGCCAGACACCGTCTGCGCCCTCCCCCTCCGGGCCAGCTCCGCCTCGACCCTCCCCCTGGGCCCGCCCCGCCCCGCCCCCTGGGCCAGACACTACCTGCGCCCGCCCCCTCCGGGCCCGCCCCGCCTCGCCCCTCCCCCAGGGGCCGCCCCGCCTCCAGGGACAGCCCACCTCACCTGGGCCCACTCCGCCCCCAGGGCCCGCCCACCGCACCCGGCCCGCCCCGCCCCCAGGGCCCCAGGCCGCCCTTGAGGCTCGCGCTCCGCGGCTTTGCGTGTGCCGCGCCCTTGTGTCCCGGGAGGCGGAGTCAACCCAGGGCTGCGAGAGGTTTCGGGGAAATTGAAATTAAGCCCAAGGTCAGGCTCGGAGACTACTATTCTCCACTCTTTGGAAGCCGGTGGCAGCGGGTGAAGAGGATCTGGTGTCTTAGGCGGGACAGAGAGTGGGCTGAGCGTCGCGGTGCGCCCCGGGACAGGTCCAGAACAGATGGAGAGCGGCTGCGGACCGCTCACTGGGCGGCGTGCAGCCCAGGACTGCGGGGAGACGGAGCACCGGGCAGTGAGCCGCGGGTCGGCGGGGAGCTCATCCTTGGTGCTAGATAATCCCGCGTTTGTCTTTACTGTCTGCTCAAAAGGGAAAGGACCTGTGAACCCATAGGTGCGGGTGTAGAAGGCATTGGCAACCACTGAGTGCTCGAGCCCCTGGCCTTACATATTCCCTAGGGAAGGCGAATAAAGCAACAGAGTCTGTTCACAGAAAGTTAAGTCCTCGCTGATGTGCTGACTCTTCGTTTACCGGGTGTACGTCAACATCCTCGGAAGCAGGGCCTCCACCCTCCTCCATTTGCTCTGGGTAGCGAACGTTCGCCTTCTGACAGCGTCAGAAAGTGAAGCTTTTATGTTTGGAGGCTAGGACAGTTTCAGGTCTAGGGATAGGAAGGAACTTTGCGATTTTCTTGTATAAACATGTTTTCTTCTCTGTAATTTTTGCATTCATTAATTTAGAAAAACCTTCATCTTTGAGGGTTTACTGGTGGGTGATGAGGGCTGTGGAAGGGAGTACCATAATTAGTTCTCCTGAAACAGACTGCCACTGTGAGATGTAGCCAGCCTCTCTTCCTCTGCGGCCGAAAGCAGCAGTGCCCAGCCCAGTGTCACAGGGCCTTTCCCTCTCCACCTTGTTATCCCTCCATGCTACCCCTATTTACAGTTCCTGCTACAACTGCGACAGACCACGATATCCACACACCCGTGGATCTCTTCTCTATATTGATGGAGATGTTGGACAAAACCCTCCAGGTGTGAATACATCTAATTTAATTAATATTTATTTAGCACTTACTCTAGCCTAGTCTCTAGATGTAAGAGACTAGGCTAAGGATTGGAGTTTACAAAGCCCCAGATCTGGAGAGTAAGAGAGAATAAGTAAGTGCCAGGACAAAAGAATAAGCCAAGTGTCCTGGGCTCAAGGCAAAGGAACAATCCATTATGCCTGGGTTCTCTGGGGGATGCTTTGCTAAGTGTCATTTGAGCTGTGTACGACTAGGATTAATAGAAAAAAGGAAGAAGGGCATTCCAGGCAGTGTGAGCAAAGGCATGTGAGTACAAATAAACAGTGGGCTCAGTGAACCGCTAGAGGTTGAGAGTTTCCTGTGGCAGGAGGTGAGGCTACAAAGGTAGAAGAGAGTGCAACTGTAAAAATCCGAAAGAAATGAGAGTGTCCTCTAGGAGGCCAGTGTTTCCTGAAGTGTGGGTCCTTTACTACCAGAGAACAGAGACACTATTCTGCTTTTATAAAGATAGGACATATAATAACATTGAATTGCATGATAAGAAAGTCATTGCCTTTGCAGTTTTCTTTCAGTCTTTCAAATTATACCATTTATTGGCTGTGTGACCTTGAACAAGTTACTTCTCTGTGGCTCAGTTTTCTCATCTGTAAAATGGGAATTATATGAAATAGTACCTACCTCATAGGCTAGTTGGGAAGATTAAATAAATTAATAGATGGAAAGGCTTGCGAAGGTGCTTAGCACGTAGTAAGTTCTCAGTAAATATTAGCTCTTATTGTGGTATATATGTACAATGGGATATTAGCCATAAAAAAGAATGCAATAATACCATATGCAGCAACATGGATGGACCTAGGAATCATCATATTAAGTGAAGTAAGCCAGAGAGAGAAAGACAAATACCACATGATATCACTTGTAAGTGGAATCTTAAAAAAAAAGAGATACAAATGAATTAATATATAAAACAGAAATAGACACATAGGCATAGAAGGCAAACTTGTGGTTGCCTGGGGTGGTGGTGGGGAGGAGGGATAGACTGGGAGCTTGGGATTGGCATATACACATTGCTATATGTGAAGTAGATAACCAGCAGGGACCTACTGTGTAGCACAGAGAACTGTACTCAGTATTTTGTGATTGCCTGTAAGAGTGTCTGGAAGGGAATATATATATATATATATATATAGCTCACTTGGCTGCACACCTGAAACTAACATATCATTGTAAATCATACTTCAATTTAAAAAAAAAAAGCTGCCAGGATGAGCTGGTCACCCTGTGTGTAATGATCTAACAGTATCACTACATCAGGGTGTCAGTGACAGGCCATTAAGGCAGTAAACTAGGCATTATTTATCAGGGTATCTTTGGTGCAGATGCTGTGCATTTAACTTTTTAAGCCCCCCTCAAATCATTTGGGGAATGAGGCTGGGAATGGATAATTACACTGAGAAAAAAATATTAGCTCTTATTATTAATACCCTTTCCAATGAAGAGAGCAAGCAGTTCCTCTGATCAGCCCCTTTAGCAAACCTAGTTTCTAATTATTTTGTTTTTCTAGTATTTACATGTATGGTTGGCCACAGATAGCCCCAGGTTGCAAGTTTTGTTACCACATGAGTTTTGGGGCCACCTTACAAGATGAGTTTTGGTTTTCAGAGCTTTTTGGGTTCTAGAATTGTGGATAAGGGTTTGTGGGAAATGTTCAAGATAACCCCACCCAGGTTTCTAGCTTAAGCAATTAGGTGGATGGTAATGATGTTAAATGACCTAGGGAATAGCTTAGGGATAAGGCTTTTTTTTTGGTCATGTTGTATTTGGGATGATTTGGGGACAACTAGTCATAGAGTAGGAATGTCAGAGAATCAGGAGATCAGAAAGGAGAGCATTTATGGTGGGAATGGAGTTTTGGAAGTATTCTCTAAGCCAATGTCAAACACTTGACATGAACTATTCGGGCCACATAGAGAGCAGGGGGACCCAGTGTGTGCTTCTGCATTAGAAGCCCTGTCCACAGCTGGCAGACATCCACCCTGGCAGACTCTTCCTGCCCGTCAAGGACTCTCTGCTGCCTTCCAGGACCTCAAGCCTATCAAGTTCCAGAGGGATCCGTCCTCAGGGCCTTCTAAATTAGCTAAACTTGACCCCTTGCTTGGCTCACACACCTGATACAAAGAGGGGTACCAAATGGTTATCACTCTCCACACCACGATTCGGAGGCTCATCCAGTGGACCCCCCTTGAACCTCCAGCAGTGCGATCCCCTGGGACCTTTTCCCCGTTTGGGACCTCTGAGCAGGAAACTCTCCTGGCAGGGAGTCTGTGCTTGATTATTCCTAAAATTCATCATTTGTTACTTTCACATCTGTTTTTTTAACCCTCTGAATCTTACAGCTGGGGAAGTAGCATAGGTGTCCTGTGCTACTCAGAGGTGAGTGCTGTAGCCACGCCCACTCTGTCTGGCCCTGCTCATTCGACCAGGAAGATAGTAACAAAAGAAGAACAGAGTGTGAAGACAGAACAGGAGTGACAAATATATTTAAATAGAAGTTGATAAAAATAAGAACCAAGGGGGAAGACTTTAAAGAATCAGACAAAGAGGGTAACAGGTTGGTGTTAGTGAAAACAGAGGGAATGACCATATGGATTTACTCTCTTAAAAGAAAAAAGTTGTGGGGACTTCCCTGGTGACGCAATGGTTAAGAATCCACCTGCTAATGTAGGGAACACGGGTACGAGCCCTGGTCCGGGAAGATCCCACACGCTGTGGAGCAATTATGCCCATGTGCCACAACTACTGAGCCTGCATGCCACAACTAATGAAGCCCATGTGCCTAGAGCCCATGCTCCGCAACAAGAGAAGCCACCGCAATGAGAAGCCTGCGCACCGCAACGAAGAGTAGCCCCCGCTCACTGCAACTAAAGAAAAAAGCCCATGTGCAGCAATGAAGACCCGACCCAGCCAAAAAAAATGCTGGTTCTAGAAGGAGAACCAATGCTTAAGAATCACCTTCTTGACATACAGATGGCCCACAGGCACGTGAAAAGATGTTCAACATCACTAATTTTTAGAGAAATACAAATCAAAACTATAATGAGGTATCACCTCACACTGGTCAGAATGACCATCATCAAGAAGTCTACAAATAATAAATGCTGGAGAAGGTGTGGAGAAAAGGAAGCCCTCCTACATTGCTGGTGAGAATGTAAATTGGTGGGGCCCTTATGGAGAACAGTGGCCTTAAAAGACTAAAAATAGAGCTACCATATGATCCAGCAATCCCACTCCTGGGCATATATCTGGAAAAGACAAAAACTCTAATTGCAAAAGATACATGCACCCCAGTGTTCAGAGCAGCACTATTTACAACAGCCAAAACATGGAAGCAACCTAAATGTCCATTAACAGATGAATGGGTAAAGAAGGTGTGGTACCTATATAGAATGGAATATTACTCAGCCATAAAAAAGAATGAAATAATGCCACTTGCAGCAACATGGATGGACCTAGAGATTATCATACTAAGTGAAGTAAGTCAGACAGAGAAAGACAAATATCATATGATATCACTTACATGTGGAATCTTAAAAAAATGATACAAATGAACTTATTTACAAAACAGAAATAAACTCACAGAATTAGAAAACAAACTTATGGTTACCAAACAGAAAGGGGGGATAAATTAGGAGTATGGGATTAACAGATACATACTATTATATATAAAAGAGATAAACAACAAGGACCTACTATATAGTACAGGGAACTATATTCAATATCTTGTAATAACCTACAATGGAAAAGAATCTAAAAAAAGAATATATAATGTATATATATATATATTTATATATGTATATATAACTGAATCACTTTGCTGTACACGTGAAACATTGTAAATCAACTGTTCTTCAATAAAAGATAAATAAATTAAAAAAAAGAATCACCTCTTTGGGAATCTTACTGTAATTAATTACCACTGCCTCTATTATCTTAGCTCAGCAGTTCTCAAAGCATGGTCTGTGGGCCCCAAGAGATCCCTGAGACCATTTCAGGAGGTCTACAAGGTCAAAATTACTTTCATAATTACACTAAAATTATTTTCATAATTACACTGAAGTATTATTTGCTTTTTTCACTGTGTTGACATTTGCAATGATGGTGTGAAAGCAATGGTGTGAAATCAAGGTAGTGGTACTGAATTGCGTGAGTAATGATTGTATTCTTCAATGTTTCACACTTGCAGTTAAAAAAAAATGCTGTGTTCATTTTGAAATGTCCTTGACAAAGCAGTAAAAATTTTATTAAGGGACTTCCCTTGTGGCACAGTGGTTAAGAATCCGCCTGCCAATGCAGGGGACATAAGTTCAAGCCCTGGTCGGGGAAGAATCCCACATGTCTCAGAGCAACTAAGCCCATGCACCACAACTACTGAGCCTGCACTCTAGAGCCCACGGGCCACAACTACTGAAGCCTGAGCGCCTAGAGCCCATGCTCCGCAACAAGAGAAACCACCGCAATGAGAAGCCCACGCACCGCAACGAAGTGTAGCCCCCACTCGCCGCAACTAGAGAAAGCCCACGCACGGCAATGAAGACCCAATGCAGCAAAAAATAAACAAATAAAAATAAAGTTTTTAAAAAATCAGCTTTAGTTGTGCACAGGGAGACAATTTATAGTGAAAAAAATAAAGAGTAAGAAAGTGGAGATGGGGAAAATTAATCTAGAGCTGCCCTTACCATCCAGGATCTTAGTGAGTCAAGATTAACAAATAGAAGGAAATAGCAATGTGAGAGGGACATACTGCTTGGAGTGTGTGGAACAGTAGAGCAGTTGAAAGGCAGTGGGGATCTGTGAGAAAGAGGGTGACGTACAAGGTGACCAACTGTCCCAGGTTCCCGACACAGGCCACTCAAGACTAAAATCCCAGGATGGTCATCCTCACGGTGAGATGGTATAACAGAGGAGAGAGAACTTTCAGGGTTGGTGGGGTAAACAAGTGGATGGTAAAGACAGGATCGTGAGAGGATGAAGAAGAAAGCATAAGGAAGAAAGGACAAGGATTTTGGTGTTCACAGGCTATTGTCATGACTCAACAACAGGAAAGAATATTTTCTGGAGAAAAGCTGAGAAAGGAAGCCAGATTAGAAAGGACTTAAAAAATGAGCGGGGTGTCTAGACATGAGGAGAGATGAGAAACCCTGGAGGGGTGAGAGAGAGGGGTGAGGAAAAATATTCCCTCAAGAACTATGTGTAAATTCTTTAAGACATGGAACAATCTTCCGGATAAAAAGATGGTTCTTAGAATTTTTAGTTACTTTTATCAGACCTTCATACTTCTAGGTGTAAAACAGTATATTAGGAAGATTAACAGTTCAATGGAATTGCTCAAACTTTTTAAGACAAAAAGCATTTTGATTGATGCCCTGGAACTTTGGAAATGACAGCTGTCATGAATTATTTACCTTGGATTATATTTGGGAAATGGTGTGTGTGTGTGTGTGTGTGTGTGTGTGTGTGTGTGGTGTTTCACCAATGTGGTATAATTTGGTATAACAGCAAGAGTCTGCAGACAGTCCTGGGTTCCAATCTTGACTTTGTCATTACTTGTTACATGACTCTAAATGTTTTTCCACTGTTTCTGCAAAATGGTAGAACAACAACATCTGCCCTGTGGTGTTGTTCTGAAGATTCATTGAGCTAGTATATTAAAGCATAGCACTTAATTAGTGCTAATAAATGTTAGCTTGTATTATTTTAATATTCATTACTATGCATAGAGGAGCCATTAGAATGGAAAATTCAATAGAAAGCATATTTATCCTTTTTTTTTGGCTTCCATTTGGTATATTTTCCCATACAAGATCAATTTCACCTGCCAGAAAAATTCTAAGATTTTCACAGGGTGTTCAGAATTAAAAGTTGGGATGGTAATTTCCAAGGGTCTTGGGCATATGACATCATAAAACATAGTGCTTTTTTTTTTTTTTGTGCGGTACACGGGCCTCTCACTGTTGTGGCCTCTCCCGTTGCAGAGCACAGGCTCCAGACGCGCAGGCTCAGCGGCCATGGCTCACGGGCCCAGCCGCTCTGTGGCATGTGGGATCTTCCCGGACCAGGGCACGAACCCACGTCCCCTGCATCGGCAGGCGGACTCTCAACCACCGCGCCACCAGGGAAGCCCAACATAATGCTTTTTTAGTAAACCAAATTATACATATTTGCAAGTAATTTTTATTATTATTTACTAACTTTTATTTATTTACTAACCAGTATTTTTGATATTCATTCATCATGGACCATGCCACAATAAGGCCAAGTAATAATAGAGATAGTTTGCAATAGTGATAGAACAGAATATATAGGAAAACTAGGTTCATCTTTCAACATCTGTTTTTTTTTTTTTTTTTGAGTGTCAGGCAGTAATCTAGGTACTTGGGATGTTAAGGTGAACAAAACAAAGAAAGCTCTCTTTTTATCATGGAACTTATATTTTAAAGGAAGTAGGTGGGAAATAGAATAAATATGCAAATTACATTGCATATTAGAATTTGATAAATACTGTGTAAAAATAAAAAGGAAAGCAAGAAAAGATGCATCAGGAATGGGGGCGAAGGTGGAGTGAACTGGGGCATTTTGTGGTGGTCAACAGGGTAGACAGGATGGCCTCTTTGAGAAGGAGAGATTTGAGCAAAGACTTGAAGGAGAGAAAGGATTGGACAAGCAATTATCTGGAGAAAGATTAGGTGAGCAAATACCACAAAAGAGTTCACAATGTACTTTGACTTTCCTGTTGTCAGGGGAAGGCCCAGCTCATTACCTCAATGTTGTAGCTGCAGAGTTATAAGTGAGTGTGGTGAGCAAAAGGCAGCATGGAGTACTTTTTGTTGTTGTTGTTTTGTTTTTTACTTAGACTACTTTATTTTTTATTGAAGTACAGTTGATTTACAATGTTGTGTTAATTTCTGCTGTACAGCAAAGTGATTCAGTTATGTATATTCTTTTTCATTATGGTTTATCACAGGATATTGCATATGGTTCCCTGTGCTATAATCCGGTTCTCTGGCTTCCTTTTCATGAGTTTAAAGATGTGGTTTAAAGAGGGGTTAAATGAATAATAATAACAATGATGACAATGACGATGACGATTCATCAATTATAATAAGTTAACACTTATTGGCGTGTTCTCTAAGTGTTGAAGCTTTGAATTCAGTCTGTGTGTCAGGTTGCTGTTTATTCCCAAAGTTTCAGCTGGCTTTCAGCTTTGGACAGAGTCATCATGATTTTTAGAATTTCTGTAACTTTAATCACTGGACAGGACTGGCCCCTTGCCTGTCCACGCTTAAAGTTACAGATTCCAGTCAGGGCTACTCAGATGCACAATGAACTACTTCATTGAATAATACAACAATGTAAAAACCTGAGTGGTTTCAGAAAGCCAAGGTCTTTTTAAAACTCTTTACGATATCCCTTCTAAAGGAAAGCTACAAAGCTCATGACCTTGGACCTGAGATAGGAAGGTCACCATTCCGCTCTGAGTTGCCATTTTTGTACATTCTGTCCTATCAGAATTAGCTTTCTTTTATTTGTAATTTACTAGACTCTTCAAATATAATGACTAATTCTTCATAAACTGCTAGAAATATTAAACAGAGGACACAGAGGACAAAGATGATTAAAAAAAAAAGAGCAACTCATCCTCCTAAGATTGTAGCGAATAAACCATAGGCTAATGGGTTTATACTTGCTATGTTTCATTTTTATTTAGTACCATCAGCTTGCTAGTTACATTACAAAATATACAGTAAGTTCATGTTCTTGATCAGAATGTCTAATTCTTGGACTCATGGCTCACAGACTCATGGGCCTGTTTTTGTGAGCTGACTTTTCTACTCTGAACAAATTTACTCTGTTGTGCTCTTTTATGGTATTCATTCTATGGAAATGATGGTTTCCTGCACATCAGATCTGTCTTGGGGGTCTAACCTTCCTAAAATAGACTGAGACACACAACAAATTTACACCACTGACCTTTTTAGAGACCTTGAGCTTTGGTTTCAACAGCCCAATATTTTAATCTACATATAAAATTAGAGGAATAGTAACATACTCACTTAAGAATACGATGAGTACCATGAGAATTAATGATAACAAAATTAAACAGCTCTTTTGAAATTCTTAGAAGAAAAACACTAAAAACACTAAATGAATCCAAGAATTTTTTTTCTTAATTACTGGTTTCAGCATATGCTAATTCAGCACTGATCTACATGGTTCAAGGTTCTTTCATGAAATAATCTCTTTCTCTAAGTCTTTTTAAATCTCTGCTGAAATTTCTTCAGAAATCTTAAATCAACCCAGCTGACCTTTTCTTCCTTTAAACACAAGGGTGGAACATACCAGTTATAAGTACCCTGCTTCCATCCATTCCTGCTGCCACGATTTCTCCTGCCTCAGTGTTAGTTTTATTTTATTTTATTTTATTTTATTTTATTTTTTTTATTAGTTTCTGCTTTATAACAAAGTGAATCAGTCATACATATACATCTGTTCCCACATCCCTTCCCTCATGCATCTCCCTCCCTCCCACCCTCCCCATCCCACCCCTCCAGGCGGTCACAAAGCACCGAGCTGATCTCCCTGTGCTCTGCGGCTGCTTCCCACTATTCAGTGTTAGTTTTAATTTCTGTAAGAATTTCCAGGGCCCAAAGCCACAGCATCTGCGTCATCATGTGAACTTCCTGATTTTCTGGGTGTTATTGTTACTTTTTAGGTTGGTTTTATTATCCTGAAGGAGCTGATGAATGTGAAGTACTTTGAAAACTGAAATGTGTCCTGTAAATGTCAAGTATTGTTTTGTGGTTGCTAGGTACAGGATTATTTGAAGTCTTCCTAATCTTTTCTCAAGTCACTTGATAGAGCTGAGGGTTCAGTGAGGGAAATCCTCCAGGGAGTATCTATTTCAGGGAGGATTTTCTTATCTAATAATGCTCTTGGGCAAACTGGTTTTCTATAATAACAGTAAGAATACCATTAAAAAATGCAGCCTCTCAAAGATTAGAAATTTAACATCTTAAAAAATATTAACGAATTATGGTATATTCAACAAGTAGAATCTGAGCCCCAGCTTCCACTTATACTGGATATTGACTTTCCTTAATATTAAGTTTGGTACTGGAAACCTTATTTTTCCTACTTTGATGGATTCTAAGTCTGCTTTTTCAAGTGAAACTAATATTCTTTTAGCAGCTTATTATTCCCTTGACTAGTTGTCTCCATCTTTTAATATTTTCCATGTTTAGAATCCATCTAGAAAGAAGGTAGAAAATCTGCTATGTGTGTGTGTTCTAATTATTTTTGCAGCCATATTTTAGAAAATACTTTCTTACTGTGACTGAGGCTGACATCTTTTCAGACATTTGAGTCATTTGAATTAACCTTTCTGTGAACTATCTGTTCTTTCTTTTCCCTTTGTCCATTTTTGGTTGGTCTTGTCTTATTTCTTATTGATATTTAGGAGGTCTGTGTGTATTAAATGACTTATCTATATGACTTAAATATTAGGTGGACATATTTTTACTGGTGTGTCTAGATTTTTTTCTCTTTGTGTGATTTTTTTTTGCTGTTGTTGAACACTTTATTTTTATTTCTTTATTTAACTGAAGTATAGTTGATTTACAATGTTATGTTAATTTTTCTTGTACAGAAAAGTGATTCAGTTATACATATACATACAATTTTTTAATATTCTTTTCCATTATGGTTTATCTGTGATTTTTTTTTTAATGAAGATGTTTTCTTTTCTTTTTCTTTTCACTTCTATGTAGTTGAATCTTTTCCTTTATGGATTCCAGGTCATAGTAGAAAAGACTTCCTTAATTCTTGAAAATGATTTTCCATAAGTTTTCATTTAGTGTTCCCCCCCGACCCCCCTCCATCCTTCTAGCTCACTGACATTTCTGTCTACTTGTGCCGTAGGAACACAATATTATAGTATTGGTTAGGGCTAATCCTCCTCACTAACATTTGTTTCCAGAATTTTCCTGGCAATTCTTCTTATTTATCTCTACGGGACACAAACTAACATCATATGTGTAAGCAGCACCCAGATCAAGAAACAGAGCACCAGTAGAAACCCAGGAACTCCTTGCTCTTCCTTCCAGTCACTGTCCTGACAGCATAAATTAGGTTTCCCTCTCTTCAAATTTTATAGAAAGGGAATCATATTGTGTGTACTCTTCTGAGTTTATGGTGCTCAGTAAGCTTGTATTTGTTAAGATTCATCCCTGTTGTGGTGTGTGTTTTGTTCTTTGGGGTTTCCTAAATTGGGATTATGTTAGGGGTTGCAAACTAATTCACCAAGACTTTGTAACATTGAATCTTCCAGGCTCACAACCTTCTATGCCCTTCCATTTGTTTAGTATTTTTGTTTGCTTGTGTCCTTTGATAGCTCTTTAAGGTTTTCGTCATGTGGATATCTTCTCTAATACTTTGACCAGTGTTCCCAGACCACATGAAATAATGATTTTGATAATGGACATCCTAAATTTACCACCTTTAATGGGTACCCTTTAGGGGATGAATCATCTTTGTATTCCTGGAATGAATCTCCCTTTGGTTTTTATGTGTTGCTGCATTCACTTTGCTAATATTTCATTTGGATTTTTGCATGAATATTCATACTCATGATTGGGTATAGTTATGACATTTTATTTGATTTTTGGAATGTATGTTATGTTATCTTCATGTAAAGGATTTGGAAATGTCTTTCTTCTTTTTCAGTGTTCTGAAACAGTTTAAATTACACTGGAATTACCTGTATCATAAAAGTTTATGTACAAATCTGCTTTGCAAGAGTTTGGGTCTAGTGCTTCTTGAATGTGTACCATTTTTATAATAGTCTCTATTTCTTCCATAAGGTTATTGTTTGCTTTAGATTTTCTCTCTTCTGGGGTGAGATTTGGTAATTTAAGTTTTCTAGATAATTACCCATTTCACCTAGGTTCCCACATTTATTTACATACTCTGTAGCAAAGTATTCTCTTATGATTATTTAAATTTCTTTCTTTTCTATTGTTTTCTCCTTTTTGCCTATTTATGCTTTCTACCTTTGCTTCTGTTCAGATGAGCTACTGATTTATCTATTTTATTGCCCTTCCCCTAACAAAACTTTTGTGTTTTTGTATTTATTAGTTCTATTGTTTTTCTTTTTTCTTTTTTTTTTTTTTTTTTGCGGTAGGCGGGCCTCTCACTGTTGTGGCCTCTCCCCCTGCAGAGCACAGGCTCCGGACGCGCAGGCTCAGCAGCCATGGCTCACGGGCCCAGCCGCTCCGCGGCACGTGGGATCTTCCCAGACCGGGGCACGAACCCGTGTCCCCTGCATCGGCAGGCGGACTCTCAACCACTGCGCCACCAGGGAAGCCCTGTTTTTCTTTTTTCTAATGATTAATCTCTGCATTTATACTCATTACTATTTTCCATCTGCTTTCCTTGGGTTTGTTGTTGTTATTCTTTTCCTTGGGTTCAATGCTTAATTTATTTGCATTGTTTCTTGTATTAATTAGGGTAGGCTAAGCTGCAGTAGCAAATGGATCCCCCATTTTGGTAACAACACAATAGAAATTAATTTATTTCTATTGTAATTTATTTTCAAGTAAGAAGCAGGCATTTAGGCTGGTGAATCAGCTACGCCATGCTGAGGCCATTCAGGGCCCTGGTGTTCTGCTTTGAAATCATTCAGTTATTTTTTGCTAAATGGAACCGGGAACAGTCAATGTGCACACACATTCTTTCTTTTTTTCTTTCCCAATTTTTTTCTCCGGAGTCATAGGCTCAGTAGCTGTTGGTAGGTCATCTGAGTCCCTGAAGAGGACACTTTTACCAAATAATTTAATGCTGCATAACTTGGGTCTCCATCTTTCCAGCCTGCAAGATGTTTCCTTGCTCCTCACTTGCTCAACAGCTGCTAAGCCAATGCCAACTATTTTAGGTTTTATTACATTTGTACACTATTTCAAGGTAATAATTTCTGTGTTAGGGTAGGTTGTGCTGCAGTAACAAGTAAACTCCCAAAATTTAGTCACTTCACAGAATAAAAATGTATATCTTGCTTATTAAAAGAATAACTGGACAGGAATTCTTGCGTTATGCAGTTGTGTTTACAGCAGATATAAGAATAGAGGGGTTATAAACAAAAATATATTTCCCTGGTGGTGCAGTGGTTGAGAGTCTGCCTGCCGATGCAGGGGACACGGGTTCGTGTCCTGGTCTGGGGAGATCCCACATGCCGCGGAGCGGCTGGGCCCGTGGGCCATGGCCGCTGAGCCTGTGCGTCCGGAGCCTGTGCTCCGCAACGGGAGAGGCCACAACAGTGAGAGGCCCGCGTACCGCAAAAAAAAAAAAAAAAAAAAAAAAAAAAAAAAAATATATATATATATATATATATATATATTTGTACTTTTTTATATGTACTTGCATAGTTACCTTTACGGGGTGCTCGTTATTGCTTTGTGTGGATTGGAGTTATTGTCTAGTGTCGTTTAATTTCAGCATAAAGAAACCCTTTTATCTTTTCATAGGGTTCTGTAGGGTGGGTCACTGAGCTTGGGATGGAGGAAGGGTGAGAATAGCCCCTGTTAAAATGTCACAGACCCTACTGTCTTACCTAAGTTCAATAGTTCCTCTTGGATGGATGATTTGCAGTTCAATCTATGGCTTTGGTTAATTTTTAGGGTTATGAAATGATTGTTCTTAGTTGCTCTCCCTGTATTTTCATTGCTTTTGTGGGAGAGTGAGTTCACCAAGGTCCTGCTCTGATTGGAGAAGTCAGTTGCCCTAGGATCTATCTTAATGTTCATTTTTTTTTGTCATTTTGGGGATAGGGGCATGATGCACCCTTTTAATGTTTAGGTAAAGTCCTCTTTTATTCCTGAAAAGTTTTAAAATTAGATTTTAGAATATACTTTGGGTCCTATTTCTATTCTGTTCTTCAGGGACACTAATTTGTATATAAGGTTAAAAAATTGTTTTAGATTAAATAAAGGCCACAGTGGCCTTCAGAAGACATGAACAAACTAATCAGGTGAAAGAAGAAGTGTCATTTTGGAGGCAAGCTTTCCAGAGTATTGAATTCACCCTTGTTTAAAGTCTTTTCTTGCTTTGCTGTGTCAGCCACGGGCTCTATTTTACTGCATCTGATGCAGCGCTCTGGTGCCACCTAGTGCTACAAATGAGTAAAGGCCACTCTGCTTTTTTCCTTCACTTTTTTCAACAGTAACAATAATAACTGGTGTTTTCTACTTCAAACTTGACTGTTTGAGTTATAATATGCAGTTAAAAGAACCAAAAATGTGTTTTACATTATATGTTTACTCTTAGGCAGAATGAGTCATATTTGGGAAAATCTCAAATGATCTTGGAGTGAAGGGTTAGTATTCTATTCATTAGGAATTTTTCCTAAATGCAGTCTTGTCCTTATTTCCATACTTCTTCATGCCTACTGACTGAGGATGAGCCTATCTTTTCTCTGCTCTCTCCAAATTCTTTATGGATGCTCTATGAAATCCCTCCATCATTATAAATAATCTCTGCTTCCCCTCTGACTCCTACACGAAGGACCTACCCTACTCCTACACTCCTCTGTACTCCTTCTCCACGTGTGTCCTCCACGTCCTGACGTTATCCTCTCTACTGTATAATTCTACCTCCATTAGAAATACCTTACTTTAGGACTTTCCTGGTGGCCCAGTGGTTAAGAATCCGCCTGCCAATTCAGGGGACACGGGTTCGAGCCCTGGTCCGGGAAGATCCCACATGCCGTAGAGCAACTAAGCCCGTGCGCCACAACTACTGAGCCTGCACTTTAGAACCTGCGAGCCACAACTACTGAGCCCACATGCCACAACTACTGAAGCCCACGTGCCTAGAGCCTGTGCTCCACAACAAGAGAAGCCACCGCAATGAAAAGCCTGCGCACCGCAATGAAGAGAAGTCCCCGCTCATCGCAACTAGAGAAAGCCCGCGTGCAGCAACAAAGACCCAAGGCAGCCAAAGATAAATAAATAAAATAAATAAATTAAAAAATAAAGAAATACCTTACTTTATATTTCTGACCTCTTTAAAAAAAAAGCTTTACAGGTTTATGACTTTCAAGGTAATATAAAAAGTTTCAATAATAAAACATAATCAATCCAAAAGAAGCCAAGAAAGAGATGAAGAAAGAGGCAGCCACTCCTGATTGGTAGGTGGCAGGTTTAAGAAGCAAGAGAACTTACATACGAGGCTTGTCTTGGGTGGCCACAAGACAGGTAGATCTCCACGCCTGCCCACCAGAAACTTAAAGAGTTAATATAGAGGCCTTAATGGGGCTCAGTCAGGCATACAGTCCATATGGTCTCAACCACACATTACTCTCTCAAGGCTGCATCCTTGAAGTGGCTCCTAGCATAGGGATGGTGGGCAGGACGTACCTTCCAGCAGTATGCCTTCCATATGGGCATCTCCAAGAGGAAACATATATTCAATTCCATTGTAGCATACAGCACATTTAATTGCAAGTCTTTGTTGATTTGCCTGTCTCCCCTTGTAGTCTGCGAACTCCTTCATGGTAGTGACTATATATTTTTTATATTTGCTTTCTCTCCTTCAACAAAATGCCTGGCACACAGAAGGTGCTCAATAAATATTCCAATGAATCAGGCATGAATAAAGGATGAATGAATAATCAGAATGAATAAAGGCACTCCTTCAGTGCAAGAATGGACCTATTTCTTCTGGACCCAAGCACATGAGAGTAATCCTTTAATGTGGGTCTTTTCTGTGGAGTTGATCGATCGATTGATTTATTGATTCATTAAACATGTATAGAGTGCCTGGTAGGTTTCAAGAGATGAGCCCATATAAAAAGAAGCATCCTCTGTACCTTTGAGAAGATGATTCTTTCAGTACAGAGAGCAGTGTTATTATATTTTGGTTAGTCATTCCTGCAGATGAGTGCTGAGTAGATTAAAGAGTGGTTAAAGCTGAAGGCTTACACACCAGCATGACACTGGACTTCCACGTCCCAGACCTGCTCCTCAGGATGGCCCTCCCCTTGTTTCATTTCCACATAAGGAGGCTTCTGCCTTTACTGGGCCTGCCTAAGGCGGCCAAGAGCAAAAGCTGCTGCAGACCAGAGCATGGCCGGGGCATATACAGCTGCACATATCAGGTGAGGTAAGCATGATGCAGAAAAGGCATGTTTGGGGATCATGGCATCTTTCTCATCCTCGTTCTTCCCCAAAGGCCCTAACTCACACAAGGCTTATGCTGCTCATACCTAAGGAAGACGTGTTCCCTTTTATCTCCACGTGTCCCAAAGCCTGCTCTCTGCAACCACATGAAGCTCATTTACTTTAGGTTATCAGTTACTAGTAATGAGAGCTTCCTTTCCTCATTCTAAGAAAGCAAGTTCTTCTTTATTTCTTCCCTGTCGAAAACCTGCTTTCAGAAGAGAATCTGAAATTTCTCTACTATAAAAGCTTAAAAATTATTAGTTCAGTGATACCTTCTAGTGGGTCTTCCTATCTCAACAGTATACCCAATTGATGCCTGGGATTATGTTCTAGGAAATATATAAAAAGGCAGGTAGCCTAACTGAGGGTCCTGAAATTATTCCCTAAAGGTGGTTATTTTCGTTACTGCCAGGGTGGACAACAGCAGGGAGGAGGAGAAAAGGTCAGGGAGGGAAAAAGATCAGGGTCAAGGGCGCAGGTAGAGGTTAGCTAGTAGAACGTCTGGGGTCAGAGGTCAGTTAAGGAGAATTAAGCTGTGCAGGCAGTGCTCAGGGCAAGAAATTACATTGAGGGAAGTGTGACAGGAGCTGGAGTTACATAACTATTTTGGTGCAGGCTGCAAAAAAAGGCAAAGGCAAAGGACCATGTCCTGGTTTGTCTCTTCTGCACGAGAACACCTTTGATTTTTAAGCTTTCCACGTTCCCTAATAGGAGGATGAGGTGAAAAGGTAGGGGGGAGCTGCCAGAGGTAAAAGAAGAGGCTGGAGGGACTCAGAAATTCTTCTCACCCTCGCGCCCCCCTCGCCGCCCTCCACCAAGGAAGGCCGAGGGAGTGACTCTAGGCGGGCGCTGGGAGGAGCCTCTGGAGCATCCTCCCAGCAGCCGCCTCTGAGCATCATGGGAAAATCCTTCCTCCCTCGGACATGGCGTCCACCTGTCCGGCGGCAGCAGCCGGCTCCGGCGCCGCGGTTCGCGGGTGCGGGCAGAGGAGCAGTTGGAGCTTCGGTCGTGGGGCGGAAGGAGCTGGAGGGGGCGGCGGCAGCGGCGGCGGCGGCGGCGGTGACGCCGCGCGAGGGCCCGCGTGTTAAAGCTGAGGGCGTCCGGGCGGCGGACGGCTGGCAGCGGGCCGCGCGGCGCGCGCCGGCCCCGGGACGCAGGCATGGCGTCCCGGGTGCTGCAGCTGCTTCGGCAGGGCGTGTGGGCCGCGCTCACCGGGGGCTGGTACCACGACCCGGATCAGAGCAAGTTCACTAACAGCTGCCACCTCTACCTGTGGCTGTTTTTGCTGCTGCTGCCCCTGGCTCTGCACCTGGTGAGTGGCGGCGTTCAAGCCCTGGGGAAACCTCCGAGTCTGCCTCGGGATGGAAAGGATTGGCAGTGATTCCCTAAGAGGAGGGATGGGGAAGGTCTTCAGGAATTTGGGAGAGAGAAAGTAAAGGGAAAGGAGAAGGGGCTCTCCGGCAGGAAAAAGAAGTAGGAAGGACTTTGGGGGCTCTGGGACTCATTAATAGTTGATGCCAGGGCTTTCCTGGTGGCGCAGTGGTTGAGAGTCCGCCTGCCGATGCAGGGGACACGGGTTCGTGCCCTGGTCCGGGAAGATCCCACATGCCGCGGAGCGGCTGGGCCCGTGAGCCATGGGCGCTGAGCCTGCGCGTCCGGAGCCTGTGCTCCGCAACGGGAGAGGCCGCAACAGTGAGAGGCCCGCGTACCGCAAAAAAAAAAAAAAAAAAAAAAAAAAAAAAAAAAAAGAATTGATGCCAGCTGTTCCGCTGAGTCAGACTCTGCGTGTCGCTGTGGAAGGTTGAACCTGTTTTGTATGTGAACAGTCCCAGGCCCCTCGGCTGGGTACCTTGTGGTAATGTTTGGTAGAAGCTGCTGTGCATGATAGCCAAAAGGCAAAAATGAAATGTTAAAAGCAAACCTGTTTCCGTTGTTGATCTTTTACCCCCTTTCCTCCTTTCTTGTTTTGCTTTGGGAAGGCAGTTACTCAATTTGCAATTTCCACATCACTGTGTAAAGAAATCTGTAGAAAAATGTAATGATGGAAAAATCTAATGTAATTTATTTGACCCTTAGTGAGGTTACACAGTTGAGTGCTTGCTGAGTAGCTACACAGATGACCTTCTAAGGTAAACAAACCTTATTGAAACAATGTTTAACCTTATTTGAGAAGCTCTACAAGCAGGGTGCTCCATGTCATATTAAATGTTAAGAATCTAATTTTGATATGTCTATTGAAGGTCTTTATTCCTAAAACGTAATTTGATCATGTTCTCCACAGCAGAAATCTTCAGTGAGTTTGCATGGCTGACAGAGTCCCAGTTTGACATTAGAAGTTGTCTGTGATTTGGATCCCATGTATTGTTTTTCTGGTAGTTTAGCCACAGGATCAGAATTCCGGCTCTGAAGTCAGGCTGCCTGCGTTAAATTTTGGGTTCACCTCTTACCAGTTCTCTGACCTTGGGCAAGTTACTTTGACCTTATCTGATTTTTAAAATTTTCTTACCTGTGAAATGAGAAAAACACTAGGACCAGATGTGAAGTGTTGTTTTGGGGATCAAATAAGCACCTAAAGCTATCCATCTTTCTGGCTTGACCTGGGATTGGACTCAGACCTGGTGTAAATTTCCATTTTGGTACTTACTAGCTGTTTGACCTGATAGTTGACCTATCTAAATCTTCCTTTTGTCATCCTTAAAATAGATGTGATAATGACCATTTCATGGGAAAAATAAGTAAATTTCATGTAAAAAGCACTTCATACAGCGGCTAATCCATAGAGACCCTTTAATAAATGGTTTCTTTTTAATAAATGTTAAGTTTCCTCTTCTTCTGGGACCTTGTTCATCCTGTTTCCTTAGCCTATAGGGCCCAGTGTTTTCTCTTTGTTTAGAGGGGCAGCGCAGCAGAGAGTTGAGGAACACAAGCTTGGGTTCAGTCCTGGTTCTTCTGCTTACTGGTTGTGTGAGCTCAAGCAAGCTTGAGCTTTCTGGCGTGTAAAGCAGGGCTAAGGGTACCTGCCTTATAGGGTGCATAGGAGGATTGAATGAATTAATGAATAGAGAACTGAATGAATTAATGAACAGTTGATTGAATGAATGCATGAAAGTACTTCTCAGTACTGACTTTATTTTTTCCCCATCATTCACTTGCCAAAATCTAAAGCCCACTGGAAAGGCCATCTCTGTCTAGGCTTCCCTGATCCCACTTATCTAGAATTAATCTCTCTTCTCTCTTGCCCTAATACCATTCTGTTTTTCATGTCAGTACTATGGCACGTTTTGAATTCTGTACTTCGTTGTTGGAACATGTATTTACCTCTGCTCCTGGGTCGTGAGCTTTTTGATTTTTTGAGGACATGGTTTTTGATTTTGTTGATTCATCTTGGTTTTCCTTGTTGTACCTAGCAAAGTGCCCTGCATTTAGCTCACAATGATCTCACACATAATAAACTGGTAGAAATAAAATCAACCTGCCTGTCTTTCTCTTCCAACCAGCATTAGGTTGTCTACCTCACAACATATTTTGAGTATTTCCTGATAATGATCTAATCCCACTCCTCAGCAACAACCCGAGTAACTTTTAATGTATATCCCTGCAGATGTTTTTTTATGAGTACGGGCTCATTTTTACATAACTCCTTTTAAGATTTGATGTACACGTATGCTCAGAACCCTTAATTTCTGCCTAATTATGCTTCATTGAGTAGCTTGATTTCTACTTTATATTTGTAAATAGGAAATTGTCCTTAGTTAAGTTCCTCTTTAATGATATTTCAAAATAATTTTTGGCTAAATCTCAGGAGTTTAGAAAGCAAAAAACTGATACCTTAAATACTTTAATGCTTACATCAAACCAGTTATACTAAAATTTCTATATTTTTATGCCAGTGTGCTTTTAACGATTACAGAGCCATTTTATGTGAGTGCATTTATTACATGGCTGCTTTTTAATATATAGCCTATCTTATTGAAAAAAATGCAGGTAGTCCTTTTCTTGCTCTGGTCTTCCGGTCTCTGAAAATAACCTTAGAAATAAAAGACCCTTCTTCTCCAATGCAGGGTTCTGTTCTCTGGGTTTTGATGCCTAAATATATTTTTCTGCACTTCAGTGCTGCCTGTGATTTTTAACATCTTTCTCAGTTTGTTCCACTTATGAGAACTTGGTCCAAAAAGATCCCTGGCTGCTTGCTGAAGTTCTGTTATTTAAGGGGCCCTGAACTTTTCTGGGTTTTGCACAATTTGATTAAACATGTTTAATCAAGGCAGTTCCACTGCAGGGAGAATCCACCCTTTTATTTAATGGGGACCTTGAATATGTAAATTAAAATTTTATTATTAATTATTGAGGCAAACTGATCTCTAAGCCCCCGCATTTACTTAGGTCTGGTTGGAAAATAAGTTATTTATTAGCATTTATAAGCTATATATTTTCGAGAAATGCTCAAAAGTACATACCTAAAAACATTAGGTCTATTTAGATAATTTGGAAAGAGTTTTACTTTGTTTTATTATCAGTCTACTTAAAAAAATTTATTTATTTACTTGGTTGCGCTGGGTCTTAGTTGCAGCAGGCGGGCTGCTTGGTTGTGGCAGGCGGGCCTCTTAGTTGTAGCTCACTGGCTTCTTAGTTGCAGCATGCATGTGAGATCTAGTTCCCGGACCAGGGATCAAACGTGGCCCCTCCTGCATTGGGAGCGCAGAGTCTTAACCACTGTACCACCAGGGAAGTCCCATATCAGCCTACTTTTAATTTGGATCAACTGGAAGATGCATTTGTCATTAGAGATGTTTAACCTTTCATTTATTACACATGTTCATGTACTTATTATTTTGAGATAACCAACAGAGATTCATGTAGAGCTTTAGGACAGGAGCATCCCGGGCATGATTCTGACCCTTAAGAAGTTGTGACAGCACCAGGCTAGTGTCAAAAGATGTCCCTGCTCTACTGCCTATCAATTGTGTGATCTTGTGGAAATATCTTCACTTCTCTGGGCCTCAGTTTTCTCATCTGCAAAATGGGGATAGCGAGCTTCGCTTTATAGATTTAAGCAACTGAGATCCAGAGGGAGTGGGTTATTTGCTCAAGGCCATCTAAGTAAGAGTAGTGATATTCAGAATTTTAGCTGAGGTCCTGGCGTCTCCAGGTCTGTGGCCTTGTCAGAGCACTGCGCTGCTGACCTGCTGTGCATGAGGGCATCTGAACTCCCTGAAACAGTGACCCCTCATCAAGGGAAGTTCTGATCATCCTGGTGGTAGTAAGGTCAACCTGAGTAGTGGAAAAAATGGGGTGGAGCCTTCACATTCTTCAAGACCCCGTGCGGGGCAACGTTATAAATGATTTTCACACGGAAAACCTGTCCTTTATTTTATGGCTGTAGCTTTTTGTTTCCTCTGATTTTCTTGTGTGTTAGCCAGACTTGCTGTGTTTCCAGTTCTGCTTTTTAATTTATCCTTGGAGACTTTTTTGATAAGAACCACATCATTTCTAATTGCTATAATTATAATGAAATGGGATTACCTGTCATGGGGCCGCGTAGCGCCAGATATACAGTGGGTGCTCTGCACGCACTAGCTGTCATTGTCACACCTAGTTGGTGACTCTTTATCACGGTCTGTGGCCACTCACCATTTGGGTACGTGAATATTTTTCTTTAGGTCTTGTATGTCTTTGGCCACCCCTTTTTTCACTCCTACTTCTAACATAGAAGATGAGTTTATGTGAATTATGGAAAGGTGGTCTGTCCAAAACCCTTTCCAAAAAGGTGGTCTGTCCAAACCCTTTCCTGGCTCAGGACCTGGGGACTGGAGTTCAGCCACCATTTGACCCTGTCAGCTGGAGGCCTTTGTGCAGGATGCAACCTGCATAACCTGACACAGCAGGCCTGGCTGGTCTGTTTGATTGTTGTTACTTTGTTGGACTGCTTGGTACATTGCTGGTCCCAAAAGCGTATCTCTCACCCTGGTCAATCCTAGCACTCATATTCAGCTTCTTCCTAAGAAAGGCTTTTTCTGCTGTTGAATCTCATGGTCTATACTTTGTCTCCTTTGATTCCTAGAAGCTTATTGTCTGGTCCTTCTACTTGTGGGGACCTTATTTCTTCTCACATTGAGATGCATGATACTCCCCACTTTCCCATAAGCCACTTGAATGTCTGAATTTCCTTCCTCCTTCCCTCATCTGTCTGAAACAGAGTGGGGTCGAAGTGTAAGGGCTGCAGCTAAGGGATGCTTGAAGGCATTCTTCCCTGGGCTGTGGGCTTCCAGACTCGGGCTGAATGCCATCCCATGCGGTTGTCTTAAAATTTTTACTGCTGCAGTTGGTTGTTTGGACTGTGTGTATGAAGGGCTTGGCTCCATGGGACTTTGCTTTTCTGGTGAAGGCACTTTCACCAGGGATATCCCCCTCCCTAGGGCATTCTAGGGCAGTCGTCTTCACTCTTTTCAATATGGCCTTTCTTGAGTGATGTTGCCACCCTCCTGCAAAATTCCTTCTGCTTCTCCTCATCTTCTGCCGTTTAGACACATGGTTGTCTGCCAGCCAGTTGTGTTTTTTGTCTGTGACAAAAGAACCGGTACCTGCCTTGTTCTTTGGGAACAAGTTCTTTCGGAACAAGTTCCGCAGCACTCTCCAAAAAGAGTACCCTTTCCCCCTTTCCTTTCCGTTCTCATATTGCAAGTTCATGACTAATTTTCTGGTGGTTAAATTTATGTCTCTGACCTCACTGGCACTTCCCTTAATTTCTCCCAGTTAGTGACTAGTTTTATTTGGATGCTGCTCTCCTTAGATATACTGTTATTTTTCCAATCGTAATGTCTAATACTTTATTTAATAGGCTTGGTGTGATTTATTTATTTACTTAAATTTTTTAAAAAAATTGAAATATAGTTGTTTCATGTTTTGGCTGTTGTGAAGAGTGCTGCTGTGAACATAGGGGTGCATGTATCTTTTTGAATTATAGTTTTGTCTGGGTATATTCCCAGGAGTGGGATTGCTGGATGGTATGATTTATTTTATATGGAAGGTGATACTTATCAGGTGATTATTGTTTTCTAATTTTAACCATTTGGTCTCTCAGATGATTCCTTTTACAAGCCACCCAACTTTACTCCCATTTTAGCTACTCTAATCTCTTTTCAACGTCCCATGAAAGTAAAAAATGGACTAGCTCTTAATGGTATTCAGATTTTTACCTTTTCTTCTGATGGATTTTCCCCTTTAACATCATCATTATTATTCATTATTATTATTATTACAGGTAATAATAACAGCCAACACTCACTGAGCACAGATAGACTGGCACTGTTAAAAGAGCTTGGCATGAACTAAAGCATATCTTCCTCACAGTAACCCAGAGAGGCACTGTCATTATTCCCATTTTACAGTTGATGAAACTGGCATGGAGAGGTTGGGTAAGAACCTTCAGGATCCATGGCTAGTCGTGACCTAACCAGAATTAGAGGCCAAGCAGTTGGAGCTGGTACCCCCTTGGCCATTCCATATTGAATACAGGTAATTTCACAATAGGACCATCTATTTTCTGCACATGGGCATGAAGAGATCCAGAAACTGAACAGGTGCAAAGAAGTATGTAGGAAAAGTTAACTTTCCTCCCACACTTGTCTCTAGTACCTCATTCAAGAGGCAACCTCCACACACAGTCTCTTGTGTGTTCTTCCAGTGATATTTTATACACATGTGAATGGAAGTGTGATGTGGAGCTGCTAGGTTTAATCCCAAAGCAGCCATCTTTGTCATCCACTGTCCCTTTCAATTTGCTCTGTAGAGGAGTTCTTTCTCTACTCTTAGATAAAAATGTGCAAGCCCCAGGACTTCAGGTCACAGGTAATACAAAGTCTTCTAGTTGCTTTAAGTAACAAAGCACAGACTTGACTGGGATTTCAGAATGTCTGTTTCCATATGGTGATCCAAGCAGGAAGGGGTATGAGGATGGCATGGTCTTTTTTCACTCTTTTCCCTCACACACTGGCTAATGTTCTGATGCCTTTGGCCTTGAAGAACAGGAAAGTGCTTTGTTGACAGGCACGGTGGTAAGCTGGCTCCCGGCTCTTGAAGCATGGCTCACGTTCCCAGCTGACTCCCTCTGGTGAGGTCCTTCCACGTGTCCTGCAGAGACCCTGTTCTCTTTTCCAGGGCTCTCCCACCCACAGTGTCTTGGAGGAGGGCTGCTGCCTCTCTATCCCACCTGGTTGCTTATTCCTTTCATAGTTCCTTGGCATGTGGTGGTCCACCCCAGCTTTCCTCTGCTCCAGCGCCCTTTTGGACCTCTAAAGCGAACTCCTGGGATGTTTGTGCACACGGTCCATGCAAACACTCACATATTCTGTCCCCGAACAGACTCTGGGAGAACAGGTCAACCCCAACATAGCAACTTCTCCTTCATCCCTCCATCCGAGCAGCTAGCCAGCCAGTCTCTCATCTTTTAGCTCTTCTGGGAAGAACCAGACATCAGACTCCCTGCCCAAATTGTCGGGGACCCCTAATAAGTCTTTGAGTGGCCCCACTGAAGCCTTCCTCTCGACTATGGGGGAGAGAGACACAGGGCTCACTGAACACCATGGCCCCCTCCAACAGTTTTCACAGGTCCTCTCATTCTGGACTCTTATTACATCCTCGCTTTTGGTGAGGGATTTTAGGGTCATCTCACTCGTTGTCATAACCCATGTAGAAGTTTCTGGATGTGGTTTGTCCCAGAAGTTGCACTGAAATCTAATATCTATCCCACATTGGCTCTTTGGTCAACACTTTCAGTTGACTATTTTGTTGTATATGTATGCAACCATGTATCTGTACATATCCTTGTTTTTTCCACTTTACCTTTTCTACTTTTTCTTGGAGAGCATTACATAAAGGTCTTCTTCATTATTTATTTATTTATTAAAAAATTTTATTTATTTGTTTATTTATTTTTGGCTGTGTTGGGTCTTCGTTTCTGCGTGAGGGCTTTCTCTAGTTGCGGCGAGCGGGGGCCACTCTTCATCGCGGTGCGCGGGCCTCTCACTGTCGCGGCCTCTCCTGTTGCAGAGCACAGGCTCCAGACGCGCAGGCTCAGTAGTTGTGGTGCATGGGCCTAGTTGCTCCGTGGCATGTGGGATCTTCCCAGACCAGTGCTCGAACCCGTGTCCCCTGCATTGGCAGGCAGATTCTCAACCACTGCGCCACCAGGGAAGCCCCTTCTTCATTATTTTTAAGGTCAGCATGGTATTCCACTTTGTGAGTAAAGGGTGATTTATTTCACCTGTCTCCTTGAAGAATATTTAAGTTTTTCAGATGATTTTAAACCTAATGCTAATATTTGGCTATTTGAATTGTTTCATGCAGTATTTGAACACATATATATCAGTCAGGATATGCTGATTTGTGCTGATATAACAAATAGCCTCAGAATCTCCTTGGTTTTACCAAGTTTATTTATTTTTTATTCATATTATGTGTCCAACATGGTTAGTGGGGAAGGGGAGGATGGTTAGCAGGGGGTCCTGCTCATCACAGGCATGTAGGTATCTAGGCTGATAGAACCCCCAGTTCTGGCTCATGGGCCCAGCCGCTCCACGGCATGTGGGATCTTCCCGGACCGGGGCACGAGCCCATGTCCCCTGCATCAGCAGGCGGACTCTCAACCACCGTGCCACCAGGGAAGCCCCCCAATTTTTATTTTTGAAAAATTTCTAGTCTACAGAGAAGTTGCAAATATAACACAATGAATACCGTATACTCTTCACTTCGATTCACCAGTTCTTAATGTTTTGCCACATTTGCCATGTCACTCTCTTATATATTTATACATTTAAAATTTTGCTGAATCCTTTGAGAATAAATTACAAACATCAAGACACTTTTCCCCTAGAAACTTCATCAGGTGTCTCTTAAGGAGAAGGACGTTCTCCCACATAATCATCGCACTCAAAAAATGAACATTGATGTAATGCTATTGTCTAATACATAGTTCTCATGCAGATTTCCCCAGTTATGCTAATGATGTCCAGCGTAGCTGAGCTTTTTGTTTTGTTTTTCTGGATCTAAGATTCAATCGAGGATCATGCACTGCTTTTAGTTGTCATGTCTCTGAATTGTCCTTTATTCTAGAACACGTTCTTCAAGTTTTTTTTTTCTTTTGTGGCAATAAAAGTTGTTTTGCAGAATGTCCCACAATTTGGATTTTTTTATTGTATCCTTGAGATTAGGTGTCTGATTATGCATTTTTTGGCATGAATACTACCTGAGTGATGTGTCTTTGTCCTGTATCACATCAGAGGCACCCAATGTCATTCCCCCTTTGGTGGTGCCAATAAGTTTGGTCATTGGTCAAGGTGGTGTTGGCCAGATTTCTCTGTTGTAAAGGTACCTCATTTCCTCTTGTATTTAACAAATAATCTGGGAGGGGAAACCTGGAGACTGTACATGTTATTGTATTCCCCCAAAATTTTTACTCATGGTTGTACCAAAAATTGATGATGCTTACCTAAAATAATTACCAAAATGATGGCTGAAAAATGGTGATTTTCTATTTATTCATAGGTATTCTTCTGTGAAGAAAAGCTGTCCTTTTCCCCCTGCCTTGTAGTTTTGTTGTGTTTGTTAGTGTGGTCTCATAGATTCTTTTTTTTTTTTTATTCAGTGGATATTATTCATTCCTATCATCATTCTTTTTTTTTTTTAATTTAAATATTTAATTTATGTCCAAACCAGATTTTTAAAAATAGAAGTATAGTTGATTTACAATTTTATTTTAGTTTCAGGTGTACAGTGTAGTGATTCAGTATTTTTACAGATTATATTCCATTAAAAGTTACTACAAAATAATGGCTGTAATTCCCTATGCCGTACAATATATCCTTGTTGCTTATCTATTTTACACATAGTTGTTTGTATCTCTTAATCCCCTACCCTTAACTTGCCCCTTCCCTTCCCTCTCCCTACTGGTAGCCACTAGTTTGTTCTCTATGTCTGTGAGTTTGTTTCTGCTTTGCTATATACATTCGTTTTATTTTTCAGATTCCACATAAAATGATATACAGTATTTGTCTTTCTTTGTCTGACTTATTTCACTAAGCGTAGTACACTTTAGGTCCATCTACCTTATTGCAAATGGCAGAATTTCACTTTTTTATGGCTAATATTCCATTATACACCCCCCCCCCCCACATCTTCTTTATTCATTTATCCGTTGATGGACATTTAGATTGCTTCTGTATCTTGGCTATTGTAAACAGTGCTGCTATGAACATTAGACTGCATATATCTTTTCAAGTTGTTTTTTTCAGATATATACCCAGGAATTGAATTGCTGGATCATATGGTAGTTCTATTTTTAGTTTTTTGAGGAACCTTCATACTGTTTTCCATAGTGGATGCATGAATTTACATTTTCACCAACAGTGTACAACAGTTCCCTTTTCTCCACATCCTCTCCAGCATTTGTTATTTGTGGACTTTTTGATGATGGTCATTCTGACAGGTAATCTCTTTATGGTTTTAATTTGTGTTTCTCTAATAAGTAGCAATGACGAGCATCTTTTCATGTGCCTGTTGGCCATCTGTATATCTTCTTTGGAAAAGTGTCTATTTAGGTCTTCTGCCCATTTTTTGATTGGATTGTTTGTTTGTTTGTTTTTTGATATTGAATTGTATGAGCTGTTTGTATATTTTGGATATTAACCCCTTGTCAGTCACATTGTTTTCAAATATTTTCTCCCATCCTGTAGGTTGTCTTTTTGTTTTGACGGTGGTTTCTTTTGCTGTGCAGAAGCCTTTAAGTTTAATTTCATCCCATTTGTTTATTTTTGCTTTTATTTCTTTTGCCTTAGGAGACAGATCCAAAAAATATTGCCACTATTTATGTCAAAGAGTGGTCTGCATATATTTTCTTCCAGGAATTTTATGGTTTCAGGTCTTACACTTAGGTTTTTAATCCACTTTGAGTTTTTTGTTTGTTTGTTTGTTTTGTTTTTTTTTGTTTTTGTTTCATTATTTTTTGGCTGCACCATGTGGCTGGTGGGATCTCAGTTCCCCTGCCAGGGATTGAACTGGGCCACATCAGTGAAAGCCCGGAATCCTAACCACTAGCCCACCAGGGAACTCCCCATTTGGGGTTTATTTTCACATATGGTGTGAGGAAATGTTCTAATCTCATTCTTAGAACATTTAGCTGTCCAGTTTTCTCAGCAGAAGAGACTGTCTTTTCTCCATTATGTATTCTTTCCTTTTTTGTCATAGTTCAAGTGTGTAGGTTTACTTCTGGGCTCTCTATTCTGTTCCATCGATCTATGTGTCTGTTTTTGTGCCAGTACCATGCTGTTTTGATTACTGCAGCTTTGTAGTATAGTCTAAAGCCAGGGAGTGTGATACCTCCAGCTTTGCTCTTTTTTCTCAACATTGCTTTGGCAATTTGGGGTTTTCATGGTTCCATATGAATTTTAGGATTATCTGTTGTAGTTCTGTGAAAAATGTCATGGGTATTTTGATAAGAATTGCATGAAATCTGTTGATTGCTTTGGGTAGTATGGACATTTTCATAATATGGATTCTTCCAATCCAAGAACACAGAATATCTTTCCATTTCTTTTTATCATTTTCAAATTCCTTCATCAATATTTTATAGTTTCCAGGGTCTAGGTCTTTCACCTCCTTGGTTAAGCTTATTCTTAGGTATTTTATTCTTTTTGATGTGATTGTAAAGGGGATTGTTTCCTTAATTTCTCTTTGTGATAGTTCATTATTAGTGTATAGCAGAGCAACAGATTTCTGTACATTCATCTTGTATCCTGTAACTCTCCCCAGTCTTTTTGATATTAAGTTTACCCAAAATTTGGCAAGTGGTACCTTTTTCCAGCAGTTTTTGAGTCCTTTGGATATGTCCTCATCAGCTTTTGAGTACTTTCTTGCTTTCTAGCCCAACAAATTAGTCCACACTTAGCTTATACATTTTCTACCCCAGCCCTGGAAAAACCAGTCATTACTCTGAGGAGCCCTGATCCTTTTGGTGGGAAATGGCATTTGGAATCCAAGATTTGGGGAAGCTATAGTTATATTTATTGCTTTGGGGTTGTCTTTGCTTCTAGGCCCTTTCAGTAGACAGAGCTAGGGGAGCATATCTACCTATCTATCTAGCAGTCATCTACTGAGAGTTGTTCTGAAACCTTTATAATCTGATCCAAGTTAAAGGATTCTTCTTTTCCTTCACCTGCTCCACATTTGTATCTCCTTTTTTCCCACAGTGAGAACTCTGGTTGCCAACAATATCATTTTTTCAATCCTAAAATATACACAGGAATTACTGCTCCCATACCTCTACCAAAAGAAAATCTTTTGGTTAAGTTCAAGATTGTTTTGTGTTTTTGTTATTATTATTTTAAGAATATAGCACTAATGTGCTGTGAGAGTATTGTTTTCTAAAGTTACTTGGATTAATTATTTTAAAAAATTTTAATTGAGATATAATTGACATATAACATCACATTAGTTATGGTTTATGATATAATGATTCAATATTTGTATAGGATTAATTCCTTTTTAAAAAATGCTTATTTTATTGATTGATTATTTGTTTTATTTATTTATTTTGGCTGTGCCGGGCCTTAATTGCAGGATCTTCGTTGCGGCATGTGGACATCTTAGTTGTGGCATGCGGGATCTTTAGTTGCAGCATGAGGACTTCTTAGTTGCGGCATGCAAACTCTTAGTTGTGGCATGCATACGGGTTCCAGTTCCCTGACCAAGGATCCAACCTGGGACCTCTGCATTGGGAGTGCAGAGTCTTACCCACTGGACCATCAGGGAAGTCCCTAGGAATAATTCTTTATATTTAATTTTTGATTTGTCTTTGTTGTTATGCTATCCATTTGCTATATGGTTAGGTTCATCTGTGGGTGTTTAATTTTAGTTTTTTTTCCCTCCATCTTTATTTATTTAATAATTTTGGGAGGTATAAAACAGGTTAAAAAACACATTAAAAAGATATGCCAGTTTACTTTGTCAAAAAATGTCTCTGGCTGCTGGGCGGAAAGTAGATTTGAGAAAGAGCAGGATAGAAGTGGGAGATTCAGAGGCTGTTTTGTTGGTCCAGCCCAGAGATGATGTTGGCAGTAAAGATGGAGAAATGTGGATCTAGTTTGATAATATTTAGTGATATGTTCATTTTTGGGGTGGAGAAGTAAGGATGAAATCAAGGGTTATGCCCAGTTACCTGGTTTGAGCAGCAAGTGTTTGGGGTACCGTTGACTGAGGTGGGAAAGGGTATGTAGGAGAGGACAGTTGGTGACAAAGGATGTGAAACTAAATACCTAATTTTAGACATGTTAGCTTGGAGTTTCCTTTTAGATGTGAAAGTGGAGATGTTGACTAGGTAGTTGGATATAGGTGTGGGGAGCTTAGATAAGCAGTCTAAGCCAGAGATATGGATTGGAAAATCATCAATATAGAGATTCCATTGACTTCCAAGGGACTGAGTGAGAACGTGTAGGAAGAGAGAAGAGGTCTGAGGCCCCAGGAGCTCTAGACTCAGACGTAAGGCAAAGAGGAGGTGTGAGTGAGGCAGGGACAAAGCTAGGAGAGTGTGGCCTCTTAGAAGCAGAAAGAGGTGAGCATTTCAAGAAGTGAGCAACTGTGTTGAGGGCTGCTGAGAAAATTGGATTAAATTGTTGTCTTTAGAGACGCTGACAAGAACATTTTCAGTGGAGTGTTGGGGAGTAACAGCCAGATTGCTGTGGGTTTAAGAGGCAATGGGAGGGCCTCCCTGGTGGCGCAGCGGTTGAGAGTCCACCTGCCGATGCAGGGGACACAGGTTCGTGCCCCGGTCTGGGAAGATCCCACATGCCGCGGAGCGGCTGGGCCCGTGAGCCATGGCCGCTGAGCCTGCGCGTCTGGAGCCTGTGCTCCGCAACGGGAGAGGCCACAACAGTGAGAGGCCCGCGTACCGCAAAAAAATAAATAAATAAATAAAAAATTAAAAAAAGAGGCAATGGGAGGTGAAGGAATGAAGACAGGTTGTAAAGACAGTTATTTCATGCAGGGAGTGAGAAATAGTACAAATCCAATATCTGAAGAGAGATGTGGAGTCAAGGGAGGCTTATCCTTCCGTGAAGTTTGGAAGAATCTTGAGGTTGGGGATGTGATTTGAATTCCCCCTTGGTCCCTGGTGTGATGCTTCGTACACAGTGGATAATCAAATCACTCTTGCCATTAATGAAATCTAACTCATACGGGGATACACAATTTTGGTAGAGTATATAACAGTCTGTGGTCAGGCCCATTTCAATATACTCACCACAGTGTGGTGGCCTGGATCCAGATCATTAAAAATGGAGCTTGAAAACCACGGTGTTACTCTTAGTGTTGAATTGCCTTAAAGTTCAAATTTTGCTGTTATTTCCAAGATAACCTTTGTTTCATTACTTAGATAGCAATTATCTTTTTCTTTGTGGTATTTATTTAATAAATACAACTTTTTTCCCTACCATGGGAAACTTGGATTTAAAATGAAAAGACCATTGGCTCAAATAAAAATGATTTTACCTCATTCATTGATATTGGCTGATCTTAAATATAGAAAACAAATGTAGAAGTTTTGGGACTGTGAGGGACCTTAGGAATTTTCTATATTGGATTATGTGTATGTTTTAGTTCCTTTCTCCAAATCTTTATCATCTCAAAAGAAAATCAAGAGAGCTAACACTTATTTCCCATTGGTTTTCCTTATCTTTTGATAATTTATTCTTCCTTTCAAGACTACAACTCGATACCTAATAATCAGGGAAGAATAAAAATCCCAGAAAATAAGAAACATCCCTGGGAATCCCTGAAACAAATATTTTACCAAGAAAACAATTGTCTGGCTTATTTCATAATAATTTTTTTCTTATTATGTATTAACATTTCTGACTGTCTAGGCAAGCAATAAAAACATTTGCTCTGTAGCTCTTTATCCACCTCAGAACACCATATCTGAATTTATTGTTCCATGGTATTGATGAATGATATGTAGATAATGATGATGATGATGATGACGTTGATGGTGATGGTGATAAATGACACCAGCATTTGGGTGCTTATTAGGTACCAGAAAATGTATTAGTACAATAATTAATTAATCCTGTTAGGAACTATATTCCTGTTTCACAGAAGAAATGGACATTTATGAAGGCTAAATAACTTCCCTAAGGTTGCAAAATTGTTAAACTGAGAAAAATTTACAACATATAGACACGCATTACTATCATAAATGTTTATTTATTCACCAAGATTTTTGAGCATCTATTTGCTGGATACCAGGCTAGGTATTGAGAGTATAATGGAGAACAAGACAGACCCGGTTCCTGTCTTCATGGAACCGACCATCTTTACATGGCTCTTGTGAATAAGTAAGAATCAATAAGAAAACTATAAATACCGTGAAAAGTGACATAAATAGACAATTGACACAGAGGTATATACACACATACATATATATATCAAATATACACATGAATGATTATTTTACTAACCGTCCAAAAAGTACATATTAAAATAATGTGATTTTGGCTTATCTAGGTTACAAAGATTTGAAAGGTAGTACCTAATGAGCTTTAAATAAATAACCATTCTCAAAAATTCAGAGGGATATATGTACAAGATGAGTCACTATTTGTTATAGCAAAAGACTAGAAACAGGTATTGACTGATAGAGAACGAGTTAATGCATTATGTATGATGCATCCACATCTCAGAGTACTGTAGTTGTGAAAAAGGGAATGGGAAAGTAGACTGCTGCAGAGTGATCTTAAGTAGAAAAAAAGCAGAAGCTAAAATGAGACTAAAAATGAGGAAGGAAATAAGAAGCATGTATCTAGTTGCATTTTCTTTTCAAGAAGACACGATAAAAGGATAAATTAAAAAAAGAAACTAATCGAAAAGTAAAGGAAATGGAAAGACTGAGGGATGGCAACAAAGCTGGAAACAAGGAATGAATCTTTTTTTTTTTTAACAACTTTATTGGCGTATAATTACCGTGTTGTGTTAGTTTCTGCTGTATAACAGAGTGAATCAGCTATATGTATACATATATCCCCATATCCCCTCCCTCTTGAGCCTCCCTCCCACCCTCCCTATCCCACCCCTCTAGGTGGACACAAAGCACCGAGCTGATCTCCCTGTGCTATGCAGCCGCTTCCCACTAACTATCTGTTTTACATTTCGTAGTGTATATATGTCAGTGCTACTCTCTCGCTTTGTCACAGCTTACCCTTCCCCGTCCCGGTGTCCTCAAGTCCATTCTCTACGTCTTTGTCTTTATTCCTGTCCTGCCCCTAGGTTCATTAGAACCATTTTTTTTTAGATTCTATGTATATGTGTTAGCATACAGTATTTGTTTTTCTCTTTCTGACTTACTTCACTCTGTATGACAGACTCTAGGTCCATCCACCTCACTATAAATAACTCAATTTCATTTCTTTTATGGCTGAGTAATATTCCATTGTATATATGTGCCACATCTTCTTTATCCATTCATCTATCGATGGACACTTAGATTGTTTCCATGTCCTGGCTATTGTAAATAGTGCTGCAGTGAACATTGTGGTACATGACTCTTTTTGAATTATGGTTTTCTTAGGGTATATGCCCAGTAGTGGGATTGCTGGGTCGTATGGTAGTTCTATTTTTAGTTTTTTAAGGAACCTCCATACTGTTCTCCATAGTGGCTGTATTGATTTACATTCCCACCAACAGTGAAAGAGGGTTCCCTTTTCTCCACACCCTCTCCAGCATTTATTGTTTGTAGACTTTTTGATAATGGCCACAAGGAATGAATCTTGTTTGATAGTTTGGTGGCATACTCAAACAAAAAAGATTTCAAATGACTTTAAACACAGAGTTTCTAGGCCTACTGGGATATAACCTAAAGATGAAAAACACCACAAAAAAATCTTAAATTGTGTTTGGTTGGTTACCTGATTGTCATCAATAAGATTTTATATTATTTTTTTGAAATTATTATATATAGATAGATAAAGACAATAAGAAATTATGTTAATATTTTCAGGAATCAAGATTTCAGCAATAAGAGAAAACAGGTACAAATCAAGTCACAGAAGTTATTTAGAAACTTGTAATCTTCCATTTGAATTGGAAATACCCATCTGAAATCATGATTTATTTTTTCTAAAAAAAAAATGCATTTTTTTTTTAGCTGTGTCTATTTAACCACCTGGAAGCAATGATAACTCAATAAGGATGTACAAATCTCACACACTCAGATTCTGGTCTCTATTTTAAAAAAATTTATTTATTTATCTGGCTGTGCTGGGTCTTAGTTGTGGCAGGTGGGATCTTCGTTGCCATGTGTGGGATCTTTTTTTTTTTTTTTTTTTAGTTGCTGCAGCTGGGGTCTTTTTTAGTTGTGGCATGCGGGATCTAGTTCCCTGATCAGGGATCGAACATGGGCCCCCTGCATTGGGAGCACACAGTCAGCTCCTGGATCACCAGGGAAGTCCCAGATTTTGGTCTCTAAACACCATTTCCTTCTAAAAGGAAGTAGGGCTCTTTGGAGAAGTGGCCCATTCCAGGTCTGGGCCAGAAAATGTACAAGAGGAGCCTAAGGTCAGAGAAGCTGTTGCAGAATACAAGGACCATGTTGAAAGGCTTTGGGGGGTAAACTTGTAGATGCTGGCCCAAGATGGGTCAGTTTGAGCACCCATGAAGTTATAGCATAATGCTATGCATTTAGCAGTGGAGTGTGTCCTATAGGAAGACAAGACATTAATGCTGTCACATGGAAGCTGTACTGGATGCGAAAGGGCTCAGCTCTCCCACCTGGAGTAGCTGGTATGTCAGCAGCAAGACTTGCCCCCAGGCCTGCAACCAGTCTATGGTTAGCCCCAGGATGGGGTGGAAGGGAGGGCCTCAGTGTCTCCAACTGTGAGGAACTGGAGAAGCAGCGTTGACACCAAGGTAGAGACATATTATCCTACTCATATCCCTTGGTTATCAGAAAATCTTCCCTTCTTAGCAATCTCCACTCCCTTTGTGCAGAAGTACACCCCCTATTCCCACCAGCAGGCCCAATTCCTTAAGCCCTTTCCTTGCTCTGACTCATGAGATTGGGGCCCATGGTCCGCGTTTCCCTCATCCGGTGCGTCTCTTGGTGCTGGTCTCCTGACGTGACGTCACTGCTGCAGGATGCTCTCTCTCTCACAAGCCCCAAATTTGTCATCTCAGGAGCACTTACCAAGCAGCCAGTATGGGAGCCCCGACTCCTCACTGTGAGTCAGCGACTTCACAGTACTTCTCCCTGCACTTGGCTTTGTCAGCTCCTGAGGAAAGCACAGTTTGTCCTTGCCATTGTTTGGGAGCCTTGAAAACGTGTGTGACGGAGGTCAGGGCTCAGCAAAATTGCTGAAGCCGGGAAAGGTCATGATGCTGACTGTGGATCAGGGACTGTGGGATGTACAAGAGTAGACTCAGCCCTTGCATTCAAGAAGTTTATCTAAAAAATAGTACAAATTAACTTATTTACAAAGCAGAAAAAGACTCACAGACATAGAAAACAAACTTTCGGTTACAAAAGGGGAAAGGCTGGGGAGGGATAAATTAGGAGTATGGGATTAACATATAAACGCTACTATATATAAAATAGATAAACACACAGGAAACTCCACTTCACTGTACAGTAGAAACTAACACAACATTGTAAAACAACTATACCCCAATTAAAAAAAAAAGAAACTAATTTATAATAAAAAAAATAGATAAACAACAAGGACCTACTGTAGAGCACAGGGAACTATTCAATATCTTGTAATAACCTATAATGGAAAAGAATCTGAAAAATTAAATATATGTATATAATTTTGCTGTACACCTATAAATAACACAATATTGTAAATCAACTATACTTCAATTAAAAAAAGCTCAAAAGCGAAAAAAAAGGGTTATAATTACCATTAAGGAGAGTTCATAAAAGTGAGAGAACCTTCTATGAGTAGCACAAATCACAGCTGATTTGGGAATCAGAGCTTACCACACAGTATTCACTAAACCATTTACCCACCAACTGATCAATGAAGAATGGTAAACATAACCTGTGATGTTGCAAAGAAAGGTGTATCTTGGCTTTTCTCCTCATGTCCTTGTCATTCATTGCTTCTTTTTTTTTATCTTAATTTTTTTTTATTGTGGTAAAATACACATAAAATTAACTATGTAACCATTTTTAAGAGTACAGTTCAGTGTTATTAAATACATTCATAATACTGTGCAACCATCACTACCATCCATGTCCATAGCACTTTTTCATCTTGCAAGACTGAAATTCTATACCTATTAAAGTCAATTATCTTTTAAAGAGATTTAAACAATTTAAAAATCTTATACATTTAAGTAGGTTCCATTTCTGGTATTTTTCACTCCATGTGAGGAACCATTTTTCCATCTGGTTTCATTTTCCTTCTGACTGAAGGACTTCCTCTAACCATTCATTGTTCTTTGTGTTCTTTCCTTGGCTTCTTGCCCCTTTCTCCTTCAGCGTGGGCCTTCTCTTCAAGTGTGTCTCTGCATTTCATCATCTTCTCTTTCCCTTGAGTTAAGCTGGTCTGGTGGCTCTGCCTGTCGCATCTGTGCTGAGGGTAGGTACCTGCCCTCCTCCAGATTCCTGCTCCATGCCTGCCATTGTCCATTTTCCTGCACCACAGTCGCTGTCCAGCTTCCCCACGAAGCCCTTCACAACAGCTCCTGCCCCCCGTGAGTCCTCCACCTCTCACTGGCTGGCCTCACGCTCAGTGGGAGTGTCTACTTGAGAGAGCCCTTCCGTTGCCTGTCACTCTGTATGGCTTGTACACCATCTTAATCTCATCTCGACATCTATAGGTAGTTTACTCCTGAGGCCACGTTGATTTGGGGTTTTGCCCTTGAAAAAGGGGCACAGCAGACCACACTCTGGTTAATCAGCGATCGAGAGTCTGGGGGCTCAGCAGGGCTTTAGCAGAAAAGGTTTAGAACTAATATGAGAAGTGTTGGAGAGGGCTTCCCTGGTGGCGCAGTGGTTGAGAGTCCGCCTGCCGATGCAGGGGACACGGGTTCGTGCCCCGGTCCGGGAAGATCCCATATGCCACGCAGCGGCTGGGCCCGTGAGCCATGGCCGCTGAGCCTGCGCGTCCGGAGCCTGTGCTCCGCAACGGGAGAGGCCACAACAGTGAGAGGCCCGCGTACTGTAAAAAAAAAAAAAAAATTTACCATCTTAATCATTTTTGAGTGTATAGTTTAAATAGAGTTAAGTATGTCTTCATCTTGCAAAACTGAAACTCTGTATTCGTTAGACAACAGCTCCCCATTTCCCCCTACCCTGTGTTCCTGGTAGTCACCATTTTCCTTTCTATGAATTTGACTACTCTAGAAACTTCGTGTAAGTGTAATTACACAGTATTTGTCTTTCTGTGACTGGCTTATTTCACTTAACATTATGTTCTTAAGATATATCTGTGTTGTAGCATGTGTCGAAATTCCCTTCCCTTTTAAGATTGAATAATATTTTATTATACATATATATATATGTCTATCACATTTTGTTTATCCATTCATCCATTGATAGACAGGTTGCTTCCACCTCTTGACTATTGTGAATAATACTGCTGTGAAAATGGGTGTACTCTTGAGGACCCTGCTCTCAATTCTTTTGGATCATATAGTTATTCTATGTTTAATTTTTTGAGGAAGTGCCATATAGTTTTCCATAAATAATAACTTTAAAATAAAAAAATAGCAGCTTACCGTAGGTAGCCTTTCCAAGTCGTCACCTTGTAAGATTACTTACTTATTCCAACAATCCTGCCGTTGATCCTGCTGGTCTCAGATGTTCCTTTTAGCAGGGCCTCTGCAGTTTCTGCTGGTTTGGGAAACAGAATGTGTAAAGAAAAAGGTTAGTAGTTCAACTCATTTTTGCCTCCCTATTCCTTTTAAAAAGCACTATTACTGGGCTGCCCTGGTAGCACAGTGGTTGAGAGTCCATCTGCCGATGCTGGGGACACGGGTTCGTGTCCCGGTCCGGGAGGATCCCACGTGCCGTGGAGTGGCTGGGCCCGTGAGCCATGGCCGCTGAGCCTGCGCGTCCGGAGCCTGTGGTCCGCAACAGGAGAGGCCACAGCAGTGAGAGGCCCACATACCGCAAAAAAAAAAAAAGCACTATTACTGACTGATTTTAATCTTTTGCTCAAAAGTTTTGAAGATTTTGAAGACTATTGCTTAAAAATTAAAACATGTACCATAATTCATTAAATTTAAATATTAATTAAAACCCATTTTAAATTTTGTGACACTAAACATTTTTTATATCATTTGGGGATTTTTCATACCTCTTTTTTTTTGGCCTTGCCACACGGCTTGTGGGATCTAAGTTCCCTGACCAGGGATCGAACCGGCACCCTTGGCAGTGAAAGCGTGGAGTCCTAACCACTGGACGGCCAGGAAATTCCCTATTATTTAGGGCTTTTTTAAAATATAAATTTATTTTATTTATTTATTTTTGGCTGCATTGGGTCTTCATTGCTGTGTGAGGGCTTTCTCTAGTTGTGGCAAGCGGGGTCTACTCTTCGTTGCGGTGCGCGGGCTTCTCATTGCGGTGGCTTTTCTTGCTGCAGAGCACGGGCTCTAGGCGCGCTGGCCTTAGTAGTTGTGGCACGTGGGCTCAGTAGCTGTGGCTTGTGGGCTGAAGAGCACAAGCTCAGTAGTTGTGGCACATGGGCTTAGTTGCTCTGCGGCATGTGGGATCTTCCCGGACCAGTGCTCGAACCTGTGTCCCCTGCATTGGCAGACGGATTCTTAACCACTGTGCCACCAGGGAAGCCCCTATTATTTAGGTTTTGAAGGCATCTAAAAGCACAAGGAGTCAGGGGACTTGCTGATAATGAATTCGACCTCCCAGGAGTAAGTTGATGGCTTTGCCAAGACAGAAGTATTTCTAAAATTCCTTATGAAAAATGAATATGTAAGTTTAGATTTATATATCAACTATAGCAATGATCAGGTATAGTTTATATTATGTAAACATTCACATTATGGGAGCCTCATTTTAAATTCTAAATAACATTTTCTTCTATTAGGAAAAACATGACATTATATTCAATGTTAGTCAAGCCCAGTATCAGTACAAATTTATGGCTGAGCTTACCATTGTGTTGAGGTTGACATCACTTTGCCTTTAATGAGCTTACTGACTGATTCATCCTATTCATCTCAGTGTACATTAAAGACGTTACTAAAATGTTAACTCTTACCAGGGCCATCTGAAATCAAAAGGACAACATGAATCTAGATTTCTTGACTATGCTAAGCATTCATTGACTAAGCTATGCACTGAATATTCTTTATGAGAAGAGAAGAGAAAAGAAGAGAGGAGAGGAGAGAAAAAGGAATTAGACAATTGTAGGTGCCAGCCTCTGAAGTTGTTTTCAAAGCATTTAAGGCCCACAAAGATTCTCATTTTAATGACCCTGCCTTAAATCTACCTCTCCAACCTTTGGCTATTTTTCCATCTTATTGTTCCCTGTAGCACTACCTTGATAATCCAAACATTTGCCTGCCACTTTTCTATCCAGTATTTCCCTCATGAAAGTTACACACAAAACAAGAGGTCCAGGAGCTCAAAGAAATGAGAACAGATGTAATAAGAAACAGACAACGGAGTCAAAGGAAGCCAAATAGCAGGCCTGAGAGAAAGCATTGTATTCTCCTTTTTGTCCATCTTACTTTGCAAGTGCAGGTAGAGCTGTGTTTTGGGGATGAGTCATATTTCTAGATTCCACCCACCTCATCATTTTTAAACGTGATGTATTTGCAAGGCTGGCCTACTTCTAAGGGGGCACTGCATTGAGGGCTGCCTCTCATATTCTGTCTGGCAGTTTCATACATGTTAGCATGTATTCTCACATGTCTGGCTCTGGGGGCTCTTGACCTGTATTCTCAGGACCCAAACTTCTGCTAAGCTTATTCCAGTTCTCAACATACAGCTGGAAGATCTAGATTTTCTGAGAAAATATTAAATTTGCTTAATTTTTAGCAAAATATTTATTTATTTGGCTACGTCGGGTCTTAGTTGCGGCACACGGGATCTTCGTTGTGGCAGGCAGGCTTCTCTCTAGTTGCGGCATGTGGGCTTAGTTGTCCTGCGGCATGTGGGATCTTAGTTCCCTGCCTAGGGATTGAACCCACGTCCCCTGAATTGGAAGGCAGACTCTTAACCACTGGACCACCAGGGAAGTCCCTGCTTAATTCTTTTAATAAAGGAAATTCATAAAATATTTAATGGACTGTTAATCCAGGATCTGAAAACCTATAAATCCCTTCAAATATATAAATGCAGAGAAATGACTGTAATTCTCTATCTTATGGCCTGATTTCTGGTATACAGACCTGTTCCCAAGCCCCCAAGGAATTACAGTTTACTTAGATAGGAATCAAGGGTCCTACTTGAATGAAGTTGTTGGGACTAATGCCTTGACACAGATAAAATATTCAACACTTAGCTGTTGTATGAATGAATGGAGCATGGGTGACTGGGTGGATAAAACCCACGTCTCTTAATTTGACAAAATGGGTGAACAAAACGGGATCTCTCTCATCTCTGAAGCAGCTAAGACAACTCAAATTGCTCCATCTGCACCCTGTGTTTTTGGAATAACTTAGGATCTTCTAATAGTCACAGATCTGATCAGGCTTCCAGAAATGTGAACCAAGAAGTTGCAAAGCCTGTGTCTGGCCCAGATGGCACGAAAGCCCATGTTAGGCAGTTCCCCAGGGCCAGAGGGAATACTCTGCATACAGCAGCAGCATGTCAGTACTGCTAGAGGGGTGTGTAGATGTCCAAATCCAGCGTGAGTCTTATGTTTGGCAGATGCAAAAACATTTTCCAATTTACTTGAAGCTTAAGCTTTAGCAGGAAAACCCATTTTCCTTTAACCACATTGATGTAATAGTTCTAAATTCTTCTGGGCAGCGTGTTTTCATGGAACATTTTCTTTGTACTTCTAGGTGTCTTATTATGTTTTTTTTTTAAATCAATATTCTAATGTGCAGTACAGCTATGTGCATTTTAGAATAAATGTTGAAAAGAAAGATTTCACTGGTTTTCAAAGAGAAATATTTTTACATTTTCTGATTAAACTTCCCCATAACAACTCTTGAATTTTATTTTTTACTGAAGTATAGTTGACTTACTATCTTATTATGTTTTTGTAGGGATAGCCTTAGAGATAGCTGAGGGGTGTGTGTGTGTGTGTGTGTGTGTGTCTCATGGGTGAGTTGCTTTCTTATAGTTAATTTTTTGTACTTTTACTTTTCCAACACCATTTAAGCTGTCACTTATTACGTCTTGTTACATTTTTGTGCTTCTATTCATTCCTCATTCCCCCCTTCTAATTTCTGCTCTGGGCTGGGAAGCCAAATTTGTTAGGCTTATTATGTGCCACATAAATGAATTATGCGTAGGTCAAGATCACAGAGCTTCTCAGTGGAGGCTTGAGTGGCTCCCCTTCCAGTCAAGTGCATAAACATTATGCATAGACTTGGTGGCCCAATGAATAGCACCTCCCTTTTCTGAGTCACTTCAGGGAGACACAGAGTCAAGCAGATGGAGTTCAAATATCACCTTTATAGCAAATGAAGCTGATATATGCAAATGGACTTGCTAATTGTGAACCCCAGAGTTACAGAGGTTCACCTACTCAGTCAGGTGAAGTACCTTTATGAAATACACATGAATAAAGATTGAACCCCCATCGCAAAGTGTCCTTAGGTCTTCATACTGAAATCCTCAAAAGTGGTTTATTCTCACTGGACACCAGCCTTATTTATAGGTAGTCCTCACTCAGCCAGATGATTGGTCTCTCCAGGCTACTCAAGAGATGGAAAGGCCCGTCAGCCTGCAGTTCAAAACCAGAGTGGCATAAAACAGTGCAGCCACTAGAGAAATGTGGCTATGACTGTTCCTCAAAAAATTAAACATAGAATTGCCACATAATCCAGCAATTTCACCTTTGGGTATATACCTCAAACGATTGAAAGCAGGGTCTCGAAGAGATATTTACACATCCGTGTTCATGGCACCATTATTCACAATAGCCAAAGGGGGGAAAAACCCAAATGTCCATCAACAGATGAATGTCTCTACAAAATGGGGTATGTACATATAATGGAATGTTATTCAGCCTTATAAAGGAAGGAAATTCTGACACATGCTACAACATGGATGGACCTTGAAGACATCAAGTTAAGTGAAATAAACCAGTTACAGAGGGATAGATACTATATGATTCCACTTACATGAGGTCCCTAGAAAAGTCAAATTCATAGAGACAGAGAGTGGAATGGTGGTTGCCCAGAGCAGAGGGTTGGAGGGAATGCAGAGTTAGTGTTTAGTGAGCAGGAAGTTTCAGTTTGGGAAGGTGTAAAAATTCTGTGGATGTATGGTGGTGATGATTGCATACCAATATGAATGGACTTAATGCCACTGAACTGTACACTTTGAAATGGTTAAGGTGCTAAATTTTATGGTATATGTATTTTGCCACACTAAAAGAGTTTTGTGAAAGAAAGAATGATGACAGAGAGAGCCAGAGCTTTCATAGGAGCTCAAGAAACAGAGTTGCATGGGTTGCATGGGGAGAACTGTGAACTGTGCAGGTGTCCACACAGGCAGGTGCTTCTAGGAGATGCCAAATCCCGAGAAATCCAGTTTTTCGAGAAATACAAATGACCATATTTGTAATGCCTAGTTGGTAACAGGTTATTTTTCATGAAATTTTGTCCGAAAGTTTGGTCAAATGAATGATTATACTACTAGTTATCTTAATAATGGGTCAGAAAACAACATATAGCTCATCTTTGGCCAAGAATATAATTCTGAAAAAGGTTGCCTCCTATAGTCAATAAGGATGTGTTAAAATGATAAGTTCATGGAAACAAGAAAAAATTGTGATTTACCTTAGAACAAGTAAACCTCTATTCAAGATCTGAATATACCTTATATCAGGGGGAAAAATCTGGGATCGAAATTAAATACAAATTTAAAACTGCTCATTCATGACAGATTTCTCCTAAACCCTCTTCCTTTCCTTGCATGCATACTTATAGGAGAGAAAATTCTAGAAGCTGGAGATCTTTTGTTGACTGAGCATAATGAGGTCAGCAGAAAAATGGCCTTGATAGTAATTTTCAGTGATGTTCCTGGGAATGTAGAATTGGGGAAATATGAGCAGAGCTCTAATTACATGGCATAAAAAAGGGGACATTTAGAGGATGCTAGCTTCCATTTGGAGGGTCTACTGAAGGGAGAGGTTTTTAAAGGAATCATGAGAGCAGAGAATTTGGGGAGGAATAATGTGCCATGAATCATGTGCTGTGAAACCTTTCCTCTCGCCAAGGAAATTTTCAGTAAAATGTCTGTCTCTCACTACGGTCTGGTGCGGTGTAGGGGCTTTTCAGTGGTGTGACAAAGTGCTAAGTGGTCCTTCATCGAGGATGAGACAAGACCTGTTCTCACCTGGGTTGCAAACTAGTTACTGATGTTCATGTTAACTTCAAACTTCTTGCCTTCTCTTAATTCCAACATTACTAAGCTTATGCTGTAGCCCATATTTATGAGAATAAACTGAAAAGTAATATCTCTTCTTATTGTGGCAAGTCAGTTTTTTTCCAAATGAATTTCCCCAGTATCCATATATAATCTTTTCTCTCTCCTCCTTCTTCCCTAGCCTTCTTTTCCCAATGCCTTAGGGTTTTTTATCTCTAATCTTGAATGGAAGCTTCCCCATAAAATGGAACCCCCAATATTAATTTAGGTGAAACCATGCTAGCTGCCACGCCCCAAATCTCAGTGGTTCAGTGAATCAAAGGTTTATTTCTCGCTTCTATTACATGTCCATCTTGGGTCTGTAAGGGCCTTGTCCCATAGAGTCCCCCAGGAGCCCAGGCTGAAGGAAGCTCTATTGTCTTGTAGATGGATCTGGAAAACATGGCCTCTGAGATTATCAACTAAAGAGGAGGAGAGTGGCATGGAGGAGGCACCAGCTCATAATTGTTTAGGCTTAGTAGTGACACTGGCCACTTCTGCTTATGGTCCGTTGGCCAAAAGTAGGCACATGGGCCCAGCCTGACTGCAAGGGAGGCTGGGAAATGTAGGAGAGCCTGTGGGGTATTTAGTGAGCACTTTCTCTGCTACCCCTACTAATTGGAATACTATGCGACCCAAGCTACATTATAATTCAAACAACTTTTGAATATAATTTGTATATGACAGGAAATTCCTTGGTGGTCCAGTGGTTAGGACTCTGTGCTTATGGTGCAAGGGGCATGGGTTCCATCCCTAGTCGGGGAACTAAGATCCCACTAGCACAGCCAAAAAATAAGAAAATAAATAAAACAAAATAAAATAATATAAATTAATTCTCCTTTAAAAAATAATTTGTATATGACACTTTGCTAATCTATTCTCATAGACATTTGCTGGGGTTTATTTTTTATTAAAAACCTTTTTATCTGCCTTCTTTTTCTCCCCACTTTTACTGAGAAATAATTGACACGCAACACTGCGTAAGTTTAAGGTAGACATCCTGATGGTTTGATTTACATATATTGTGAAATAATTATCACAGCTAAGCATAGGCTTAGTTAACATCCATCATCTCATATAGATACAGTACAAAGAGAAGAAAAAAATTCTTGTGATGAATTAGGATCTACCCTCTTAACAACTTTCCTATATATCATACAGCAATGTTAATTATAGTCATCATATACATTGCATCCTTAGTACTTATTACTCTTGTAAGTTTAGACCTTTTCACCACCTTCCTTCAATTTCCCTCCTCCCACCCCCCATCTCTGGTAACTACAAATCTGATCTCTTTTTCTATAAGTTTGGTGTTTTTCTTTTTGTTTTAAACTAACATAAATTTGTATTTCACTTATATTTAAATAAGTTTCATGTAAGTGAGACCATACAGTATTTGTCTTGTCTTTCTCTGACTTACTTCACTTAGCATCATGTTGGTTTTAGCATTTGCTGGGTTTTATTGCTTCTTTATCAGTTTCTTCAAACTTACTCTCTAGCTTTAGCCTACATTTATTGATATTATTATTTTTTAAATTTATTTATATTTTATTGAAGCACGGTTGATTTACAATGTTGTGTTAATTTCTGGTGTACAGCAAAGTGATTCAGTTATATATATATATATATACATATATACATTCTTCTTCATATTCTTTTCCAGTATGGTTTATCACAAGATATTGAATATAGTTCCCTGTACTCTACAGTAGGACCTTATTGTTTATCCATCCTATACATAATAGTTTGCATCTGCTAACCCCAAACTCCCAATCCTTCCCTCCCCCAGCCCCCTCCCCCCTCGGCAGCCACAAATCTGTTCTCTATGTCTGTGAGTCTGTTTTGTAAATAAGTTCATTTCTATCATTTTTTTTTTAGATTCCACAGATAAGTGATATCATATGATATTTGTCTTTCTCTTTCTGAGTTACTTCACTTAGTATGATCATCTCTAGGTCCATCCATTTTGCTGTAAATGGCATTATTTCATTCTTTTTTATTAGCCTGCACTTTTTTAGACCTGAAATATACAGACATGTTAAGGAAAAGTGATGGGGGCTATTAATGGCCTCTCCTCTCTGTCTCTCTTCAACTTGGCTATATATTCCTTGAGGTTCTTCACAACTTCTCACGAGGAGGTACATGTGTAAATGTGGAACTTATCTGCTTCCAGGGAGGGGAACTGACTTTATATATTATCTATCCATCTAATATTTATCTTATTTAATCGTTCTGTCATTCACTTATTTATGAATTCATATTTATTTGTGGACTTTTATCCGCATGAAATGAAAACAAGTCTGTGATGGTGAAAATTCTTCACTTCGGCTTTTACTGTTGGTGATCGTTTCCTCTTTCTTGGTTGTTCCTTTGGCTTGGCTATTCTGTTTTAGGAACAGTCTCACCCAGATGGTAAATTGTTAGATAGGACCAGGGCAGGTTGTGCAGGGGCTGCATGGGAGCAGAAGGGGGCTGGGCCATGTGGCCTCTGAGCCTAGCTGTGTTCCAGGTTGCAGCACTGACTTGAATCATCACTGGATTTATGAGATCCTTCTGGGAGATGCATTGCTAAAAGGGTCTCGCTGTTTATTGAGGTTGTCCTTAGTATCATCTTGGGACCCTCAGGAATTCGTTTCTATCCCAGAAGATAAGAATTTTATTTAGGAAGGACCAGAGAACCTGCCATGGTCCATGGTCTGTGAGAGAAATAGGAAGAAATGTGGGGTATCCTACAGAGTGGGACAATTACATGGGTTCCAGTGATTCGTTTTGTTTCTTGAGGGGATTGGACAGAATTGAGCTGACCTTCACCATGATCTCCATGCAAAGATCCTTTGCCACTTTTGGATGTGTCCCTCTGCCTTTGAGAGGCAGTACACCCTCTTATGGCCCTTGCCTACATCATGCCACTAGAGAAGTCCATGGCTTGATGATATTAACCCAATGGGAAATCAGGGAGGAAAGGAAGGGGGCGTTACACTAACCTTTCTCCTTCCCTTTGTTCTCTGCAAGGCTGTTTGTGTTTTGTTGAAGAAAACAGCATCTCAAAGGCCCTCCTCTGGCCTTGAAGACCATATTCACGGGAAGACCAGACTAGCCTGTAGAAAACAGCTGGTAGAAAATGGAGACTCTCACTATAATGTATCTTTTGTTCTATGGGGTTCCTGTCTGCAAATCACATTGGTCATTGCAGCTAGTACCAGCACCTGAAAAATAAGAAAGACTTAAAAAAAAAAAAAAAAAAAGGTAGTAGCTCTTTCTCTTCAGGTATTACGAACAGGAAGAGTTATAAAACTAATAAAATTTGAAATCTCGCCCAATTTATGCTCAATAAATAGTTTAAAAATACTTTAAGATTTAAGACCAGAGGTAATCCTACAAGCAAATACATTTTTTCCTTTCTTTTCTCTTCTCTAGGCTTTTCCTCCAAATGCCATCACTGTATTTTTTTACTGCAGCTCAGTGACGATATTCTTCACAATAATCAAATTGGTCAGTTATCGCCTACACCTCATGTTTGATAAAGGAGAAGTGATTCAGCAAAGGCCCTCCAGAAAGAAAGAAAAGCCAAATAAAGACAAAGAGGCCATCAGTGACCACATAACCAATCATAAAAATACAGGGTAACATTTCTCATTAATGTATTAGTTCATAATTTAAAGGTTTTAATTTTGATTAAAATAATTTTTCTCATGTATGAGTTGTTTGTGAAAATATGCCAGGAGAGGCAGACACAAATATGTACATTTTTCTTATATTTAAGCATACACTTAGGCATAAAAATCTTGATAATCCAGATGGTTTAACTGACTATTATATGACCTTATACCATGCTCTGAAATTCATTTGCATTAGGCTTAGTGTAGCAAAATATTTCACTTCAGTATTTTTATCTCATCATCTCAATGCTTAGTGCACGCCAGAGTATTTTCAGAAAGAACATTTGTGTTTGTTAATATAAAAGTAGTACATTGCATAGAACTAAAATATTAAGAGTAATTCTCAAGTGAACATTCATCACTATTCTTGGTCTTATTTCTGATAGTTCCTTAAGAGAGCATGTCTTATTTTAAAGTAATGTTTATTAGCTTTTAAAAATAAAATTTGTATACCGTGAATTCTTCCCCTTTTTATACATATATATTTTTTTATTGAAATATAGTTGACTTACAATGTTGTGTTAGTTTCAGGTGTACAACAAAGTGATTCAGTTATGTGTGTGTGTGTGTGTGTGTGTGTGTGTGTGTGTGTGTGTGTATATATATATATATATACATTCTTTTTCAGATTCTTTTCCCATATAGGTTATTACAAAATATTGAGTATAATTCCCTGTACTATCCAGTAGGTCCCTGTTGTCTATCTCTTTTATATATAGTAGTGTGTATACATGACCCCCAAATTCCTAATTTATCCCTCCCCCTCCTTTTCCCCTTTGGTAACCATAAGTTTGTTTTCTAAGTCTGTGAGTCTGTTTCTGTTTTGTATATAAGTTCATTTGTGTCATATCATAGATTCCACATATAAGTGATACCACATGGTATTTGTCTTTCTCTTTCTGACTTCACTTAGTATGATCATCTCTAGGTCCATCCATGTTGCTGTAAATGGCATTATTTCATTCTTTTTTATGGCTGAGTAATATTCCATTGTGTATACCATGAATTGGACAAAGTGGAATCAAGGAAAAAAAATTGTTTGCGGACTAATGTCAAAAGAGCCATAGTTTTATTTGATAATATCACTGCCCCTGTGTTTCTCATGATGGCTTAGCAATAATGGGCGGATTAACAACGGCAAAAAGGAAGAGGCCAGTCGAACCCTCTCCACGCCTCCCCTCCACAGCAGCTCCAGAGGACAGAGCATAAACTCTCATCACTCATCCGGGCTCCTGGTTAGTGGTCTGTTTTCTGTTTCACTCTCCTCATGCTGCTGGAGTGTTGATCGTGGAAGTGTGCAATGGTGGTGACTGCAACTTATGTGCAGTGGTTGTAAATACTGGCCTTTGGGTGGTAGTGACCTGAGGGGAGCACATGGACCATGTGATAAACACCCAGTCACCCGTTCCAAGCACACCCACCGGCCTTCTCTGCAGTCTGCCTGCCCAGCCGGGACTGCACCATGGCCAGAAGAACCCATAAGCACACCTTCCCTGCCCTCTCCCTGGTCCTGTCTGTCATTCATCTCAATCATCGTATTTGCAACGCCTTCCCCTGGAATCCACTCCACCACTCCACATGAAATCATACTTAAATCACCTTTATTCTAGATTCACTTTCTTGGGCTCTATTCACTATAGTATGAAGTAGCGCATTATTTTTTCTCCTTACTTTCGTAATTACCAAACTCCCTTTTCTCACAGCACCGTGGGCTTGGTTGGATGTCTACACTGTAGATACTTTTGTGTCCATCTTTGCTACCCGTTTTCTCAGTGGACACTCTGTTGTGTCTTCCCCACGTGTCACTGAGAGGAACAGTGGCTGCTGCTCAGTGTCTGCCGACTGCCTGGAAGTGGGCAGGGAGCTGAGTCATACTGATTGCTTTTTGTCCTTTAATTTATTTAGGAGCTGCCAGCACAGGAAGCAGTGGAAGATCTCAAAGGTAGAGTCGCTTATTCTCATCGTTTAATATTGTATCACAGCCTTATATTCAGTGAAGCGAAAAATAATTTTTATAGTGCAGAATGCCAGTGAATTCATTCAGAATTAGAACTGTACCCAAGATGGCAGTTACATTTTACCTTCATTTCTTTAGCTCTTCATTTTCATTATCTCTTATCAGAATTTGTATATCATGTCTACGTTCAGACTGTGATATTGTATTGATTATATTTCATCGTCCTTTCTCCAGTCTGTGACTCCTTTCATACAGCTCCTAACAGCAGATATCAAATAGGATAAATTCATCATCGACACAGTATACTTTTTATTATAGCACTTACATTGAAAAATGACAGAGGAAATGGTATTGCATTCTGTGTATATGCATTTCTGTCAAGTTACAAATTTTGTTCCTGAGATTTTCTTTTAACCCTCCCACCACAAATATTTGTTTTACTTTTTTACTAAGATTTCATTTTATTGTCTTTTTTTAAGTTATTTCTGAGATATACATTTTATTTTATTTTATTTTATTTTTGCGGTACGCGGGCCTCTCACTGTTGTGGCCTCTCCCGTTGCGGAGCACAGGCTCCGGACGCGCAGGCTCAGCGGCCATGGCTCTCAGGCCCAAGCCGCTCCGCGGCACGTGGGATCCTCCCAGACCAGGGCACGAACCCGTGTCCCCTGCATCGGCAGGCGGACTCCCAACCACTGCGCCACCAGGGAAGCCCCTGAGATATACATTTTAAAGTAATAACTAGAATTATGACTTATAACATTATACCAGAACATATAAGATTTTTAGAAATTTCATGTAATGTCTGAAACATTTATATTAACATATTTCCATACAAATAACCCAAAGAAAGTTTAGTATTAGTTGGTTTTTTTTGTTTGTTTGTACTGCAGGTTCTTATCAGTCATCAATTTTATACACGTCAGTGTATACATGTCAATCCCAATCGCCCAATTCAGCACACCACCATCCCCAACCCACTGTGGTTTTCCCCCCTTGGTGTCCATACGTCTGTTCTCTACATCTGTGTCTCAACTTCTGCCCTGCAAGCTGGCTCATCTGTACCATTTTTCTAGGTTCCAAATACATGCGTTAATATATGATATTTGTTTTTCTCTTTCTGACTTACTTCACTCTGTATGACAGTCTCTAGATCCGTCCACATCTCAATAAATGACTCAATTTCGTTCCTTTTTATGGCTGAGTAATATTCCATTGTATATATGTACCACAACTTCTTTATCCATTCGTCTGTCAATGAGCATTTAGGCTGCTTCCATGACCTGGCTATTGTAAATAGTGCTGCAACGAACATTGGGGTGCATGTGTCTTTTTGAATTATGGTTTTCTCTGGGTATATGCCCAGTAGTGGGATTGCTGGATCATATAATAATTCTATTTTTAGTTTTTTAAGGAACCTCCATATTGTTCTCCATAGTGGCTGTATCAATTTACATTCCCACCAACAGTGCAAGAGGTTCCCTTTCCTCCACACCCTCTCCAGCATTTGTTGTTTGTAGATTTTCTGGTGATGCCCATTCTAAGTGGTGTGAGGTGAGACCTCATTATAGTTTTGATTTGCATTTCTCTAATAATTAGTGATGTTGAGCATCTTTTCATGTGCTTCTTGGCCATCTGTATGTCTTCTTTGGAGAAATGTCTATGTAGGTCTTCTGCCCATTTTTGGATTGGGTTGTTTGTTTCTTTAATACTGAGCTGCATGAGCTGTTTATATATTTTGGAGATTAATCCTTTGTCCATTGATTCGTTTGCAAATATTTTCTCCCATTCTGAGGGTTGTCTTTTCATCTTGTTTATGGTTTCCTTTGCTGTGCAAAAGCTTTGAAATTTCATTAGGTCCCATTTGTTTAGTTTTGTTTTTATTTCCATTTTTCTAGGAGGTGGATCAAAAAAGATCTTGCTGTGATTTATGTCAAAGAGTGTTCTTCCTATGTTTTCCTCTAAGAGTTTTATAGTGTCCAGTCTTACATTTAGGTCTCGAATCCATTTTGAGTTTATTTTTGTGTATGGTGTTAGGGAGTATTCTAATTTCATTCTTTTACATGTAGCTGTCCAGTTTTCCCAGCACCACTTATTGAAGAGACTGTTTTTTCTCCATTGTATATCTTTGTCTCCTTTGTCATAGATTAGTTGACCATAGGTGCGTGGGTTTATCTCTGGGCTTCCTATCTTGTTCCATTGATCTATGTTTCTGTTTTTGTGCCAGTACCATATTGTCTTGATTACTGTAGCTTTGTAGTATAGTCAGAAGTCAGGGAGTCTGATTCCTCCAGCTCTGTTTTTTTCCCTCAAGACTGCTTTGGCTATTCGGGGTCTTTTGTGTCTCCATACAAATTTAAGATGATTTGTTCTAGTTCCGTAAAAAAATGCCATAGGTAATTTGATAGGGATTGCATTGAATCTGTAGATTGCTTTGGGTATTATAGTCATTTTCACAATATTGATTCTTCCAGTCCAAGAACATGGTATATCAGTCCGTCTGTTGGTATCATCTTTAATTTCTTTCATCAGTGTCTTATAGTTTTCTGCATACCGGTCTTTTGTCTCCCTAGGTAGGTTTACTCCTAAGTATTTTATTCTTTTTGTTGCAGTGGTAAATGGGAGTGTTTCCAAAATTTCTCTTTCAGATTTTTCATCATTAGTGTATAGGAATGCAAGAGATTTCTGTGCATTAATTTTGTATCCTGCTACTTTACCAAATTCATTGATTAGCTCTAGTGGTTTTCTGGTGGCATTTTTAGGATTCTCTATGTATAGTATCACGTCATCTGCAAACAGTGACAGTTTTACTTCTTCTTTTCCAATTTGTATTCCTTTTATCTCTTTTTCTTCTCTGATTGCCATGGCTAGGACTTCCAAAACTATGTTGAATAATAGTGGTGAGAGTGGACATCCTTGTCTCGTTCCTGATCTTAGAGGAAATGCTTTCAGTTTTTCACCATTGAGAATGATGTTTGCTGTGGGTTTGTCATATATGGCCTTTATTATGTTGAGGTAGCTTCCCTCTATGCCCACTTTCTGGAGAGTTTTTATCATAAATGGGTGTTGAATTTTGTCAAAAGCTTTCTCTGCATCTATTGAGATGATCATATATGGTTTTTATTCTTCAATTTGTTAATATGGTGTATCGCATTGATTGATTTGCATATACTGAAGAATCCTTGCATCCCTGGGATAAATCCCACTTGATCGTGGTGTATGATCCTGTTAATGTGTTGTTGGATTCTGTTTGCTAGATCATTATGTAGTGTCCTTCCTTGTCTCTTGTAACATTCTTTATTTTAAAGTCTATTTTATCTGATATGAGTATAGCTCCTCCAGCCTTCTTTTGATATCCATTTCCATGGAATATCTTTTTCCATCCCCTCACTTTCAGTCTGTATGTGTCCCTAGGTCTGAAGTGGGTCTCTTGTAGACAGCATATATATGGGTCTTGTTTTTGTATCCATTCAGCAAGCATGTGTCTTTTGGTTGGAGCATTTAATCCATTCACATTTAAGGTAATTATCGATATGTATGTTCCTATGACCATTTTCTTAATTGTTTGGGTTTGTTTTTGTAGGTCCTGTTCTTCTCTCGTGTTTACCACTTAGAGAAGTTCCTTTAGCATTTGTTGTAGAGCTGGTTTGGTGGTGCTGAATTCTCTTAGCTTTTGCTTGTCTGTAAAGCTTTTGATTCCTCCTTCGGATCGAATTGAGATCCTTGCTGGGTAGAGTAATCTTGGTTGTAGGTTCTTCCCTTTCATCACTTTAAGTATATCATGCCACTCCCTTCTGGCTTGTAGAGTTTCTGCTGAGAAATCAGCTGTTAACCTTATGGGAGTTCCCTTGTATGTTATTTGTCGTTTTTCCCTTGCTGCTTTCAATAATTTTTCTTTGTCTTTAATTTTTGCCAATTTGATTACTATGTGTCTCGGCGTGTTTCTCCTTGGGTTTATCCTGTATGGGACTCTCTGTGCTTCCTGGACTTGGGTGGCTATTTCCTTTCCCATGTTAGGGATGTTTTTGACTATAATCTCTTCAAATATTTTCTCGGGTCATTTCTCTCTCTCTTCTCCTTCTGGGACCCCTATAATGCGAATGTTGTTGCGTTTAATGTTGTCCCAGAGGTTTCTTAGGCTGTGTTCATTTCTTTTCATTCTTTTTTCTTTATTCTGTTCCACAGCAGTGAATTCCACCATTCTGTCTTCCAAGTCACTTCTTCGTTCTTCTGCCTCAGTTATTCTGCTATTGATTCCTTCTAGTTTAGTTTTCATTTCAGTTATTGTATTGTTCATCTCTGTTTGTTTGTTCTTTAATTCTTCTAGGTCTTTGTTAAACATTTCTTGCATCTTCTCGATCTTTGCCTCCATTCTTATTCCAAGGTCCTGGATCATCTTCACTATTATTATTCTGAATTCTTTTTTTGGAAGGCTGCCTATCTCCACTTCATTTAGTTGTTTTTCTGGAGTTTTATCTTGTTCCTTCATCTGGTATATAGTCCTCTGCCTTTTCATCTTGTCTATCTTTCTGTGAATGTGGTTTTTGTTCCACAGGCTGCAGGATTGTAGTTTTTTTGCTTCTGCTGTCTGCACTCTGGTGGATGAGGCTATCTAAGAGGCTTGATGAGAGGCTCTGGTGGTGGGTAGAGCTGACTGTTGCTGTGGTGGGCAGAGCTCAGTAAAACTTTAATGCACTTGACTGTTGATGGGTGGGGTGGGTTCCCTCCCTGTTGGTTGTTTTGTCTGAGACAACCCAACACTGGAGCCTACTGTGGGCTCTTTGGTGGGGCTAATGACAGATTCTGGGAGGGCTCTCGCCAAGGAGTACCTCCCAGAAGTTCTGCTGCCACTGTCCTTGTCCCCACGGTGAAACAGAGCCACCCCCCGCCTCTGCAGGAGACCTTCCAACACAAGCCGGTGGGTCAGGTTCAGTCTCCCCCGGGGTCACTGCTCCTTCCCCTGGGTCCCGATGAGCCCACTGCTTTGTGTGTGCCCTCCAAGAATGGGGTCTCTGTTTCCCCCAGTCCTGCAATCAATTCCCACTAGGCTTCGAAGTCTGATTCTCTAGGAATTCCTACTCCCGTTGCCGGACCCCCAGGTTGGGAAGCCTCACGTGGGGCTCAGAACCTTCACTCCAGTGGGTGGACTTCTTTGGTATAAGTGTTTGCCAGTCTGTGAGTCACCCACCCACCAGTTATGGGATTTGATTTTACTGTGATTGCGCCCCTCCTACCATCTTATTGTGGCTTCTCCTTTGTCTTTGGATGTGGGGTATTTTTTTGGTGAGTTCCAGTGTCTTCCTGTAGATGATTGTCCAGCAGCTAGTTGTGATTCTGATGTTCTCGTAAGAGGGAGTGAGAGCACGTCCTTCTACTCCGCCATCTTGGTTCCTCCTACCATTATACTGTCTTTTGATTGTCTTCAGAATACTTAGAAAAGAACTTTTGGAGGCCTGAATGAACGCCTTCCTTTCTCTGCTTGAAAAGCTTCTGCTGAGTTCACATTATTCTTAGCATAAAATCCAAGCTGCCTTTGCTTGGCAAGCCTTATATTTCAATATTTTGGACCCTCCCTGCCTTGGTTTAGAAGGATTAAGTAACTTGCCCAATGTAACGTAGCTAGTAAATAGCAGAGCCAGGACCTTTCTGACTGCAAATATGTTGTTTAAATCATACTAGTCTGCCTCCCAAGCCCACAAAAGAGGGAAAGCTACAAGCCTGAATTATTTTTTAAACAGAGATTTCAAGAACAATTTCACAGCGGAGGTGATATTTTTAGACTAAGCATCTAATCACATTTGTTGCTGGTGTTATGTTTAGTTTGTTATTATTCGGTCTTGCTCCATGACATTATTCATCCATTCTGGATGCGAATCAAGTTGCTGTTGTTGTTGATTTCAGGTGTCATTGTGTCAGATGACCAACCCGTGGCACCAGTGTCATCTACAGCACCTGGGATGAAAACGGAAAGCTTACCTGCTTCTAAAGGGCACGTGCCAGAAACCATGACCACGTCAGCAATACCAGTGAAACCAGTCATGGCAGAAACTTGCATCAGTGATAAAGGGAAGGGAAAAGGGGGCCAGGGGCAGCCCCCCTTCTGCCACAGATCCGAGGGCGGCTTGGTGGACAAAGAAGCCGTGAAGAAGGTGCCCTACCTGTCTTTGTCTCAATTCGACTTACTGGAGACAGACGTTTCTTTCCAGCCTTGGGGGAGTGAGAATTCCGTCCTGATTCCGGAACCTGGGAATTATGCCTCCATCCGGGAACAGTTGCAAAGCAAGTCGCCTCAGGACAGCCTGAGCAGTAGCTGCCCTCAGTGTAACACCGTCATCTCCAAACCTGGGTGGGAGCAGGTTTCCCAGCAGGTGGCCCTGCCCTTGAACCAGGATGTGGATGACTCAGATAATGAGGTTGCTGTCACTCTTATAGATACTTCTCAACCTGGAGACCCGCTGAGTCTGCACGAGCCCATTAAGATTGTCATCACCATGAGTAGTACCCCCAACTCCATGACAGACTTGGAAAGTTCTCTCCACCTGAAGGTGGTTGGTACTGAGGGAACTGGCTTCACGTGTGATGCTGAGCCAGTTCCCCCAGGGGCCGCTGGTCCTGAGAAACAGATGAGAATTCCCATCATCACCCTTGAGCTGTCTGAGGGTGGAGGAGGAGGCATGGTGTGTCCCGAAGGCAATGGAAGTGACAGGACACCGGAGAGATTGATGGTGGAGGCGTCTTCCAATCCATGTTCTGGCTATGAATCTGGGGACGGGGGCGATGCCACACAGGACCACAGTCCTTCCCCAGGAGACCCCCGTACAACCCCGTCACCCGTGCCTGATGTGGTCTCCGAGCCTGAGGGGGGCATGGAAGTCCAGGCTAACCTTGACCCATCATCTTGTAGAACCAGCCAGGAAAAGAGACGCTCCCAAGTCCTCAGTGTAGACAGCGGGACAGACGTCTTCTTGAGCAAAAGTTCCGCAGAAGTTATTAACGATAAAGAGCAAACAATGCCAACTTCCAAATCTGACCTGGAGGCCAAGGAAGGACAAATACCAAACGAATCCAACTTCCTGGAATTTGTCTCCCTGTTAGAATCAATTAATACTTCCAAGGTGGTGGTATCTGACCAAAAGAATGAGCCGGCAGAGCAGAGCAAAGAGAGCGGGCTTCCTGGAGGTACGGCTCCACCTCAGTTCTGTCCTGATGATACAAAGAAGGCATTGCCTCTCTTTGTCATTGGCCTTCTGTGATTTGATTTTGCAAACAGCGGGACAACTGTTGTGTAATTGTTGGTGCTTGGTGTCATCACTGATATTTGCTGAGTGTATCAAAACTAAGCTGTGTGATGAGCATGGGTTAAACCTGGCTTATTCCACCAGGAAATTTAAGGCATAGTAATGAAGATTTGGCTTCCCTACGCAAGAATGTTTATTTCTAAGGAAATGAGCAGTTATATTTTACCATGGTGACAAGACCCCTGAAGATAGCTCTTCCTTAATAGAATAGATGCGGAACTGTCCTGGCGGTCCAGTGGTTGAGACTTCGCCTCCCAATGCAGGGGGTGCACGTTCGATCCCTGGTTGGGGAGCTAAAATCCCACGTGACTCGTGGCCAAAAAAACCAAAACATAAAACAGAAGCAATATTGTAACAAATTCAATAAGACTTTTTAAGAAATAAATTAAAAAAGTAAAGGTATGAAAAAAATAGAATAGATGCATTCTGGGAAAGCTGATTGTAAAGCAAATTTCTGTGAAAGGAATCCACTTTTCTGTTGAATTCCATTATATAATCCTCTGTGCTGAATTCTCTAATTATCCCAAGTTGTAAACATAATTATAACAAACACACAGCTCTAAATTTACACCGGCACCATCCTAAGCACTTTACAGATATTAACACGGGTGACCATCCGTGGTGGTTTGTCCAAAAAGGCCCTCATTAACATGTGTTTTGCCAACATAATTATTAATAACGCTGCCTTTCAGTCTCAGAAGGGTTCCCAGTTTGAGCAATATATTATACAGTTAGTCTCACTTTCACTAATTTACTCTTCATGTAACCTTGCGTTATGGGTCCTGTTATCATTCCTTTTTTGCAGCTGGTTTTCACTACCTTTCCCAAGTTAGTCTAGTAAGTCTACAACTCAGCTTTGATTCCAGGCAGTCTGGCTACAGAGTCAACACTCATAAATAATAAACTATATTTCCTGTATGAACAGCAGATTCATTCTCTTAATATCTCTGGGCTCAGTTTCCTCCCTGGCAAAGGATGTTACTGGACTAGAGTTTTTTTTTTTTTTTTTGTGGCTACTCCACATGGCTTGTGGAATCTTAGTTCCCCAACCAGGGGAACCTGGGGCCAAGACAGTGAAAGCACTGAGTCCTAACCACTGGACCGCCAGGGAAGTCCCATGGACTAGAGTTTTTACAAAGTCTTTTAACTTTATTTATTTATTTTCAATTAATTAATTAATTAATTAATTTTATTTTTGGCTGCGTTGGGTCTTCATTGCTACATGCGGACTTTCTCTAGTTGCAGCAAGCGGGGACTACTCTTCATTGCAGTGCACAGGCTTCTCACTGCGGTGGCTTCTCTTGTTGCGGAGCACAGGCTCTAGGCGTGCGGGCTTCAGTAGTTGTGGCACGTGGGCTCACTAGTTGTGGTGCGCAGTCTTAGTTGTTCCACGGCATGTGGGATCTTCCTGGACTAGGTCTCGAACCCGTGTCCCCTGCATTGGCAGGCAGATTCTTAACCACTACGCCACCAGGGAAGTCCCAAAGTCCTTTAACTTTAAATGTCTATACTTCTTTGATTTTTGAGTACATCATTTCTGCCTAGATCTCTGAGAGCGTATCTATATGGTAGGATTGCTTGCAGGAAGTTGTGGTTCACATGGCAGTAGCATATCTTCGTGCTATGATTGTCCCTTTGCTGCTGCCTGTTCTCTGCTCTTTGGGCCAGTCAGGGGGACCCTTTGGCTCTATGCAGGCAACTCTCAGCGATTTGCTCTTTTTTCTTTTTTCTTTCTGGTGCTCTGCCAAAAGGCTTGCCCTGCTTGTGGGTCAGTCCACTCTTGCCTAAAAATTCATTAAGTCTGAATATTTAAATTATGTAAAGTGAATGCATTCTCCCTGTTACTATATCTGTGTATCCAAGATTTTGCATATGGAGTAACAGGAAAGATTCAGCTAACCTTTATAACAGACACATGCAGTACAAGAAAGCATTGGTTACTTTGAGATACTAGATACTTTCTGATACAAGATTTGGATGCTCACCATCTAATTAATATAAAGATTCATGCATCTTGACCAGCACTGTCTAATAGAACTTTCTGCAGTGATGGAATTATCCCGTATCTGCCGTCCAGGACAGCAGGCACTGGCCACATGGAGCTATTAAATACTTGAAATGGGGATGGTGCAGCTGAGAAATGGAATTTATAATTTTATTGAATTTTACTTCATTTAAGTAGCCACATGTGGCTACTGGCTACTGTATTAGGTGATGCTGATCTGGATGATGTGTTTCTTCCCGGAAGCTGTGTGTGGGGAGGACAGAGCTCTGGGTTTGGAACTTGACAGCCCAGGGCCAAATTTTGGTTTTGCAGTCCAGTGGGGTGAGCTTGGACAACTCACCATATCCATCTGAGTCACAGTAGCTTCAGTAAAGCAGGAATAATAATACGTTACAGATTTACTGTGATGATTCAAGTAAGAAAATATGTGAAAAGTCTTGCTACTTGATCCATTTCAGCCTTCTATTCTGAGTTTCCCCTCAGGCTATATGTGAGGTTTATTTGGTCTGTCTACTTAAGTTTCTGCTCTTAAACTTTTCAGCCAGCCATGTGCAATCAGAACGGCGTTGAGTTGGAAACCTAGGGGGTGTGCAAAGAGATGTGGGTGCTATGAGGTTTTCTATGGAAGGGAACAGGCTTGGTTGTCGGGAACTTGTAGGTACAAGAGGGAGGGAGGAGTTGCAGTGGATCATATACCTATTCCAGGAAGGGACAGAGGTTTTTTTAAATTTAATTTTTAAAAATTACCAAACATTTGCTCTTCTTATCATCCTGGGAATTACTCTCCTGCCTCCTATTTTTTTTTATTGAAATATAGTTGATTTACAATATTATATTTATTTCTGGTATCTAACAGTGATTTACAATTTTTAAAGATTGTACTTCCTTTAAAGTTATTATAAAATATTGGCTATATTCCCTGTGCTTTACAATATATCCTTGTAGCTTATTTATTTTAAACATAGTAGTTTGTACCTCTTAACCCCCTACCCCTGTCTTGCCCCTCCCCCTTCCCTCTCCCCACTGGTAACCACTAGTTTATTCTCTATATCTGTGAGTCTGTTTCTGTTTTGTTATATTCACTAGTTTTATCTTTTAGATTCCACATATATGTGATAGTATACAGTATTTGTCTTTCTCTGTCTAACTTATTTCACTAAGCATAATAACTACAAGTCCATCCATTTTGTTGCAAATGGCAAAATTTCATTCCTTTTTTTTTTTTTTTTTGCGGTACGAGGGCCTTTCACTGTTGTGGCCTCTCCCGTTGTGGAGCACAGGCTCCGGAAGCGCAGGCTCAGCAGCTATGGCTCATGGGCCCAGCCGCTCTGCGGCATGTGGGATCCTCCCGGACCGGGGCACGAACCCGCGTCCCCTGCATCGGCAGGTGGACTCTCAACTACTGCGCCACCAGGGAAGCCCAAAATTTCATTCCTTTTTATGGCTGAGTAGTATTCCATTGTAAGTAGCTATACCACATCTTCTTTTTTTTTTTTTTTTTTATTTGCGGTACGCAGGCCTCTCACTGCTGTGGCCTCTCCTGTTGCGGAGCACAGGCTCTGGACGCGCAGGCCCAGCGGCCATGGCTCACAGGCCCAGCCGCTCTGCGGCATGTGGGCTCTTCCTGGACCGGGGCACGAACCCGTGTCCCCTGCATTGGCAGGCGGACTCTCAACCACTGTGCCACCAGGGGAGCCCTATACCACATCTTCTTTATCCATTCACCTGTTGATGGACACTTAGGTTGCTTACATATCTTGGCTATTGTAGACACTGATGCTGTGAATACCTTTTCAAATTAGTGTTTTCGTTTTCTTCAGATATATACCCAGGAGTGGGATTGCTGGATCATATGGTGGTTCTATTTTCAGTTTTTTGAGGAATTTCCATACTGTTCTCCATAGTGGCTGTACCAGTTTACATTACCACAAACAATTACTAGGGTTCCCTTTTCTCCATATCCTCAACAACATGTATTATTTGTAGACTTTTTGATGATAGCCATTCTGACAGGTGTGAGGTAATGTCTCATTGTGGTTTTGATTTGCATTTCTCTGATGATTAGCAATGTTGAGCGTCTTTTCATGTGCCTGTTGGCCATCTTTATGTCTTCTTTAGAAAAATGTCTGTTCATGTCTTCTGCCCATTTTTTGAATCGGGTTGATTTGTTTTCTTGATAATGGTTTGTATGAACTGTTTATATATTTTGGATATTAACTCCTTATTGGTCATATTATTTGCAAATATTTTCTCCCAATCATTAGGTTGTCTGTTTGTTTTGACAATGGTTTTCTTTGCTGTACAAAAGCTTTTAAGTTTAATTAGTCCCATTTGTTTGTTTTTGCTTTTGTTTCCTTTGCCTTAGGAAACACATGCAAACAATAATACTACTATTTATGTCAAAGAGTGTTCTGCCTATGTTTTCTTCTGGGAGTATTTTGTTTTTTGATCTTACATTTAGGTCTTTAATCCATTTTGAGCTTATTTTTGTATATGGTGTGAAGAAATGTTCTAATCTTTTTCTTTTACATGTAGTTGTCCAGGTCTCTCTATGGTACTCTTTTTTTAAAAAAAAATAAATTTATTTATTTATTTTTGGCTGCATTGGGTCTTTGTTGCTGTGTGCGGGCTTTCTCTAGTTACGGTGAGCGGGGGCTACTCTTGGCTTTGGTGCGCAGGCTTCTCATTGCAGTGGCTTCTCTTGTTGCGGAGCATGGGCTCTAGGTGTGTGGGCTCAGTAGTTGTGGCATGTGGGCTCAGTACTTGTGGCTCATGGGCTCTAGAGCGCAGGCTCAGTAGTTGTGGCACACGGGCTTAGTTGCTCCGCGGCATGTGGGATCTTCCTGGGCCAGGGCTCGAACCCGTGTCCCCTGCGTTGGCAGGTGGATTCTTAATCACTATGCCACCAGGGAGGCCCTCTATGGTGCTCTCATTTCCAACCCAGGTCATCTCCACAAAGGCCTTTAAATTATCTTTAGGTCTTGGGGATATTCTAGAATTTGAGGTTATGGAAAACCACACCCTTATCAACAGACTTTAAAGCCATGTTTTTGTTTTCTTTTGATACAGCTTTATTTTACTTTGTGGAAATAAACAAAGACTGCTCAAGTGAGAAGAAGTAAGACTATTATTCAGAGCTTGCTACAGCAAGAGCCACCAGCATTTTGGCAGCGACTCCAAGGCAGGCAGAGGAGTGGGAAAGCTTTGTAGTGGAAGAAAGGAAGGCTTTGGGTGTGATTGCAGGCTGTTGGCCTGGGGAAGCTGGAGGTGGGGTAATTAGAGCACCCTATGTGATTGGCTAGGGGAGCGTATTTGGCTCCTTCTGATTGGTTGGATTTCTCTGGTTGGAATCAGGGGCAAAAATGAGGGAAGCTCTGTTATTATTCAAGTCCTGGCCATTTGGGACTGATTGTTATGGGGGTTATTATTTGGCTTTCTGAGCTGTTTGCTAGAAATAGTGATCTGATTTCCTACAAGTCTGACTTGTACATAGTGTATTGGTTTCCTGGCTGGTTACTGTAGATTATGGGTTGGTTTTCTGGGCTGGTTGCTGTAGATTGTAGGTCAGAGTTCTGTATTTATATATATTGTCTGGCTATTATGCATTTGTATATTCAGTTTCTTCTAGACTTTCTAAGAAAATAATCATGATGCACATGAAGATGATTATTGAAGAATTATCTGTAGTATAGAAAAATTGAAAGAGCCTAAATTTATAACAGTAGGGGTCTAGTTTAATAAATTATACTTTTAAATGTAGTATATACTTCAATTTTTGGATAATGTAGAAGAATATCTCATGTAATTAAATATTTATAATACTTTAAGATAAATAGAACAGCTATAAAAGAACATTTGTTTTCTAACTGTTCTATTTAGTTTAGTAAATTATATTAATGTAATATATAACTTCCATTTTTAGATGATGTAGATGATGTAGAAGAATATCTAATGTCATTAAATATTTACAATACTTTAAGTCAAATAGAACAGTTATAAATCAACATCTGTATTATGACTTAAACTTTGAAAAAAAAAAACTTAGAAAAAAATACTGGTGAGATATGTATCATATTGGCTCCTGTATCAGCATGGTGGGATTAAGAGTAATTTAAGATTTTTTTCCTTTTCTCTAGTTTTAAATTACATTGCATTCATGTGTACTATTTTTAGAAACAGAAAATTCCTATAAACGTGTATTTTTAAAGGGAGAAAGAAAAAAAATAACCCATAGGTTGACATATGTAATGTGCCCATTTAAGGAAAGGAGTGACTAAGGTATTAAAAGCGAAGTGAATGGATGAGTCCACATACATGTAGTGTCAGAAGGTAGAGCTGTCTAAACGTGCCTCCCTGCAGTTTTTACATGACGTGATCACTGGCTAAAGCTATTTGTTATGATAGCACTTTCTCACAAATGTGTTTCTTGAAAACTGTGAAAACTTCTATCCTGACAAGCTGTCAAATGAAAGACAAACATTTTTGTACCAAAGAAATTCTAATCGTTTCACAGATGCACTGGGAATATTTATCTTCAGGACTCATTTGGAAGCCAGCAATGTTTCTCTAAGTACTTCAAGTCCAAGGATGAAAAACTTTGTTGTATACATGATGATGTGATTTAGACCCCACTTCACCTTTTGAGACAGATCTTGGTGGGTTTTCTGAATGGCATGTCTTGAAAGAGCCTGTAGGTTCAAACCACTCAATCGTGTTCTTCTCTCAGGCAAAAATTTATGCAGAAGAAGATAGCTATTGGTATCTTTGGTCATGGGAATACAGAGGACATTGTGACCTTAAAAGTGGCCATTGGGTGTATCTTTAGATAAGGACGGCTGACCCTCAGGGGTCATTCCACTTTGCATAATGGTGTAAACTAAGACCCTTGTTTTGGTCCATTATTTAAAGAGGATTCTAAAAATTCAAAAACCCGATATATACCTATTGATCTTGGAATTCTAATTCATCTTAAAATATTCTCAGGGTAAGGAGTAGGCATAGTATCTCACTGAGTCCTCCGTAGTGCCAAGGTGTGGTTCAAAGTCAGCTATACTTAATGAGCATCTACTTTATGAAGAGGCCAATTCTACCTTCAGCTTGAAAATTTAGATTTTGAGAATGAGTGAGAAGGAAAGACTGATAAGGTTTTAAAATGCAAAATGAGACTTTACTCCAAAATTGCCAGGGTATTTATGCAATTTTTTTCATCGATGCTGTTCATGTATGAGTTATGAACCTTTCAGGACTAAGTTAGCCAAAAGGGTGATTTTCAACTGGGTAAGCCAGTGGTCACTGGAGTATTATAAGGGAGTCCTTGAATCCATATGTAAAGTGATGGTATTTGTAGATGTCTAAATAACATGTCTCTGACACATACACACTTCTGTTTTTCAAAAATATTTAGGTACTTTCATAATTAGTAAAATGAAAATTTATCTAAATAAAATGTATTTAATTTATTTAGAATGTATTTATTCTGAATTCATAGGAGCTATTTAGATTTTCTATCTATTCTTGCTTCAGTTTTGGTAACTTGTTCCCAAGTATTTTCACCTTAATTTCTTATTTAATATTATGTTAACACATAAAGCAATGTTTTTCAGATAACTGTTCCCAGGAGAAAAAGGAGGAAATCCTAGAAAGTGAGAAACCCAGTGGACCCAATACCAAGCAAGGAAAACCAGATGTGCAAAGTCAAGAGCACACCAGCACCAGCCCCGGGCTCACTGAGCCTGCCAAGATCCCGACCCTGTAAGGATAACTTACGTATATAGCTTCATGCTGGTGCAGTCTTATTTACTGGCTGCTTCTTTTAATGCTTTCTTAAGGGTAAGGAGGCATTCCACACTGTTTTTGAAATTTTTATATATGTTAAGTTTCCAGGGCAATAGACAAAGGCAGATAATCTACAGGGTAACTTCCCAACAAGATAGTTCTGTGTTGCAAGTCATCAGTGGACCTGAAACATCTGTGCAAGATGAGATGTCTGTGGATGCGATGCATGTCTTTATTGATGAACATGGTAAGTCTTTAGAGCTCTTTACTCATGACGTAGAAGGGGGAAGGCTGGCAGCTTTCTCAAGGTCCCATGTGGTCTCTTAGCCTGAGGACAGGTTTCCCCTCTATCTGAAAATAGAGTGGTCCTACGAGATCTTTCCTAAACTGAAATGGTGTAAAGCAAAGAGGCAGTTACCTAAGGATGCAAAAAATACATCAGTAGAAGACACAGATGGTCCTAATTCAAAGCTATGGCAGCTTGATGCTGAGATACTGGGTATAGTTCCTGGGAAGAGAGCTTGGTGATGCTATTCTTATTGCTTGGGGTGTGCGCTGGCTGTATAACTCACTGCAAAACAAGCGCTGAATGCTCTTTTCACTTTTAGCCTTTTAGAGGCAGAAAAAGTTTTCAGATTTCTTTCCGTTAGCAAAAACATGTACTAAGGTAGGTCTTTCGTAAAAAATGAGGTGGCGTAAAGCGAACTTACAAAAAGTGGGGGATACCTGTACTAGACTGGAGCAGGAAGGCTTAGTTCTGCTTGCTCACACATAATGTTCTTAGAACAGAGTGTGCGCCCTCCTGCCTCAGGGCCTTTGCACATACCGTGTCCCTGTGCCCACATTGCGTCATTTATCCTTCGGATCTCAATTCTAAAGAAAGTCCTTCAGGAAAACCTTTCCTGGATTTCCCAGGTTTAATCAGGTTCCTCTGCTCTTTTGCTTTCCTAACACCCTATCATTTTCCTTCTTTAAGACTGTTACAGCTTCTAATTGTTTATTGACTTATAATAATTTGATTAGTGACATTTTCTCCCTCACAGTTGTAAACTTTGGGAAGGTAATGCCCAGCACATAAGAAATATTCATTTGGATATATGTTGAAAATCTGACCTCGATATATTTTTAATACCTTGTTATAAAAAAGATTTTAAAAAGTAATAGAAAGGAAGGACGGAAGGAAGAAGGAAAGAGAAAGAAGGAAAGGAAGGAAGAACCATTAAATGGCAAATTCAAGGCTCCTTAGATAAGGGATATAGGTCTTAGTTTTTGTAGGTCGGGTCTTGGGTTAAGTCCCTTATAGATCAATGTAAACTTATTATTCTACTCTCACAAGGATCCTGGTTTGGATAATAAATGATATATTACCCTCTCTATATAGATCAGTGGTTTATAGTTTGAAGTGCTTCTGCATCTGCAGAAATACAAAGAGACTTTTACATTATGAAGGACAACAGTAGCACTTCTATCAAAGCCTCCAGAGGGGCCGTGGTTGTCATTGTGAGTGTTTCTTTTTGCGGTACAACCTTGAAGTTGAGGTCCAGCACTGCAGACTACATTGCAGCTGCTCATAACAGACAGGTTAATTAGTCTTCCCTGTCACCTGAAGAAAGTACGCCTAAAACTTCTTCTGGGGAGAGACCGTTTACATTTACAAAGTGAACTGCTTTTCACACCTCAGTACCCTGAACCACTTTAGCAGGCTAATTTAACTCCGCAAATTAATTCCATCTCTTGCTTTTCCTCATTACCAGGCTGACATACCAGCCAGCAGCTGTGCCAATGCTCATCTGCAAATTCAAAGGTTGGGATGGCCCCTTGTGGTCCACCGATCAAAACCACACACTTAATAAGTCTCTTTTGCACATGATACAAAAAAAAAAAACAACCCAGTTACAGCATACACAGGTCATCCTGACACATGAAGAGATTATACAAAAGAAATGCATTGAAAAGAATATACAGAAGGGGATTAGAAATGGTACAAATTAATCGATGAAAAGCAATTATGTAATAAGTAACTGAGTCATGTGATATCACGTATATGTGGAATCTTAAAAAATGGCACAAATGAACAGAAACAAACTCACAGACAAAGAAAACAAATTTATGGTTACCAAAGTGGAAAAGCAGGGAGGGATAAATTGGGAGTTTGGGATTAACAGATACACACTATTATACATAAAATAAATAGACAACAAGGACCTACTGTATAGCACAGGGAACTATATTCAATATCTTATAATAAGCTATAATGGAAAAGAATCTGAAAAAGAATGTATATATATGTATAACTGATTCACTTTGCTGTACACCTGAAACTAACACAACACTGTGAATCAATTATACTTCAGTGAAAAATAGGTAACTGAGTCAAACTTGTCTAAGCATATTATCAGAGAGGCACGTCACAATTTTCTTAGCTAAGTTACACATTCTATGGAGAAATACAAAGAATGGACCTAGACTACCAACAATTATTGTTAAAATAGTCCAAAATTAGTTCCCTTTAACTTGGAAAAAGTATACGTGGAAATGATCATATACAAATAGCTGTGTAACGTTCTTTGCCGAAATTTTGCAGGGGAAATTAAATCCTGTTACTTAAAGTCTGGAAATCAGAAAGAAGGCCCTTTCCAGCATCAGCCATCAAACTGTGACGGCTTCTCTCATGCTGGGTAAGTGGGGCTTGTTTTCAGGTTGGGGAAGGTGTCGCGTTGCTGCCCCCCTTACATGCAACTGACTCTGAGTGTAAATGAAGTGAAGATCCTGGTGTAGAATGAATGTGATAATCCATCTGTAGGCGGCAAAGCATGTGGATTTCATGTGAAAGAAAAAGAAAATCAGATATTGTAGAATAATTGAAAATAAACAGAACCACTTTCATAGGAGCCACTTCCAAAAATGAATATAACACGTAGGCATAAATAGAGGGGAGCCCTGTGCAAACAATTATGGGAAAGGTGGTGATGCAGCTCAAGGACGCGTTATTAAATTTGTCTCAAGGAACAGATTAGAGATGTGGTTAGTTCTCATCTGCGCTGACAGGCTCTTTTGTAGATAGATGATCTAAACATCCCTTCTCTTCTCCTTTAGTATGTATTGAGTAACTTTCTTGATCACATTAATTAAGTTGATATTGAATTCGCTTGCGTATCCAGAATGTACGTGGATTAATGGTGGTGTTGGGCAAGCTGCAAATCTTATCATTGGTGGACCGAATTCATCCTTCATCCTGGACTTCAAGATTCTTTGAGGATAACCCACAGGGCCGTGCCTCAGTGGCTTGCTCTGAGTAAGGGAGGAGACTTTCCATGTACATTTGTCTAGAGGTGTACACCTCTTCGAGGATGTATGGAAGCCTTCTGTGATGTCACGGGGATGCCTTAGGCTTCACGCCTGGAGAGGGTCAAGGGAGTTACAGGAACCCTACTTCCAGATTCTGGGGTGCAGTGTTCCTTCCTAAGGTCAAAGTTTCCTTACCAGGTATGCCTGTTCCAGTGTGCCTAGAACAAAGTCTGTTCTTGCCCCTGCAATCTGGCCTCCAGGTGGGATTCCGGCATGTGGCAGCCTTTTAGGGTGTCCTCTGGTCACCCCTGCTGCTTCTCACCTTCTCAGGAATGCTGGTGTCAGCCGTCATGGTAGATCTGATGGGTGCGCTAGGTGATAGCTCTCCTGGCCTCACCATCCCACCTGGGCGCCGACCCTGAAGCAGCCTGCTCGGGTCCAGAGTCAGTCCTTGGGGGGAGACAGGCACCGCCTCCATCACCCACATGCCTTCCACTCTTCCTCTGTCTCCCTCAGGTAGTCAAGTTCCAATCAAAACAGACACAACAAAATTCTTCTTCTCCAGCCAGAAAGCATGCAAAGCGCTCATGCCAACGGAGACCCAAGAGGAGAGAGCAGTCTGCCACCCCCATCTTAGTTCCAGCCTCTGAGACATTTTGTTACAGTGGTTTGATGAGTTCAGTCATCTAAGGTGGCAGCTTTCTTCAGACAAAATAATTACATGAGAGCACAGCTTGAAAAGCTGTCCTGTTATTCTGCAGTCCTCAGTTGAAAGCTGTAGTGTTTTTAAACTAAATTTGGAACAAAAACATGCCTCCTATTTTATCCCCCAATAAATTTACATGGTTTTTTAATGTTTATTTTCCCAGATAAATGGACTACACTTTTCCCCTAGGAAAATACTTGAACTGCTTTTGCCGGTAATGCCAGTTAGAATAAGACCAGAGCCTTAAAAAACTAAAAATACACAGTGTTCAGATAAGAATGAAAGAGAGTGCCTATAGGGTTTTCAATAAGTCCCGCTTCCTTAGACCATGCCTCACCAAGAGACACCATTAACTCACTTTCTCCCCTTAATTTCTCTCTCTTTATTAGTTTTCCTCCAACTCTTGCTTTCTTTTGTTTCCTCTGCATTTCTTTCCCATGTTAGAGCTCTTTTTTGTTTAACTTGCCCTCCTTTTCGAGACCTGCCTGGGCTTAGCTTTGCCACGGTGCATTTACTCTGGTGAAGGAGCTTTTGCCCAGGGTAGGTTTGGGCACTGCTGGACAACACCGAATGTGTTTGTGCTGAGCTTTCCTGTCAAGCCCTGTGGCTTAGAGGAGTCCCAGAATGTCAGTACTTTCCTAGATCTGCCTCTTCATGCACATAGAACAGTTAGACCCTTTCTGTTACACATGAGAGAAATCCAAGTCCAACAGGCTTTACCAAAATGGGAATTTGGAGGCCAGGTAATGGAGACATCTTGGGTAGATGTCTTCAAGGGTGTGGTTTCTCTTTCTCCGTCACCCTCCCATTGTTCTGTTTTGACATCACTCTCAAACATTTCACCCTGACAGTCAAAAGATGTCTGCAGCAGCCCCACTTAAGTCTTCTCTCACTCATGTCCACTGGGGATAAGATGCTTCTTTCCCATAAACCCCAATATAAGTCTCACTCTGTATCTCCTTCGTTCTGACTGGGCCACCTGGAACCCTGAGCCCAATTACCAAGGCAAGTACTTGGCTGGGGTCTGTGTTCATACACAGAGCTGGACAGGTTCCCGCTGAGAATGTATGGGAGCAGCTCTTCAGTGAGAAATTTGGAGTTGGGTGGATGGATGCTGGGCAACAAAAATCGGCAGATGACATCTGAGGACTCTCCTTCTGGTTAAATGGCAATTGAATTAATGACTGTGCTTCTTTAAAGAGAATAATGATCAAATTTTATAAAAGCAGCTTTCTTTTATAAATGTCCCTGCCTATCTCTTACATTTCTTGTATGTGAACGTTCCGATGGACAAGGTCTTGGTCCACCAACACCACATGCTAAGTTCTAAGTGCTTGACTCCCTGCTCTTTCCCCAAAGTAGTTTGACAGGGCATTGGTGTTAAGAGTTCTAGGAAAGAATGGCCCATAGCCATGCACATCTCTTTCTTGTGCCTAAAGATAAAAAAATAATATACATGTCTGCTATTATATGTGTAGACTATTACTTGAGAATATACATGTCCTCTGTACTATTACTCTTTGAAATAAGTTAGTCCTTTAGAGGGGACTTTGTTCTGGAGTACTGTGGCCTTTCAGTGGCCCATTTGGTCATGGGAGATGTATGGTGCTTCCTGTTTGATGCTCGAGCACAAAACTCTAGTCACTTCACTTAGCAAAATTATAGCGTTGAAGCTGTTCCCAGGGCAGTTCTGGAAAAGCACTTACGGGGACGCCATCTGTTTAATTCATGCTCAGAAAAAATGGCTCAGTCCTCTGTAGAGTCAGATGATCTTCTGGATTTCAACTGCTGTCTGACAGGCTTATGGTAGATATTCCAACAGCCTCACACTCCTCCTCAGACTCAGAGATGTTGAAAGCCATGCCACCCATGCACAGGAGGCTAATTTCTTTGGATTTGTAGTAAGCCTTGGCTTCCATGGGAGCACATGTTGTAGTGACGGTTTGGGTATTTTCGAATTGGTTGTATGAAAGAAAACTTGTGCTAAAATAGGATGACAGCAAGCAAGCTGGTTGAATTTTTTTTTTTTTCTTTTTTTCGGTATGCGGGCCTCTCACTGTTGTGGCCTCTCCCGTTGCAGAGCACAGGCTCCGGATGCACAGGCCCAGCGGCCTTGGTTCACAGGCCTCGCCGCTCTGTGGCATGTCGGATCTTCCCGGACCAGGGCACGAACCCATGTCCCTGGCATCGACAGGCGGACTCTCAACCATTGGGCCACCAGGGAAGAAGCCCAGCTGGTTGAATTTGAATATGTTAATCCCTGCATTAACATACCCGTGTGCGTGTGTCATCCGTTACTTTTTTTTTTTTGAATTTTTTATTTTATTTTATTTTTGGCTGCGTTGGGTCTTTGTTGCTGCGCGCAGGCTTTCTCTAGTTGTGGCGAGCGGGGGCTGCTCTTTGTTGCGGTGCACGGGCTTCTTATTGCAGTGGCTTTTCTTGTTGTGGAGCACGGGCTCTAGGCACGTGGGCTTCAGTAGTTGTGGCTCGTGGGCTCAGTAGTTGTGGCTTGCGGGCTCTTGAGTGCAGGCTCAGTAGTTGTGGTGCACGGGCTTAGTTGCTCCACGGCATATGGGATCTTCCCGGACTAGGGCTCGAACCTGTGTCCCCTGCATTGGCAGGCGGATTCTTAACCACTGAGCCACCAGGGAAGCCCCATTTGTTTCTTTAATGCTAGAGGTAAAGACACATCAGAGCATCACACAGCTGATCAAGTGCAGTGACAGCAGGTCAGGAATTTGTAACGTGGAAGTGGCAGGGCACTCAACACCTTACACTTGTGTTCCAGTGCGCCTTTCTGCGGGAAGCAACGTCCTGGCAGTTCCTGGCCCTGAAGGAAGTGTTTTCCTGTCATAGTTACGGTGGCAGCAGCCATCGCTTATTAAAGATGTATTTTGCACTAAGCACTGTGCTAACTATTAAATTATCCCATTTCATCCGCCCGACAAAACGGAGGTAGGGGATATTCACTCCATTTGACAGAAAAGGAAACTAAGACTGATGAAGAAACAAGCCCAACCTCAGTAGCTAAGTAAGTGGCCAGGGGGCACTTAAATCCCACCCCCTGCATTACCCCCCAGTAGGAGCTGCAGCCTCAGTTCCCTGGCGCCCAGTCAGGTGAAGTGGGTCCAGGGTTGAATGCCAGGGGTGTTGGGTGCTGAGTCCTTTGGAGGGTATTTGTCCTGCCCTTAGAGGGCTGCTTCTTCTTATCTTCAGGGTGCTTATGCCAGCTTGGGAGGCCTGGGTGAGCAGATTTTCCAGTTCTTTCCACAAGGAGCTAGAAATGCCCATGTATCTGTAAAAATCTTATTTTGTTTAATGTTGTCGATTTTAATATTTTTTGAAATGCCACAGGCCACAGATGGCATGTTTGTGGTTGGCCGCGGCCTGTGGGCTCCCTAAGCCCGGGCCCTCACCTGGTACTCTGAGACCCAGGTGGAGCAGCCCCCTTGCTAACACATGTGATCTCAGGGTGCCCTTATGCGGCCCCCCGCTCCTCCAGGCCCCCTTCGCAGCCCCTGCCTCACCTCTCCTCCCCCTGAGGCCCGTGGAACCGACCTTCAGCCCTTCCTCTTCCTGCCATCTGCCCTTCTTTGCCTAGAACGCCCTTCTCCACTCACTTCTACCTTCTGGAATTCTCTTCCTTCAAAGCACAAATTACCATCTGCCTCTTTTATCCATCTTTCCCTGGTCCCTACCCTGGCAATAAATCCATCCCTCCATGCTGTCGTCAGAGGAGTGCTTACCGCATTCTCCCAGATGCAGAAGACTCCCAGCTCTTCTTCCAGACTGTTCTTGTCTAAAGAAAAGTGACCATGGCTAGGGTGCCCTGATAGCCCTCACTTAGCCCTCTGTAGGTAGATGTTCAGTAAATAGTGAATTGAGTCTAGTTAACCATTGGAAATGACAAAGACAGTCCAATCAGAGTTCTGGACAGCAAACATGAGCCAGGCATTTAGGGACAGCAGGTGAGAGGCATGCAGGAGGGGCAGAGGCGGTCTGTGAAGGCACTCACGCTTTGTTCTATTTGCAGCAGGAGTAATTAGACCTCTTTACAGAGAGAAACAACCCAGTGAAGGTGGGATTATCAAAAGAACATCCACAGATAACTCTCTCACCTTGCGGTTGTTGGAGGGGAAGGACCAGAAGCAATAGCAGTTTGCCTGGTCTACATATTTGAATACAGAATGTTATCTTCTCCTTTTTTTTTTTTTTGCGGTACGCGGGCCTCTCACTGCCGTGGCCTCTCCCGTTGCGGAGCACAGGCTCCGGACGCGCAGGCCCAGTGTGCATGGCTCACGGGCCCAGCCGCTCCGTGGCATGTGGGATCTTCCCGGACCGGGGCCCGAACCCTTGTCCCCTGCATCGGCAGGCGGACTCTCAACCACTGCGCCACCAGGGAAGCCCTATCTTCTCCTTTTAAAAGTGGAAAGAAGGGCTTCCCTGGTGGCGCAGTGGTTGAGAGTCCGCCTGCCGATGCAGGGGACACGGGTTCGTGCCCCGGTCTGGGAAGATCCCACATGCCGCAGAGCGGCTAGGCCCGTGAGCCATGGCTGCTGAGCCTGCGCATCCGGAGCCTGTGCTCTGCAAGGGGAGAGGCCACAACAGTGAGAGGCCCGCCTACCGCAAAAAAAAAAAAAAAAAAAAAAAAAAAAAAAAAAAAAGTGGAAAGAAACCCCCTGCAAAATGACTTTTTTAACCCCTCACCGTAGAAATCAAGGTTGAGTCTCCAATTAGATTCTCCAGTCCTGTGTTCCATTCAATGAGGAGGAAACGATTCTCTCTGTCCATATGGGAGGCAACTGTGATGGAAAAGCTGACATTGGGGTCCACACTTCCCTGATATCAGAGGGGTCATGTCCTGTGGCATGAACTTGAGCTTTCGCCTTGGACTGGCCCAGGTTCCCATTCCTGCACGAAGAGTAACTTTTGGTTTGATGTTGAGCAGGTTTGCTTAACCATCTTAGGCACTGGTTTTCTAAAGCCTAGATGGAAATAATACTAGTAACAAGTTCAGTGGGCGGCTTTGAAAGCAAAATACAATAGTATATGTGGTGCTTAGCACAGTACCTCTCATAGGGGGCACTGAGAAAATGTTAGCTGTTGTTAAACTGTCTCAAAACAGAAGCAGTAGGACAGTGGCTGAAGTTCACTATGACTTCATACAGCAAAAGAGCAAAACGCTAAGGGAAGCCTTTCCTCTAGCGCTTTTAGGAGTCACTTTATGAGATTTTAAGGTGGTTTAGTACTTTGTATTCTCCTGTCAGCCTGTTGTGTTAGAACATTTTGGCCTCTGTGGCAGTTTTACAGAAGGTAGTTTACTATTTTATTTCTGGCTTTTAAAATGCCATTACATTTAGAGTTCTCCTCCTGTAGTAAACATAAACTTTGATTTTGAACTTGGAAGGATTCCTAGTTGGGGCAGTTTCTAAGCCCTTCAGCCATGGAAGATATTAGAAAAGCAGCCTTTTCCCTCTGAGGCGACTTCAGTGGCTAGGATTGCCTCTAACTAGCCATTAAACCACTGATTCTTCCTATTGGCAAGAACACCATTCCTCTTCGCCATTGTTAAGCCTAGTTGCCATGTGACAGTTTTATATCCCTAACTCCCAAGTGTGAATAGGGAATGGTTTGCAATGTAACTTCCATGTCTCTTTGGGGATTCCTGGAGGAAACCAGGAGAGGAAACGAATTTCCCTCCTTGGACTCTGTCATTGTGGGAACCAATACATTTCTCATTGACTGCTGAAGAAATATAAGCAGTATTTTCCAGTTGTACAGTAACTGTCCAGAAAGCAGTTACCTTTGGTAACACTATCTCATCTAGTTCTGCTTTCCCCAGAGACTAGAATAAGGGAATTATGGCTTGAATTGCAGAATGTAGAATTGCTGCTTAAAAAAATTTCAGAGGATAAATTCATTACCCAGGACACAGGACTGATTCAGCAGCTCAGAGCCTAATATGAGCTCATCTACCTAGAAAACCAAAGTTGAAGTAGGCTGTCTGCCTAGGAAGTTGAAGGTGAAGCTGCCTAAAAGTTGAAGTGTGTTTTGTGTCTGAAGGGTTCACTGCAGAGTGGACTTCTGTTATTTCCCCTGGAGGTCTTGCAACGAAAGCTTGATAGTTTCTGTTCTTTGTTCAGCAAAGATTTACATGTGTTTCGTCTATAAATTCTACCAAGTAACATAGAAGAGCTTTCTCTTGTAAAAGATATATAACCATGCTTTAGTATTAGAAAACCTTTTCTAGTGTCATAAGCAATCTCATGAAAATGCATATAAACATTTTTTTTAAATGCATACAAAAGTGCATATTGTCTGCTCTCCAGTGAAATCCTATGGAAAGACAGAGTATTTATATTCATCTTGAGTATCTATTACTCATAAAATAGGTTTGGTAGGCTACTGAGTGGAAAGACTCATTCTGGAGCAAGTTTAGTTTACAGGGTTTTTATTGGGGATTTTTGTACCTCAATTGTTTCTATTTAAAAAGTAGAGTAGGGCTTCCCTGGTGGCGCAGCGGTTGAGAGTCCGCCTGCCGAGGCAGGGGATACGGGTTCGTGCCCTGGTCCGGGAGGATCCCACGTGCCGCGGAGCGGCTGGGCCCGTGAGCCATGGCCTCTGGGCCTGCGCGTCCGGAGCCTGTGCTCTGCAACGGGAGAGGCCACCACAGTGAGAGGCCCACGTACCGCAAAAAAAAAAAAAAAAAAAAAAAAAAAAAAAAAAAAAAGTAGAGTAGATTACATGGGTAATCATCTATTTATTTGTCCGGATTCACTTATTTTGGGCTTCTATTTTTTTATGAATCATTACAGTACATATCGAAACAGATATTGTTATGGTTATAAATTAGGCTTATTTTTGAAAGCTACTCTAACCTCTAAACCCATTAGGTACTATATTCCAAAGGTGGACTGAGGTGTACTTAATCTTTATGGCCTTCTCAGAGTTCTGACATTTTTGTTGGCATTATTATTAGTAGCCTCTCTGACCCTGGTCTCCGTAAAGCCTCTGTTACTTACCGGGATCAACTCTCAGGAAGGCCCTTTAAAGCCACCGTGCTTAAGTGTGTACCTGGATCTCAAAGAAGGTAAGCAGGCAGAAAATTGTAAAAAATAATCACCTCTTTTAGACCCTCTTCATAACGTTAGTCAGAAGAAACAGTGCTCCCTGGTGTGCGTTAGCTCAGCCAGAACGTGGGGCGTGGATGTTAGTCAATTAGGTGTGCAAACTACAAAATGTTGTGAGCTCTCCCAATATCAGATCTGCCCAGTTCTGTGTACCATTCAAGCATGAGTTGAAAATGTTAAGTCCCGTGATAAATATTTGAGACTATGTATATAGCTGCCTCACTCTGTTGATTTGCATGATAGAGTTATGTGTTACTGAGTTCATTAAGAAACTTGCGGGGGTTCTGGGTGCCTTTGGTCACCCACATAGAGGTGGAAGTATCTGGAAAAAGGCAGGTGACCGTGCAGGGACTTGCCTCTGCAGAGCTCCTGCTGCCCATATTCCTGGGTCCTCTCTCTTGTTTCCCGGTTGTTACTATCAGATCCCTTCACTGTAGTCCTGCTTTGTCTTCTCAGACACACTAGAGAGATGAAACCTTCCTCCAGGCACAGAGTCTTAAGGATGGAGAGTTTATGAGGTTGACTCTAGAAAAACGTCTGTTCTCCGAGGCACGTTCTGTGAATCCCTGGGAAGAGGCCCTGCCACACGGCGGGATTCTGTCCCTGTGGTCACAGCCCCGGCTGCCACATGATGGCAGTCAGATCCTGTGCTGGAGGCCTTCACAGGCTCCCAGGCTGGTGTTCCCTTTTTCTCAAATGCACAGACCAATCTTTGCCCTATAAAAGAAGAATTGTTTGCAGACTTTAAAACAAGAATCCCTGTTCAAATTCTAAATAACAGGTGATAGTTTCCAAGACAGTGCTGCTTTATTTACAGATCCCACATATTGAACACATGGCTGGACTTTCATCTCTAGGCTTGCTCCTCTGGGTGGCTTGTTTCCATGGCCCCCGAGTAAGCCTGGAAAACAAGGAGGGACAGGCAGAAAAAGAGAGGCCCTCTTCCTCGGGAGGGTGGATTGTAAGTTTTCAGATCCGGGGAAGATGAGGAATTTCAAGGATTTCTTTCCACATCAATGGGAAAATGCAGCAGCACATGTATTTCAGTTTTTTGTTGCTTACAGAAGCTTAAATGAGTGAAAACCTGGGGAGAACAATATAGCGCAATGGGGTCACTGTGACTTTGAGACCCAGCTCTGTCCATAAGAAAGTGCACCATTCCGGCCCCTGGTCCATCTTTATTTCCTTCTAGTGGCTGCTCTTTTTGTAGTTTCCACCATTAATCACTATTTCTGCTGTTGCTCTGAATTCAATCTCGTTTAAATAAATTTATCTCTGCTCTAGCTCTGAACCAAACTAGTTGTCCAGAGATAAACCAGAGAGCAAGAAAACCAAGGCCAGATGTGCAACTGATGCTCTATTGTAGTTCAGAGTGTAATTACTACAGGGTTGGAATATTTCCATTTCCATCACTATTTTAGAGGAAAAAATGTCTGTTGAAACTTAGCACTTTCACATTATATTTATTAATATGGGGGGAAATCTCCAGCCTTAAGTTAGTGAAACAGAGACTACTTTTTGAGATTTTTTTTTAAATTGAAGTATAGTTGATTTACAATGTTGTGCTAATTTCAGGTGGACAGCAAAGTGATTCAGTTATACATATACATTCTTTTCCAGATTCTTTTCCCATATAGGTTATTATAAAATATTGAGTAGAGTTCCCTGTGCTGTGTGGTAGGTCTTGTTCCTTATCTGTTTTATATATAGTAGTGTGTATCTGTTACTCCCAAACTCCTAATTTATCCCTCCCCCCAACAGAGACTTTTTGGATGATCCTTGAGCTCACAGCCCATAGAATAGCTACTGTTCTCTCAGGAGAATAAGTAGCAGATAGTCTGAGCGAGATACAAGAAAAGGAAGATGGGCGGGAATTCTTGGAGGGTTGGTATAGGAAGCTCTGTCCACTGAGTGATTTTTGTGACGTCATAGCCTCTTTGGTTCCTGAGTGGACAAGCTGGTGCCCGTGGATTACAACTTCAACATTAGGACCCCAGAAAACCATGCCACACGAAGAAGATAAATCTCTTTATCCTCTGGAAGAAGTGTTACACGTCTCCTCCTGGCCAAATAGGAAGCCCACATACACATGACAAGACAGGTTTTCTGGTGAGGACATACCAGTCATAAAGCTCAGAAAAGAATCTTTCTGGGACTTCCCTGCTGGTGCAGTGCTTAAGAATCCACCTGCCAATGCTGGGGACATAGTTTCTATCCCTGGTCTGGGAAGATCCCACGTGCCACGGAGCAACTAAGCCCATGCACCACAACTACTAAGCCTGTGCTCTAGAGCCCGCGAGCCACAACTTCTGAGCCTGCGTGCCACAACTGCTGAAGCCCACGTACCTAGAGCCTGTGCTCCGCAACAAGAGAAGCCACCACAATGAGAAGCCCGTGCACCGCAACAAAGAGTAGCCCCCACTCACCGCAACTAGAGAAAGCCTGTGCGCAGCAATGAAGACCCAGCGCAGCCAAAAAAAAAAGAATCTTTCTTAATATCATCATGCTTTGTGTAAAAAGAGGTTACGAGGGGGCTTGACATGCTGTTTGCATTTGTCTTTATTTTTTTAAAAAAGGATTAAGTATGAGTTGAGAGCAAGACACTCTTACCCCATTCCTGCTAATAGAGACAACTAGAATTAATATGTTATTTGTGTGAAAAGCATAGGGGTCAATTTACTGTTTAATATGAGAATGAGCAAAGTCAGGTCCTATATCAGTAGAAAGAAATAAGAAGATTAGGTATGGTTATTAAGTGTCTGATATATGAGAGGCACCATATCCAGTCTGATTTAATTCTTACAGCAATCTCTACGAGGAAGACATCATCCCTGTTTTATAGGTGAGGATCTTTTAAAACATTTATTTTGTTGAAGTGTAGTTGATTTACAATGGTGTGTTAATTTCTGCTATACAGCAAAGTGATTCAGTTATACACATAAATACATTCTTTTTCATATTCTTTTCCATTATGGTTTATCACAGGATATTAAATGTAGTTCCGTGTGCTGTACAGTAGGACCTTGCTGTTTATAGGTGAGGATTTGAGGTAAGAAAACAACATTGTTATAGTCACAGATAGTAAATAGTAGAGCAATAATTCAAGCCTAGTTCTGTTTAATTCTAGCACTCATCCAAAAGATTTTGAAAAGAAAACCAAGCCCTAGATTTTTACGTAGGGTTTTTAAATGGCTTGCGCAGGAAAATAATGTTATCTGTTATTATTTTTATTTTGTCATCAAAAACATGCAAAAAATTCAGCTGTATTGACACTTCATTTTGGACCGTGTTTCCTGCCAGGAGGCCCTGGCAGGAGGAAGGTTGCTCTGAAATAACTTTGTTACACCTTCCACAGTAGTCAGTTCTTAGTTTATTTCAGTTGGCAATAGAGGGCGCTGTACACTGTCTAGATTTTCTCACATTGCCATACTGCTTCTGCCTATTTATAGTCATCACCTACATTACCTACAGTGAAGTCAGATCAGTCTTTTGGTTTTAGTGAAGTTCTGGCATTTGCTGAGTTTTAGGTTTCTCTAAATTTGTATCAACAAGATGTTTTCGATCCTATTGTATTTAGCTATGAAATGACAGAATTACAGTCCTCAGAGGTTTCTGTACAAAGTACAAAAGTTTGAATGAACACTGTCTTTATAAATCTAAATTTTTTCTCTGTTAGTGACACACATTACACCACTAGTATGGACAGGAAGCAAAAGCACTCTTTTATGGAACAATCATACAAATAATGGAAGGATAGGATTTTTAAGTTTTCAAAATCCATGTGCTTATCCCACCTGACTCATTTCTCAAACCCTGATGTTAATGTACGATGTTTCCTAAGTGGTTCTTTACTTAGAAACCATTATTGAATGGTTATTGAAGGAGGCCTTTATTGAATGTATCATCAAATAGTCATAAATCATGTCTCAAAAATGTAGAGAAACCTGTGTGTTTGTGAGCACGTATGTGAGAATAGTGGACGTATTTTAAACACTGTTCCTGTAGAATAAGCATTTGTGTGTTTGTGAATACAGTAGTAGGGAGTTGGGAAAAAGAAAGATCTAAAAACTTGTTAGAAACTTTGTACCAAAACGTGAGATTAGAAATCAGAAGGCATTACTACTCAGCCTTAAAAAAAAGAACAAGATAATGCCGTTTGCAGCAACATGGATGGACCTAGAGAGATTATCATACTAAGTGAAGTAGGTCAAAGAGAAAGACAAATACCATATGATATCACTTATATGTGGAATCCAAAATATGACACAAATGAACCTATGTATGAAACAGAAACAGACTCACAGACACAGAGAACAGACTTGTGGTTGCCATGGGGGAGAGGGGGTGGGGGAGGGATGGAGTGGGAGTTTGGGATTAGCAGATACAAACTACTATATATAAAACAGATAAACAGCAAGGTCCTACTCTATAGCACAGGGTTCTATATTCAAAATCCTGTAATAAACTGTAATGGAAAAGAATATGAAAAAGAATATGTTTATAATGTATAACTGAATCACTTTGCTGTACATCAGGAACTAACACAACATTGTGAATCAACTATACTTCAATAAAAAAATAAATTAAAAAAAGGAAGGTGATGACATTAGTGCAACATCTGCATTCTTGAGGTGGCTGCGCAACAACACAACTAAGGAGCCCGCGTGCTGCAACTAAGACCTGGTGCAACTAAATAAATAAATAAATATTAAAAGAAAAAAGAAAAACGCTTGAAACAATAATAAGACGTGTTATTTCAGAAACAGGAAGTCCAAAGGCTTGATCAGTGCAGGGTTGGTTAGTCATCAAGAAACTAGTTTCCTTCTGTCTTTCAGCTCTGCTGTTCTCGGGCTTGTCCCTCATGATGGCAGTATCGCTGCTGCAGCTCCAAGGGTTTCTGACTCACATAGCGTCTAAAGGTCAGGAGAGAGATGGTCTCTTACTTTTGTTACCTTTTAAGAAGTAGAACCCTCCTGTACTGTTGGTGGGAATGTAAATTGGTACAGCCATTATGGAAAAACAGTATGGAGGTTCCTTAAAAAACTAAAAATAGAGCTACCATATGATCTAGCAATTCCACTCTGCAGCAGATATCCAGAGAAAACCATAATCTGAAAAGGTACACGCACCCCAATATTCATTGCAGCACTATTTACAATAGCCAAGACATGGAAGCAACCTGAATGTCCATTGACAGATGAATGGATAAAGAAGATGTGGTACCTATATACAATGGAATACTACTCAGCCATAAAAAAGAATGAAATTATGCCATTTGCAGCAACGTGGATGGACATAGAGATTATCCTACTAAGTGAAGTAAATCAGAAAGAGAAAGACAAATACCATATGAAATCACGTATATGTGGAATCTAAAAATGATACAAATGACCTTATTTACAAAACAGCAACAGACTCACAGACTTAGAAAACAAACTTATGTTTACCAAAGTGGAAAGATAGGGAGGAGGGATAAATTAGGAATTTGGGAGTAATATATATGCATTACTATATATAAAGTAGATAATCAGCAAGGACCTACTGTATAGCACAGAGAACTCTACTCAATATTTTGTAGTAACCTATATGGGAAAAGAATCTGAAAAAGAATATATACATATACATATATATCTATAAATATAACTGAATCACGTTGCTGTACACCTGAAACTAACATAACATTGTAAATCACCTCTGCTTCAATAAAAAATAAATAAATTAAAAAAATTTTTTTAAAGGTAAAAACACTGAAAAAAAAGAAGAAATAGAAAAACTTGCTTGTGAGCATCCTTATCCACAGCTGCCTCCCCTTTGCTCCGTGGCAGCCCCTTAGAATAGCATTACACTCCTGTGCCAGGACTGGCCGGGGTGATTGGAGTTCCCATGATGGGTGTGGGATGACCAGGATTTACCCCAGAGGCCAGGGAGGGACCTCATCTCTTCTGAAGCACACCGTCTTGGATGATTGAATAAAACTGGAGTTCCATGTTGAATGTGTGCAGGATGATAGCCCTTCTGCCTGAAGGTGGCATGGCACAAGCCATTTTCGACTTTGAACTGCCCATGCAAGGTGGCAGAGACTTACCCGCAACCTGCATTAAGGATCCCTGCTGTCCTTGTGTTTGCATGTAATAAGTAGATGACTTCTGGTACTTCCAGGTAACCGAAGCATTTGTTTTGCCCATCCTCAGAGACATACAGAGCAGCTCGTCCAGTACCACAACTTCCGAGAGTCGAGATCCTTCTTCAGGGGACCCTGTGGTCAGTGCCTTGCAACAACAGCTGTTGCTGATGGTGGCTCGGAGGACCCAGTCAGAAACCCCACGGGTACGTCCCAGCATTACCATTTGTGAATGTTCCAGAAGCAGAGATCCTGAAACCTGTTTCCAGGTTGGATTCCCTAATAGAATTAGCCCAGTCTTGTCCTGAATTTTATGTCAGCTGGGTTGTGGCTATATCACTTTGTGGTAGTCTACTGAACAAATGTGAAAAGAAACCTCTTAGATAACAGGTACCCTTCCATTCATGCTCACGGGATTATTACTGTCTTAATTGCTCTTCCAAAGGCATTAGAAATTCACTTACATTGATCTTTGGTTGCCGGGATGCACAAATCCCACAAGAGCTCACTTGGTTAGGATGGCATTTTTCCCCCCATGGTTTGGAAAATATCTGGATTTTTATTAATTTATTATAGCCTTATATTTTAAGCATGCAGAGATTTTTAAAGAGAATCTTGGCTTGAAGAGAGACTTTATTCTTGGAGCAAATGACATGATCATCAAGGGGCTTAAAAGATGAAGCCTTGTATTGTTTTACTAAGAGATAACTTACTGATGTTCATTCACTTATTCACTACACCTTTACTGAGACTCTGTGGGACACAGAGCAAAGAATTCAAGGAAAAGATAACATGGGAGCAAAGACATAAAACCAGTCATGAATTTAGAGCTCCAGATTCCATCAGGGCGTTTCGGAGAATGAGGATGGGGAAGGCTCCTTAGGAGAAGAGACATTGGGCTAGACCTTGAAGGAAGGTGGATTTCGGTAAGTACAGATGGAAGGAAGAGGGTAATAGATGGGATACTGTCAAGTTAGTGTGAAGTTTCTTTATTGCTGTGTTTGCCTTCCTCCTGACAATGTTTTGATTTCTTGTAGAGAATCTCACCTATAAAAAGAAATAATAGTTTTATATACGTTTTCTTGAGTGCTTAACCAAATTTTTCCAAAAGATGCTTGATAGGAAACTTTACACTATTTTTCAGATGTGCAGAAAAAATGTTGGGCTATCTTCTAACTGACCGCATGTTTTTCTGGAGTCTGTATTCTTGCTGACTGGGTACGAGTTGGGAGGGCTGCATAGGGAGGACTTGAAAAAGCCAGTGAAGGGTAATCGGTGCTCTCAGGCTTGAAGGAGCTTCGGTAGGAATAAGCATTCAGTTAACTTACAGGGTCAGTCTTCAGGGCTGTCTTTCCTTTCGTGTACTGGGTCTCTCCTCCCCCTCCTCCCTTCGAGGACATCTGGGTGCAGGAGGAAGCTTTCCAACACCCCGGGAGGCGAGTAGAGGTGAGAGGGAGCCTCTGATGGCTGAGCAGGGCTGGTCCAGCAGATGCCTGGTCCCTGGGCATGCTGGGTGGTCCTGCCCAGTTAGGGTGCAGCGCTGGGGTCTCCCACCCTGCCTCTAGCCTCCAGCTCTGAGGACCCTGCATTCTGCAGCCTCCTCCTCTCCCTCAGTATCTTTGGGTTCACCAGTCTTTTCTGTGTCTGCGTGTGCTCCCCTGGGCTCAGACCCCAGCTGTGCCCTCTGCACTCCGTGCCCTGTGTCCAGCCCCACCATGGCGGCCAGTACTAGTTCCCACCACAAGCCTTAGTGCAGGGGCGGCCCTGCAGAATGTGGGTTTTCTCTGAGAAACTTGCCTTCTCCTGAGACAGGCCTGGGGAAGCTTCAGCTCCCTACCACCCTTCCCCACCTCCAGAACATCAGTACTGAACCCACAAGGAGGGGAAGGTTATATAAAAATATTCAGATAGTTTGGGAAGATGCAAATGTCACAGATCCTATGGGTGGCAGAATCCTAGGGAAACTAGGAATTTTGGATTGTCAGAGATGCAAATCCATTGACTTAGCGTCTGAAAAACATCCCACGTAGAACAGAAACTCAGAAATAAGTAAATATTGCATGGATAAACCAGAAAGAGTTACACTACTCCTTGTTTTACATTTAAAATTCTGTTAAGTGGCGTGATTATGTAAATGAGTATATAAAACACTAAATTTATATATATATTGTTTCACCTTTAACACTTAACCAAATTCATTGATGAACTTCAACTTTTTTAACTTTCTTAATTTTAAGTAGAATTTATAAACAATTAAAGTTTTACTCTAGGTAGGTATAGAGGAGGGAAAATGAAGATTGCTATCCAGGCTCCTATACAGACCCTAAATATTTACAAAGGTCTCATATCGAAAAGAATTCTTTAGTTCTACTATTTAGTTTTCCAAATGTAATTGATATCACCAGGGAATTCAGTTAGGTTTGGGCCACGAAATAAAAATTAAGTTGGTTTCCTGCTCATTATCCCACACATATTTGGTAAAGATTGACTGTACCTTCAGCCCTGTGCTAAGGGCGAGGTAAACAGTGGGAGAGAGCCTCAGCCTCTGCCTTCTGGCAGTCTGTAATAACTGGTCAACCAGTCCACCTCTGTAGGATGGAGCCTGTGATAAGGACAGGCTCAGGTGCTATGGGACGCACAGGAGGCCCCAGGCAGGACGCAGGAGATCAGGAAGACTTCCCCGCTGAGGGGAGATCTCAGCCGAAACGTGGAGGATGCGTTGAAGGTGGTAGAGAAGTAACCTGGGTGTGGCTTGCAGGTGAGCTCACTGCCTGGAGAGTGGGGGCACAAGGATAGCCACAACAGGGGGAGCTGACTCTTAGATAGTCCAGCAAAACCCAGCCCTATTCCATAGGGCTCTGCGGACTTCCCGTTCCCCATCCTCCCTCCCTCCCTCCGTTCTTCACAGCTGCTTGAGTGCAGCATGTGTCACCTGGGACATCCTCACCACTACTTCAGTTTTGTAGGTAAGTCCATTTGTGTCGTATTTTAGATTCCACATAGAAGTGATCTCATAGGGTATTTGTCTTTCTCCTTCTGACTTACTTCGCTTAATATGATCATCTCTAGGTCCATCCATGTTGCTGCAAGGGTACCATTATTTTGAACAGTAGATCTTTTCAGGTAGCTTGGGGGAGGGGCATGGACCTTTACATTCTTTTTAAAAAATTTTTTTATTTTTAAAGTTTTTTTTTTTTGATGCAGACCACTTCTTTGTTTTAAATCTTTATTGAATTTGTTACAATATTGCTTCTGTTTTCTGTTTTGGTTTTTTGGCACACGCATGTGGAATCCCCGACCAGGGATTGACCCCGCACCCCCTGCACTGGAAGATGAAGTCTTAACCACTGAATTGCCAGGGAAGTCCCCTTTACATTCCTTTTTTTTTTTTTTTTTTTGCGGTACACGGGCCTCTCACTGTTGTGGCCTCTCCTGTTGCAGAGCACAGGCTCCGGACGTGCAGGTTCAGCGGCCATGGCTCACGGGCCCAGCCGCTCCACGGCATGTGGGATCTTCTCGGACTGGGGCACGAACCCGTGTCCCCTGCATTGGCAGGCGGACTCTCAACCACTGCGCCACCAGGGAAGCCCCAAAGATTATTTCTGAAATGTACTATATACTTCTGTACCTTCTTAAACCGAATGTGCTGATCATTATTTAAGCTGTTCTTGATAATTCAGGTTCACAAAACGGACCTTGGTATTGTGCTGTCAGTACAGATCCATATGGGGGGGGGTGAGCAAATGCAATAATCTTGTTTCTTAAAAAGGACTTGTGTTCAGTTTACACCCCGTCCCCCTCCTTTTACTAATCTCTTTCTTCTGATCGTAGAAGAAAACTTGCAGGCCTGACTTGCAGGCAGTGTGATGTGATTGTTCTTGGGTGAGGCTTAATGAATGAATCAGAGACAGAACCGGCCTCTTGGTTAGTGTGTCTCTGTGTTTACCTAAGTCATAGATATGGAGCTCCCCTTAGTCGCCACTGTGGGTCCTCACCCCTGCCAGCTCCTTCATCACTGATGGTTGCCAGGAGCTCTGTGTTAGACCCCTTTATTCCATGCCCTTTCTGGGGATAACCACCTGTTTGCTCCCATGGCTCAGTCCTCTCTCTCTTTCTGGGTATATAGATGCAGATATAGACATGTTTATACTTGTATGTATGTGTGTGTATCACCGTGTTACCCAGGCTGGTTGGCTTGTCTACTCCCCAGGAGTTCCTAAACCCCTTTAAGGTAGAAACTGTCTTGTTATCCTTTGAATTTTCAGCTTATATTACATATCATATCTGGTTTATATAATCTGCATAATAAATATTTGTTGGGATGAGTGAATAAATGAATGATTAAAACGATGAGAAAAATTTGAATTTGAGAGACTTACCTGGTGGTCCAGTGGTTAAGACTCTGCGCTTCCACTGTAGGGGGTTCGGGTTTGATCCCTGGTCAGGGAACTAAGATCCTGCATGCCACGCAGTGCAGGGGGAAAAGAAAATTTGAATTTGAAATTTATACCAGAAAACAGGCTAAGTATAATTGCTGTGATTCACTGAAACATCGAGCTCTGTGCTTCCTTGCTATTTAAAGCAAAAAATGAAATTCGATGAACCTCATTTTCTGATAAAGGAAGTTGTTATGGACTGATTTGGGCTCCCTCAAAATTCATATGCTGCCATCATAACCCCCATGACTTCAGAATGTGACTGTATTTGGAATAGGACCTTTAAAGAGGTAATTAAGTTAAAATGAGGTCATTAGGGTAGAACCTAATCCAGTATGGCTGGTGTCCTTTGAAGAAGCGGAGATCAGGACACAGATACACATAGAGGGAAACCATGTGAAGACACAGGGAGAAGACGGCCATCTGCCAGCCAAGGAGAGAGGCCTCAGAAGAAAGCACTCCTGCCAACACCTTGACCTTGGGCTTTCGGCCTCCAGAATAATAACACCTACGTGGAAGAGTTACTGTGAGGTTTTTAGGATTAAAGATGGCAAAATTATGCCTTTAATAATCAGTGTCAATTATTAATATCATCAAAATTTTTATTAGGTATACGGAACTCTTGAATGTTTCAGGGAGCTTGGGGGATATACAGTTCTCCTGTCTAAGCCACCCCAACTGTGGTACTTTGTTGTAGCAACCCTAGTAAACTAACACAGAAATCAAACCATTTTTTCTTTGCATTAAATTCTGAAATGTTTCTTAAACAAGGACTTCCATTTAAGCAGCAATAAATAGCACAATATGCCAGAATCTTTAATAAGTTTTGCAGAAAATGTAGACGTAGTCTTCATGTGATTTTTTTATACTAACCTTCCCTAAAACTACTCTCACTAAAGGAGAGTATTTTTCTTACTATTCAAAAGAATGCTATCACTTTCACTGTTGCTTACCCTTGACCTGTTTACACATCATACCTGAATTCCCACAACACAGAATGGTAAACCATGCTCAGCTTGTACACGTATTTCTTACTTGCTCTCTTTATCCACGGAGCATAAAGGAAAAGGATCTCTTTTGGGGGGAGGGTTTACTCTAAACCACAAATTCGTTGTCATTAAAAGAAGATGCTGTTCTTGCTGACATGACAGCAGGCAGTTTCCACAAAGCTCTCTTTTCTGTTGGAGTCGCATTCCAGACACAAACAGCACTTATAATCTCAACTTTGCTGTAATAGTACAGCCCAATCCATCCGGTATATTGCTAACCTGTATATTGCCTTCACGATGGATCAACTTTCCCTTGAAATGCCTTTTGCGTTTATAGTATGAATAACTCTGTGCTCTATAGCTGAGTCAGGGAATTAGCATCTGGAAACAGAGAGGTGGTAAAGTCAGCATCCTTGGAGGGTGCCACGTGGTCTCCAATGAAGCAGGTGTGCTGCCCTTATGCATGCCAGGCATTTTGACATCAGCGACTTTCTCTGAATTAAGGAAAAATTATGTAGTCTGCCCAAGTATAGCCTTCTGCTTTGTAAGTCAGAGAGAAGTGTGTGAGACCTTTAAAAGTCAGCATCCCCTCCATGGCTGCTCTTCTGTGCTGTCTTCCTCCCTTTTCTTATTTTGGTCCTTCTTATCAGTCTCCTGTGTTTTATGTTAGTCAGCCTACAGGAAATTAGAGCCTACCAAAAATCTTTTTGGGAAAAACAGAGGACAAAAGCAAACAAATAAAAATACAAACTAGAATAATCCACCAATTCCACTTTTAGATGTATATCCAGAAGAGCCTAAAGCAGGGACTTGAACAGATATTTGCATGTGCATGTTCACAGCAGCATCATTCACGATTGTGAATAGCGAATATTCCACCAAGGGCGTAGGGGAAGCAACCTCAGCGTCTGTCAACAGATGAATGAATAAACAATATGTGGTCTATCCATACAACGGAATTTTATTCAGCCTTAAAAAGGAAGGAAATTCTGAGGCCTGCTGCATGTATGAGTCTTGAGGTCACTATGCTAAATGAAATAAGCCAGTCACAAAAGGACAAATACTGTATAATTCCACTTATAGGAGGTCCCTTGAGGAATCAGATTCCTGGAGACAGAAAATAGAAGGATGGTTGTCAGGCTGGGGGAGGGGAGAGTGGGGAGTCAGTGTGCAACATGGACAGTTTCGGTTTTGCAAAGATGAAAAAGTTCCTGAGATCTCTCGCACAACAATATGATTATCGTCACTACTGAAATGTATACTTACAAAATGGTCAAGATGGTGAATTTTACATTATGTATTTTTTTAACCACAATTATCAAAAAAAAAAAAGACAGATTAGAAATAGAAGATGTACAGGGTGCTGGGGCTCATTAAGTATTTGTTTGACAAATGAATGAAGACTAATATTTTTCAAAACTGAGTTCCTTTCCATTGGATTAGAGCCAATCAGAGATGAATTTGGGGCGAAAATATTTTCAATCTGAGATTAAATTCCCCCATTTGTTTCTGTTTTATTGGCTTATATTTTTTCTATAAATATTTTATTTTTTCTTATATTGGGCTTCACCGAGGACCTACATATTGTCAGTGAAAATATTTTTACTTATAGTAAAATCTAAATATTTATCTCAGCATTACATTAAATAATATACCTTTCAAAAATTAAGTCATTTAAGGTCTTTTGCTGAATTCTGATCTTTCATAAGAATTATTTTCATAGCAGTTTCTTGGCCTGACAGCAGTATTTTGATATGTGTAGCATAATCTTAATGTTACATTATAATGAAATTGAAGTGTGTTGGTAAAAATGACCTTTTCTCCAACAAGGATCTACTGAATAGCACAGGGAACTATACTCAATATTTTGTAATAACCTATAAGGGAAAAGAATCTGAAGAAGAATATGTGTATATATAACTGAATCACTTTGCTGTACACCTAAAACTAACACAACATTGTAAATTAAGTGTACTTCAGTACAAAAAAAGAAAAAAGAGCTTTTCTGTTGATCATCATCCTTTTCTTAGGGTACCCATTTTTTATGAACTATGTTGGTTTCCATTTCAGAATTTGAACATCTGCTTTTAGTACTTTTAAATCAGGAGGTTTATTTATGACAATAACACGTCAATGTGAGACCGTCTCTCTGTTTTTTCTTTCGGCATCTAAAAGCATCTGAGTCAGGATCTAGAAGACTCTTCCTATTCTTCCACACAAGGAAAATTTAACCGAGAGCAGTTTTACAAGTTTATCATCTTCCCTGGCAAGTGGATTAAGGTCTGGTATGATCGCCTTACCTTGTTGGCGTTACTTGATCGGTAAGCTGCCGGGCACGCACGTGTATGGGTGAAAGACACAAGGGGGCGTGTGGCGGCTTGTGCTCACGTGCTGATAGCAAGGAATTTGGCTGCAGGCTGAGGTTCTCTGGGGGCATTTTCAAGGTGTCCACCCTTTGTGCTGCACACCCAGAGTCGAAGCAGTGAGATCTTGACAACTGAAGAAATTGTCATTGAGTGATTACAGTGGGAGCTGGGAGAAATGGGTAAAATGGTTTAGCCTTAAGGTTAGCTTTGGGGTCCATATTATGCCTTGGTCTACTCATCGCCTGCCAATTTTTGTAGGAGGGTCTGTGGCTCCTGTACGCAGGGCAGGGCCTGGGTGCCTGGGTGTGGTGTGGAGAGGAGAGGAGGGACACCGGGTGGCTGGGGTGGTGATGTCTGGCCCTTTCCTTTCACGACGTGGGTTCTTCTTCTCTCTATCCTGTAATTTCAGTGCTGATCTTTCCTTTAAACCCTGTTACTCTTCCTCACCACTGCTCCTCAAGATGCAATGCTGTGGGAGCTGAGGGTACTGGGTGGGGAGGTGGAAGCAGAGGCTGGGGGGTCAGGTTGGCTAAGGCGTGATGGAGTTGGGGCCAGGTAGGGGACTTATCCCCACCTCAAAATATACAGAGGACTGCATTGTGGTCTTCAAGGACTGTGGGTTTGGAAATGTGTTATGCCGTTACTAACGGTGTCATCAGCAAATGCTGAGTTTCACCGTTAAATGCCAGCCAGTGCATTCTCTACGTCTGCGTCTTTATTCCCATCCTGCCCCTAGGTTCTTCAGAACCATCTTTGTTTTTTTTTTTTTTAGATTCCATATATACGTGTTAGCATACGGTATTTGTTTTTTCTCTTTCTGACTTACTGCACTCTGTATGACGGACTCTAGGTCCATCCACCTCACTACAGATAACTCGATTTTGTTTCTTTTTATGGCTGAGTAATATTCCATTGTATATATGTGCCACATCTTCTTTATCCATTCATCTGTCGATGGACACTTAGGTTGCTTCCATGTCCTGGCTATACTCCAATAAAGATGTTAAAAAAAAAAAAAAAGCCAGCCGCGGGGCAGTGGGAAGGCTGGTTGCCTGCTTTGCTGTAGTTGGTCCCCCAGGGACTACTTGTTATAGTAATGTCTTAAATGGTATGATCACATACTGAAAAACTGTAGTCATGCACAATTACAACAGTAAATTTCAGGACCTACAAGTCAGGGAATGGAGTTATAATGGTTTTTCTAACCACACTGTGTTACCCAAGGGGCACACACTTAAGACGGAGACTTCATACTTAACTAAAATAATTCAGGATAATACAGCCTGTTAGATGAGGCAGTTTTTTGGAAATACTCATTTAAAAAGAAATTACTGGGCTTCCCTGGTGGTGCAGTGGTTAAGAATCTGCCTGCCAATGCAGGGAATATGGGTTCAAGCCCTGGTCAGGGAAGATTCCCACATGCGATGGAGCAACTAAGCCTGTGTGCCACAACTACTGAGCCTGTGCTCTAGAGCCCATGAGCCACAACTACTGAGCCCTCGTGCCACAACTACTGAAGCCCACGCACCTAGAGCTGGTGCTCCGCAACAAGAGAAGCCACTGCAATGAGAAGCCTGTGCACTGCAGCCAAGAGTAGCCCCCGCTCACCGCAACTAGAGAAAGCCCGCGCGCAGCAACGAAGACCCAACACAGCCAAAAATAAATAAATAAATAAATAAATAAATAAATAAATAAACAGGGATTCACACGATAGATTTTACATTTTTGACAATGAAAGGTATATTGTTATTTGAAAAGGCATACATAAATTACATTAGATATTCATCAGGGGTATTTAAAGTCACAGGTGGATGAGAGAAGTTGAATTTGCCAAATGAAAGCTTAGAAAGAAAATGTATGCATAATAAAAAACAAACTGCGAGGGTTGGCAGGAAGTGGAAGAAATTGGTGAATAACAGGCACTGAAATCAGACTAATCACTGCTCTGGACTCCCACAGGTTAAGGCCTTCTGCTCGATGTTTCTCAGCTTTCTGCTGGAATTCAGGCTGATCTTCCTTGAACAGGTTTCCTTATCCTCTGATTGTAGTAGCGTTATGGGTTTCTGTGATTGCAGCCTCTTCTGTTTGCCTTCAGTTTGCCATCCATTCTGTTCAGATATTTTCAGACTTGTCTTTGTTTTCCTTTCTCATTTTCTCTTCTTTTCTCTTCTGCCATTACCCCATCTTGCAAAACACCTAGGTTTCTTTTTCATTTAATTAGTTTATCAGGTTGGCATCTAAAACAAAAAGCTGCCCATCTGAGCATCATTTCATTCATTTATTCATTCATTCAACACATTTTAAAAATAAAGCAAAATTTGAAACACCTACTCCACGCTAGGCTCTATACGGAACCCTGCGTATAGGGCAGTGAATGAAACAGACACAGTCTCTGCACTAAGGGAGCCCGACTCCACTGGGGGAGATGGGATTTGAGACAGCAAATGGTACTGGGTGCCATGGAAGACACGGAACCTGGGGGAGGAGGGACACGGATGTCAGGACAGGTGGCTGCAGAAGGCTTATCTGAGGACACACAGATACGAAATATGGCAGGGAGCTAGCCACGTGACAAGTAGGGGGAAACTCACTATCATCACTGTCATCGCGAGGACGTGCTCTTATATTTCCCATCCTTACAAATCCTCTCGACCACTTTTTCCCAGCTGCTGTCCAGGCTCCCTTGCAGCAGAGCTCCTTGAAGCATTACCTATGCTTTTTCCAGTTTCTCTTCTCCCATTTTCTCATAAACCCATTGCATTCAGCCTCCTCTGATCCCAGGACTCCATGGAGCCTGCCCTGGTCCAGATCACTAGACTCTCCGTCTTGGTTTACTTTCTTCTCTGGACTCCCAGGGCTCAGCCCTCTCTTGGTTTTCCTTCTGCCTTGTTGGGTCACTCCTTCCTGGTCACCTTTGCAGGTAACCACTTCCCGTTGGTGTCCTTAGGAGCTGCACAGCTCTTGCTCTTTCCACCCTCTTTTCTTTAGTGATTGCATTCAGTCTCATGGCTTTTAAATCCCATCGATCCACCAGTGACTCTCAGATTTCTGTCTCCAACTTGGACATATTGCCCCAATTCTCGACTTGTGTCTCTAACTACGGGATTGACATCTCATGATCAGAGATCATGTTTCAGAGTCGAAACAGCTCTTCATCTCTGCCTTATCCCAAGTCTGCTCCATCTTCAGTCTCCCTCACCTCAGCTGCTGACAGACCTATCCTTCCAGGTTCTCAGGTTAAAAATCTTGGTGTCATCCTTTCACACCCACTTTCAACTTCTCATAGGAAATTATGTTTACTGCTCCTTCAAATGTGTCTGCTGCACCTTCCACCTTCAATGTAACCACCCTTGTCTGAGCTGCTTTCATCTCCCATCTGAGTTGCTGCAAGAGCATCTCCTGCTCAAAGCCATTCTCCCTGTATGCTATTCTTTTTTTAAAAAAAATGTATGGAAGTATAGTTGATTTACAATGTTGTGTTAATTTCTGCTATACTGCAAAGTGACTCAGTTATACATATATATATTTTTTTCAGATTCTTTCCCATTATGGTTTATCACAGGGTATTGAATATAGTTCCCTGTGCTATACAGTAGGTCCTTGTTGTTTATCTATTTTATATAGAGTAGTATGTATCTGTTAATCTCATACTCAATTTATTCCCCCCTTCCTCTTTGGTAGCCATAAGTTTGTTTTTTACGTCTGTGAGTTTATTTGTATCATTGTTTTTAGATTCCACATATAAGTGATATCATGTGATATTTATCTTTCTCTGACTTACTTCACTTAGTATGATCATCTCTAGGCCCATCCATGTGGCTGCACATGGCATTATTTTATTCTTTTTATGGCTGAGTAGTATTCCATTGCATATATGTACCACATCTTCTTTATCCATTCATCTGTCGATGTTCATTTAGGTTGCTTCCATGTCTTGGCTATTGTAACTAGTGCTGCAATGAACATTTCGGTGCATGTATATTTCTGAATTAGAGTTTTGTCTGGGTAAATGCCCAGGAGTGGGTTTACTCGATCATATAGTAACTCTATTTTTAGTTTTTTGAGAAACCTCCATACAGAACTGTTCTCCATAATGGCTGCACCAATTCACATTCCCACCAACATCTCCCTGTACACTCTTCTTAACACAACAGCATGAGGCTGGCCTTCCTATTCTTCACCACGCCAAGCCCTCTTCCAGCCTGAAGACCTTTGCACTGGCTGTTCCATCCACCTGGAGCGCTCACCCCTTAGATACCTGCATGACCAAGCCCTTGGTCTTTTAAGTGTCTTTTCTCAGTGAGTCTTAGCCTGACCTTCCTGCTTAAAATTTCATCAGCTCCCTGCCCAGACAGTTGCAACTCCTGTCACCTTGTTCTGTTCATTTTTCTATTGCACTAATCATCTTCAGATACTATATCATGTATTCATTTTGTATTACTTATTTTATGTCACTGCCCACTGGAAAGGAAGCTTCATGATTTTCCTCCACTGATGTATTCCCAGCACCCAGAGCAGTGCTGAGCCCTTTTATTACATGAACAAATGAATCGACTTCCCTTAGCGAAGCAGCTCCCCTTCCCGATTTCTGCCATTATGATCCTCTTCCCCCAGATTGGAATCTTGGAATCATCTTTATTCTTTCAACCAATCTTTCACTGTAGATAATCCATTCAATCACAGGGTCCTTTCTGCCTCATTCTGTATTGTGTCTGAAAGTCACGTGTCCTTTCCAATTCTCCAGCTGTGTCACTTTCCCAGGCCTTCCTTACTTCTCTCTGGGAGTATTATTTATCCTTTCCCCTTCAGTGCATCTTGTTAACCTCCGCAAGATAAATCTTTCTAAAGGACAGCCTTAATCATGACACTCCTTGTCCAGTGAACAAACGTCTTAACCCAATATTTAATATTGATATGCAAGGAAATGTGGGAGGGGAGTGATGGTGGGGAGGCTGAGGGCAGAGGAATGGAGTCCTGGTGGAGGAGAATCTGGGAAAAAAATACTTTTCAGGAACTTTATTCTTTCCCTTTAAATAGGAAAGAAGTTGTTTTTTTGTTTTTTTTGTTTTTTTTAAAATTTATTTGGCCACGCCAGGATCTTTGTTGAGGCATGCGTGATCTAGTTCTCTGACCAGGGATTGAACCCGGGCCCCCTGCATGGGATTGCAGAGTCTTAACCACTGGGCCACCAGCGAAGTCCCAGAGGTTTGGTTTTTCTAATTGAAATTTTTGTTTTGTTTTATTTCCTAAGTCTTTATATATTGTTTTAGGTAGACACATCAAAATGTTATGAGCACACTAAAGAATACATAATGTATTTTATGGACCTGAGCTAACAAGTACATTTAGCTCTATAAAAAGTGCATAGTAGAAAATTAAAAACACATAAATTTCCCTTTTCACCAAATATGTATTGCCCCCCCAGATACTTTTAAAAATATTCAACATGAGCATCTTAATATCTGAGTTCTTCACATTTCTATACTTCTCAATTCTATACAACTTGATTGTCTGATTAAAAAATGGGCAAAAGATATGAACAGATGCCTCACCCAAGAAGATACACCGATGGCAAATAAACATGTGAAAAAATGCTCCACATCATATATCATTAGGGAATTATGGACTAAAACAATGATGAGATGCCACTACATGCCTATTAGAATGGCCAAATCTAAAACACTGACAACACCAAAGGGTGTGGAGCAATAGGGACTCTCATTTCATTGCTGGTGGGATTGCAAAATGGTTCAGCCACTTTGGAAGACAGCTTGGCAGTTTCTTCCAAACTAAACATACTAGTACCATTTGACCTAGCAATCACGCTCCTTATGTCCACACAAAAACCTGCAAACAAATGTTTATAAATACTTTATTCATAATTTTTTCAAAAGTTTGATATTTATTTATTTATTTACTTATGGCTGTGTTGGGTCTTCGTGGGCATGTGCGGGCTTTCTCTAGTTGCAGCAAGTGGGGGCTACTCTTCGTTGCGGTGTGCAGGCTTCTCACTGCGGTGGCTTCTCTTGTTGCGGACCACCGGCTCTAGGCACGTGGGCTTCAGTAGTTGCGGCACACGGGCTCAGTAGTTGTGGCTCTCAGCCTCTAGAGCGCAGGCTCCGTAGTTGTGGTGCATGGGCTTAGTTGCTCTGAGGCATGTGGGGTCTTCCCGGACCAGGGCTCAAACCCGTGTCCTCTGCATTGGCAGGCAGATTCTTAACCACTGCACCACCAGGGAAGTCTGCTTTATTCATAATTGCCAAAACTTGGAAGCAAACCAAGATGTCTTTTGATAGGTGAATGGATAAAGAAACTGTGGTATGTCCATACAGTGCAATATTATTCCGCAATAGAAAGAAAGGTGCTATCAAACCATGAAAAGACATGGAGGGACCTTCAGTGTGTATTACTAAGTGAAAGAAGCTAATCTGAAAAGGCTACATTCTGTATGATTCCACCAGGGAATCTGGAAAGGGCAGAACTATGGAGACAGTAAAAAGATGAGCGGTTACCAGGGGTCAGAGAGGAGGGATGGATGAATAGGCAGAGCACAGAGGGTTTTTAGGGCAGTGAAAATACTCTGTAAGATACTGTAATGGCAGATACATATCCTTATACCATTGTCCAACCCCACAGAATGTCCACCACCAAGAATGAACCATAATGTAGACTGGACTTTAGTTGATAATGATTTGTCCGTGTCGGTTCCTCAATTATAACACATGTAGTACCCTCGTCGGGGATGTTGATGGTGGGGGAGGGTGGGTGTGTTTGGGGGGGAGGGGCTATGTGGGAACTCTTCGTACTTTCCCCTCAATTTTTTTTGAAGTCTAAAACTGCTCTAAAAAATAATGTCTATTAATTAAAAATAGAATGTTCAGGAGTGCCTGAACATGCCAGGGATGAAGTAACCAATTGTCCCTGTCTAAAAATGATCATAATTGAATGGGAAAGACCAATATGGGGACTTCCCTGGCGGTCCAGTGGTTAGGACTCCATGCTTCCACTGCAGGGGACGTGGGTTCAATCCTGGGTTGGGGACCTAAGATTCCCACATGCGGCACGGCCAGAAAAAACAACAACCCCAGAACAATATGTACATGTGCAAACATTGGTGAGGTAAGAAATGTACTCAGAATTCTTGTGAATGCCTCATCTAAACTCTCGACCTTGTGGTCCATGCCATCCTCCCTTAAGTTTATTTCAGCTGCTCCTTCCATAACTCCACCCTGCATCTAGTCCTCCCACAGAAGTCTTCCACCTCTGACGTCATAACTCCGGCCTCCGTTCAACCTTCACATCCCCTCCACCTCCCTCCAGTGTTACCCTGTCCTCTTTTGCACTTTGATGCATCCACTTCCTCCCGCTAACAGCCCTTATTGCCTCCCCGTGATCCAGCTTTAGACCCTTTGGATCAGCATCTTAAAACTCCCTTTCTTGTCCCTTTGCACATCCACTGATAATACCCCACAGCTGATGAGCTCACCTCTCTACCCTGCACCTCTCAAGTGGAGCCCCCCAAGAGAAAACCACCCCGTGAGGCTGTGGTCATGACATACCTTCAGTCGGACCCTCTGCACATCAGCCCTCCAGCTGGAGCTCTCCTGGCTTCTGAAACTGAGAAGCAAATTCCGGCCACGGAGACTGTGTCTGGAAGGGATTGCCATGCACCCCTTCCCTCATTTAGCGGAGTCAGTGAAGCTCCTTCACATTTCACTGTTGTGGATGGAGGAATTAACGGTCTTCTCCCAGTAAACCCAGTTAAGTGGCCAAGGACACCCAATTGGATTATATTTCATTTACTTCAATAACAGAAAGTGGGAGTTAAATATGGATTTTTAAAAATATAAAGCACAGGACGAAGGAAAGAAAGAAGGAAACTTTAAAATCTTGTTACCCAATATAAAGGCGTGCTTGGGATAAGTACTGTCTTGTGGCCAGTCTTTTTAGACGCATGCAGGTATTCTCTGTTTAAAAACACACAGCCTTACCTTTTATTCCCTCCGTTTTTAATTTGTTTATTTTGCCCAGAACTGAAGATGTCAAGGAAAACGTGCTGGCAGTTTTACTCATTGTCCTGGTTTCCCTGCTCGGATTTCTGACACTGAACCGAGGCTTTTGCAAAGACATGTGGGTGCTTCTCTTCTGCCTCGTCATGGCCAGCTGCCAGTACTCCCTGTTAAAGGCAAGAGCACATCTAATTCTTACTGTCACTAATGTAGCCTTGAAATCATGAGATGATGACACAGACACTTCTCATTTGTGTTCTAGAGCGTTCAGCCTGACCCCGCCTCGCCAATCCACGTAAGTGTCCAATCACAGGCGAGTAGCTTGTCCGCTCTGCTTGCGTTGAAGATAGGGGAATGGGCAAAATAGATTCAAAAGGCCACATGCATATCAATATCCATATATATTGAATATATAAATAGAAATATTAATGCATGGTGGCCAAGTTCAGGCTAGATCGGAGAGCGTGGTGGGGATGGTGGCAGGGAAGGAACAGGATGGGGACCAAGAATGTGTGGAGGGCCTTTTCTACCCCACTGGACTCATGTCAGGAAAGACGGTGAGCCCAGACTCTGCAGTCAGGCTGCCTGCGTTCGTTTTCTGGTTCCTGTGTCTGATTGTTGGACCCTGAACAAAATGTGTACTCTCCATGCCTCAGCTTCCCTGTGTGTCAATAAGGATAATAAAAATGCCTATGGGGATTCAGTAATCCAAGTGACGGGCTTAAAACAGTGCCTGGCATAGAGAAATTGCTTAATAGATGGTAGAAACCTCAGTATGTAAGCATGAATCATTATTCTTTTTACCTGAAGCTGATCTCTTTCTCTTCCACATTTTCAAGTGTATTGTTACCTTTTACCTCATCGTTTGGGGCTCATTTATATCTGACACTCTGGGCTCCCCAGTACTGATCTCTTGGTGCCTGGGCGTTCTTCCATGAGCTGGGAAGCACACGTAGCATCCACTGACCCGGCTGCACCTTCCCCTGTGGTGCTGCAACTCCAGGTCTGGTGCTCTCCCTACTGGGACCCTGGCCACGTGCCTTTGCACCGAGACCACTGCCTGGTGGATGTCCCAGCTCCTTGAGAAACCTTCTTTCCTCTGTTACGGTGAGCTCCTGTGGGTCCCCAAAAACCACTTCCAATGAAAGAAAACTTGACCGTCCCGCTACTGTGCCTTTAAAAAATTCATATCCAGGATTTAGGACTGCTTTTAAATCTGTGATCGCTCATGCTTAGCTCATAGTAATTAAGAAAAGCTTGTAATTGGACACTCACCTGGCATACATTAGTATCTTGTTAAATTCCTCTGTTCCCCATAATTGGTTTAATACATCTAATACATCTTCTTTCATCCCGGAGTCTGAATGTCAAGGTAAGGAGAAGCTGCATAATTTGGCTATCACGGATGTGTTGTTGTGATTATCGTCAGGAATCTGGGTTAGGTGGTGAGAGCAGAGATGTACAGCCCTGGGGTGTGTTGTCCCAGCCCACCCTAGATGCGACACTGGCGTCCTCCTGCTGTCATGAATAAGCCCCGCTTCCTAGTGACAGCGCTTGGGTCACTGTCTTTCTGGGTGACCTGGGGGAGGGGTGTTGTGTGCTATTAAACATTCATTTCCTGCATGTACTTTCAGGGATAATGCTGGGCGAGGAGGATGGCAAGTACAGCTGCATAATCCCTGTAGATCTGCAATGACTGTTGGCAGGACCCCCAAGTCCTGCTCTAAGTTGGAGTCGTATTGTCTATATTGATCCAGGTCCTGGAGGACTAAATACAGCTGCTCTTCCTTTATCTGAGCAAGCATGTCGTAGTGAGATAGGAAGAAACGACTTCTCTTAACTGTCAACAGAAGCCACAGTCAGACATCACACTATGTTTATTGCAGTACTTAATTTGCTTACACAGATTTCTGAGTAGAATGAGTCCCAGATTTGAGCTGGCATTTCTCTAACCGTTCTGATGAGGCAAGAAAATATGGTAGCCATAAAATAGTTCCCCTTGCAACGTGGCTGAGCCATGTAGGCGTTTAGAGGCTGATTTACTGTTTAGAGATGAGAAAACCTCAGAAAGGAGATGGTCAAGAGAATGAACCCAGTCTGGTAGAGAGATGGTGCTCAAGCCTGCCACCAGCCCTGGCTCAGGTTCATTCATCAGGGGCTGTCAGATGAACCAAAGTGCTTTTCAAAACTGCATTACTTTGTTCGTTCCCAGGAAGGGCTGTTAATGCAGTCAGTTCTTGCTCTTGGAGTGATTGACTGACTTTCTTCTTTGTTTCCTTCCAGGAGCACAGAGGTGGCAAATTTTGAGCAAGTTGTTAAAACCTGAAGCTAGCACAGTGAAAAAAAAATTTTTTTTTCATAACATTCTATGTGCTTCAGATAGAGTTGCAGATTAATACTGGCCTGCTAATAGTTATGGTACCATCGACCCTGGCCCTGAAAGAAACGTGTCTGATTGTAAAAGAAAAGAGGTCTAGGAGAGCTTAAAAAAATGAGAATGGGGGGGGTAGCTCCTGGAAGGGATCTGAGGATCAGAGACTGGCAACTTAGTCACGGGCAATGAGGCTATTCCTTGGCTTACACAGATTTATACACTGGTCTAACCAACAGTATCCACTAATGATAACCCAGAAAGCAAAATCCAGTAGGATCACTGGCACAGAGCCAGTGTCAGGGCGTTTCCCAGCACCTGCAGGGATTCTGAGTTAGGACAGCTGGGGCAGCACTTGGGAACCTGCATTTTAACACTCCCCCACCCCGTGCTGATGGCGGAGGTGATCTCAGATCACACCTGAGAAACACCGGGGTAACTGGAAGTGTGCAGGTTTTGGGATTCGAATCCAGCCTCGCCATGTACAAACTATGGCATCTTGGTCAAGTGACTTCTCTGAATCTCAGGTTTTTCCTCTGTAAAAGAGGAAATAATAAAATAGGATTGTAAGGGGATTAAACAAGATAATGTACATCCAGGGCTCAGCCTAGAATCTGGCACCGCAGGAGCACTTGACAAATGCTGGCAACTTCTGTGTGAGTAAAGTGGGGATAATAATAACAGCCTTGGGGCTTCCCTGGTGGCGCAGTGGTTGAGTGTCCGCCTGCTGATGTAGGGGACGTGGGTTCATGCCCTGGTCCAGGAAGATCCCACATGCCGCGGAGCGGCTGGGCCCGTGAGCCAGGGCCGCTGAGCCTGCGTGTCCGGAGCCTGTGCTCCGCAACGGGAGAGGCCCGCGTACTGCAAAAAAAACAAAAAAAAACAAAAAAAAAACAGCCTCAGCTGGATTTGGTCATGAGTGAGTTGGATAATTTATATAATGTGCCCAGTGCAGGACCTGGAATATTCAGTCCTCTGTAAAGGTTTCTTTCCTTTCTCCTTCTGCTCTGCGGATCCAGAGGACTGAGTGTACAGTTTCCACAAACCCCACACCTAGGTTCCCAATTATTCACCTCTTGCATCAGTATGTTACAGTTGTCACAACTACAGAACCAATATGGATACATTATTATTAACTGAAGTCCATATTTTACTCAGATTTCCTTCGTTTTTACGTAATATCCCTTTTTTTTTTTTTTTTTTTTTTGAGGATTCCATCTAGGACATTGCCTGATATTTAGTCATTCTCTCTCCTAAGGCTCCTCCTGGCTGTGACAGTTTCTCAGGTTTTCCTTGGTTTTTGATAACCTGGACAGCTTTGAGGAGCATTGGTCAGGGATTTTGTAGACTGTCCCTCAGTTGGGATTTAGCGGGTGCTCATCTGATGATGTAACTGGGTTATGGGGGAGGAAAACCACAGAAGTAAAGTGCCATTTTCCTTACATCATTTCGAGGTTATGTACAATCAACATTACTTAACCACTTTTGATGTTGACCTTGAACACCTGGTTAAGGTGCTGTTTATCAGAGAAATTTTTTTTTAATTTCACTAAAATTTTTTAGAAATTGAAGTATAGTTGATTTACAGCATTGTGTTAGTTTCTGGTGTGCAGCAAAGTGATTTGGTTATACATATACATATCTATTCTTTTTCGGATTCTTTTCCATTATAGGTTATTACAAGATATTAAGTATAGTTCCCTGTGCTATACAGTAGGTCCTTGTTGGTTATCTATTTTATATAGAGTGGTATGTATCTGTTAATCCCAAACTCCTAATTTATCCCTTCCCCACCTTTCCTCTTTGGTAACCAGAAATTTGTTTTTCTGTCTGTAAGTCTGTTTCTGTTTTGTAAGTAAGTTCATTTTTATCATTTTTTTAGATTCCAGGTATAAGTAATATCATACGATGTTTGTCTAACTTACTTCACTTCGTATGATAATCTCTTTAAGTCCATCTATGTTGCTGCAAATGGCATTATTTCATTCTTTTCTATGGTTGAGTAATATTCCACTGTATATATATGCCACCAAGTGTGGGTCATAGAATACTTGCTGGCTAGGGTTTTACTGGGGTTCAGCTTCCTTAGGGCAGTGGGCGCCCATCCCCAGATCTCCTTCTTTTGCTCCACACGCAAGGAGAACTGAAGTGTATAGTTAAAAATTTTCAGTATACATCCAGAAAAAATGAAAACTTTAATTAGAAAAGATACACGCACCCCAGTGTTCATAGCAGTACTATTATAATAGCCAAGACATGGAAGCAGCCCAAGTACCCATCAATAGATGATTGGATAAAGAAGAGGTGGTGTATGTATATAAACAATGGAATATTACTCAGCAAAAAAAAAAGAATGACGTATTGCTATTTGCAGCAACTTGGATGGGCCTAGAGAATATTATGCTTAGTGAAATAAGTCAGACAGAGAAAGACAAATACTATATGATATCACTTATGTGTGGAATCTAAAAAATAATACAAATGAATCTATATAAAAATCAGAAACAGACTCACAGACAGAAAGCAAACTTACGGTTACCAAAAGGGAGAGAGGGGGAAGGATAAATTAGGAGTATGGGATTAACAGATACAAACTACTGTACATAAAATAGATAAGCCACAAAGACTTACTGTATAACCCAGGGAACTATATTGAATATCTTGCAATAACCTATAATGGAATAGAATCTGCATAAAAAACCTCAAAACAAATCACTATGATGTATATCTGAAACTAACACAATATTGTAAATCAACTATACTTCAATTAAAAAAATGTGACTCTAAATATAAACAGGTGAATTGCTAAAGCAAACAGCAAATCCTTATTGTAGTGAAGAGAGTTCCACGTTGGTAGACATAATGTCTCAGAGGGGCTGGACAGAGCAGCAGGCAGTTATTTTTCTACACCCTCTCCTGGTAGGAGCCCTCTTCCACCTTCCAGGAGAAGCTATTACGAATGATTCCCCGCCCCCCCACTCTCTCTTTACTTCACATGAGTAACATTCACATCATGTGTCTAAAGAATGAGGATTGCGAATGAACTTGATCCGAGTGAGGTTGAGTGTTGGGCCTAGAAGGATCCAGTGGCAAATGCAATCACCATCTGGGTCAGTTTGGGGAGCCGGTGGGTAGTAGCCAGGCAGCCAGCGGCGGGGTCCAAGTCCTGGCTCGGCCACACTGCAAAGCCTGGGACAAATTTCTTCATCTTTGTGCCTCAGTTTACTCTTGGCAAAATGAGAGTAATAGTAGGACTTCTTCGAGTGGAATATTTAAAGTAGGTAGAAGAGTGCCTGAGGCACAGGAAAGCAGGATAAATGTTAGCCTTTGCTGTTTTACATCAGCTTGTCAAAAACAGCTGACCTCTGAGTGCGGCCAGACAGGAACTTGTGCAGACTCAGCAGGTGTGAGGCAGCTCTTTTCTGCTCTCTGGGCTGAGAAGCAGAGAATTCGGATCTGCACGAAGCCTGGAGCTGGCACGGGTAACGGCAGAGATGGGATGGGGCTGGCATGACCTGGTTGCTGATGGCCTCGGTTCAGTGCCCCTGGGTTCAGACACCCCATCTTCCTTATAACAAAACCCTTTTATCACTCTGTCTCCCTGTCTGTCTATCTATCCATCTATATCTATCTATCTATCTACCTATCTGTCTATCATCTATCAATCTATCTATCTGTCCATCCATCCATCTATCTACTTATCTATCAGCAGCAAATTTGAAGCATCTGACCAGCCCACTCTCTTGGTAAGAGGACAATTAGAATGGCCTGGTCCCCTAGCCACAAGCACCACTGCTCTCCGGGTGGGGACCTGTAGGTTTGGATAGATTCTCTCACCTTACCCTTTCCTTGCCCTGCGACCAGAGCACCGCCTGTGAAATTGTATATGTAGGTGGGGTTAATGGGAGACCCAAATGCGTGTGTAGACCAGCTTTTGTAAAACAGCCTGCAAGATGCCCCAGAGCAGAAATCAGCGGTGCTTCCCCAGGGCATTTGAAGGTGAAAAAACAGGTGGGAAACACTTGGACAAGTTTTAAAAGATTGTGATCAGACTTCACCTGGAGGAGCGAGTGGAATTTTCCTATTGAAAAGAAAAATCAATCCTTGGGAGGTTTTATGATTGAATCCTATGTGAAAGAAGGAACTGGAGACCAGGGAAATTTTATTAGTGGGTGTTCTTAGGAATCAAGACAAATAAAAGTGACTCACATGCCATGTATTAGCGATATGCTTAGAATGGTTTGGGGACCCAAAAGATAGCATGATGGTGAGGGCAGCCTGTTTCTAAGGGAGCCTTAAGGTTTGTCTCAGAAATTACAAATAAAAAGAAAGCATTCCCATGCCCAATAAATAAAGTTTGACTTGGACGATCCAAGATGATATCTTAAATTTGTTCAAAGCCATAGACTTTCAATTCCTGGAAAAAGTATTTTTAACCTTTTAGTAACAGAACGAATCAGGGCAAGTGGGAAGTAGCTATTTAATTATATTTCTGAAATGGTATCAGTTTGAGGAAAGATCTCATATGCTTGTGTATTTGTATACTAAGTGGCTATCTATACCAAGCAATTTATTTTGCTATTCACTTGATAAGAAATGCATTAAGATTTCACTTATGCTTTAGTTTCAATTTTTTTTTAAATGCAGAGGAAGTATCCCCTTACCCATTAATCTATGACCTAGTTGGATTCAAAAGGAAATTTCATAAGAGTACAAAATATTCCTTTAAGACTGAATCTGGACTCAGGGCCAAACATAGCCAGCCCCCATGGACAGCCTGTGTTTTCCTTCTTATTAAAAGATGGTCTCAGATATAAGACTATTTCTATTATAGAAGCAGTGGCAATTTAAATTGCATTTCTAAATATGTTCAAGTCAGTGACTTTAAAAATTCATATCCAAACTTGTATCACTTTCTTTTTTTTTGACTTATTTCCTAGTCTTTTTATTTATTTTTTTTAACATCTTTTGCGGTATGCGGGCCTCTTACTGTTGTGGCCTCTCCCATTGCGGAGCACAGGCTCCGGACGCGCAGGCTCAGCGGCCATGGCTCACGGGCCCAGCCGCTCCACGGCATGTGGGATCTTCCCGGACCGGGGCACGAACCCACGTCCCCTGCATCGGCAGGCAGACTCTCAACCACTGCGCCACCAGGGAAGCCCTAACATCTTTATTAGCGTATAATTGCTTTACAGTGGTGTGTTAGTTTCTGCTTTATAACAAAGTGAATCAGTTATACATATACATATATCCCCATATCTCCTCCCTCTTGCGTCTCCCTCCCACCCTCCCTATCCCACCCTCTAGGTGGTCACAAAGCAACGAGCTGATCTCCCTGTGCTATGCGGCTGCTTCCCACTAGCTATCTATTTTACATTTGGTAGTGTATATATGTCCATGCCACTCTCTCACTTCATCCCAGCTTACCCTTCCCACTCCCCGTGTCCTCAAGTCCATTCTCTATGTGTGTGTCTTTATTCCTGTCCTGCCCTTAGGTTCTTCAGAACCCTTTTTCTTTTTTTTTAGATTCCATATATATATGTGTTAGCATACGGTATTTGATTTTCTCTTTCTGACTTACTTCACTCTGTATGACAGACTCTGGGTCCATCCACCTCACTACAAATAACTCAATTTCATTTCTTTTTATGGCTGAGTAATATTCCATTGTATATATGTGCCACATCTTCTTTATCCATTCATCTGTCGATGGACACTTAGGTTGCTTCCATGTCCTGAATACTGTAAATAGAGCTGCAGTGAACATTGTGGTACATGACTCTTTTTGAATTATGGTTTTCTCAGTATATATGCCCAGTAGTGGGATTGCTGGGCCATATGGTAGTTCTATTTTTAATTTTTTAAGGAACCTCCATACTGTTCTCCATAGTGACTATACCAATTTACATTCCCACCAACAGTGCAAGAGGGTTCCCTTTTCTCCACACCCTCTCCAGCATTTATTGTTTGTAGATTTTTTGATGATGGCCATTCTGACTGGTGTGAGGTGATCAAACTTGTATCACTTTCATCTTGACTTTTTATACTCAAAGTAGTTCATGAATTGCAAATAATATTCTCTCCCTAATTCATTTTTGTTGGTTTTTTGAACCTTATGAATTGTGCATTGATTTGTGAGATGTAAATTAATTCTTCATTGACTTTTGCCCTGGAAATTTGATGTTATAGCTTTTCCTTAATTTTTCTGTCCATTCCAGAAGAAGAATAAAACAATGTGTCTGCTTGCCTCTTAAGAATATTTTGAAGGTTAAGATGAAATCAGTTAAGTTTTTGGTCCTCCTCAGAGGACAATGCATATAAATAATAAATGTTTAAAAATTGATTATTCCACTGTGCTACACTGAGACATTTTATGCAGTCTCTGCAGGTATAATTTGGCACCTGTATTGTCTTGCTTTCTAAGACATAAGGAAATTGAAGCCTACAACTTATAATTCTATTTCTTGTTAATAATGGAGCTCAACTTAGAGCATGCAGAGCAAATAGTGGTTTAAATTAATTTTGCACTAGAAATGAACAACACAAATGGAAGTTTCACTGTGGGGGAAGCATTGAATTAGATCTAGATTTTATCCAAGGCTGGTAATTACATTTTCAGGTAAATCTTGCTGAGTCTGAGAGACATAACATTCTTTTTGATATTCTTATTCTTCTTTGACAGAGTAAGCATCAGGGTATTTTTTTTCCCTTGGTGTTTTGTGTGTATGAATTATGGTGGGGGCGGTGAATTGTTATATGGTGTAAGTTGTATAATATGGTATAAATGATTGACTATGAGGCTTTTGTTATTTAATCAAAATTAAAGGTACCATTCAGAAATTGTGTTTCTTTTCTAGGGACACAACCAAATCATAACATATAGCAGACCAATCTATTTTTGTGTGCTGTGTGGCCTTATTTTGCTTCTTGATACTGGGGCCAAAGCCAGGTACCCTCCCACTTACATTGTGTATGGCCTGAAGCTCTTCTCTCCAGGGTCTCTCCAGTCGGCTAGGGACTTCTTAATAGGTGAGTTCATTTCGGGGTTGTGGGGAAGAATATAGAGGTGGGAGGGTATTTCTCCCTGTTATTTTTTGAATCCCTCATTGGATAAATTTTCTTACTTTATTATCGGATCAAGAGATGTGCATTTTTCTCTTGGCTTGCACACTTTCAGAAGACGGCCTGGGAGCCAGAGCCCCAAGCATCCAACAAGGGACCTATTCTAAAGGATGTTGATATCCATGAGCAGGGAGCTGCAGCATCATAATATCTGAAGACTGGTGCCTGAGGTGCCTGATGTGTGGTGTCAGTGGGGCTCCCCAGGGTGGAGGCGATTTTGCCATTAGGGTGGCAGCCACAGCCCCATCTGCATGGCACAGATGCTCTGGTAACATGTGAGTGGACATGGTTCTCAGTCCAGATGGAGTCCTGGATATGCCGTCACCCAGCCTTCCATTGGTGCACTTTACTTGCCTTAAGGTCTAGGCAGTGTTTGATGTAAAATGCTCCATTTACACAAGTGACCTTCATAATATAATGGTGTAGAGCCCCAGCTGCGGAGCCAGGTGGCTGGCTGTTTGAATTCCAGCTCTGCTTCTTTACTAGTTGTGTGACCTTGAGCAAAATTCAACTGTGATATGGGGACAAAAATAGTACACACCACAGAGATGGTTGCAAATTTTAGATGAGTTGGTATATTTAAACACATAGAAACGTGCCTTTAACCAGGTATTAGCTATTATCGTCTTTATTATGCAAAGAGGCTGCCTCACTGTGGGCCCGCAGCTCCGAAGACTTGACTGACAAAGCTCTGAGAATTCTTGTGATGACATCCAGAGGTTTCCACACCTGCTAACTTGTGATTATCTGATCCCATTGACCAGATGAGTTGATAAAGGACAGTTACCAAAGATACCACCCCCTAGATCTGTTACTTGCCAGCCAGAAATTTTACTCAAGTGGAGATTGTCAAAGCCATCATTAGGACCAGGACAAGAGAGAAACAGGAACTGAGTACATGTCAGGTTGTTTACCATCATGTGTCTGAAGATGCTCTTGTGCCTGTGATGCGGAGGAAGTGGTCCTCCTCTGACTGGTGCTGGGACATGTGGAACAGCGGCTGGAGTTGTGCCTTATGGGTGATAATCTCTGTTCCCCACTGCCACTCTTGGTTTCTGCTCAGACCACCAATGTACCACAGTGGAGAGAGGCACCAGAGGAAGAGGAGGGGCAAGGGAGACAGGAAGATCTGGTGTCTGCTGCCTTATTCTGCTCCCAGGGAGGAAGGGGTTGAATGCGAACCAAGGGTAGGAGATGAGTCCAGTGGCCATTGAGCAGGTGGGAAGGATGGAGAAACTCTTTGTCATATGTAATCCAAGAAGAGAACATCAGATAACAGAACAGTAGAAGGAGGAGAAAGCACAGTGACAAGAGACAAGGAATCTGGGGGATAAAATTGGCACAAGAAGAAAGACAAAGTCAATGGTGGGACCAGTTGCTTTTGTAGGCTGAGGGGTGAATTAAGGAAATAGAAACACTCAGGGTGATATTCTTACATAATTTATTTTCCTTTTATGATCTTTCATATATGTTCAGAATATCACTTCTCTTTCATTATAAGGAAAAAAAATTTTTTTTTCCTCCAGGAGGAAAGTGAAGGGCCTTCTTAGTCAGTGCTCATTTCCTTTGCTGACCTCTGGGCTGAAATTTTTATTATTTTCCATTTGGGTAACTTCAGCAAAAGCCTATGAGCGAGACTGGCTTTGTAATCATCCTTTGGATGAGAAAGCCGAGAGGTCTTCAGTTCTTAGAACCATATTTCAGGAGGAGCAGTAGCAAAGCTAGAGTGTGCCCTGAGGAATGTGGCCGCATGGGCTACACTGGGTCTGCACATGGGGCAAGGGAATGGGGGCGTCCAGCCTAGAGAAGAAATGCTTGAGTCCTGGAGGCACATGTGATGGCTGTAGGTGGTTAAAAGGCTGCCAGGCCAAAGTGGGAGGGATTTTATTCTCTGTTGTTCTCTGTTAGTGTAGCTGTAGTAACTAGTCCCAGTGGCTGGTGGGTGGATTTCGGCTCACTGGAAGACTGGTGGTTGTGGTTTGGTGTAGAGCTGTCCAATAGGGCCGTGGGTTGCCTAGTGATGTGAGAAGTTCCCTGACGTGGGAAGAACTCAGGCAAGATGAGACAGCCATCGCTTGTAGAAGGGTTCCATGCACTGTATGGGTTCTTTATTAGATGTGACGGGTCCTTTTTCAGATGTGAGAGTTTGATGTTTTATTTTAGTCTTTAGGACCATAATCCCTTACCTACAGTAATGCAGCTTCAAGGATGTAACCCTTGGAGATGGTGGAGGTTTTGTAACCAGCGACTGAGATGGATCCACCCTCATCTGCACTCCGAGACTCACATTTCCATGTCTTGTGTAAATACTTGTCTCTTGGCCCCAGGAATCCATGTCAACAGTGTGCTAATACACAGATATGGCATGAAGGAGACACACAACGTATACAGTCATACCAAGTTCATAGTCTTGGTTTTACTTCCTTGTTATTTTAATTCTGCTTACCTCCCCCAAGCCCCAACCTGCAAATATAGTAATGAATATTACTATTCACATAACGGAAGAAAGAAGCAAGTTCCAACGTTTTTATTTATGCATTGTGCTTGGAAAGAAATGGAACTGTACCAGAAGTTTCTGCATTTATGGTAATTAGTAGGAAACATGGGGAGTAGGGAAGATGTGAGAGAAAATCACAGACCATCTCAGCAGTACGCTGGGAAAAAAAGTCTTTGTTCACAGGGAAAGTTGCCAAAAACCACAGGGACTTTTTGATTTTTTACTTATGGAAAAAAGGACAAAATCATTTTGGCAACTTCAAGTGGAATTCTCTAGCCATCCTCCTGATGCTTCTTCATTCACGTGCGCTGCACCCTGACATTCACGTGGCCTCCACCTTCTTCTAGTTCTACCTGCACGGCTCTGACTCTAAAGATGAGAGGTTTCCTCTCTACTTCATCCTGGGGAAGACCTAGACCCTGGGCTCCCCGTCCACTGCTGTCCGTCCTGTGCTGTGTCATCTAGCTCCTGCTCTGCAGGCACAGCCAGAGAATCTTCAGTTAGGACTTCCTCGTGTCTCGTACCATTTTATTTTCCCCCAGCATCATTCGTGTTCCAGTTCTTTGCACTTTATTAGTTTGGGTTTTATTGCCTAATGTATTTCTTACAGAGAATACTTCTTTACCCACGTTTTGCTGCAGCTTCCAGTATTTGTCTACCATTATTACATTATTTCACACCCATACTTTTCTCTGTAGTTCTTCGTTTTTGGTATAGTTTTCATTGCACACAACACTTGAGAATGTGGACTAATGCCCATGAAGAATGCAGCGTACCATCTAATCTTCATTGATGGGTTTTGAGTCCCAAACTTAAGAAGAGAACTAGTCAGTTTGCTTAAAATCATATGAATTAAAATGTTGATGCTCAAAACTATATGTCCTGCTATTGTGTCTGTTTATTTCTTATATCTTTCCTTTCATATAAAAACTGAAAAAAGAAATTGTCATATAGTTATGACTAGCAGATCCATATTTGTGTCTTATTGCTGACTTTGTTTTTTTTTAAACTTTATTGAAGTACAGTTGATTTACAATGTTAATTTCTTCTGTACAGCAAAGTGACTCAGTTAAACATATATATATATCATTATATTCTTTTTCTATTCTTTTCCAGTATGGTTTGTCACAGGATATTAAATGTAGTTCCTTGTGTTATACAGTAGGACCTTGTTGTTTATCTGTCCTATATGTAATAGTTTGCATCTGCTAATCCCAAACTCCCATTCCTTCCCCCGAACCCCGCTTGTTATTGCCAGCTTTGATTGAGAAACGTATTACTCACAGATGCTCTGGGTTTTCACCATATAGTTAAAATCCTGCCACAGACAACATTACAACAAAATCACCATGTGTGTCAAAATATGGCTCCAATCCCAAACAAAGGCCCGTTTATCATAACCATGTTCATTACATAAAATTTTATTTCCACACATTGTTGGAACAGTTTCTTGGTATTGTTGTAGTTGGGTTTGCCCCATTTTATTGTAGTGGGGTTAACCCACGATTAACCAGAGAATGGGACACATAAATACTCTCATCCCTACAATTTCACTGTGGAAAGTTTGCATTTCCAGTTTTTCAGAAATAGCTGAAACGCAGTCCCCATCCTCCCTACCTGCACTTTTCACTGCAGTTTATACATGGGGTTTGGACATAGTTCCATGTTTAGGCGTCTTAGATTTCAAATCAAATTTCCTTAGTTTTATTAGGGTTTACCAGTATCAAACTTCATTGACTTTCCACCCAATAAACTGAGACAGAAAGGTAGACAGATGTACTGTGGCACCATTAGTGAGAGTTTCTTTGTTTCTCTGAAACCCAACTCAAAATAGGATCGAGAAAGAGAGAATGATGGGGAAATTGCTGTAAAATGCAGCTCAACTATGAGTTATTTCCCTGAACAAATGATCTCTGTGGAACATTGAATTATAATGTATGGATGTTTCATCCAATTGCATTGTTACGGTTTGGGAAGCTGGCAGTTTTCCTCTCCTCGGGCAGGGTCCCTTTCACCTCCCAGGTGACGTGCGCCACCTGAGAAGCAGGCCCTTCAGTGTCGCACCGTCATGGCTGTGGGATTTCTTAGTTCATCACCACTCTCCCTTGCTGCTCTGTGGGTCTGAGGTTCTGACTGAAACCTGAGTCTCCACCGGGTATTTAGAACAGAACACACAGCAACTCAAGCCCTGGAGGTGACAGAAGCGCAAAGCAAGGAGCCTTGCAGGAAGAGACCCTCTAACAACTGTGCTTGGGTTTTGCATGATCCTGTAATTTTCCTGGTCCTCTTTTCCCATCTCATTTCCCCTAAGTCCAAGTCTGTCATTGCAAGCTGAAGGCCGATCTACTCTCTACCCACCATCCCCATGTGTCTGCTCAGTCCCAGGCCCGCCTCTTCCTCAAAAGCAGCACCTTTATTATTTCCACAGGCCTGTTTGGCTCAACCTCCAGCCTCCTCCAGCGGGTAGGGGACAGGAGGCTGTATTGCCTCCAGGACCTGGGGCGGGGTGGGCTGGGCTGAAAGGGAGGAGGGAGGTGGGACTGCAGCGGGAACCTCGGCCACCTTTCCCGCACGCTTACCATCAATTTTGTCTGTTCACTTCCAGTATTTCTATATTGCTTCCCTGCAATCTCCCTCCTTGGGCTCTTCCCGCAGATCAACACTTTCTGCATCTATCTTTTGGAGCAAATTGACATGCTGTTTTTTGGAGGTTCTGGTAAGTCTTGTTCATTCTGTTTGTCCTGTAAAAAAGTCTGAAGTTCAGATAAGGGCTAAATAGCCTCAGGCGTGGAATGAGATCTGGACAGTTAGGTGTTCTTTGTCCTGAGCCTTTAAAGGACTTCAGCTCTGGTCGGTCAGGTTGATGGTGGGCCCTTCTAGATTCATTCATCCAAATTGAAAGTGGTCCACCCAGCTTGACACAAGCGGAAAACAGGGAAGCGTAGAATTCCATGAGCTTTGCAGTAGGTTTAAGGCTCTTCTAACTATTCCTCGGAAAAGCCGTATGTGTGACTGTGTGTGAATGTGGGTGAGTGGAGGTGAGTGTGTGCGCCGTGTGTATTTGAGCGTGTACATGTCTGAATTAGTCTGGGAGCGTGTGCGTGTAACATTGTGAGTGTGCATGGTGTGCGGGCCTGTAGAGACAGGTGACCTGTGTCCTTTCATTTGGTGTGTACTTTAGATTCCAACCAGGGTGGATAAAGCTTCATCTATTGCTTACTTGGAGACTTTACCCAGATTGCTTACCTTTAAAGTTTACTCTTCTCTAAATGGAGACTAACATGCTGATCTCATAGGGTTGCTGTAAGGATTCCATGAAATCTGTACATAAAGCACAAGAGCGTAGAGGGCAGTTAATTACTGCTGCCACCTCCTTGTACACACACAGACACACAGACACACACTCACACACACAGGAGTGCTTTCTTGTTCTTTTTATCTATCTATCTATCATCCATCTCCCTCTGTCCTTATCTCTGTCTCCATCTCCATCCCCATCTCCGTCTCCATCCCCATCTCTATCTCCATCTCTATCTCCATCCCCATCTCCATCCCCATCTCCATCTCCATCCCCATCTCCATCCCCATCTCCATCTCCATCCCCATCTCCATCCCCATCTCCATCTCCATCCCCATCTCCATCTCTCTCCTTTCTTCTGTTGAAATCGCCATCCCTGAGCTTTCCTGGGCCAGCAGCTTCCAACTGTAAGCCACAAGGTCTCCCCACCTCCACGCTGACTGGTTCACACAGCCTTCCAAGAATGTTATCAAAAGTTCTTTCTATCTGTGGTCCTCCTGAGTTGTTAGTTAATGGTCAGTGTCTTTCTTGTACTAAGAGTCACCCAGGCCTTTTTGACTGCCCCGTAGATTGATTTTTTGCCCCTTTCACAGGCATTTTGCATTTGAAAGCTACAAACTTCATTTCTTCTTTTTTTAAAAAAATTTTTACTGGAGTATAGTTGATTTACATACAAACTTCATGTCTTACAACATTTACTGACCGTGAGACTTGCCAGTCTAGAAGGGAACTCTTGACGTTTGTGTTCCAGCTGTTTCGGGGATGCTGTCAGCTGTTTACAGCGTGGCCCGGAGTGTGTCCGTCGCAGCTGTGCTGCATGTGTTCTGCTTCAGCGCCGTGAAGGTAGGTATGAGGCCCAGGGCCTTCTTCTCACATCCACCGAAGTAACTGTATTTTAAGTAAACAAATGTCTCCTCCAATTTCAAGAGAAATGGGATCTGAGCACATTAGGAATAACAGGGCCTGGCGGATGAAGCCTCAGTGGTTTAGAAGATGCATTAAGATACCTGATTTGCGGGCTTCCCTGGTGGCACAGTGGTTGAGAGTCCGCCTGCTGACGCAGGGGACACGGGTTCGTGCCCCGGTCCGGGAAGATCCCACATGCCACGGAGCAGCTGGGTCCGTGAGCCATGGCCTCTGAGCCTGCGCGTCCGGAACCTGTGCTCCGCAATGGGAGAGGCCACGACAGTGAGAGGCCCGCATACAGCAAAAAAAAAAAAAAAAAAAGATACCCGATTTGCCACAGAGCACAAAGCCCACCTGGTCTGACCTCCTGTGTCTGCCTGGCTTGGTCAGTTACTGACACTGGGCGGGGCTTCTGCTTAACATGGTAAAGGGATACAGTTGCATCAAGCTTTATGGACAGAGAACAGGAATGGCTATGACAGTAAAAAACTTTAGAATCCAGGAAACAGATGGACCATAGATTTATCCAGATGGAGAAAGTTAAAACCCAGGCTGGCAGCAAGGGAAACCTACGATGATGAAAAAACAAGCGTTAACTTTAGGAAAACAGCAAGAGGTATCAGAAAAGCAAATGGTACATGCGTAGCTCAGCTGTGACTAACATTTTGTATCTATGGCGATCTGAATAAGAGTTATAACTGTAATGGCAGAATGGGGGAGGTGAATGTGTGTGTGTGTGTGTTTGCATGCGTGTGCCCCTCTAGGGGAGGTCTTTTTTTTTTTAACATCTTTATTGGAGTATAATTGCTTTACAATGTTGTGTTAGTTTCTGCTGTATAACAAAGTGAATCAGCCATATGTATACGTATATCCCCATATCCCCTCTCCCTTGCGTCTCCCTCCCACCCTCCCTATCCCACCCCTCTAGGTGGTCACAAAGCACCGAGCTGATCTCCCTGTGCCATGCAGCTGCTTCCCACTAGCTATCTGTCTTACATTTGGTAGTGTATATATGTCTGTGCTACTCTCTCACTTCATCCCAGCTTACCCTTCCCCCTCCCCGTGTCCTGAAGTCCATTCTCTGCGTCTGTGTCTTTATTCCTTTCCTGCCTCTTGGGGAGGTCTTTTTTTTTTTTTTTTAAGGTTTTTAAAATAACATTTATTTCTTAAAAGTTAACATGTGCATAATAGGAAACCAAAGAACACAAGAAGCAAAAACAAAGTCATCCATCATCACAAGTCTTGGGGAGGTCTTAATCTTGCCTTCCACATTAGAAAGTCAGCAAATAATATCTGAAGTTGAAAAAAAAATCAAGAAATAACAAAACAAGCATGTTATCTGGAAATATGGAAGTAAATAGATGATGAAACAGGTGAAAGTCCCTGCCTTTGGGAAGCAGGAGTTGGAGCAAGGAGATGGATGGTGTGGGCAGGGGACCACTGCTCTTCATCTAGGCATGTAGAACTGCAGAAGGGCCATGAAGTCTGAAAACAATAGCACATGTAACATGTTGAGGGGTATCTTCAATCAGTAAAAAAGTAATTAATTTATAGTATACATATTTCTTGACTTCATGGACGCCCTGACTTTAATGTGTTACACCACAAGTACCTCTTTGATAAAATAAAAATTAAATGTAAAATAGTAAATAATATATGTTCCAAAGGGTTTTAAATATATATTATATGACATTTATTAATTAACTTTTTAAAAGATTAGCTTAAAATCATATTAAACTCATCAATGTCAGTGGCAGAAAGGTAATTGTTTATTCCCCTTTGTGGAAGAGAAGAATTCAGTAATATTATCTTCTGATGTATCACAGTTGAATTTCTCTGGGGTAAACAATGGCATAATTCCCTCCCTCACTCCTTCCATCCTTTTCATTTGGATATTCTTTTTTTACATTAAAAAAAAAAGAGAGGAGAAGGATCTTTTTTCTAGTACACAATGGTAATGTTCATGCTTGTAGTGGCTCTGTTTGTTACCACATTTATACTGTCATGTAGAACAACAATTATATAATTAATCAGTGTTTCTGGGTTCTTTCTTTTGAAATACATTCCTTTATGCTGTCACAAGACCCCAGGTATTTCATTCAGGAAAACTCCTTAGGTATTTTCTGAAAACCTCTTTCCACCGCCCTTTGTTAAAGGGCACATGACTGCCTATAAAATTTTGGGGCACAAACTTTTCCCTTACAGGACCCTTTATAATTTGCTCTGTTGTGTTCCAGTCTCTTTTTGTTTATATATTTATTTTTTATTAATTGTTTGAAAGTCTGGTTCATTGAGATATAATTTGTACGCTTCAAAATTAAAGTTTTTAATATATATAATTTGGTAAGTTTTGATACATGTATATAGTCATGGAACCAATGCCACAGTCAAGTTATAGAATATTACCAACTCAAAGGTCCTATTGTATCCCTTTGTGGTCTGTCTCTTCTCCCTATGTCAACCTTTGACCACCACTCATATGATTTTTATGCTTAAAACTTTTAAAAATCAACTTTATACAATAAAATGCACTAGTTTTAAATGTACAATTAGATGAGTTTTGATGAATGTGTCACCATCACAGTCATGATGTAGAACAATTCTACCACCACCAAATTCTTCTTCATTCCCCTCCCCAGGCGCAGGTTCCTGCAGCCACTGATCTGCTCTCTGTCATTGTAGTTCATTTTTTCTAGAACTTCACATAAATGGAATTATGCAATATGTAGCTTTTGGAGTACTTCTTTCAATTAGTGCAATGCTTCTGAGATCCAACAATGTGTCAGTAGTTTTTTTTTTTTTTATTGCTGAGTAGCATTTCTGTGGTTATTTCCAGTTATTGAAAATTATGAATTATATATATATATATGCTTATAACTTTATAATAAACTGCCAAACTGTTGTCCCAAGTGTCAGTACAGGTTTCCATTCCCCCTATAATCTTTGAGATTTCCAAGTGTTCCAAATTCTTTCTAGCACTTAATGTTGTCAGTTTTAAAAAGTAGTAGCCATTCCAGCGTGTGCTAGTATCTAACTGTGGTTTTAATTTGTATTTCTCTAATAACGATTATTGTCGAGTATGTTTTCATATGCTTGCTTGCCATTTGTGAAAGATCATTGGTGAAAAATCTGTTAAGGTCTTTTACTCATTTTAAAATTGCATCGTATGCTCTTATTATTAAGATAGGAGTTTTTTACATATTCTGGATATAAGTTCTCGATCAAATATATATTGCTCATATATTTTTTTCCAGTTCGTGGCTTGTATTTCCATTTCATTAACATTATTTTTCAAAGAACAGAAGTTTTAAATTATAGTGAAGTTAAATTTATAAGTTATTTACTTTATGGTTTGTACTTTTTATGTTCTATCTAAAAATATTTACCTAACGCAAGGTTACAAATATTTTTTTCCTAAAAGTTTTGTAGTTGTAGCTCTTACATTTAGATCTATGATCCGTTTTGAGTTGATTCGTGTGTATGAGATGAGGTAAAGATTGAGATTCACTAGCCCAGTTGTTGAAAAGACTAACCTTTCCCCGTTGAATTACCTTGGAAACATTGTAAAGGATCAGTTACTGGCTACTGGTTTATGGTCCAGCATGTAAGGAGTTTGGGAGTTACTACACCATCCTAAGAATAAGTGAAAAGCTGAACAAACTGAAAAAAACAGAAAGCTCTTCTTAGATCCATCAGAGAGGAGAGGCAGCAGGGCAAATTCCTGCTTCCAAACCTGGAGAGACAGACAGGTAAATACAGAGGAACAGGGACCCAGGAGCAGAAACCTCTATGGGAACCAGTACCAGGGGTAGGAAAACCTGAACAGTGATTGACAAATTGCTGGAGGCTCAGTGTAGACAAGTCTGAGGGTTAATAACTCCAGGTGAACCCGGTCATCAGGGAGCCCCACACTTTTGTGAGTTTCACCCCCACTAGCTCAACCAGGTTGTCACCAATGAATATTGGAGGAAAACCCCTTCCTGCCTTCCGCAGGTAGAGGGGAGAGTAACCATTTTAAAATATACCAGAGCATTCTGTTCTTCTTAACTAAGCCTGCCTCAAGATTTTACTGGAGCCTAAACTACTGGGATTTTCTTCAGAGCCTAACTTACCTGGAGGAGGGGAAATACCAAACTCCAGTTTGGCTCCAGCCTTCCATATGAGGGAAGGGAAATACCCAACTCCAGCCTAGTCCTTTCAAGCCATTCTTTTCCACCTAAGGTGGGGGTGGGACTCAGAAGCACTTGTGAAGTTCACAGTCCAGAGACTCAGGGTCACCAAAAGACAGAGAACTAATCCCAGGACTGTAGAATACCTCCCCCCTCACACGTTACTACCGCATCACTAAAGGTCTGTTTACCATAGTTCCTTTTACCTGTTATGTCATGTCTGGTTACCAAGGAAAAAATTACAAGGCATACTAAAAAGCAAAAAACACAGTTTGAAGAGAAATAACAAGCATCAGAACCAGACCTAAATATGGCAGGATGTTGGAATTATCAGACTGGGAATTCAAAACAGCTATGATTAGCATGCTAAGGGCTCTAATGGATAAAGTGTTCAGCAGGCAAGAGCAGATGTGCAATGCAAGTAGAGAGGTGGAAATTCCAAGAAAGAATCAAGAAGAAATGCTGGCGATCAAAAACACTCTAACAGAAGTGAAGAGTGCCCTCGAAGGGCTTATAAGCAGGCTGTACATGGCTGAAGAAAGAATTTCTGAGCTTAAGGATAGGTCAATGGAAACTTCCAAAATGGAAAATCAGAGAGAAAAAAGACTGAAAAAACCCCCAGAATATCCAAGAACTGTGGGACAACTATAAGATGTATAACATGTGTAATGGGAATACCAGAGGAGAAGAAAGAATGGTACAGAATATGACTGAGAATTTCCCCAAATTAATATCAGACACCAAATCACATATCCAGGAATCTCAGAGAACACCAAGCATGATAAATGCCAAAAAACTACACCCATGCATATTATATTCCAGTTGCTAAAAATCAAAGATAAAGAAAAAAATCTTCAAAGATACCAGAGGATAAGAACACCTTGCCTATAGAGGAGAAAGGTAAGAATTGCATCTGACTTCTCCTCAGGAACTGCTATAGACTGAACTGTGTCTCCCCAAAATTCCTGTTGAAAACTCTAACCTCCAATGTGATGATACTTGGAGATGGGGCCTTTAGGAAATAGGTTTAGATGAGGTCATGAGGGTGGGGTCCTCATGATGGGATTAGTGCCCTTATAAGAAGAGAAGAGACACCAGAAGTCTCTCTGCCATGTGAAGACACAGAGGAAATGAAGCCATCTGCAAGCCAGGGAACCTTCACTAGCACCTGGCCATGCTGGCAAATTAATCTCTGACTTGCAGCCTTCAGAACTGTACGAAATAAATGTCTGTTGTTTAAGCTGCCCTGTCTATTTATTGTACTTTTTTATGGCAACCTGAACTGAGTAAGACAGAAACAATGCAAGCAAGACAAGAGTGGAGTAAAATAAAGTGTTGAAAGTAACACACACACACACACACACACATCTAGAATTCTGTACCTTGCAAAATTATCTTTCAAAAGTGAAAGATAAATGTAGACTTTCTTGGACAAATAAAAGTTGAGGAATTTTCTTGTGACTAGACCTGCCTGGGGAGAAAATATTTGCAAAAGACATATCTGATAAAGTACTGTTATCCAAAAAATATACAAAAAACTTTAAAAACTCAACAATAAGAACTTAACTAAAAGTGGACAAAAACCTGAATAGGCACCTCACCAATGAAGATGTGCAGATGGCAAATGGGCATATGAAAATATGCTCAACATCATATACCATTAGGGAACTGCAAATTAAAATGACAATAAGATACTAATACACACCTATTAGAATGGCCAAAGTTCAGAACCCTGACAACAACAAATGCTGACAGGCATGTGGAGCAACAGGAACTCTCACTTATTGCTGGTGGGATGCAAAATGATATAGCCATTTTGGAAAACAGTTTGGCAATTTCTTACAGAGTAAACATACTCTTACCATACAATCCAGCAGTTGTGCTCCTTGACCCTCTTTGAAAACTTAGGTTCACACAAAAACATGCACACAAATGTTTATAGCGGCTTTATCTAATAATTACCAAATACTTGAGAACAATCAAGATGTCCTATAGCAGTTGAACAGATAAATAAACTGTGGGGCATTCAGACAATGGAATACTATTCAACATGCCCCCCTCAGACACACATCCCCAAATAAGGTATCACACCATGAAAAGACTTGGAGGAATCTCAAATGCATATTTCTAAGTTAAAGAAGCTAACATAAAAAGGCTACATATTGTAAGATTCCAGCTATATGACATTCTAGAAAAGACAAAACTTTCTACATCTACTGAGAAGATCATACCGATCTTTTTTTAGTCTGTTGACAGGGCGAATCACATTGGTTCACTTTTAAGTGTTGAATCAGTGTTTCATTTGAAAGATGAACCCCAGTTGGTCATGATGTATTATCTTTTTTAAAGATTGCTCAATTTTATTTACTAATATTTTGTTGAGGAATACTGTGTCTATGATCATGAGGTTTCTAGTTCTCTAGGTTCCTTTTCTAGTAATGCTTTGTCTTATTTTGTTATAAGGTAATGGGCTCATAAAATGTGTTGGAAGGCATTTCCTTCTAAATTCTAAAAGAGTTTGTATAGAACCGGTATTATATATTTTATAAGTGTTTGATAGAATTCATAAGTGAAGCCATCTGGGCCTGGAATTTTCTTCAGGGGAAGGTTTTAAACTATGAATTCAATAAATATCAAGTTATTCAGATTATCTAATATTGAAATAGTTAGTTCCTTCATGGAATTTGTCTATTTTCTCTACATTTTCTAATTATTGGCATATATATTATACTTTCAAGGTCCATAGTGTTGGTAGTGATGTCTCCTCTTTTATTGCTAACATTGGTAGTTTGTACCCTCTCTTTTTTTTCCTGATCAGTTTGGCTAGGGGATTATTAATCTTTTTGAACTTTTTATATAACAAGATTTGAGTTTATTATCTTTATTTTTTATTTACATTGATTTCTGCTCTTTATTATTTCCTTCTTCTTGCTCACTTTCGTTATAATTAGTTCTTTTTGTCCTGATTTTTTTAAGAAGAAACATACATTATTTTATACTCTCATTAAACAATCAATTATCTTATAAAGGCATTAAAAATACAAGGAGAAAAGTACCTGTTTTATTTACCTTGCCATTAATGTACATTGCTTTGTGTAGATCCATCTTTCCATTTGGTATCATACTCCTGTTTGAAGAACCTTCTTTAACAAAACTTGTAGTGCAGGTCCACTGGTAGTGAATTCTTGCAGATTTTGTCTGAAAAACTCCTCATTTTTGCCTTCATTTTTGAAGGTATGTTCACTGGTATAGAATTCTGGGTTGACAGCTTTGTTTTTTCCCTTTCAATACTGTAGATATGTTGGCACATTTTCCTGGATTGTATAATTTCTGATCAAGATCTGCTGTTATTCTAATATTTGTTCCTCTGTCAGTAATGTTCTTTTTTCTCTGGCTACCTTCCAGATTTTCTCTTCATCTTTTGCTTTCAGCAATCTGAAAGTGATGTGACTAAGTGTATGGTGTTTATTTTTATTTTACTTAAGGTTCTCTGAGCTGTTTTTGAACTTTTTTTCAGTTGATATTTCCAAATCCTCAGCCATTATCTCTTCAAATGTGTTCTGCCTTGTCCTGTTTTTCTTTTCTACTTGGGCATTCAATTATATGCATATGTTAGACTGTTTTAATAGTGTTCCATGTCTTTCGGATACTATGTTCTTTTTTTCCCACTGTTTTTCCTTTGGATTTTCTTTTGAATAATTTTCATTGACCTTCTTTAAAGTAACTTATTCTTTCCTATGCTGTATCTAGTCTGATGAGAAAGTCAGCAAAGGAATTGAAAAAAAAATCTCTTATATCATGTGTTTTAATTTACTCCTAGCATTTCAATTTGACTCCTATATATAGTTTCTGTCTCTCTTTTGAAATTACCCATCTGTTTATGAATATTGTCCACCAACCCCTTGATCTTTTAACATTAATTATAGTTATTTTGAAGGTAAGATTTTGTAAGGTACCTGTTGTTTTCTTGTCAGAGTGTGACCGTACTCTTGTGAATTTTTACATTTGACATGTAACTGTCATTCATCAGTATTTAGTTTTGAGGAGAACAAGAATGAGACCAACTTTAATTTTCCCAGAATTCTTGTATAAATCTTTCTTATCATCTAAACTTAAAAAAAAAAAGCCATAGACGATGACTAGACTTGGATCTCTTTCTTTAAGTTTTCTGGAACACCATGAACACTTTTCATATTGAAGGCTCTTACAAATAGTTAAAGTTTCTCCCTCTTATTTTTTGATTAATGATATTATTGATTTTGTTTACATGGTCCGTTTTAAATTTTTTTATAATCTCTTTTTGTTGTGTATGTTTGCCGTTCACATCTCTCATTCCTGTTTTCATGGTCTACTTCTCTTTATATTGTTCCTTTGTGTTCTCGTATGGTATCTAGAGTTTCTTATTTCAACAAGAACAAGAAAAAGAACAAAAACAACAACAAATATTTGTTGGGAAATTATGATGTACCAGGAACTTTCCATTTCATAACAACCTACTGAAACTGAATAGTGAGTCACAGCTGCCCCAAACACACAGGTCTCATCATACCCTATCATCTCTTCTACCCGACCCGTGATTACATGTGTTTATATCACCTGTCTGCTCAGGTGGACATTTGATTTGTGACCCCTGTCTGGGAGTCAAGCAGAAATTGAGCTGACTTCTGTCAGAAAAATTTAAGACTCCCTGACCAAATCTTTCTAGAGGTACCTCAGGTTTAAAATACAGGAAGAGAAGAAAGTGAAACAAAGAATGTTTCAGTAACATATCACCAGTTCAGATATATCTTTCCCCTGGAAAAATATGTTATTCATGGACTTTTAGGTGGTTCTATCAGGAATCTTCATCCCAGGGATATGAATGAGATACCTGGGACAGTGCTTGTCTTTACTTCGTCCTCTTTGCTCCAATATCCCGACCCTTGAACTGACCAAATAAAACCTGTTGCCTCCAATACAGCCGGGGGGTCCAAAAGCTGCCATCCACAGATGTCTGAGTTCAGGCATTATGTTGTCTGCCAACCCCCTCGCCTGCCTTAACTCCTGCCCTTCCACCTCTGATTTAGTTGATGTCAGCAGGGACTTAGTGAGATCTTTTCCTGCTTACTTCCTCAATACACTTCTCTCTCTCTGAAATAGAGAGTGGGAATTTCAGTTGTGTATCAGATATCAACATCTTCTTTCAGACTAGTCTCATCTGTAAGATAAGATCCAGCATAAATTCCTCAAAGCCTATGGCTTATGCACAAGTACTTTCTCTAGTTCCCAGTATAGATTTATGCTTTTTTCTTTTTGAATATTTATTGGACATTTAATGGGAGGAGGAAAGCTAGTTCCCTGTGTTCTTTTTTTAAAAAATTTTTATTGGAGTATAGTTGATTTACAATATTGTGTTAGTTTCTGCTGTACAGCAAAGTGAATCAGTTATACATGTACATATATCCACTCTTTTTAAAATGCTTTTCCCATATAAGAATTCCCTGTGCTATACAGTAGGTCCTTATTTGTTATCTGTTATATATATAGTAAGTGTTCCCTGTGTTCTTCATGCCATTTTGACCAGGACCCAATACTTCGTCCTTCTTTGCAACCCTGAGCAGCAAATGGTATCTGATGGAAATATTCTTTTCTTTGGTTGATGGAAATGGGAACATGCAAGCTCTCTGTAACTGAAGCAGGAGCTGAACAGTTCATATTCACTGGTAGTCAACATATATTTCTTTGTTTAGAAAGGACTTTGCCAGGGACTTCCCTGGTGACACAGTGGTTAAGAATCCGCCTGCCAGTGCAGGGGACATAGGTTCGAGTCCTGCTCCGGGAAGATCCCACATGCCGTGGAGCAACTAAGCCCGTGCGCCACAACTACTGAGCCCACGTGCCGCAACTGCTGAAGCCTGCGCACCTAGAGCCCGTGCTCCACAACAAGAGAAGCCACCGCAATGAGAAGCCTGTGCACCACAACGAAGAGTAGCCCCCGCTCGCTGCAACTAGAGAAAGCCCGTGTGCAGCAATGAAGACCCAACGCAGCCAAAAATAAATGAATAAATTAATTTAAAAAAAGAAAAAAAGAAATGACCTTGCCAGGTACTATAGTGATATGAGAGGAGAAACAGTCAGTTCTTTCTCCTCAGGAGTTTAACATTCATCAAAGCTGATGTGCTGTGGATGATCAGAAAAGACAAAACCCATCAGAGGAGGTGGTTGTTTAGTGCAGCCTTCAAACGTTTTGCAGTTGGGCTGAGAACCTTGCCATAGACTATGCAGTCAAGCATGTGAAACAGTTTCATCAGAGTTAGGAATGAATGATCATGGCAGATGGAGGAGATGGTAAGGATATTAACCTACTGATGGTGAAGGAGAGGGATGACTGGATATGTCAGCAGGATATATCAAAGTTACGGACAGTCTTTCACGCAAGGCTAAAAGTGTATGTTTTTGGTCCATTGGGTATGATGTGCATCACAAGAATACTGGTTGCCTGAAAGGGACTATAGCAAAAAGAGGTCATCAGCTCTAAGGTTGTTGAATGCCATAGACGAGCTGATGGCCTCTGCTGTGATGGAAACAAGGTGTTAAGAAGTTCCCAGTTGACGTCCCAAGTCACTCCTGAGTGGTCAGACCAAAAACGTTACTTCCAGATTCTCCATCAGCTGTCTCACCGCTAAATCATAACTGTTTACTCTAAATCTTTGATTTATGATGAACCTTTGTCTCATGCTTCATGCTTTTGAGCAGGTAAGCCTCATTTGATAGTAAAAAATAATTCATTGATAATAGAATCATGGTTGAATCTATAGAAGACAGAATATTCTTCCATACTCAGATGCTTTCCACAAAAGAACAACTCATGGGACTTCTTAGATTAATTCCTAAAGGAGAAGGTGTATGCTCTGAAAAACCCATTTCGTATGACAAGTGTTTTTGTTTTTTGTTTTTTTTTGCCACGCTGCACGGCTTGCAGGATCTTAGTTCCCCCACCAGGGATCGAACCCGGGGCACCCCCTGCAGTGAAAGCGCCAAGTCCTAACCACTGGACCTCCAGGAAATTCCGTTGACAAGTGTTGAAGGCTCATTATCAAAAGTAATGTACGCTCCTGGGATTGTTAAATGACTTTATCTTGCAAAATTCTTGGAGGGTTTTGGAAGCTGTTGAAGAATCTGGTATTCAAGAAGACGTTTTTTTGGTTTTTACCAACTGTGGGACAGATGCTGTCATTCCCTCACCTCCCCAAGTCCGACTCTGTCTTCGTAGCAGACATTGCTAATTGATCACAGCATTTTTTCTCACTGAGGTCAGCAGGGCTCCGCGATGCCCAGACAGTAGTACAGGCAGCCAGTACCAACTGATCAGAGCTGGTCCAAGAGATAAGATCTATTTACTATCCTGGGCTGAGACTTTTATTTCTGTTTTCCTTTCTGTTTATGGCCTGCCATCGGCGTAAGTCACTGTTGGATCAAAGTTAATAGATTCCACTTTGAAAGCACGCTTCCAACTCTGTGATGGGACTGAACACTTCAGAGGCTCTGGGGTTTACTTTTGTGTTGAAACAGGCTTTTTACCAGGTGAAACTGGGGTACTTTGAAAGATTTATTTAACCTCAAAGAGGTACTGACTTCCTTGCCCAGCACAGAACAAGCATCAGTTGTGGTAAATAGTAGGATCCACTGTTAGAGAATCTTAATGTTCTATCTATATTTTGAAACACCTTTTAGTTAAAAATAGAGCACTTTGCATTTCTCCCTTCTCATTTGTAAGTCCTGAGTTTTCTAAAGGTCTGAGATAGACTCTCCACTTTAAAAAACAGCACCTATTAAATGCCGTGCATTAAATGAATGTGTTTAACAAATTGGCAAGGGCATCCTTAGGAAAAAAGAGAAGCTCACCCACCTTCAACTTAACATACTTATCCAGAGCTGGGATTCCACTTCTTGTTTAACGATGCTTTTGTTTATGACTTTTATGCTTACGCTTTTCGCTCCTAGAATTGACTTTTTTTCCCCTTTTATCTCTGCTGCGCCGTGATGGATTGATGGGCCCTTGTGAACAATTTCAGCATGTCAGCTGCCTTCCCAGAGATGTGTTTCTCTATCTGGGTCTTGATATGTATTTACATCCTTGATTTTTATTATTCTCACTTGATAGAAGCAGATTGAGGGACTGGCATTTAATTTTGCTCTCTGGAATATTAATTAGGGGAAGAAATTTTACTCCTCTTTTAATTTCTTATTCTTTTTGACTCATCCAAGATGGTAGCAAGTAACGTGTAAATGGACTCCCTCATTGACTTAACTACTTAACTACTACATCACTGTCAAGTGATGTACAGAAATAACCAGAATATTTGCTCCCTAGAGAAATGGCTCAGTAGTTAATTAGCTGGGCTTTCTATATGTCTGGATAAACCATGATTTCTATTGCTTATTATCCCTTATAAAGAGATTCTATTTTATTGATGGCAAGGGCATCCAGAGGTTGAGGTAAATTATTATAATTTAATGTTTCCCAAGCATCATTAACAACTGCTATGGGAGAGTTTTTCCCATATTCTTCTAGGTACTACAGGGTTGCAGCTAAAACAATGGCATTTCTCATGCATTCAGGTCTTAAAATCTAATATAAATATAAAACAAACTCATAGTTCTAGAATAGTTTTAGTTCTGAAATAGACCTTACATATCCCCTGTCCCAAAGCCTTCGTTTTATTACTTAAAATGAGGAAGTGGAGGTCCAGAGAGCGATTAAGTGAGTTAACGTCACACATCGCAGATCCCAGATCCTGTATCTTTTCAAAAATCTCACTTCTGTGCCATCCTCCCTAGCACATTTGAAGTATAAATATATTTTTCTAGGCAAAAGAACCGTTCACAGGCATATAAGATACCTTGCAGATCGATGGTACTTTAATTTTCAGAATAATTTCCCAAGTGTTTTCTCATTTGCCCTTTATTATAGCTCCATGTAATACATAAGGAAGATAATAGCATTTCTATATTCCAGTGGTGAACGTGAGCACAGAGTGCTGACGTTATTTGCCTAAGGGCACATGGCTAATTCACGTTTTTTTTTTTTTTTTCAATTGTGAAATGGATTAGTAATACCTACTTCATATGAATGTTGTCAGAAGTGAATGAAATTAAATTGATAATATATATAAAGTGTCTAACTCAAGGGTTTTCATTAAATGGTGTGGTGCGCAGGATTCTGAAATTGCCCCAAGACTCCAGCCCCTGTGTAATTTCTGCCCCTTGAGCGTGGGCAGGACCCATGAGTATGATAGGGTGTCCCTCTTGTAATTAGGTTACATCATCTGGCAAAGGTGGAAGGATTTTGAGGTGTAATTAAGGTCCCTAATCAGTTAGCTTTAAGTCAATCAAAAGAGAGATTATCTGGATGGGTCTGACCTAATCAGACAAGCCCTTTAAAAGAAGGACTAGAGGTCAGAGACAGAAGAAATAGCAGACACCATCCCCGTGGCCTTGAAGAAGTAAACAGCTGTGTTGCAAATAGCCTATGGAGAGGACCACACGTCATAAGGATGGCCTCTCAGATCTGGAGCAGATCCCAGCAAAGCCAGCAAGAAAATTCAGTCCTATAGCTGCAAGAAACTGAATTCTGCCAGCCAGAAGTGAGGTTGGAAGAGGATTCAAGGCTCAGGTAAGACTGCAGCCCTGGGCAACACCGTGAATCCAGCCTGGTGAGACCCCGAGCAGAGGAGGCGGTCACGCCCAGATGGCTGAGGCAGGACACTGTGAGATCATACTTTGTGTTGTTTAAGCCACTGTTTTTGGCGATTTGTTACACTGCCGTAGAAAACAAATACAAGTGGAAATTATTATTAGCATTCTTAGTTGATGGTGATGATGTTGATGAACATAATGGTGATGACGCTAATGGTGATACGCCTGAAAACGAAATCCAAGTTTTAATTCACTTTTATTACACTAGACTCCAGATTATATTTTATGGCTAGAACCATGTCACTTCTAGCTGCAAGGGGATGGGAATTACAAGTCTTTTAGCTGCCTGAACAGCTAGTAAGGCAGCGATGACTGGTGGGGAAGAAGGGCAGATGGATGTCAGAAGGGCGGTGAGTACTTTCTGTCACGTTCCCTTCCTAGAAAGTTAAACGCATGTCATTGATCTCCAAACCCAGTTAACGCTGGATTGTCAGGATCCTCAAGCTAGAGTTGGATGCCTTTGACAGTGGCAGTGGACACTGATTTGGGGGAAAACCAGGAAGAATGATACCTCAGTTGTTCAAAATGGAATTGCAATTGCTGAGTAAAGTAAGATCTGGAGTCAGGTTTGGGTAGGAAGCACAGAGTTTGAAAGAGTCAAATCCAAGAAATGTAGTGAAATCAATATTGGTAGGATTCAGTGGCTGTCCAATTTGGAGTGGGGAAGTTGGGTGGACAAGAGAATTCCAGGCCTGCAGTATGAGCAGTGGTGGTCCTGGTAGAGATGGAGGACTATGCTTGTCCTAGCCATGCCAGCAGAAGTTTATCTTCCTTCCAAAGTCCATGGGCAATATTGTCCTTTTGGTGTTCATGTCACTACTTATTTATCCTGAATATAATCAGTTCTGTGGGAAATAGATACTCCCATGATAACTAGTACAGTAAAGGCCTCTGTTTCCTCATATTTAAAATGAGCGATCCCTGCCTTTAAGGTTTGCTATAATCTGAATGTGACAGTGCATGTAAAGTGGCCAGTCAAGCCGTTGCTTGATACATTGGTACTATTACTGTTGTTGTTCTTTGTGTGTACTTTTCTTCACCCCCAGTTTCATCATGAACTTCTGAAGGTCATGACTATGGTTTATATATGCTTCTTTTCATATTCTGCTAAAAGTCCAGTGTTACATAATAGATGCTCTATAAACTTTGAATTGAGTAAATGCAGATAACTGAGAAGAAGGCTATGGGAAGAAAGTAAATGTCAGTATTTTCCAAAAAGTTCGTGTGTGTGTGTGTATGTGTGTGTGCGCGCGCCTGCACTTATTTATCTATATTTATCTATGTTGGATGGTGCCTATCAGGTAGGTTCGGATGGTACCTGTAAGGCTTTCTTGCTAGTGAATGAGCTAATTTTCCCCCGATACCTATTCCAAAAAGTAAAACAGTCTTTTTTTAATCTAGCATTTTAGTTATTTTATTTTATTTTATTTCACTGGCTGCACCATATGGCACGAGGGGTCTTAGTTCCCCGACCAGGGATTGAACCCGTGCCCCCTGTAGTGGAAGCGTGGCATCCTAACCACTGGACCACCAGGGAATTCCCAGTAAAATAGTCTTGAATCATAAGCGTATGCTGCTTTTTCACCAAAATGTAAGAAGAGTATGAGGTAAGGAAAACCTACTTTTAGTAGACAGTGAAGTCTTATTCATCATATCTGTTACCCTGATCATTCGTTTATTTACTGAACACATATTGACTGACTGCTGTGAATTAGGCTCAGTGATAGGCCATGGGGCTGCCCCTCTGGGTGTCTAGGGTCTACCAGGAGTGTCAGCTGGGGCCGCTACAGGATGAGCACTGGGTGCTGGGGAGCCTCGAGGGTGCCCAGTGCATGTTTGCAAGTGCCGGCCGGCCGCATGGTGACCCATGGTCGTGAACTATGAACAGAGTACAGAGTATAAGACTGGGAGACGCATCTGATCTTGCTGAGTTCTGGAACTTCAAGGGCACAGATCTCCTTTTACTTAAGTATAAGATTCATGTCAAAATAATCCTAGAAGTAGGACTTATATCAGAGAGAAAGTGATATTATCTAGATCTTATTTTAGGGTGTATGGAAACCTGGATTCAGAAATGCCTGGATATTTAATGGGCTCAGAAAAATCCATTGCTTTTCCCTTAAAAGAAAGTGTGTGAATCTGATATGAAGGGCATAGCAAAGTGAGAACTTGGTCCATTTGCATTCCCTTTATAACCAAACCCTCAGTTAGTTTGCCCTGTAAATTCCATTATAGAGATGTCTAAAATTTTGAAGGAAAAAAATGCTGAAACTAGGATTCTCTTCAGAAAGTACTTTTATACAAAGCTGAACTTCCCTGTGTATTTTCATCAAAATAATTCCCAAATGCATATGAAATCTACCACAGAATTGTAGGACTATTAGACAGTTTTATTTCTACCTCATAAAAATATTTCAAAACCTGTGGGAGTTTTATGAGGCCAGCACTCATCTATCCACATCACTCCCAACTCAGGGACCCATGAGACGCCTCTCAAAGCAATTAGGGATGTTAATTTTAAGCAAACTGTCACATGGTATACACTCATTATCAGTGGGTGATAGATTGTTTAAAACCTTATCTCTCTCTAAAAATAAAATATGTATTTGTGTGCATATGTGTCTGAATAAATAAATTATATGTATATAATAAAATTCAAGACTAATGTCAATACATGGATGTTTCAAATATGAAAGTTCTTTTAAAAAATCCACTAGAAATGTCAGTCAGTACTTCCTCTCTTCCTTTCTGCTTCTCTTTGCAGAAATGAGACTGAGCACTGAACTAAACCTTTCAGATAAGACACCCAGTGCATTTGATCATTTTGTTTCAAAATCTCTCTTCAGGTCAGTGGTTCTCTTCTTCCTCAAGTGTCAACATTTTCTTCTTTATCCCAAAATAAAAATTAAAATAAAAACATCCTCAAATGCATTTTTTTACTGTATTTCTGACTCAACAAGCTCAACTCCTGCTAGAAGTTTCCTAGGTGCTTCTGCGGCTGTGGAAAGTCTCATCAACTTCCCTGTTGGTCTTTTTTTAAAAAAATATTTAATTTTACTTATTTTTGGCTGTGTTGGGTCCTCATTGCTGTGCATGGGCTTTCTCTAGTTGTGGCAGGCGGGGGCTACTCTTCGTTGCAGTGCACAGGCTTCTCATTGCAGTGCCTTCTCTTGTTGCAGAGTGTGGGTTCTAGGCTCGCGGGCTTCAGTAGTTGCAGCTCGTGGGCTCAGTAGTTGCGGCACATGGGCTCAGTAGTTGTGGCACGTGGGCTCAGTAGTTGCAGCTCATGGACTAAGTAGTTGCAGCATATGGGCTCAGTAGTTATGGTATGCGGACTCAGTAGTTGTGGCTTGCGGGCTCAGTGATTGTGGCATGTGGGCTCAGTGGTTGTGGCTCGCGGTCTCTAGAGCGCAGGCTCAGTAGTTGTGGCACACGGGCTCAGTAGTTGCGGCTCGTGGGCTAAGTAGTTGCGGCATGTGGGCTCAGTAGTTATGGCATGTAGACTCAGTAGTTGTGGCTCACGGGCTCAGTGGTTGTGGCACGTGGGCTCAGTAGTTGTGGCTTGCAGGCTCAGTAGTTGTGGCTTGCGGGCTCAGTAGTTGTGGCACATGGGCTCAGTAGTTGTGGCTTGCGAGCTCAGTAGTTGTGGCTTGCGGGCTCAGTGGTTGTGGCACATGGGCTCAGTAGTTGTGGCTTGCGAGCTCAGTAGTTGTGGCTCCTGGGCTCTAGAGCACAAGCTCAGTAGTTGTGGCACACGGGCTTAATTGCTCAGTGGCATGTGGGATCTTCCCAGACCAGGGCTTGAATCCAGTCCCCTGTGTTGGCACGAGGACTCTTATCCACTGCGCCACCAGGGAAGGCTCTCCCTGTTGGTCTTTTACAGGTTTGCCTCCTGTGCAGGGCCTGGGCAGGGAGACAGGCTTAGGCCCTGGAGGGGGATGCAGGTGGGGTGACTTAGGACTGAACAGCCTGGAGAGGGATTGGGAGATTAAGGAGAAAGGAATGGAAAAAAGGGACAAAGCCATTTTATCTTGCTGTGTTTCCCACCCCCCCAAATCTTAATTCTGTAAAATGATTCTGAAGAGTTCCTTCTTGTTCTCAGTTTGTTTATTTAGTTGTGTGTGTGTTAAATTGCAGAGATGTTAAAACAATAATATGTTCCTACACAATGAAAGCGTAAGGAGAAAAGCTTTCATCAAGTTTCTCTTCCTTCCTTCTTTCTCAGGTGAGCTCGTGTTTTGAAATAATTTGGGAAAAGGAAATGCTAATGTTTTCCTGATTGTACTTTATTGAATCATCAATGTCAGGAAGTTCTTCCTTAAATTACATCCAGATTCCCTTGCCGATGTTGAAGCTTATTTCCTTTAGTTTTAACTTCAGAGTCGATGGCACCCAGCCACCTCTCTTCCCAGTGCAGAAAATTACGGGTTGATAAAGCATAAAGGTCATTTCCTTTCAGTGTTTCTTCATGCTTAACTATTTCCCATTCTTTTATCTATATATCTATATGCTTAACAGTGGTACCTTTAGAATTGCACCCAGCCGTACCCATCATATCCAGGCCATGCTTGAATGCAGGGTCATGCAGCATCGAAGCATTTTACCCTTGCATGACTTGGAATATGGTCTTCCCAAGTTCATTCCCAATCATTTTTACAATCCAGCTCCTTACTCAGTCCTTCATGGAGCTTCCTCTGAGCTCCTCTCAGATGACTTCTTCCTCTGGACTATCACCCTACCATGTGTTACAACAAATCCCAACACAGGCAGTTAACTGAAAAGATGTCCAGCACTATTGAATGGGGGATGATACATGAATGAAACAGCCTGTAAAGCTGGAAACTTCTAATTTATAGTGATCCCAAGCCTTTTTATTTTTATTTATTTATTATTTATTTATTTATTTTGGCCGTGTTGGGTCTTCATGGCTGCATGAGGGCTTTCACTAGTTGCGGCGAGCAGGGGGGCTACTCTTCATTGTGGTGCACGGGCTTCTCATTGCAGTGGCTTCTCTTGTTGCAGAGCATGGGCTCTAGGTGCGTGAGCTTCAGTAGTTGCAGCACACGGGCTTAGTAGTTGGGGCGCGTGGGTTCAGTAGTTGTGGCTCACAGGCTGTAGAGTTCAGTCTCAGTAGTTGCAGTGCACAGGCTTAGTTGCTCTGCAGCATGTGGGATCTTCCTGGACTAGGGATTGAACCCGTGTCCCCTGCATTGGCAGGCGGATTCTTAACCACTGCGCCAAGCCTTTTAAATGGAAAGTCATGAGATGTCCACATACTGTGCACGGTGAACTGTACATGTATTTAGGGTGGTGTAAGATACAGGGCACTGAACCAGGGCTTGGTCTGTCTTGCCACCTTTGGTAAGTCTTTTCCATTCTCCCTGTCTTCTTAGTTGACCAATAATTTGGTCAAGGGGTGAGGTTGGCTCAGTTATGAGATCTCTTCCAAATCTAAAATAATCTTTCCTGAAGATAGCATGGTTTTGCAAACTTTGGCATTCTAAACACAAAAAAATAACTCATGTGTCTATCCAAATAGTCCTTCCTATCCTTGCTTCCCTGAGAAATTTGCCTCCTATTTTATATATTATGTAACTGTATCTGTTGAAAAAATGAACAGTGTTAAGAACTTGGAGCTTGAGGGTATTTCCAGTAGTAAGCCTAAGAAGATCCTGGTGGTCGGCCTTTTTACAGTCTGCCCAAGCTCAGGTGAGCCCCAGTTCTTTCTAAGAAAGAGTTGTGTGAAGATCTGAGGTTGAGGGAGAAAACACACAAAGCCATACCTGGAATATGGATTCCTTGCAATCCTTCACCCCACTCTTCTTCTTGGAAGAAGAAGTATGCCATTCTGGCGTCACCTCACTTTTACATTGTTGAAGAAAGTATTCATTCCTTCTGTCCTGTCCCTGCGGCCACAGTGCTGTTCATTCATGTCTAACAATTTATCTTGAAGCTATTGGTTATGCTCAAAGAAATTACATGTATGGAAGGATGAATGTAGACATTTACTAATACAGGACAGACACCAGAAGGAATGCAACAGATTAAAATAACAAATGAGAACTTAAGGTCTGTCAGTTCAGATTGTGCACCTTGACATAATATCATATCTTGGCAAGGTCAGATTTGCATTTTGTAGAAGACTTCCTGTTTTCTTATTTTCTGTCTGTAGTACACAAACAGAAGGATATAAGGAATCTACAGAAATCATTGTTTTTCTCTTGGACTCTCAGAGAAGGACCATACTAAAGGTCAATTCTAATTCTTTTCAGGAAATGTGATTTTGTTGCAGTCCTCAGTCCTCTTATGTATCTGCTCTGGTCTGAATGTTTGTGTTCCCCTAAATTCATATGTTGAAATCCTAACACGAAAGGTGATAGTATTGAGAGGTGGGGCCTTTGGAAGGTGATTGGGTCATGAGGATGGCACCCTCGTGGTTGGTATTAGTGCCCTTCTGAAACAGGCCAGAAAAACACCCTCGCCCCTTCCATTATATGAAGATATGCCAGCTGTGAACCAGAAGGTGGATTCTCACCAGACATCAAATTTGCTGGCACCTTATCTTGGCCTTCCCAGCCTCCAGGACTGTGAGCAGTACATTTCTGCTGTTTATGATATCATATGTCTTTGATATTTTGTTATAGCAGCCTGAATCAACTGAGACAGTATCTTAGTAAAGCATATAGTCATATCAAACATTTATTGAGCATTTTAGACTGGCTACTAAGTATTTTACACACAATATTTCATATAATATTTACACCAACCCTAAGCGGTATTATCTAAGATAAGGAAACTGAGGCTTAAAAGCTGGTGTAGTATCTTTGTGCTAATAATCAGCAGAGTTGGGATTGAAGCTGGCAGTCCTAGCCAGAGCCCATGCTTTTAACTACTGCTCTGCACTGGGAAAGACCAACCTTCTGTGTCTTGAAGATACCTAAATAAAATGATCTATGCGGTTCCCTTCTTAGGTCTGCATCTTAGAGTAAGGCAGTAATGGGTGCTCAAATCCAGGGCATCAGTTCCATACATATTTAGTAAGGGCCTTTCAGGGCCTGGACCCTGCACAGGGTGCTCAGAATTCACTGGGGTGAAACAGATGAGTCCCTGCTGTCAACGGGCTTGACCAGTGGAAGAACGATCATGGGTTAATCACACAATCTTTATACAGATCTGTAGTCACAAGCAGAGATAAATGCTGGGAAGTAGAAGGAAGGGGGACAACGTCCCTCTCCTCTAACCCCAATGGGAAAATATCTGTTTTCCGTTAGATATTTTTACCTCCTGTTCCCTTTTCTACCAACTGCTATTTTAGTAGGTAAAGAGGGAGGGTCCCTCAGTACTAGGAGGGGTAGCTGCCCTTTCACGTTTGTACTGCAGAGATTTAATTAAGTAGAGAATAAATGAGAGAAGAATTAGATAAGGGGTGTTGGGTGAATCAAAGTAGGTAAACTTAATTATTTAAATATATTTAGTTTGGCTTTAATTTATTCTCTGCAAAGACCGTCCATCCTGGGCGCTCTTCCTTTTCCAATTAATAAAAAACTAACATTGACATACTGCTTTGCAGTGTGCAAGGCCATTTCAAATCTCATCAAGGCATTGCAGCAATATTTCAAGAAGAGTGTCATTGTCACCTTTTTTACAGAAGCAGAAGCTGAGCCAATGAGAAAGAAGTTAAGTCGCTTCCACAGAATCATTCATTCCAGGAAGTGATGAGCCTGGAATTCACTTCCACCGATGCATATTCCCCTGACTTTTTCTTTGTTCCGTGCAGGGACCATTATTTCCATGGTCATGGTTACTAAATCCTTCTCATAGTGATTTTTTTCTAGTGTTTGCATTTTTTTATGGGCTGCATGTAAAAGGAAGCCCTCTGTCTTCACAAAATTATGTATTAAACATGCAACAGAGGCAAATGCAGAGGAATCAGTGGGAGGAAATAGCATTTAGCAGGTTTTTCTCTTTTGGAAAGCTTTTTGGCTGTGTTTTTGTAACAGCCAAGTATGAAATGAAAGGGAAGAAGCTGCAGGTGGGCGTCCGGGGCAGGGGGAGGAGGAGCAGACGCGAGGATGGCTGGGGTCAGCTCCATCCACCCACAGCACCCCAGAGCCCAGCTTGGTCCTCGAGAAGCCCCTGCAGGGGAAGGACCTTGTTCTCCACATTTCTTCTATGCGGGGCTCCACTTAAACGCCAACCCCTGGACTCACTGGAGCCTTTGCTTCCTGCCTGGTGAGCACCCAGCACCAGGCACCTCACCGTCCATCACCTGTCACACTTTATTACAATTACTTATGTTCTTCCCTCCCCAGACACCTGTGCTGTCCTCCTCAGAGGTGTGCTCCTTGGTGCCTGACACATAGCAAGTGGCCAATAAATGTTTCATGAATGAACTTTCAAGAAACAATAGAATTCCCAAGTTCCAGAGTAAATTGTCTGTTATTGGGGGTGCTATTTGAATGAAAAAAATAGTTTTCAGGTCATGAGATACCTTCCCTCTAATAGTCTAATCATTTCTGTGACATTTCACTGCCTGATCCACATTTGATCTAAGCTACTTAATTTCTTCACCCTCTTTTCTTGCTAAAACATTTTTTTCCACACAGGTCATAGAAGACGGACTGGTGTAATCATGAAAACTGAAACCTCATTCTCTCAAGGATAGGTTGATGTGCTAACATTGGTGCCAAGTACAGGGAAGAGATGCAAACTGCCCCTCCGCAGGGAGTCCAGAGGGGGCAAGTCCTACCCATGCCCATAACAGGAGTGAGATATCTTAAATGCTGAAGTAAACGTGTTTAACGATGGTTCTGATGCTAGGGGAGAGCTTCTATCTGCCTGGGAAATCAGGGAGACAGCACCAGGCAGGTGGGACTTCTTATACTGGGCACTGAAGCATGGGTAGGAGTTCACCAGGCAGAGGGGAGTGGACTGGGGTCAGAGTGGAAGAGCTCTCTGGGCAGATGCAGCTTTGTGTGCAAAGGCAGGGGGGCCAGGAAGCAACACATCTTTATGGTTTTGCTGCTGTGCATCTACTAAATGTGCAGAAGGAGGCTGAAAAGTTGAACTAGGGCTGGATCCTAATTGGCTTAGCTAGCTTCCTGTGGAGTAGATTTTTTCGGTAGGCAATGAGGAATCACTGAAAAATACTGAGTGAAGGGCAATCGTGATTGATTTGCCTTTTATGGGAGGAGGACCACTCTTTTGTAATGTGGAGGGTGAATCGTGGAGTCTGTGGAGTGGGGAGGGATATGGAGATTGCATAGATCTTCCCACTATGAAGCTATTAACAGTAGCCCCGGGAACAAGGCAGTGGATGCCTGACCCAGTACGATGCAATGAAAGGAAGGGACAAATTGGAGATGCATTGAAAGATGCATCAGTAACACATTAGGACCAGCTGACTGTGGGGATGACAGACAGGAAACAGCCCAGGACAGTCTGGCCCAGAGCCCTGGGTACCAGTCACCAAGAAGGGGCTGCATTGAACGTCTCATACCAAAAGCTTAAAAAAATGGCCCAGCATACAGAAAAGTACCCTTGCAGCAACCCCTACCTATGTATTATTTTCCCTTTCTAAAGAAGAGGAAACTAACACAGTGCTCAGAGATGTTAAGTAACTTAGCCAAGGCCACACAGCTCATCCCTGGCAGGACCAGGATTCAAATCCAGGTCTGCCCAGCTTGAAGCCCATGCTGTGAGGAGGTGCTGTACCCGCGGGGGAGGGGCTGCCCCATGTGACAGATGCACTGGCTGGTGAGGAGCCTCTTGCAAGGCTGCCGGGCACTGAAGGAGAGAAGAGAGCACCATGGTTTTCCAGGGTAATGGGGTGAGGGGGCCTTTGCATTTTATTATTTTAATTATTATTATTTTTTTTGCGGTATGCGGGCCTCTCACTGCTGTGGCCTCTCCCGTTGCGGAGCACAGGCTCCGGACACGCAGGCTCAGCAGCCATGGCTCACGGGCCCAGCCGCTCCGAGGCATGTGGGATCTTCCCGGACCGGGGCATGAACCCATGTCCCCTGCATCGGCAGGCGGACTCTCAACCACTGCGCCACCAGGGAAGCCCTGTCTACTACCTTTTGAATAAATAAACATTAAGAAATACAATTTTTATGTCATTATTAAGTATTATATTTAATTCAAAAGAGGCAACACATGTTTAATGCTACATCTTATAAAAATCCTAAACTGAATTTCAGAAAAGGTGAAGTTAATGTATTTTCATAAATATGCACAATTTGTTTCAAATGTGACCCCCCCCATAGCCAATCCCTTGTCAAAATCCATGCTTGTACATTCACAGGCTAGGTTTCTGGGGAGCCATCAGGTGCTTGGATGCCCATTGGCAGGAGTCATCACAGGGCACCACGTCCATCCAGCTGGACCTCAGGGACACCTGCTAAGCGTTTTCTAGAATGCGATCCTGCTCTTTTGCACCCAGGCGTAGAGTGACTTGGCTCTCTGATCTTTTGCTCAGGAACCCTGGAGCACGCAGCACATCCCAGCCCTGTTTTCTGCCTTCTGTGGCCTCTTGGTTGCGCTTTCCTACCATCTGAGCAGACAGAGCAGCGACCCCTCTGTGCTCCTGTGAGTAACACAGACACACACACCACACACAGAAACACACACACACACACACACACAGCCGTCCCCTGGTCCTGCAGCCTTGCTCTCTCATCCACTGCACATGGTGCTTGGACTCTTTCCCATTAAACCAGCTGGTCCCTGGGCGATGGTGGGAGAAATGCAGGACTGACCAGAAATGAATGAAAATCAGGGGTCAAGTTCTAGAGCACATTTAACCTTTGCTCTGGTGCTTTTGGAGTGAAATTCGCAAGGCCAGGAACAGATGGCCTCTTGCACCCAAGCACTGTCTTTGACTTTGCCTTGGTGAGTCATACGAGAAGCACCAACCTTCACAAGTACCCTCTCTGGGTCCACAAAGTGGCATCGCTGCCTTTATGCCAGGCAGCTACCCTGGGGAGACTAGACTGGCATCTCTGAAAGGAAAAGTTTTGTTCTGTTGTTTTTTGTTCTTAGTATGGCAGTGCCCTCTGGATTTAAAGTGAAGTGTGTGCCAGAGTTTTAAAAGGCATTTAATAATAACGCATAGTCCCTTGAAAATATGCTTTCCAATCTTCCCTTTATTTGTTATCTTTCAGGTTTTTGATAAATATGCACTTTGGAACTGAAAACCCTTTATGTGATGCCATAGTTTCAGGGACCAGTCAATCAATCCAGTTAGTCAATCAGTCATCTCATGTAATTTCTCCACACTTAACGGGAGATATTGACTTAAGATAACCATAACTGTTGGGGGGGCAGAAAAATTATAATTTTAGGCTGTCAGGTACAGCAAGGTGAAAGGCGTGGAAAATGGGGAAAGGTTAAATGTTGATGGTACAAATTTTCTTATCAAATATTGTACTGTATTTTGGTCTGGCCAAAATAGAGAATCTCCATGAGCTTAGCTAGCTGTTGGCAGTCGGGGGTACCGATACCTCCTGTGGTCCTCAACAGCTTTACAGTAAGTCCCCTACACAGGAACCTTCAAGTTGCGAACTTTCAAAGATGCAAACGTGTGTTCGCATGTCCAGTCATGTCAGGTGTGCACGAAACTGCAGCTTGCCCTCCGTCTCCTGTTGCTGATGGACGATCCTTCAGCTCTACCATCTCCCACCTCCTCTCCCCACTCCAGTCAGTACCTCTTCTTGCCTGTTCACTTGATGCCCGCCCCAGTATGCCAGCTGTTGTCCTGGACTACTGTACTTTTCAAGGGACTGTACTGGAAGATTAAAAAATGTTTTCTTTATTTTTTGTGTCTGTTTTTAATGTATTATTTGTGTGAAAAGTATTATAAACCTATTACAGTACAGTCCTAGATAGCCGATTGTGTTAGTTGGGTACCTAGACTAACTTTGTTGGACTTAGGAATACCCTCTTGGAACGGAACTTGTTCGTATATAGGGGATTTACTGTAATCAGGATGGAATTTGAAGTTCAACCGTTGTCTTTGTGGTCACTTGAACATGCACCTCTTTTTCTTTATTATGAATTATCTAAAGGAGAGAGCGCTGGCTTTTGTCATTTGTGAGTGTGAGGTCTAAGGTGAAGCTGTTTACCTCAAACCTTGGAATAGGCACATATTTTAAAAAGTAAAACCTGTGTGTGTTTTTCCATTTTCAGGTCCTTTATTCAGTGCAGATTGCTTCATAAGTTTTTACATCAAAATCTGGAAGAGTTGGCTGCAGACCCTCTCCCCAAGAAGATGAAAGATTCTGTGGTGAGACATTTGTGTTGTATAATGTATGCAAAGGCACCACTTGACTTGGTGTGGAATAGACCATGAGCTGCCTTCCCAGTGTGGACCCTTTGAGCCTCTGGAGGGTGGATACTGTGCACACCTGCCACAGGTGCTCACTTGGTCCTCAACTGATGCAGTTTGCCTGGATATTCAAATGAGCCCTCTTCACACAATTCCCGCCCACTGCTGGCCCCAAGCAGCAGGTGGGATGGGCATGAAGAAAAGCTTGTCAATTAAACATTCAACCAGGGCTTCCCTGGTGGCACAGTGGTTGAGAGTCCACCTGCCGATGCAGGGGACACGGGTTCGTGCCCCGGTCTGGGAAGATCCCACATGCCGCGGAGTGGCTGGGCCCGTGAGCCATGGCCGCTGAGCCTGCGCTTCCGGAGTCTGTGCTCCGCAACGGGAGAGGCCATGACAGTGAGAGGCCCACGTACCGCAAAAAAAAAAAAAAAAAAAAAAATTCAGCCAAACTGCATTCTTGATGTGCCCTGCCCACCCCCCTACCACTCTCCTCTCCACATCCTCGCCTTAGCCTTGTGCTGAGCTCAGGGAACTCTTTCCTGGGTCTTTTGGTTCAAGGTTGACATCTGTAAATCCCTTGGGAGGGGCGCTTGGGCTTTAGACTTAAGTCTGGGATGTTGCAGAAGGAGCCACCATATTGGATGGAGCACAGGAGAGGAGAAGGAAGGAGGAAAAGAAGGAAGAAAGAAATAAAAGGTTGTGAAAGAATGACGCTATTTCTCTGTTCACCAGGGAAATGGCTTGGAGCAGGTATATCTCTTTGGTATCAACTTCCAAACCTTAATAGTTTGAAAAGCAATGCTCATTGGTCACATAATGTCCCATTGGAATACTGAGGTTGGAGCAGTCTGCTGTCTCCCAGCCATGCTTTTTCTGTATTTTTAAGAATGACAGATCAAAGGAAAAGCAGTTAATGGGCTATTGATTGCAAGCACCTCTAGGAGCCATGTCTCATTTGTCCTGGTCTCCACAGTATCTGTGCCTCGTGCTAGTGGATGCTCAGTACATTCCATTGAATTTAGATGAGTTAAATTGCAATCCACCATTTCGAGACAATGTGCAAGACTCATAGCCAACATGATAGCATTGAAAAGAATTCATACTCAGACCTCTGTGCCTTTGAGTGTGGTTACAATTCAAGCTAAAGCATTGAGGCTTGTCTGTCACCACAGGGAATGAAAACACAAATCACTAGGAATAAGGGTTCGTTAATTGCTGAATTTAATTTTTTCCTTCTAGTTTCATTGAGGTATAATTGACATTCAGCACTGTGTAATTGTGTCATAAAGGCTGAGATACACTTGAAAGCAGGTGTGAGGTGAAGCTTCCAGAGCTGATGAGATGGCAGATAACAGAGAAGACATTTGACATTCAAAAGTAGCATCAACAACCTGACCTCTAATATTTATACCAGGAAACTTAGAGGGACGAGATCAAACTCACATTCCCAGATCGATTTCTATGAAAGTCCTGGGGGGCCCGAAGTCTACCCAAGAGTTTCCCATGGATATTTGAAAAAATTATCCCCACAAATGTTCCTTGATTTCATGAATGATGAAGATGCTTTCTCATTTATTGCAGTAAAAATAATGTATAAATTACAATGAAATCTGACAAGAAATTTGCCTAGCAGACATTTCATTAGCATGATTAGCCGTGATGGGTTAGGTGTTGCCTTACTTGGTTTTAATATACTTTGAAATGCTTTGTACCATGTAGAGCACATAACTTGTAGGTGATTTAATATGATGTGTGTGTTCATCTCTCTGAAAAGTCTTCTCATCTAATTATAATATTTTCATGAGGCTCTCAGGTTCAGCTTTTACATTTTGATGTATAATACCTTTTATGTCATAGTGCAGGGATGAAATTTCCCTCCTTGTTTCTGATTTTGTTTCTTTATGTCTCTCTCTGGCTCTCTTATTCTCTCTTTGTCTCTCTCTCTCCCTGTCTCTCTCTCTCTTCCCTTACATTTTGATCTGTTTTCCAGCCCTTCTATTCTGATTCACTTGGCCTGGGGCAGGGCCTGGGGATCTGCATATTTATGAGACTGTCCACCCAGGTGATTCTGTTCAGGGGACCCACAGACTGTGCTTTAAGGGACATTGATCTAGAAATGGAGATAACCAGAGCTCTGTCATGGGTTTATTCTATATGAGAAACACAGGTTATGCACACAAAGTTTATTACCACCGTTCAATGGTTAATAAAAATATAAACTTTCCACTAGTGGTTTGCCAGGTTAGTCTTTTTCCATATGCCTTATTAGCATGGTCTTTCCGTTTGTACCCTCACTCATTTTCATCACTTTCAATGTTTTTTTTTAATCGATCTTTATTGGAGTATAATTGCTTCACAATACCATGTTAGTTTCTGTTGCACAACAAAGTGAATCAGCCATAGGCATACACATGTCCCCATATCCCCTCCCTCTTGAGCCTCCCTCCCACCCCGCTAGGTCATCGCAAAGCACCAAGCTGATCTCCTTGTGCTATGCTGCTGCTTCCCACTAGCTAACTATCGCATTCAGATTTGTTACTTTCATTGTATCTAGAGACAAACAAACAAACAAAATTAATTTTTATCTGTATTATTCAGACAGCTTCTTTTAAACAATTGGTTGTATCACATAGATTTTTCCAGCCCCATGCTGTCTAAATCTGCTGGGTGTGTAGTGTTGGATCAGGGCTTATTAAACTTCTTTTTAGGGTTGGAGCATGAAGTGTTACATAAAATGCCACAGTGGATTTAAAACATTCTGTGTGCTAAGAGCTAATAGAGTTATTAGCTAAACATGCATGGATTTATCATTAAAAGAGGCAACAAAACATTCATTTTATTGAATAGTGGTTTAGAAATTCTGGCTAATGTTAAGTCCTGAAAGAGAAAAAAGTGTAGATTACATTATTACATACATATAGAATGCATAGAAAAGTTTATTGAAGTCAACTGTGATTAATAAGAGAATTCATAAATACCACCGGAGACAAAAAAAATCAGAAAAACAAGAGCATTCTAACATATCAGAAATAACCATAGAAGATCTAATGAAAACATGATTGAACTCACGATAGCAACAAAATATATGAGTTGATAATAGAATGATTTTAACAAGTAGTGTCAGAAATAAAGAAAGCTACAGCAGTCTATTAAAATGTAAATGAAGTTCTGAATAAGTGGTGAGAAACAGACATAACCTGATTTTGTATGGGAAGGCTGAAATTTCTTAAATGCCAATTCTTTCTAATAAATTTATAGGTTTACTATAGTTCAAGACAGTTCTGAAGGAATTATATTCACAACTTGGGGAAATAATTCTAAGGTTCATTTAGAAGTATAGCAGTTAATAATAGCTTAAAAAATCTGAAAAAGAAGAATAAGAAAGAGGAGCTTAGCACTTTGAGGTTTAAAGTACATTATAAAGATTGAGTAATCAGGAAAAAATATGAGACTCATCCAAGATTAGAGAATGGGATTAGTGAGTCAGTAAAACACAGAAAAGAGACAAATTATTTATATGAATGTATTATGTGAAAATTAAATGTCACAATCAAGAATTGATTATTCAGTGTATGGTGCTGAAGTAGTTCTTTAGTAGTGGGATGTGAAAAAGAATTTCATGTGCTAATCCCTCCCCAGACACCGAGTTAGAGAGAGGGAAGGAGAGATCAAATGATACTTTTCCATCTCTGGTATATTAAGTTATTATAACCAAACTCTGCTGATTAATACTGAAAATTCTGAATAAAATACAAAAAAGTCTTTCTTAGGAGGATTGGATTAACATATACACACTACTATATATAAAGTAGATAATAAACAAGGACCTACTGTAGAGCACAGGGAACTATACTCAATACTTTGTAATAATCTATAAGTGAAAAAATCTGAAAAAAAATACATATATACATATATGAATCACTTTGCTGTACACCTGAAATTAACATGACATTGTAAATCAACGATAGTTCAATAAAATAAAATAAAATGAAAAAATCTTTCTTAAATGTGACAAAAAACTGCCAAAATAATAAGGAATTATCAAGTCAGAATTTAAGTGAAAAAGGGAACCTTCACATCTGCCTAACCAGGGGACCTTGAGCCTTGGTTTTCAGCCCTCCAACTGTGGGGAAGAGAAGTGAAAGCCCAAGCCTGCCAAAGTGGGTGTCCAAGGGGAGACCATCTGCTCATCAAACTGGGACACTAAGGGCCCACTCTCAGTGGAAGAATGAACCAGAAGGAATCCATTCCACCCTCCACAGTGCCAGGGGAATGCAAGCAAACTCGCTCCAAGGTTGAACAAAAGAATCATTTCCACTGATTTGCAGTACAAGTGCTAACATCTGGATGGTACAAACCCCCTCAATTTATGAATGTAGCTTAAAGTGGCCCCCAACTGGAAATACCTCATGACAAAAAAACAAAAACAAAAACACATGAATCCTCTCTAAAGGATTCCTTCCTCCTAGGTCTCCAAGCATTCCCAAAACCAATTTTCTAAGGGATATGAGCAGCTTTCAATAAAAACTTTAAAACTACACAGAAAAAGAAAGAACCAGCAGAAATAGGTTTGCAAACACTTCAGATATTGGAAGGATCAGATGTAGATTTGAAACAACTTTACTTACTGTGTTTAAAGAAATAAAAGCCTTAAAATTTATAGACAACAGAAAATATATCAAATGATCCAGAATGTTTGAAAGAGAACCAGAGTCCTTCCTAAACAAACAAAATGAAGCAATTAAAGTACACACACACACACACACACACACACACACGGGAGATTAGATACCTCTGAAGAGAGAATTAGTGAACTGAAAGATCAAGACAGAAGAAAGTATCCAGAATGCAACACTGATAGACAAAAAATTAGGAAATATGAAACAGAGATACAGAGATGTGAAGGATGGAGTAAGAAGATATAATATATATCTAGTCAGAATTCCAGAAAAAAGGGAGAGAGACTGAAGCATAATGAATATTTGATGAGATATTATTTGACTATTTACCATAACTGATGAAAGACACTGGTCAGAGATTTAAGAATTCTGGTGAATCATAAGCAGGATAAATGAAAGAAGAATCCACAATGAACAAAACACAGTGAAACTGCAGTACACCAAAGATACAGACCATCTTAAATTGGTTAAACAGAATGAACAGATTACATGCAAATGAATGACAGCCTCGATGCTCTGTTATCAAAAGCAATAGTAGAAACCGGAAGACAGCTTGATAGATTTGAAGTTCTGTAAAGCAAGTAACTGCCAAGCTAGAATTCTATGCCCAGTGAAAATATCTTTCAAGAATTAGGACAAAATAAAAATACTTTAGAGAAATGCTGAGAGATTCTCACTGAATGTAATTCTGAAGGACAGTGTTCAACAGAAAGTGATCTCAGATGGTCTAATTTGCAAGAAAGCACAAAGAGAAGAGAAAGTGGCAAATACATTAGTAAATCTAAATGAAGTTTAACTGTATAAAACCATAGTGAGTGTATGGTTGGCTTAAAAAATGTAAAGTAGAATTGAACTATGTGAATACAATAACATACAAGTTTGGATGGGAGGAGAAATGGACTCCCAAGACTTGAAAGTTCTTAGTAATGTCCATAAGATGAATTAAAATATTGATTAAATTTAGACTGATAAGTTAAGCCTGCATGTTGGATTGTCTAGTATAACTACTAAAGGAATAGAAACAAAGCATGTAAGTTCCAACCCTGTACAGAAGGAGAAAAGGAATGAAAAAAAATAGAAGTTCTTCTAAGTAACAGAACATAATAGGACTCCTATGTTACACTATACTTAAAAGTCAATTCCAGATGGATCATACACCTAAATATGAGATGACAAATCCGGAAAGCACTTAGAATCTCAATAAAGGAAATTATGATATCAGGGTAGGAAAAATTTTTTTAAATAACACAAAAATTCAAATTCATTAAAATTATGACCTTTGATTTATCAAATAATACAGAAAAAAGACTTAAAAAAACAAGCCACAGAATGGGGAACAATTTTTAAAATATATATAGTTGATAAAGCACTAGTGTCATGATGAAACATAAAATTCCTATAAATCAGTAAGAAAGCCAGATATCTCAATTAAAAGTGGGTAAATATAAATGGCCAAAACATGACTATATATGTAATCTAATTACTAATCAGCAAACTCCAAACTAAAACCACACTGAGTTACCATTTCACACCAACCAGACTGACAAAAAATTAAAGTTCTCACAATACTAAGTGTTGACAAAAGTGTGGCACAAGGGAACTCTCATGCACTGCTGCTGGTAGTGTAAAATTAGTATATGTGTTTTGGAAGCAGTCTGGTATTATAAAATTGAAGCTACATATACACTACAGCCAGCAATTCTACTTCTAAATACATATTTACCCTGGAGCAAATCTTGCACATTTGTACCAAAATACACATATAAGATTGCTCATCATAGCATTTGTTCATAAGAGCCCCAAACTGAAGCCACTGGAAATTCCACCCACAGTAGAATGTCCTCTACAGCAACGGAAAAGACCTTACTAAAGCTATATATGGTGAATTTTAACCACACAATGTTGAGCAAAGGAAACAAGACACAAACAGATACATACAGTATGGTGCCATCTATTGGGGAGAAGTAGGCAAACTAAGCTGCTTACAGTTGCGTACATAAGTAGCAAACATTCTTTTTTTTAAAGCAAGAAAATGATTTTCATCAATCAGGATAGTTGATAGGGAACCCCAAGAGGGTAAAGAAGGATTCATGATCAGGGAACCACATTCAAGGGGCTTTTTGGGGGCTGGGAATGCTAGATTTCCTTCAACCAGGAGGTGGTCACTGAGGCATTCACTTTACAATTATTCTTAAATTGTACATATTTATTTTATACATTTTTCTGTATGCATGGCTCGCATTTTTAAAAATGTAAAAGAAATTTTCAATAGAGAGCATGAAATAAAATCAAACATTTATTCAAATTCAAGAAAGCAAATGATTTCCCAGGCCATGGAATCTATAAGATAAAAATAACACACACATGCATGCGTGCACACACACACAGATTTGAGTGCATAAAAATTTTAAATTTCTATATGTAAAAAAGGGCAATAAAATGCAAATAATTTGGTAAAAGTATTTGTTACAAATTTGATGAAAGTTAAGATCTTTCTTGTACCAACTACTTTTACAATTTGATTTTTTAAACTCTATAAGCAAATGATATTAATATATACATTTCATTTAGGAACAATATTTAGTAGATAAATGTATGAAGTATATTTACACTTCTTATAAATAAAGAAATGCAAGTTAAAATAAGATGGCATTTTTTGTTCCACTCGATTAGCACAGGATAAATTAATGATATTGCTAACTGTGACAAGATGAGATCTCTTAGACATTGTATTTGTGTAAATTATCACAATCATCTGGTAAGGCATAATTTATCAAGAATTGTGAAATATTCATAACCTATGATATAGTAAATCTCTGTCATAGTTTTTCTAGAGAATTAATTCAAAATATGAAAAAAGAATTAGGTGCAAAAAGATAATGATTGCAGCATACTTCATTAGGGTAAAAAATAGAAGGCAACCTAATATCTAGCAGTTAGGAAAAGTTTGCATTCAGTTTCATTCACTAAGTTAATACTTTGAGTGTCCACTATGACACTGTTTTGTGTATGTATGGGTATGTATGTGTATGGCATCACAAGATGGAAAATTATTTAGCCAGTAAGTGCTGCTAGTAAGTCTATACAATAATATTTATAATGGTTACAAAACAAACTACTGTTGAAAGAGATAGAAAATTATACGTACACTAAGATTAGACCTTTGTGAAACATTCATAGAAAAACCATATACATTTGTGTTTATAGCTAGAACTATGATTCAGCATCCATAGGCAAAAATACTGGCCCAGAAAACACAGAAACAATCTCTGAGGTCCAGGTGTCTTTCAAGGTTCCTCTTAAAGAATATTTTCAAGAATACAATTTTTGGAGCAAAATAATAGCTGCTCTTTGGTGGCTGTAGGAAAAGAGGGAGTCATTTCCTTTTTATTTTGCTGGTGTTACTTTCACCAATATTAATAGAGTCATCTATATTTTTATGCATTGGCACCACGAGGAAAAAGCTCAGTAATTACCATCTGCCATCTCCTTTGGTGAGTCTGTTCAAAACTTTTGCCCATGTGCAGCTAGGAATGGGGTAGGGAAGAGTTGTTGGACTTCTTATTGATTAGTAAAGTTCTTTATATATTATAGATAAAAGTCTTTTGTTGGATGTATGTTTTGCAAATGTTTTTTTCCCAAGCTTTGCCTTGCCTTTTCATTCTATAACAAAGTGTTTTGAAGAACAAATGTTTTAAATTTTCATAAAATTCAATTTACGACTTTTTTTCTTTTATAATTCCAGCTTTTAGTGTCCTATTTAAGAAAGCTTTGCCAAACCCAAGGTCACTAAGATTTCCTCTTATGTTTTTTTTGAAAAATTCGATAGTGTAACTTAGATTTATGAGGCAGGTTGAGTTAATTTTTGTACGTGATGTGAGGTAAGTGTAAAGGAGTTTTTTGTTGTTTTGTTTTTGTAGATGGCTGTTCAACTGCTCCAGAACCATTCGTTAAAAAAATTTATCTTCTACCTTATTTTGGGGAAAGGTGCCATTTTACCTTGAAATCTTTGTATTTTTTTAAATAATTAATTTTATTTATTTATCTTTGGCTGCGTTGGGTCTTCCTTGCTGTGTGGGCTTTCTCTAGCTGTGGTGAGTGGGGACTACTCTTCATTGCAGTGCACAGGCTTCTCATTGCGGTGGCTTCTCTTGTGGTGGAGCATGGACTCTAGGCACGTGGCTTCAGTAGTTGTGGCACATGGGCTCAGTAGTTGTGGATCTTGGGCTCTAGAGCGCACGCTCAGTAGTTGTGGTGCACAGGCTTAGTTGCTCCACGGCATGTGGGATCTTCCTGGACCAGGGATTGAACCCGTGTCCCCTGCATTGGTAGGCGGATTCTTAACCACTGTGCCACCAGGGAACTCCCAACCTCCTTGTTTAAAATCAGTTGGCTATTTACATGTTGGTTTATTTATGGATGCTTTATTCTGTTCAGTTAACTTTGATGTATATTTTGTGCCAATACCATCAATACCTGATTACTGTAGTTTTGCACATACAAGTTCTGAAACCAGATATTGAATGTCCTCCAACTTTGTTCTTCTTTTTCAAAGTTGTCTTACTTAGTCTAGGTCCATCGCATTTCCAAATATATTTTTGAATTAGCTTGCCAATTTGTACAGAAAAATCCTGTTAGAATTTTGATTAGGATTGCGTTGACTCTGTAAATCAATTTGGTTAGAATTGATTCCTTAACAATATTGAATCTTCAAATCCAAGAACATGGTATATCTCTCCATTTATTTCTTTAGTTTTTCTCAGCAATGTTTCATAGCTTTCAATGTACAGGTCTTGCATATTTTTTGTCATATTTATCCCTAAATATTTCCTTTTTTTTTTTTTTTTTTTGGTGGTACGTGGGCCTCTCACTGTTGTGGCCTCTCCCGTTGCGGAGCACAGGCTCCGGATGCGCAGGCTCAGTGGCCATGGCTCACGGGCCCAGCCGCTCCGTGGCATGTGGGATCCTCCCGGACCGGGGCACGAGCCCGTGCCCCCTGCATCGGCAGGCGGACTCTCAACCACTTGCGCCACCAGGGAAGCCCAATATTTCCTATTTTTAATGCTATCGTAAATGACCTTTAAAAAATTAAGTACATGAAAAATGCTCAACATTGTTAGCCATTGGAAAATGCAAATTAAAACCATAATTAGATACCGCTATATCAAGCTTTCTTGACCTCACACTATTGACACTGAGCCTGATAATTCTCTGTTGTCAGGGATTATCCTGAGCATTGTAGGATGTTTAGCTGCATCCCAGGCCTCTACCTACCAGATGCCGGTAACACTCTTCCTCTACCCAAAATGTAACAAAAATGTCTCCAGACTTTCCAAATGTTCCTTGGGAGGTCAGATTGTCCCCAATTGAGACAATTATTGAGAAGGCAGTGGTTGAGAACCACTGTACCACACAACCACTAGAATGGCTAAAATTAAAAATGCTGACTACACCAGGTGTGTATCCTTGTCAAGGATAGGAAGCAATTGGAACCCTCCAGACTGCCAGTGAGAATGTAAAATGGTTGCAACAACTTTGGAAAATCATGTGGCAGTTTCTTAAAATGTTAAGCCTAAACCTACCATAAGATCCAAACATTCTACCATTAGGTATTTACATAAGAGAAACAAAAGCATGTGTCCAGAAACAGGTCTGTGAATATTCATAGCAGTTTTATTTATAATAGCCCCAAACTGGGAACAACTCAGGTGTCTATCCATGAGTGAATGGTTTAACACAGTGTGGGGTACATCCACACAGGGGAATATTATACAGCACCGAAAAGGAATGGACTATTGATACAGATAACACATGGATTAATCTCAGAATAATTATACTAGTGAGAGAAGTCAGACCAGAAAAGAATACATTGTCTACAGTTCTATTTATATAACATTCTAGGAAATAAAAACAAATTATAGTGATGGAGCAGGGCAGTGTTTATCTGAGGATAGGTCAGGAGAGAAGAGAGAGCTAGATTAGAAAAGGTCAGGAGAGGAAATTTGGGGTGTGTGTGATGAATATGCTAATTATCTTAATTATGGTGATGGTTTCATGGGGATATACATAGGTCAAAAGTCATCAAATTGTACACCATATCTCTCTATCTATGCGCACACACACACACACACACACAGGGTTTTTGTATGTCAATTATATCTCAATAGAGCTATTTAAAAATTACAACAGAGAAAAGAAGTGGACAGAAAGATAATAAATAGAGGCTGTATAAAGGTTCGTATTTACAAGGGATACTGATGACACTGACAAAACTCAGTGAACTTCCTGTATATCGTCCAACTTTGGAAAAAAAATTAAAAATAATCTGAGGTCATTCTCCCTATTGCTTTAAGAAACGTGCAAATGCAACCCTTCTCCCCCCAACACTTGCCCTGGTGGCCCACTGTTTTGCCTTTAAACAGGGATGAGTGGTCAATTAAAGATGACACAATTTTAAATTAGAATATTTGGGAAAATATGTATCTCCCTTTTGGATAAGCATTTAGCAATTTTTTTTTTTTTTTTTTGTGGTACATGGCCTCTCACTGTTGTGGCCTCTCCCGTTGCAGAGCACAGGCTCTGGACGCGCAGGCTCAGTGGCCATGGCTCACGGGCCCAGCCGCTCCGCGGTATGTGGGATCTTCCCGGACTGGGGCACGAGCCCGCATCCCCTGCATCGGCAGGCAGACTCTCCACCACTGCGCCACCAGGGAAGCCCAGCATTCAGCAATTTTTAAGTGACATAAACCATGTCAGTGAAAAATAGGAAATAAAAATTAACATATCTCCACAGCTTAAAGATGCAGTGAATTACAGAACTTTCCTTCAGAAAGGTTTGGCCTTTTGTAAGCATTTGGGATGAAAGGAGACAACAAATTTTTGCCGTTTAATAGCAGTAAATTTTCAAGAACACTTCTGATCACAGAAATTTTATAGATTCAGAATTAAAAACCAATGATTTTCCCTGCTCAAAAATCAGATTACCATTACTAAGAATAAATCTAGAATTTGGTTTATCACTACGATTCCTCATCTATTCAATACTTGTATGTGAATTGTAAACTTTTGAGATTGGAAATTCGAAACAACTTTAGCAGCTAATTGGCGATTGATGTTGAGAATGTATCTCTTCACTGTATTATTGATTATCCCAACCAAGCCGTGTTGATTTTTCATCCCATGGGTCAGGTTGTTTTTATTCCATTTAAGCTGATTTCTTTCCATCACTTTGGATATCAATTCAGTCAGAAAGCCAGCAGTCTGACTTGCAAGGAACTCCACATTTTAATTTTAGAAAGACAAGAAAAAAAAAAGGTCAGGGAGGAAATGTAGGTAAACGGATATACGGTTTGTCCGAAAAGAAAAAAAGGGAGGATGTAGGGGAACAGAGTTGTATATTCTGTATGATTTTCTGGTAGATAACATTCAAAACAGTTCTTTAAGAGGCATAATTCCTTTTCAATACGATACATTGGTATATTTAATGATTTCAGAGTTTTCAAATAACAGTGTGTGATACCTTAAAATGTTCAATAATTGTGTACTGCAGCTAATTGGCCTTTGAAGAGAGGAAAAATTTGATGATCCCTTAAGGTTCCTTTTAGCTCTGTCAGTCAGCAGTATTGTACCCTGTTTGAGCTAACACGCCTTTCTTCATATATCTGCAGTATTAATAACATTCTTTGGTCTAACTTTGCTTTGTTTCCCTACTGCCTGCTCACAACATGATTTTGCATGATGGAAAATTATTAGCAAGTTACGGACATTTCATTTTCTGTATATGTGTACATAACATAAATATACTTAAATTATTTGGAAATGGCCTTTACCCAATTTGACTGGTGAATTAAAATGTAAAATCTATTCTAGGCCAAAGAAATAGGTAAACGTGTAAGAGGCCTCTGTTTGGCATTCCCAGGCTGTGCGCATGTTAAAATATAAGCCATGCCAAAGCCAAGTAGAGATTATTTGCACTTTACCCTCCTTTATCACACCTGGGCATGTTGCATCTGATCTGCTCGTAGAGAAGAAACTTATGCCTCTTCCATGGGTAGAAAACCTTTCTTCTCTCCCTGGCTAGCGGATGGAGGCATTGCAGTCTGCATTTCCTCTTCCTCACCTTCTGCCTTAGTTTCCCTGATATTCCCCAAACAGGAGGTGGCAAATAGTCCATCCAGCGTGTGCCATTGGGAATTGATCAGGTAAGTGATGGGCTGTAGGTGTAGTTTATCCAGGGTCAAGATCCTGTCCCCTGATTTACCTGGTCACCCAGAATAGCTGAGAGAAACACAGAAGAGCAAACTATACCCTTGTTTTCTGTTTACAGAAGGATATCTTAAAATCGGATCTCATCATCTGCTCGGCGGCTGCCATTCTGTCCTTTGCGGTCAGTGCCAGCACTGTGTTCCTGTCCTTGCGAGTATGTATCCATTTGGCTCTGCACTCTTACCCCCTCCTTATTCTCTGTAATAAACAAAGCCCGCTGTGCAGCTCCAGACTATTTACCGGATGGTGGAGCCAGAGGAAGTACAGAAAAGGCCAGTTGAGGGCTTGAAGGAATATATCCAGATGTGTTACGAGTTATGTCCAAGAGGAGATTTGATCCACATCACAGAGTGCATTCATACCCTTTCTGTTTCCCCACCTGGGGAGTTGTTTTGTTTCCGCATTTCGTGGAATCCACTGTGAGGACAGTCAGCAGTAATAAGACAGGCTCACGACTCACTGCTACGAGCAGAGAAGGGAGGACTCACCGAATCAGGAGTGAGATGGGGGTCACAGCGCCAAAAAGATTACTGGAACATAATTTTCAGTTGGAAAAACAAAATTAGAGCGCTCCAGATGGGACTTCTGGCTGAAAGTGCTTGCAGACAGTTGCTGTCTCACTTTCCTTTCAATGAGGAAAAGTCTGTTGGCTAAATCTGTTATTCTCCATCCCTCTTTTTAAAAAAAAATAACAAAAAAACAAGAAAACGTTTTCTCATGGGCAGAATGTCTCAGCCTCTTCTCCACCCTGTCTCGGTGGTTCTCAACACAGAGATCAACTTCACGCGATATGAGAGAAATTTTCAGAGGCCTGAAGCAAGAGCCCAGTCTGGCTGTGTATGCCTTAGGAGGAGCAGGGAGGGAGGACAGTGTTCGTGTTCTTTGCGGGTATCCCTCCCCATCCTTCAAGCTGCACACTGACTCTTACCCTCTTCTGTCGCAGCCATTTCTCAGCATCGTGCTGTTTGCCCTGGCTGGCACTGTGGGGTTTGTAACCCACTACCTGCTCCCACAGCTCCGCAAACATCACCCGTGGATGTGGATTTCACACCCCGTCCTTAAAAACAAAGAGTATCAGCAACAGGAAGTGAGAGGTTAGTAAAATATCTCTCATAAAAATGTGATGTAGCGGGTGGCATCCTTTACAGGGAGGGTGTGCACAGCGGTGGGAATGCACTTCATGCCACGGAACTGTACCCTTAAACATGGTGACAGTGGTACATGTTACATTATGTATGTTTCACCACAATAAAGAAAGGAGAGTGTGTGTACCTTGGAGTGTACATATTGTTCCCAGAACAAGAAAGTTGAAGTGGGGTGAATTAGAAGTATATTTTCTAAAAATGATTGGTTATTATTATTGAGGAAAAATTAATTGATGTCATTCAGACTGTAACCGGAAGTGGGGTCTGACTGCTCGCTGCTCAAAAGCCAATAAAGAGGCCAGGCTGGTGGAAAGGAAAGTTTGCTTTATTTTGGATGCCGGCAACCGGGGGCGGGGGTGGATGCCCGTCCAAAGGCCAGCTCCCCTGCACTGACAACCAGGGGTCACGAGCTTCTATAGACAGAGGGAGGGGCTCCATGCAGAAACAGCACAGTCAGCTCTGACCGTCATCTTGAAATTGGTCATCGGTGGTCTGACCCGCGTCATCTTGATTGTTTTAGGTACAGTTAGTCTTGAGTTCCGGGGTCGGTTTGTTTCTATTTCTCTGAGGCCAGTTCTTGGAGTTGTGGCTGCTTATGTCATGGCATCTTGTAGTTAACTTCTTCCACCTGGTGAGGGTTTCAGTATCTACAAGACAGCTCACAGGATATGGCTCAGAGTATGATCTTTAGCCCTTGAGGAGGGACTAAAGGTCCTTAACTTTGCTTAATGACTAAACTATTATTACTTAGTCTTGTTTTACTTTGCTTAATGACTAAACTATTATTACTTAGTCTTGTTTTCCTTTGCTTCTGCATTTTCTCACTTCTCTGATTAAACTTATTCATTGGCTAAAGTTTTTCCACAGACAGAAGGCAGGCAGAGGACATGGGTTGGGGGAAAGACCGTAGGGTCCTGCTCCATTTCAAGACCTGAAGTTTATGCTGTTCCAGCTTCAGCTAACTGGGGACCAAGAATAGCATCACTTGACGGCCCTTTCATCCTCCACAAAACCAGGGCAGGGATGTAGCAGAGGCTGACCTTTGAATTTTGCTCCTTGAACCCTTGAATTTTGTTGAACTTGCTTTGCTCACCTAGAACTAGACCCACACACAGACCTGTACTTGATTGACTTAGCAGTTCCCTGGGCTGAGTCAGGCCACTGTCAAGTAGTAGCCTGGTAACCCCGACAGTGTTTGAGCTTCTAAATAAAAAAACTCAGGAATTTCTCTTGCTAGGTCTCCCCAGCCTCTGTGATTGAACAGAAGGATTGATTTATCGCCATTTTCAGGCGGATCGGTCACAGTTGATGGCTATAGTTGATAACTACCTCATGTTAAACGAGCTGTCATCTCTACCTCCAGGAGTGAGGGGATGTGAGTAGCACCATGGTTTGCTGACTCACAGGAATGTACTGGGCTCCACCAGGTTTGTCATCAGTAACTTCAGTGGACTAGTGTGACCAAAGTAAAAGGGCAGAGGGGAATTAATTAAAAACAAAACAAAACAAAGAAGCAAAAGAGTCACTTATGATGCTATCAGGAATAGAGAGGGCTTCTTCAAGGAACATGTCTGGGTGGCTCCCAGGAGCTGCCTTAATTTGAAACAGCCAAATCAGTAAAGCAGGGTTTTGCTTAGTGGACAGACATGGCCTGATGGACCTGCTGCCAGCATAGGGTTTAGAAGGCGACGGAGGGCAGCTGAGATTGCTCTACCCTCAGAGGCTTGCTTTTCCCACCTATGACACCAGGGTCTCACCAAAGATCAAGCTGCATAATATGTTTTTTTTTTTTAATTTTCCTGTTTAAAAAAATTTTTTTTAAACAGAGAACAGGAGTATTTATTTATTTTTAACCTTATTTATTTTTTGCTGTGTTGGGTCTTCGTTTCTGTGCAAGGGCTTTCTCTAGTTGTGGCAAGCGGGGGCCCCTCTTCATCGCGGTGCACGGGCCTCTCACTATGGCGGCCTCTCTTGTTGCGGAGCACAAGCTCCATACGTGCAGGCTCAGTAGTTGTGACTCACGGGCCCAGTTGCTCCGCGGCATGTGGGATCTTCCCAGACCAGGGCTCAAACCCGTGTCCCCTGCATTGGCAGGCAGATTCTCATCCACTGCGCCACCAGGGAAGCCCCCAAAATATGGTTTTTAAATGCTGTGTTCAATGTTGGGTGCCACTTAAATGCAAATTATTATCAGTATTATAAAAACGGAAGGAAGATAGAGCAGGCGCAGTTGATATTAGTTCATTTTTCAGCCCACTTAAAGGGAAAGGTCCATTCTTGTGGGTCAGTAGAGCAACCTGAAGAAAAGACCAGTTTCTGTAGAACTTCTGCAATGTTGGGGTCACATTTCCCTTTCATTGTCTTAACATTTAGAAAGACTAAGTTGCAGTGAAGTTAGTGGAGTATTTTTTTGGCATCATTGGTAAGCAGTTGATGGGGATTTGAGGTCAGATGCTGACTCAGGAAACGGCATATCTGTATCTATAGCATCTGTATCTGTGCCTAGATATTTAAGTGCCTTGGAGTGAGGACAGAGAAGTTGCCAAATTAAGAGAAAGGAGAATAAGACAGATCAGGTGTGGGCTCTCCTTATGGTGGCAATTCAGAGTGTGGAATTCAACACTGAAAGATAAGAATGGGCAGTTGAAAACTTGGGATTTGTGTGTGTGTGTGAGCGCGATTGTTTTTTTTTCCCTGAATCTAACAGAACCCAGTCTAAATTAAAATCATTTAGATATTGAAATTCTGAGTGATCTTTCAGTACAAGATTCAAGAACAAGAAAGGAGAGTGTGTTTGTATGTTGACTTCCCTTCTTGGAGGAGCGAGCGAGAGGGCAGCTCTGGGCCTCTGTCCTGTAGGGTGGGCGGGAGACATTCACCCCTGGTACCACGGGCTCCAGCAGAGGCTTGGTGGATGTTTCTCACTTGCCTACATTAGCTGTTTATAAGCTACCTGAAATCTAGCCAAGGGTAATAGATTTGACAAATTAGGCCCGTAATGAAAAACAGATTGCATTTCAAAATTATATGTGTTGGAAGGAAAATCCAAATACTTAAAATGTGTTAGTATGAACTTGTTGAAGACCCCTTACCCATTTTGGTATCATCCACAGCCTAAGTTTCTTTTCCTCCTCTTCCTGCCCACCTTTCTGCCTTTTTAGGTATTTCACTATTTCTTTCTTCTACTAGCAAGAGAACATGCACAGGAAATTCAAGCCGATCACATACCTTTAATGTGAAAATATGCCAAATCTTCTTTCTCATATGATCACAGAATATTTTGGAAAAGAATAGCAGAGCAGGGCTGGCAGGTCTGTGGATACCACTGTGATGCCTGGTCCAGAGGCAGACATCGCTAACTGAGGACACTCCTAAAACTGGGCCAGTGGCAGACATCGCTACCAATTGGAATTGGTGTATAAGACGAGACATGTGTGCTGTGCCTCTGTCTCAGAGTTTATAGAATCCTATCCCACCACTTTATGTAGGAGGAAACTGACGCCCAGAGACATCAAGGGATGTTAACTAGGGTTCCACTAAGTTGGTGGCCAATGAGCAACCAGAACCCAGGTGACGTCACTCCCTCCGGTAGGGTGCTCGTCCTCCTCCCCACGCCGCTCTCAGTGTGGTGGGAAGATCGCGTGCAACTTGCACGTGGCCCTCAGCCTGCTCTTGCCATCGTTACCCCAAAGAACCACATCACTGCACTGGGTCCCGTAGAGTTAAACACGCCATAGTCCAGTGCTAACGCTACAAAGCTTTAATCCCTGGTTTGAAACAGACTCACCACCATAAATTCTGAACATTCCTGTGGTTTCTCAAACACACCACATTCTCCCACTACCTTCTCTTTGCTGTTCCCTGTGCCTGGATGCTTTTCTTAAGTTTCCCTAGACTCAGGCCAGGCAACTCATCTTTCAGGTCTCTGTTCAAAAATCAACCCCCACCCCGAGGTCCATCCCTGACCCCCTAGACCAGAATAACTTCCCAGCTGCTCCCCTGAGCCTCCTTTTCCAGCATATTCTCTACAGTAACTCTGAGCAATACATCTGCTTGCTCATGCTGGACCCCCAGTGCTTGTACTTAACTTAAATCTCATCAGCCCTACCTTTGTGAGAACAGACTTTAAACTTGGGGCGTATACTTTCTTTCAGTTTACTTTCCTGTCTGCATGCCTCTGATATACAATTTTACTTGATATGTAAAATTACTTGGAGATACAAAATTAATTTTGATATAAAATTCAGGCTACGATAAAATGGAACTGTGTTGCAACTCGAAAGGCTGTAAATGGAAATATCTTTTTAAGCCAGTTCATTTCTTTACTTTTGAGACTAATTTAAGTAAACCTTATCCCATCTTAGCCCCAGCAAGGTGTTTCACCAATATTTAAGCTAAAAGAATAAAATTGTAGGAATCATAGTACAGTTCAGCAGTCCAGTGAGCCATGGTGGTGATGTGGGTGTAACTGAGTTATACTAATGGGTATGCGTGAAGTTGCTTTTTTTTATTGTTCTATTCCCCACCAATCTAAGCAAATTGTGCTGAAAATAGCAGAGTAGACACCACTACAAATGGCACCATATTAGTCAAGGAAGCAAGTTTTGAGACTCACTGTTTAAGGAGCACTGGGTTTTTAGAAAATAAAGCAAATCCGTTATCCTGAATTATGATGATGATTCTAGAAAAACGACTTCATTTATTGGCACCTGTTGTAAAAGAATAAGATGTTGGGTCTGTTTGAAATTTTTTTTTCTAAGAACTTTCCAAAGACATTATGTTATTTCGAAAGGGAATAATGGAGTTGGGTTCCATTTTCACATAGTCCCCCAAGAAGTAATTTCTGTAATATTATCATTCTTGGCTCTTGAGAATTTAAGAAAAGTTGAAATGATCTGATTCGATGGCCATACTCTTACCATAAAAGTGGGTCTTAATGGGGTTAAAAGAGATTGAGATATAGAATAAGTTCATTATTGGCATTCACTTGTTTACTTATTTATTCACTCAGAAAATGCTTGTGAAGATACTATTCATTGAGAAGATAATTACACAAAGGAACTTATTTACAAGATAGAAACAGACTCACAGACTTAGAAAACAAACTTAGGGTTACCAAAGGGGAAAGGTGTAGGTGGGTGGGATAAACTAGGAGTTTGGGATTAACATATACACACTACTGCATATAAAATAGGTAACCAACAAGGATCTACTATGTAGCACAGGGAACTCTATTCAGTATTCTGTAATAACCTACATGGGAAAAGAATCTGAAAAAGAATAGATATATGTATATGTATAACCGAATCACTTTACTGTACACTTGAAACTACCACAGCATTGTAAATCAACTATACTCCAATATAAAATAAAAATATAAAAAACGAAAGAAAATAATTATTGAGTTCCTACATGATGCCAAAGCAGTGATCCAGTGAGATAGGTTGACTAAGATGTGGTTTCTGTCATCAAAGAGTTTCTGACCTAGTGAGCAAAGCTAGGGCTGTGCTCGAAAAGAAGACCCATGATTGCTACACACAGAGTGATGAAGGGTCAGCACTGCACTCAGCCATGTGGCAAATACAAAGAAGTAGAAGGCCCAGTGAAGAGATTACAGTTAACTTCATGTTCATTGGCCAAGCTTTTCCAACTGGTTGGTTGTGCACATAAAATGGAAGTAAATGAGATTTTATAACTAAATGTTGAATTAATGTCTGCTGCATAGTAGCTGTTTAGTAATATTGATTGAATGAATGAATGAGTGAATGATTAGTGCCTTGTAAATTTACTGAAGGAAGAGTTCCCTGTAGACAGGAAAAGCCTGGAGGTAAAGGCTTATTTGAAGGACTCCAGTCTATGTGTATGATAAGATACATACACAGAGTCTCATCCCTCTGCAAAAAATGGTTGCTGAAAAAGCTCAAGCTATAATTTTTGGATACATTAGAATAAATGGATAAAAGATGATAGAAATTACTGAACATATCAACTGAAAAATCTCATTTAAACTGTAATTTAACCAAATTCACTATTATAAAACTAATTCACAAATGAGTCCTGAATTTGTAATTCTTAAATGAAATTTACTTTGCATTTTAGCAAATCTTGCCTGTTGATTTGCAGATAGACTGGTTTCCACATGGGAAAGACATGGTTCTGACAGATACTGCTTTTTCTAATCTGTTTTACATTTATATCAAAGTAATACATAGTGTTAAGAACCAAATAGAACAAGTTGTAATGAAAAGCAGCAGACCCTGGTCAAATTTTTCTCGTCTGAGTCCCCCTCTCCAGGAAGAATTACTTTCTACTTTAGGTATTTCTTCTGGTATTTACCATAATTCTTCTAAATAATATGCCTATTCTTCTATTTCTTGATATTTCAAATTTTCATGTCTACTGGCTTCCTGTTATGAGTAATAAAGATTGATGTCGCTTATCTTCCCTCATACATTACATTTTCCCCTTCTCCTCCCTCCCAATATAACTCTTGTTGAACACATACTCAGTTTTTTCCTATTCATATATGTGTATGTCCTATAGAAAGAATGTCATACAGAAAGTCTAACTGTTGTTCACAGTAGTGTGTGAACTACTGACAGTAGTTGACAGTAGTGTGTCAACCAGTAGTGTGCCATGATTACATTTCCTTTCTTGTTCAGATTTCTGTTTTTGCATCTGCTAGCCTTTCCAATAACTATGTTAAACACCTATCAGTTCAATTTTCCACCCAGGCAAACTTGTCAGATACTATATCTTGTTCCATCCCTTCCCCAACTCTCTCTGGAACCTGCTCCAATTGTTCTTTGTTTATTCCCTCTTTTTGAATGAAGCATATCCTCCAGTCACTCCAGGGAAGGGTGAGTGGGAAGGAAACGTTTTGAGACTTCATGTATCTCAAAGTGTTTTTGTTCTACTTCGCACTTAATGGAGAGTTTGCAGTGTGTAGCTCGTTAGGGTGTCAACAGTTCTTTCAGAATTCTAAAACTCATGTCCCATTGTTTTCTAGCTCCCACTGCTGCTGGTGAAAAGTCTGATGTCTCCCCAGCTCCTGGTCCTTTATATGGGACCAGATGTTCCCCTGCAGGAAGCTTTTGGAAAGTTCAGGAGGGAATTCAAGTGTCATGACCCAGAGAACAGGCTCTGGAACAAAGCAGGGCTAGCTTTGTTTCCAAAGAGATCCAGGGCTAGTGTCTCTGTCTCACGCTAGTTGTGCTTAGCTATTGTGATTCATCTATAACTGGGGGTTCCTACAACACAGATTTGTTGCGGAATGAAATTAATCAAGATAATACATGTAGAGCATTTGGCAGAGTCCTTGGCAGGCAGAGTATACTCCGTAAGCACATCCTGTTCCTCCTCTTCCCCGGGATTCTGAAATTCAATCACTTTGCACCTCCCTTTGTGTCTTGTTTCACCCATTGTGCTAGGCAGTAGGTGGCCCTTTATACGCTGGATGGACGTGTTTTGAAACTTTTGTTGGCAGGTGATAGGACTCCCTGAATGACTTAGTTCACAGAATTTCCATGGAGATGAACTCCAACCTGATAATACATGTAAAAATCCTTTGAAATGTATATAGCACTAGGGAAAAGAATGCGGCATAACAGGCATTGTCTGATTTTAGAACCTAATGGCTGTGCTGTGGTCTTTGGGAAGGTCTCATATTTGTGTGTGTGATGAGGAGATGCCATAGTTCTGGGAAGAAGGGTGTATTCCTTACTCCTTTTGTCTCCCCACATAAAAAGATGCCAGCATCAGGACATAGTTAGAGACCCAGAAAACCCTCCAACCCCTCTTTAATTCGACATGTCTCAAATCGTTTGAAGCATGAACTGAACCAGTGCTAGCCGAGTAACAGTCTCATTTGCTACGATGCTCTATAGGAGAGAGTGTTCCAAATGCCGAAGAAGTGGCTTAGAGCTGATGTGTCAGAAAATAGCCTGCCAGTTGGCAGGCTGCCTTATTTATTCGCACTGTTGTTATTATTTTCATGCGCCTTCTCGTCCTCTCCTTTTCTTTCCCTGCTTGCCAGCCTCTGCCCTCCTGCTCTCACCCTCTGGCCCATCCCCTCCTACTCCACTGGGGAACTTATCTTTCTGTGTCACAGTCTCCACAAGCCTGGAGGGGGCTGCAAGGGACTGGCAGTGAAACCAGGCTTACACGGCAGCGGGAAAACAGAGAAGTAGAATCCAGCGTCCTCTGCTTGAAGGAGAGCAGGGCCACGGGAGGCCTGGAGAAGCACAGGCCAACCCCGGGCAGCATTAAGAGGGAAAGGGTTTGAGGACAGGGCTCAGAGGTCTGGGGCCAACCTCACACTGCAGCTCTCTCTCCAGCAAGCCACGGGGTTTTTACCAGCTGCCCACTGGGGTTCTCCTAGACTGCTGATAAATCTGAAACAATGCAGAAATAAAATAATTGCAGAAGGAGAAAAAAACTAACACTGAAAATCAGGAAGTCTTCATACGCAAGACATGATGTATGCAGGACGGCACCGCAGCAGCTTTGGGCTCCGTGGGCCCAGCACGCATGGGAAGGGCTGAACGAAGGAGGCTGTTTGGAGGAACAATGCCGGTTCCCAGGTGCAGTGGCTGAGGCCCCTGTGATGAGGCCTGACTCAGTCTCCCTGACATGCCTCTGTTGGGATCTTCTCTGAAATAGCTTAACCCTCATGGTACTTTATGATAGGATAATATACATAGATGCCAGTGGAGAAATAGAAATGGTGTTTTTAAGTAATCTTGTCATTTAAATAACATACAAATCACACTTTACTTGGGGGAGGAATTCTGAGTTTGTAAATTTGTCATTCAAGCACCTGCTATGTACTAGGCTCTGTGCTGGGTGTTGAGGATACAAAAATGAGTAAGGGCATAATCCTTGCTCTTGGCAAGATGGTTGTTCTCACAAGGAGTGTCTTCCTTCATGTACCCATGGTGAGAACATCTGAAAGTTTCTCTTAACCCTTTTCTTGTGAACATTTTGACCTAACCATCTTCATGTGAAAAATTGATAAGTGATTTCACCAGTATTTTTAGTTTTAAAAACTATGGTTTGATATTAGTAGAGGACCTTTCTACCAAGAAGAGAGAGTACATTATTGCCTGAGTCGCCTAAGAATTTCTCCATCCCTTTGAGGAGATGTGAAGAATACATTTTTACTCTCCACTGAATTAATGAAAAAACTCAGTGAGATATGAGGTATCACTGCACACCAGTCAGAATGGCCATCATCAAAAAATCTACAAACAATAAATGCTGGAGAGGGTGTGGAGAAAAGGGAACCCTCTTGCACTGTTGGTGGGAATGTAAATTGGTACAGCCACTATGGAAAACAATATGGAGGTTCCTTAAAAAACTAAAAATAGAACTGCCATATGACACAGCAATCCCACTACTGGGCATATATCCCGAGAAAACCATAATTCAAAAAGAGTCATGTACCACAATGTTCACTGCAGCTCTATTTACAATAGCCAGGACATGGAAGCAACCTAAGTGTCCATTGACAAATGAATGGATAAAGAAGATGTGGCACATATATACAATGGAATATTACTCAGCCATAAAAAGAAACGAAATTGAGTTATTTGTAGTGAGGTGGATGGGCCTAGAGTCTGTCATACAGAGTTCAGTAAGTCAGAAAGAGAAAAACAAATACCATATGCCAGCACATATATATGGAATCTAAAAAAAAATGTTCTGAAAAACCTAAGGGCAGGACAGGAATAAAGACACAGACATAGAGAATGGACTTGAGGGCACAGGGAGGAGGAAGGGCAAGCTGGGACAAAGTAAGAGAGTGGCATGGACATATATACACTACCAAGTGTAAAATAGATAGCTAGTGGGAAGCAGCCACATACCACAGGGAGATCAGCTCGTTGCTTTGTGACCACCTAGAGGGCTGGTATAGGGAGGGTGGGAGGGAGGGAGATGCAAGAGGGAGGAGATATGGGAACATATGTATATGTATAACTGATTCACTTTGTTATAAAGCAGAAACTAACACAACATTGTAAAGAAATTATACTCCAATAAAGGTGTTAAAAAAAATCAGTGGGATAGTTTTGGGGAAATGAGCTTAACATTTTAAAAAATTGACTTAGACTTTGTATCACATGAAAATCCAGATGGATTAAAGATGTAAATTGTTTTAAAGGAAAAAGAAGAAAGAAAGAACCAGTATAGCACTGCAAGAACATATAGGTCAAGTTATATAATCTTGGTTAGGGGAAGAGAAAAAGAATTTTTCAAGCATGATCCCAAAGTCAAAAACCACTAAAGAAACAACTAAAAATTTTATTTCTTGAAAAATATGAACTTTAATATTCTGATTCCTGAATGTTCCCACCTTGTATTTCTCTGAGAGGTTTACCATAATGTTGAACCTGATAATAGTTATTAAGTCATTCAGAAATATTTATGGAACCTATCACATGCCAGGGACCATGCAGTATGCTGGGGAAGCACTGGGGAGCAAGGCCAGCATGACCTCACCCCAGGGGCAAACCAACTGAGAAAGTGAGAGCACTTTGGCTAGAGGAGATCCCGAACTCCTACAAGGCAGGCAGTACCCCACCATGGAAGCCCCAGCTTCTCAAACTTTGTTGTATTAGGTGTCTGCTTTAGTTAATTATGTTAATGATCAGCCAGTGGTCAGTGATGTCACCTGAATCTACTGAGTGGCTTCTATGGACAGAGTACAGTGCTAAATACGGAATATAATGGGGAAAGACAGCCCTGGACCCCTGGCTTTAGTGGAAGGATGAAAATTCATCACACAGATTAATATACTCGTAAAGTGTTTGAAGTCCAATGAAGGAAAAGTATAGGGGGCTAGGAGAGAGTTATAAAGGGATCCTTATTTAGATTTGAGGGAAAAAGAAAGGCTTCTTTGAGGAAGTGACAACTAATTGAGGCCTGAAAGATAAAGAGGGGGTTAGCCTTCAAAGTGGGAGAGAAGAAGCCACAGGCTCACCCTGAATTGGCTTTTTTGGGAATGGGAAGGTCATGAGGACCTTGGGTTTATCTTAAGCAGAATTATCGGCTTTGAGTGGTGAGGTGGTGTGATTTGCTTTACATTTAAGAATGATGACTCAATTCACGCTACTGGTTTGGGAAGTGAAGTCTGTTTTTTAAGAAAATAAACCATGACATGCGTACGTGTTTGTGCTAAGGACTTTGCAACCTGAGATTTTGCCCAGGAAGAAAGATGAAAGTGAGAACTGCTCATAGGAAAAGCAGTTGCCTATAATAAGAGGGCACAATCACCCTGGACGTGGTAGTTCCATTTTGCAGGGTCTCTTTGCCTTAGCTGCCTCAGGGTGACTGGGCCAGCTGAACCGAGATGAGCCCCTATTGAAATGCTTATAAACAGTCTGGCCCCTATGAAGCAGGAAGCCTCATGTCTTCGAAGCTTAAGTCAGTCGTAATTCAAGATTTGAATTGGAGCAAATTATCTTCTTAAAGATAGAAGCATCCCGAGGATTTTTGATTAACTTTTAATTATTGAGAGGGTCTTGTTTTAGCAACGTAAGCATCTAAATAAAACACAACCTGAAAAGCCTTTGAGAAAATTTAAAGCATTCAGTAGTGATAAATCATATGTAAACTTGTAAACGGCAGAGTTAGTTTACATTCTTTTTCTCAAGGGCCTAATATTCCAGGGACAAGAGAAATAATAATGCTAAAGAAATGTCTTTTTATGGTCTATTTGCATATACGGGACATTACAGAAAGGTGGTTATAAACTATCGTTGCAAAGATTTTCTTTTTAAATTGACTTTGTATGAATACTCTGACAATTTGGAGACTTAAGAAACGTATTTATCATGTTACTGCCTTTGTAAGCTTTTCGTTTTATTAGCTTTTCATGGCCACCCCCAGAGGGAAAGATTAAGTTTAGTCTTTTAGAATTCAGGATTCTGGATTGCACTTCCGTTTTAGCTTCCTGCTACATTATTATTCAAATATAAACATCCAGTACATTTACCATTAAACGTTTTCTACAGTCTAGAGATTGTAGCATTTCTTTGGAATAAATGACTGAACTTGGTAGAAGGATTCTAGAGATATATAAGCATGAACGTGAAATTGATTTTCTTTCAATGTGCAAGAGTAGCAGAACTTGAAGTCAGCAGTGTGGAGTTGGTGACCTCCCGGATTTTTCTCTCTACTGTGTCCTTCCTAAATATTGATTTTTAACTCCCTTTCCACATCCTTTTCCATTCCCACTTTGGCTAGATGTTGTACTGAACACTAGCCAGGGAAACTATGCCTTGGGGTGAATCTTTACCTAAAATGTTTTTCCCTTAACATACAGTATGTATACTGGTGCTTGCTGGTGTATGCAGACAGTGTAAAATGTATTCACAGTCCCTGCATCTAGAGATTCAGAATTAATCAGTGGGAGGCATGTGGAGCTTATGTGTCACATTGAGATGTCAGCTGTTGTCACTTTCATTTCCCTGGCAGCACCTCAGGTAGTAAGCTAAAGCTGAATTATGCAGTGTAACCAGTCTTTTGTGTGTGTGTATATGACTCTAGGGTTGCTATTAAATAGTAAAGGTTTTTGCGACTTACGAAAGAATTGATTTCTAGTTCTCCTGAAGTCCTTTTTATCCTTCCAAAGTCCGACAGAGAACTCCTTTGTAGCTATCATGTTGTTTGCTTCTAACTAGAGACCCAGTTATTAAAGATCTAGGGCCTCACCTGTCCCTATATGTTATTTCAGCCATACTGAACACAAGTCCTACAAACTTGCTGTTCCAAAGGCTGACAGCAGACTAGTGCTTACAATCCAAGACTAAACATCTTATTGACATGCCTTACAGTTGTGTCTATGACATAGTTTCACACATGCACACAGAGGGTTAACATCTCACTGAATAAGTACTTTTGCTCTCCAGTATTTGGAAAGACATGCATGATGAATTCAGAGCTTATTAGTGATTTCTATATTATTTGATGTTCATTGCTTTGTGTGTTTCTGGAATGGATAAACTGAAATTCTATGGCAAACCCATATTTGTTATCACTGTCTGCAGTAAATCCTTGTGCACTGCAATGGGATTGTCTGCCTGCACTCAGTCAGCATTATCCCCACTTACTGGAAAGTATCATCTGCTGAAATTAAATGTGACAAGCATTTGAAAGTCTGGATTGCACTCCCCCACCCAGATGGCACCCAGGTCATCCTTTGGTGATGAGCCACTGAAATGTTTCTTTTAATTCAGATGTTTTTCTAATAGTACTGCAGGATGAGGTTGGCTTATATTTCTCTTAATTTACATATTTTTGCAGGAATCTAGCTAAGGTTGTCATGTTTCTCTGAATTGGTGACAAATGTTGATAGAACTATGAATATATTTTTATAAGCAGGCTGAATTGCATTTGATTTGATGGCCTCAGTCTGACACTGTTGATATCTTATAAATTGAGAAATCAGAAAAAATAATTTTGTATAGAAGGAAACCGAGCTCTAACTGACTGTACTTTATGAGAGTTTAAAATAGGAAATGTTGTTTAATATGTTATAGTTAAAAAGCTTTTTGTTTTGTAATCAAGAAAGTAATTCCAAGAGGCTGCTTTTCTTAAAGTCTCTCTGTTTATTTTAATTATTCAGAGTTCCCCCAACCACTAAAAATGATAAGATGATAAATGAACATTTATTGAACCCTAACTCTAAGCCAGGCATTCTGCTAGGTACTTGAAATACTAAACTGATTAAGACACAGCACCTCCTCTTGACAAACTCACAATCTAGCGGGAAGATTAGTATTTAAATGAATACTTGCTCTGGTGTGACAGGTATTATAACTGTAGAATTCACAGTGTACAGTGATGGCTCAAAGGAATAAATCATTTTGCCTCAAAACTAAAGGTGATATATACAGAATGCAGGCAGAAAGTGGGGTGCATGGTTTATAAATAATTTAAAAACAATAATAAATCCAATCAGAAGTTGGACTCCTTTTTATTATCATCATATGCTGACAGTTCTAAACAGTGCCAGTGTTAAACCCTCCTCCCACTGAGATGGACTTCGAATTCCCTGCCCCTGGCAACCATTGGTGGTGATTGTATTGGGAGCAGCAAGGGGGTGGGGAGGTGGCCAAGGAAAGCTCCAGATGGCAGGATGACAAATTCTGGAAAAAGATGAGGAGTTTCTCAAGTAGGAAATGTGGAAGGGCATTCCAGGAAGGCCCCCAGTACATATATAAAGGCATATAAAACAGCATACTTAACTGCAGTGCAGAGGGAAATAGAAGTTATTTTCAATAGATGGTGATGATCCATTAGATATCCATATGGAAAAACAATCAGTCTCAACTCCTATCTTGTAAGTGTATTCTACACAATAATCAATTCTAGATAGCTTGCAGATCTAAATGTGAAATGTAAAACAATTAAAGTTTTAGAGGAAAGTAGAAGGTGGTCATGATCTTTGTCTTTTAAACAGAACACAAAAGTCTCTAAAAGGAAAGATAAATGAGAACTTGGAGCATATTAAAATTAAGTATTTCTTTTTTACAAAAGATACTATTAGGAGAGTTAAAAAGCATCCCACGAAATGGGAAAAGATTTTCCCAATGCATATATGTGACTAAAGACTCATACCTAGCATGTATAAAGAACTCTTAAAATCAGGAAGGAAAGACATATAATTCAATAGGAAAAAGAACCAGGCAATAGACATGAAGAACCACTTCACAAGAGTGTATATCCATATGGCCAGTAAACACATGAAAAGGCACTCAGCTGCATTAGTCATTAGGAAAATGCAAAATAAAACCATAACATGATACCACTGTACACCCACCAGCGCAGCTAAAATGAAGGAGGGGGAAAATGTTTTGGCAAGAATGTGGAGCAAATGGAAGGAATGTTCCGCGCTGTTTGTGGGCGTGTAAATTGGCACAATAACTTTGGAAAATTGTCTGGTGGCACCTCCTGGACCTTCCTATATGCACAATTAATAACCTGGTGATTCCAAACCTAGATATATACTCCACAGAAATGTCCCCATGTTTACCACACAGAAATGTCCTCGTGTTTACCAAAGGACATGTAAAGAATGTTCATAGCAGCACTCTTCACAATAGATACTGGAAACTAACCAAATGCCCATGAACAGTAGACTGGAAAAATACTCTGTATATTCATGTAGTAGATGACTATATGGCAGTGAGAATGAGCAAATGACAACTGCACACAAAAATGTGGAGTAATCTTACAAACAATGCTGAGCAAAAGACACACAAGCATAGTAGTCAAGACAAGCCCCTTAGATAGCCTCACCCACCAGAGGGCAGACAGCAGAAGCAAGAAGAACTACAATCCTGCAGCCTGTGGAACAGAAACCGCATTCACAGAAAGATAGACAAGATGAAAAGGCAGAGGGCTATGTACCAGATAAAGGAACAAGATAAAACCCCAGAAAAACAACTAAATGAAGTGGAGATAGGCAACCTTCCAGAAAAAGAATTCAGAATAATGATAGTGAAGATGATCCAGGACCTTGGAAAACAATGGAGGCAAAGATAGAGAAGATGCAAGAGATGTTTAACAAAGACCTAGAAGAATGAAAGAACAAACAAACAGAGATGAACAATACAATAACTGAAATGAAAAATACAGTAGAAGGAATCAATAGCAGAATAACTGAGGCAGAAGAACGGATAAGTGACCTGGAAGACAGAATGGTGGAAGTCATTGCTGTAGAACAGAATAAAGAAAAAAGAATGAAAAGGAATGAAGACAGCCTAAGAGACCTCTGGGACAACATTAAACGCAACAGCATTTGCATTATAGGGGTCCCAGAAGGAGAAGAGAGAGAGAAAGGATCCAAGAAAATATTTGAAGAGATTATAGTCGAAAACTTCCCTAACATGGGAAAGGAAATAGCCACCCAAGTCCAGGAAGTGCAGCGAGTCCCATACAGGATAAACCCAAGGAGAAACACATCTAGACACATAGTAATCAAATTGGCAAAAATTAAAGACAAAGAAAAATTACTGAAAGCAGCAAGGGAAAAATGACAAATAACATACAAGGGAACTCCCATAAGGCTAACAGCAGATTTCTCAGCAGAAACTCTACAAGCCAGAAGGGAGGGGCATGATATACTTAAAGTGATGAAAGGGAAGAACCTACAACCAAGATTAATCTACCCAGCAAGGATCTCATTCAGATTCAATGGAGAAATCAAAAGCTTTACAGACAAGCAAAAGCTAAGAGAACTCAGCACCACCAAACCAGCTCTACAACAAATGCTAAAGGAACTTCTTTAAGTGGGAAACACAAGAGAAGAAAAGGACCTACACAAACAAACCCAGAACAATTAAGAAAATGGTCATAGGAACACACATTTTGATAATCACCTGAAACGTGAATGGATTAAATGCTCCAACCAAAAGACACAGGCTTGCTGAATGGATACAAAAACAAGACCCATATATGTGCTGTCTACAAGAGACCCACTTCAGACCTAGGGACACATATGCACTGAAAGTGAGGGGATGGAAAAAGATATTCCATGAAAATGGAAATCAAAAGAAAGCTGGAGTAGCAATACTCATACCAGATATAATAGACTTTAAAATAAAGAATGTTACAAGAGACAAGGAAGGACACTACATAATGATCAAGGGATCAATCCAAGAAGAAGATACAACAATTATAAATATATATGCACCCAACATAGGAGCATCTCAATACATAAGGCAACTGCTAACAGGTCTAAAAGAGGAAATCGACAGTAACACAATAATAGTGGGGGACTTTAACACCTCACTTAGACCAATGGACAGATCATCCAAAATGAAAATAAATAAGGAAAGAGAAGCTTTAAATGACACAACAGACCAGATAGATTTAATTGATATTTATAGGACATTCCATCCAAAAACAGCAGATTACACTTTCTTCTGAAGTGCGCATGAACACTCTCCAGGATAGATCACATCCTGGGTCACAAATCAAGCCTCAGTAAATTTAAGAAAATTGAAATCATATCAAGCATCTTTTCTGACCACAATGCTATGAGATTAGAAATGAATTACAGGGGAAAAAACGTAAAAAGCACAAACACATGGAGGCTAAACATTACATTACTAAATAACCAAGAGGTCACTGAAGAAATCAAAGAGAAAATAAAAAAATACCTAGAGAAAAATGACAATGAAAACACTACAATCCAAAACCTATGAGATGCAGCAAAAGCAATTTTAAGAGGGAAGTTTATAACTATACAAGCCTACCTCAAGAGACAAGAAAAATCTCAAATAAATAATCTAACCTTACACTTAAAGGAGCTAGAGAAAAAATAACAAACAAAACCCAAAGTTAGCAGAAGGAAAGAAATCATAAAGATCTGAGCAGAAATAAATGAAATAGAAACAAAGAAAACAATAGCAAAGATCAATAAAACTAAAAGCTGGTTCTTTGAGAAGATAAACAAAATTGATAAACCATTAGCCAGGCTCATCAAGGAAAAGAGAGAGGACTCAAATCAATAAAATTAGAAATGAAAAAGGAGAAGTTACAACAGACACCGCAGAAGTACAAAGCATCCTAAGAGACTACTACAAGCAACGCTACGCCAATAAAATGGACAACCTGGAAGACATGGACAAATTCTTAGAAAGGTATAGCCTTCCAAGACTGAACCAGGAAGAAATAGAAAATATAAAAAGGCCTATCACAAGTAATGAAATTGAAACTGTGATTAAAAATCTTCCAAGAAACAAAAGTCCAGGACCAGATGGCTTCACAGGTGAATTCTGTCAAACATTTAGAGAAGAGCTAAGACCTATCCTTCTCAAACTCTTCCAAAAAATTGCAGAGGAAGGAACACTCCCAAAGTCATTCTCTGAGGCCACCATCAATCACCCTGATACCAAAACCAGACAAAGATACTACAAAACAAGAAAATTACAGACCAATATCACTGATGAATATAGAGGCAAAAATCGTCAACAAAATACTTGCAAACAGAATCCAACAACACATTAAAAGGATCATACACCACGATCAAGTGGGATTTATCCCAGGGATGCAAGGATTCTTCAATATACGCAAATCAATCAATGTGATATACCATATTAACAAATTGAAGAATAAAAACCTTATGATCATCTCAATAGATGCAGAAAAAGCTTTTGACATAATTCAATACCCATTTATGATAAAAACTCCTCAGAAAGTGGGCATAGAGGGAACCTATCTGAACATAATAAAGGCCATATATGACAAACCCACAGCAAACATCATTCTCAATGGTGAAAAACTGAAAGCATTTCCTCTAAGATCAGGAGGAAGACAAGGATGTCCACTCTCACCGCTATTATTCAACATAGTTTTGAAAGTCCTAACGTCAGCAATCAGAGAAGAAAAAGAAATAAAAGGAATACCAATTGGAAAGAAGAAGTAAAACTGTCACTGTTTGCAGATGACATGATACTATACATGGAGAATCCTAAAGATGCCACCAGAAAGCTATGAGAGGTAATCAATGAATTTGGTAAAGTAGCAGGATACAAAATTAATGCACAGAAATCTCTTGCATTCCTATACACTAATGATGAAAAATCTGAAAGAGAAATTAAGGAAACACTTCCATTTACCACTGCAACAAAAAGAATAAAATACCTAGAAATAAAACCTACCTAGGGAGCCAGACAAAAGACCTCTATGTAGAAAACTGTAAGACACTGATGAAAGAAATTAAAGATGATACCAACAGACGGACTGATATACCATGTTCTTGGACTGGAGGAATCAGTATTGTGAAAATGACTATACCACCCAAAGCAATCTACAGATTCAATGCAATCCCTATCAAATTACCAATGGCATTTTTTACAGAACCAGAACAAAATATCTTAAAATTTGTATGAAGACACAAAGACCTCGAATAGTCAAAGCAGTCTTGAGGGGAAAAAACAGAGCTGGAGGAATCAGACTCCCTGACTTCCTACTATACTACAAAGCAACAGTAATCAAGACAATATGGTACTGGCACAAAAAGAGAAACATAGATCAATGGAACAAGATAGAAAGCTCAGAGGTAAACCCACGCACCTCTGGTTAACTAATCTATGACAAAGGAGGCAAGGATATACAATGGAGAAAAGACAGTCTCTTCAATAAGTGGTTCTGGGAAAACTGGACTGCTACATGTAAAAGAATGAAATTAGAACACTCCCTAACACCATACACAAAAATAAAGTCAAAATAGATTAGAGACCTAAATGTAAGACCAGACACTATAAAACTCTTAGAGGAAAACATAGGAAGAACACTCTTTGACATAAATCACAGCAAGATCTTTTTTGATCCACCTCCTAGAAAAATGGAAATAAAAACAAAACTAAACAAATGGGACCTAATGAAACTTAAAAGCTTTTGCACAGCAAAGGGAACCATAACAAGATGAAAAGACAACCCTCAGAATGGTAGAAAATATTTGCAAACGAATCAATGGACGAAGGGTTAATCTCCAAAATATATAAACAGCTCACACAGCATGATATTAATAAAACAAAGAACCGAATCCAAAAATGGGCAGAAGAACTAAGTAGACATTTCTCCAAAGAAGACATACAGATGGCCAAGAAGCACATGAAAAGTTCTTCAACATCACTAATTATTAGAGAAATGCAAATCAAAACTACAATGAGGGGCTTCCCTGATGCCGCAGTGGTTGAGAGTCTGCCTGCCAATGCAGGGGACCTGGGTTCGTGCCCCGGTCCGGGAAGATCCCACATGCCACGGAGTGGCTGGGCCCATGAGCCATGGCTGCTGAGCCTGTGCGTCTGGAGCCTGTGCTCCGCGACGGGAGAGGCCACAACAGTGAGAGGCCCGCGTACCGCAAAAAAAAAAAAACAAAAAAAAACTACAATGAGGTATCACCTCACGCCAGTTAGAATGGGCTTCATCAGAAAATCTACAAACAACAAATGGTGGAGAGGGTGTGGAGAAAAGGGAACCCTCTTGCACTGTTGATGGGAATGTAAACTGATACAGCCACCGTGGCGAACTGTATGGAGGTTCCTTAAAAAACTATAAGTAGAAGTACCATATGATCCAGCAATCCCCCTACTGGGCATATACCCAGAGACAACCACAATTCAAGAAGTCCCATGCACCCCAATGTTCATTGAACCACTGTTTACAATAGCCAGGTCATAGAAGCAACCTAACTGCGCATCGACAGACGAATGGATAAAGAAGATGTGGCACATATATACAATGGAATATTACTCGGCTATAAAAGGAACAAAATTGGGTCATTTGTTGAGACGTGGATGGATCTAGAGACTGTCATACAGAGCGAAGTAAGTCAGAATGAGAAAAACAAATATTGTATATTAACACATATATGTGGATCCTAGAAAAATGGTAGAGATGAACTGGTTTGCAGGGCAGAAATTGAGACACAGATATAGAGAACAAACGTATGGACACCAAGGGGGGAAAGTGGCGGGGGGTGGTGGTGGTGGGATGAATTGGGAGATTGGGATTGACATGTATACACTGATGTGTATAAAATTGATGACTAATAAGAACCTGCTGTATAAAAAAAATAGATACAAGAATATATTGTACAACACAGGGAATACAGCCAATGTTTTATGTTAAAAAAAAAAAGAATAGTAGGCAAAAGTAAATAATGGTGTTCAGGGATTTGTCAGTGGTTACCTTGTGGGGCAGTGACTGTAAGCAGGCATGGGGGTGCTTTGAGGCTGTTTCTTAAGCCAAGTGCTAGTGACACAGCTCTATGTGTGTGTATTTTATGCATGTGTCTGTGTATAAAAGAGTTAAACGAAAAGGTTTTTAAAAATCCAGCATCGATAATTTCGGTAACCAGTTCAGTATAGAATGTAGGTGGAAAACTGATAGAAGATGATTACGTAGAGTTACAAAGCAGCAGAATATGGAAAGCCTATATGCCATATTAAGGCATTGTACTTGGGTGTATGGACAGACACAGTGGAGAATAATGAAGGCTATGAGCTATACCATGGCTAGGTGTGCATTTGAAACATATCTTTGGTGGCAACAGGACAGAAAAACAGATGGTGTATAAAGAAACTGGAGCCAAGGAGATCATTCATTTACTCAACCCATATTTATTGAAGGATTACTGTGTCAACATGGGGGATATGGCAGTGAACAAGACAAAGTCCTTGCCCTCATGGAACTTACCTGGTAATTGGGAAAGCAGATGATAAATAACACACAAATAAAGACACAAATAAGATATCAAATTGAGATGTTTTATAAAGAAAAATTTATTACAGTAAAGAAATCGTGAAAGGAGGAGGCTGTTTTAGATATGGTGGTCAGGAGAGGACCCACTAAGGATGTGGCACATGAGCAGAGACCTAAACAGGATGAGGGAGGGAGTCATAAAAATATCCAGAGAGGAGAGTCCCAGGCAGGAGGGACAGCAGACGCAAAGCTTCTGAAAGGGAACAAACTTGGTGTATTTAATATTCAAGGAACATCACTGAGGAGGAGAGTGCATAATGGAGAAAGCGGTTGGAAATAAGATAAAAAAGTTACAAGGTGCCAAATCACAAGGGTCTTCTAAAACATGGTAAAGACATTAGATTTTCTATTACTCAAGAGATAGGAGGAGGCTAAGTATCATAGCAAATACCCCCAAATCTTGGTGGCTTATTAGCAAAGCAAAAGTTTATTTTTTGTTCATGCAAAGTCCAATGGGATGTGGTCAAAAGGTTTTTCCTAGTCACTGTCCTTTGCATAGTGGAGGGTCATGGTCACTTGGGGACCAGGCTTCTTCAATATTAGGAATCCATCACGTTATGCTCTCAAGGTCACTCTGGAATCCTAACATTCTTGAGCCAGCAGGTAGAAGGGAGAAGAAGCATGGAGTACCATGCACCCAGATGACCTGGAAGTGACACAATTCTGCTTGCATTCTCTTTCAAGAACAAGTCACGTGGTCCTCCTGTATGCAAGGAATAACCAGGAAATGGAATCCCCAGCTGGGCAGCCACTTCCCAATATCAGCTCCCTAAAAAAAGGGGAGTGTGACTCTTTGGAGATCAGCTAAATGAAATTTCTTTGTTGCAGGTTTTATCATAATTAGGATGAAAAGCCACTGGAGACGCACTAATAGGGTAACAATGAAGTCTTAAAAATCCCCCTGGCTGCTGGCTGGATTATAAACTGTGGCTGTGGGGACATGAAAGAAGCAAGGAGACCAGTTTTAAGGAAGTTTCTTTAGGTTAGACATGATGGTGACTTGGACCAGGGTGATAGCAACACAGGAGGAAAAATGTGGTTGAATTTGGGATAGATTTTGAAGGTGGAGCCAGTAAGATTTGCTTATAGGTTGGATATGTAAGATACGAAAGAGACTAAGGAAAGGATTTTGGCCTGGAAAACTAGGTGACTGGGAGGTGCCCTTTAATGAGATGATGCCCAAATGACATCTTGCTTCTCAAATGTCATCTTCTTAATTATGCCTCCCATGCCACCCTATTTTACACTGTAGCCCACGTGAACACCAGGAACTCTTGATCCTCTTCACTCTACTCTGTTCTTTCACTCATCACCCATCCTTCATAATATACTGCGTAATTTACATATTTATTATGTTGATTGTTTATTGTTTGTACTAGAGTGTAAGTTCCATCAGGGCAGAGTTTTATAATGTTTTGGGTGCTCATTTTCCCATGTGCCTAAAAAAAGTGTCTGGCAGAGTTGTCTGGCTCATGTGTGGAATGAATGAATGGTGGATACGGGAGGAGTAGGTATAGGTGAGAGCATGGAATGAAGGCCTTTGCTCGAGATGCTTATTAGACATTCAAAATATGTTGGATAGTTGGATATACTGGTTTGGAGTCCAGAAAAAAGGTCGTGCATGGAGATGTATTTTTAGTGGTCAACAGCATATTGACAATAGATTCTTAAGGCCATGGAACTGGATAAGATCATGTAGGGAATTATGAGAAGTCTGGAGTAATTAACTGGGTCAGACACTGCTGGGAGGTTAAGTTGAGGACTGAGAGTGACCATTGGATAGCAACGTGAGGTTCTTAGCAAAACAGTTTCATGGAGCGGTTGGGATGAGACTCTGATTGGAGTGAACTCAGAAGACAAAGGGAGTTAAGCTGTGGAGAAAGCAAGTGTAGCCAAAATTTTTTTGAGAAATTATTACCAAGGGGTGCAAAGAAATAGGGTGATATCTGGAAAATATCCAACATCTGGAAGGAAAAGGGTCAAGGGGGGTATGTCTTTTTTTAGGACAAAAGATATTACAGAGTGTTTACATTGTGATGAGGATGATCCAATAAAGAGAGAAAAAAACAGGTAATTCAGGAGAATGGGGGAGAACCACAAGAGAAAGGCCCTTAAGTAGTAAGAAGTAATGTTATACAGTGCACACAAATGATGGGATTAGGAAAGAGTGGGTTTATTTGGATAAAAGACAATTATAATTTTTTTAAGATAAGAGATTGAGGATCTGAACAGTGAAACTAGAAAGGAGGAGATAGATATGTAAGAAGTAAGCACAGAGAATCAACATATTCTAGTCCTGTACGGAGGAAGAACTTCTAGAACAGTGGTTCTCAAACGTGAGCACATATCAGACTCACTTGTAGGATTTATGAAACACGGATTACTGGGCCCAGCCCACAGATTTCTGATTCAGTAGGTCCAGGATTGCATCTGAGAATTTGCATTTTTAACAAGTTGCTGGTGCCTCTTTCTCAAAGTACCATGTGGAGTCCAGCAACATCAGTATCCCCCAGGAGCTTATCAGAAATGCAGAATGTCCAGCTCCACTCCAGACCCACTGGATCAGATTCTGCCTTTTAACAAGTGATTTATTTGCATGATGAAGTTCGAGAATCACCGTTCTAGGATAGTGTTTTTCAGCCTTGTCCCCAGGCGATTCCAACATGCAGCTATGATTGAGAACAACTGACTCAGGGTGACCCCAACGTATATTGCCTGCATGACTAGGTGAATGTGAAGTGTCATTAAATAAGATAAAAAATTCATGAGGAGGAGCAGGTGTGTGGGGGTTGACAGAGTTCAGCTTTTGACACGCTGTATTTGAAGATTCCTTTGGGACATCAGCTGAAGCTCTCCAGCTGAGTATTTAGATCTTGAAGCTGGGAGAAAGATGGAAGATCAGTCTAACTCAATGACAGATCTGAGCGTCATCAGCATGGAAGTAATAATTAACGTTAGGGGTGTTGAGGACCTCAGCTCAGGAAAATGAGAAAACTGGCGAAGAGGTCCAAGGAAGGCACATAAGCCAGGGTAGAAGAGAACTCTGCAGTGGAAGTGGGAAGAGCAGTGTGAAAGGTGTGAGCACAGGCAGGAGTTGGCAGGACGCAGAAGCTAAAGTGAGGGTTGTAGACAGAAGGAGAAATCAGTGATGTTTTCTGTCTCAGAAAGTTCCAGTAGGGCTTCCCTGGTGGCACAGTGGTTGAGAATCCTCCTGCCAGTGCAGGGGACATGGGTTCTAGCCCTGGTCCGAGAAGATCCCATGTGCCACGGAGCAACTAAGCCCATGCGCCACAGCTACTGAGCTTGCACTCTAGAACCCACGTGCTGCAACTACTAAAGCCCGCACGCCACAACTACTGAGCCCACATGCCACAACTACTGAGCCTGTCTGCCACAACTACTGAGCCCATGAGCCACAACTACTGAGCCCGCATGCTGCAGCTACTGAAGCCCACACGCCTAGAGCCCGTGCTCTGCAACAAGAGAAGCCACCGCAACGAGGAGCCTGTGCACCGCAACGAAGAGTAGACCCTGCTCGCTGCAACTAGAGAAAGCCCATGCACAGCAACGAAGACCCACTGCAGCCATAAATCAATAAGTAAATAAATAAATAAATAAATAGATTTATTTAAAAAATAAAAAAGAAAGTTCCAGTAATATAGACTGAAAAATATCAGTTATCTGTCATTTAGGAAATCACAAGTGGCCTTGCCATGCACAGTTCTGGGCAGGGGTAGCTGCAAAGCCGTGGGGCAGAAGTTTTAGCAGGAAACAGGAGACAAGGAAGTGGGATTGTCAGACATGGATGACCGTTCCAAGAAGCTTGGCTGTGCCAAAAAGGACAGAGTGAGTGCTAGAAGATGTCAGTGGAAAGCAAGTTTTCAACTTGGCCAAGACCGGAATCTTGCCACTGGCCATTAGGAAAGAGCCATTGGTTAGTCAGGGGGGAAACTACTGAATCAAGATGTCGGGAAGAATGGAACCCAGGGCATCCGTGGGGTCAGCCTCAGTAGGAGCAGGAAGGTGGGTGTGAATATAGATAAATTTGTAGTTGAGGGGTTGGGAAGTGGGAAAATTTACATTTAATAGCTTCAGTTTTCTCTAGGAAGTAGGGGTCAAAGTCATTTGCTTGGAAAGAGTTGGGGAGGGATCTTGGAGATTTATTTTTTTAATTTTCATGTACTTTCACAAAAGATAAAAACTCCTATCTATATGTAAAATATATAATATACCTAGATTTTTAAAATTATGTATCATAAACTTCATTCCTTATGAAATAACCCATTTCCAAATACTGACCAGGAAAGATTGCTATTAAGAATACCCAAAGATGAATCCCTACCCCTTATTTTCAACCTCAATTTTCCTCCAGCACTTCCTCCCTGTTTCACTTATAACTAAAATTGTTTTTATTCTGATAACTTCTCACTGTATCTCTCTTCTGCTTGTTAAGTTAATCATTGGGGTGGTTGTTCTTGCTGTTTCCCACGTGATGAAGTGTTTCTACTCTCCGTTCTCACCATTCCCATCTCATTCAAATTAATTCTTTTCAAGCAAGATTTCTGAATGCCAAACCTCTCCTTGTAATCTCAATCACATGAAGATAGCCTTTACGTTTTTGAGTTATAAATGTAATATATTCTTATATAGAAATGTAAAGCATATAAAGGAGGCAGTAAAATATCAGTTCCCAATTGTGTGTGTGTGTGTGTGTGTGTGTGTGTGTGTGTTTTGCTTTCTGTAACCCTTTACATAAAGTCCCAGTCAAAGTAGGTTGGAAAAAGGTAATTTGTCTCCTAATCCTGGATAGGAAACCTGGAGGGGATGGCCTATTTTATGTCACTGCCATGTCGCTCTGCACGGTGTGTGTCAACAGTTTGTCTTTCTTCAGTTGGTCCTTGTGTCATCCAAACAGCATAAAACCTACCTGGCTCTCTTGGTTTTTCACTATAGATTATTGGGGGTGGAAAGGATTTTTGTGTGTGTGTTGGGGTGGGGGGTACACGGGCCTCTCACTGTTGTGGCCTCTCCCGTTGCGGAGCACAGGCTCCGGACGTGCAGGCTCAGCGGCCATGGCTCATGGGCCCAGCCACTCCGCGGCATGTAGGATCCTCCCAGACCCGGGCACGAAGCCGTGTCCCCTGCATCGGCAGGTGGACTCTCAACCACTGCGCCACCAGGGAAGCCCCAAGGGGTGGAAGTTTTTTAAATTATAAATTGTTGAGGAATATGATTCCAGAAGTTTGATCGAGTCCCGTTCCCCCTTGGCAGATTTAGGCTTTGAGTCCTGCCATATCTGGTCCATTTGCCCAGGTCTCTGATGGTGAGTTGGGGTCCACCGCAGCCTCTCAGTTACTAGCAGACAGAGATCTGGTGGGGAGTGAGATGGACCCACCTGAGGACCTGAACCTGGTGTGTTCTCCCCACGGAGGCGGGAAGCAGAGGAGGGCAGGGATGCAGTGTTTCCCATCCCCTGATACTATGGCCTAGGGAGTCTGTGCTCTGACCAATAGGACCAGCCCCTCCTCCCCAGAGAGAGAAGTGGTAAGAGATGGGTGAGAGGCACTGCGTTACCCCATCATGGGGAGGATAGCTGACTTCTCCGCCATGAGTAGTAGGAAGGATGGGCGGAACACACAACGCTGAGGATCAGAAAGATGAAGGCAATCATTTGTGACCACACGCTAGTGGATGGTAAGAGTCTGAATACAAACCCAGATTGGTGTGACTGAAAACCTTAGCCTTTGTGGGAATGGATCTCACTTCCACGATGCTTCCTTCGTTGTGACGACTCACTGGAATGTAATACATTCCTAGGGATAGGGAGTTGTGGGTCAGCTTTCTCTTACGTGTGTAGATGGCCAGGAATTTGATTGTGGATTCATAGACTAAACAGAGGCAGAGGAGAGCCTGGAAAGTAGCCCCAGACTCAGAAGCAGCCCCAAGCTTAAGAGGAGCTGGGCCCATGAGGTTGTTTCCCAGTTCCCCATCCTGTGCTTTCTACCCTCACTCACTCTGAGGTGCCTTGATGCGATGTGACAACTCATTTCATGGGTCCCAGTAATAATTAATATGGAAAAACTCAAGTGACTTGGGAAATTGGGAAACTGGCCTATACCGTATATTACTATTTAGGAACGATGTCGGCACAAAGCTAAAAGTGCCTGCCTGGGAAGACAATTGATCTCTCTGGTCTGTTATCTGGAGTTCTGCAGCTCTTGAATGAAGGGGAAGGGGTGGGTCTGACTTATCACATATACTTAAAGAAAAATCATTTGATCAGTGGCCATTCTAAGTGGTTTTTGTGTATCTTTCAGATGTCGCCCATTTAATGTGGTTTGAAAGACTCTATGTTTGGCTTCAGTGTTTTGAAAAATACATCTTGTACCCAGCAATCATTTTGAATGCCCTTACTACGGATGCATTTGCAATAAGCAATTACCGGAGACTTGGTACCCAGTAAGTGGATAACCGTTTATTTTCATCATGACTTGGATCACCACACTTTCAAAATCTAGTGGGTTTTCTCTGAACAGGCTGCAGCAGAAGCCAACTTCTATCTACTAATGATGGGCCACGTAACAGTAAGCCACGGTGGCCTTTGGCTCAAACCCGCTGGAGCTAGGTGGTTATTGTAGAGGGACTGGGGTGCAAACGAAGTTAGATCTGCTTGGAGTGATCTTGTGAATAAACATCAGTAGATTTGAAAATCATCCTGCAAAAGCTTAGTGAGGAGCCTGAAGAAGATGACCGAAGTGCAGTGTGATTCCAGGGTTCCTGGCATTCCAACCGTCGTGCTTAGAGCTTTTTGTTACGAAGTGCCTCTAGCACTTCATGTAGCAAAGACGCGAGCATTTTGTGTTTGAGGGAGGGGGAACTTAATCACTGTTACTGCTCTCTTTGCATTTCTCAGGAAAAGCCTCATACTTTAAAAAAGTGGACCACACAGAGTTTTCATATCATCAAGCTGCCCGTTTTTGCAAAGCATTAACAGCGTATAGCTGAGTGAGTGGTTTCATATTGTAAGAGGAACTCTGAAATTACAAACGGAAACCTACTTGATCATTTGTGGATGTGTTGTTCTGACCAAAGTTTGACATTTCTGTTCAAATAAGTTAGTAATAAAGGAGGATGATGTGAAAGAGATTCCTTCCCAGATTTGCATATAAGTCACTTTGCTTAAACATTACATGCCCAAGTCAACCCTGATTCATAACCCCAAGCATGCCTACTCTTCCTTTTGGGCTGGGATGAGGACAAATTAATTAATATTTGCCCAAGATTGAGCAAACTCAGGTAAAAGGCATGCGAATTCTCGGTTGGACCTTGAGTAGATTCATAGTCACACGAAGCAGACACTAAATGAAACGACCCTATAACCTTCCTGTCTTTATCAGACTCTGCCTTCCTTCCAGTCTAGAACTGTTTCAGTTAGACCAGGGCAAGAAGTCCATGCCCTTTGGTATTTAAAATCCTAGACTTCAGATCCAGGGATGAAAATTAGTCTCTCTGGATAAAGGAGGCAGCTGATGAGATTACAGACCTCTTGTATAGTTTGGGTAGGGCCCCATCCATGAGCTAACCCTACCTCTAGAACACTGAGTGCTTTTCTAGTAAGCAGGTGTTTCCAGTGTGGTACCATCTTGGCTGACCCCATGACGACATTCTGAAACAAGGCAGATCCCCAATTTTCAGAACAAGGACTCACAGTCAGAACCAAAGCAGTCACACATGTACCAGTGCTGCCCTGGGGTAGTGAGCTAAAGGAATGAAAGTCTTTGCTTCCTAACATTAGGACTAGGACTTCAAGCTAAGCCTGCCAATTGAGGCCAAGCAGCTCTGACTCTTGGCAGAGGATGGATGCATGGGTTGGGAATCATGTAGAGTCAAGCTCAGAGAGAGTCTACTGTGAAGTAAGATTAATCTCTATCCCCTGTCATTTTTTTCCAGACACTAAAGTCAGAAAGTAGCACCTCACCCATGTACCTCCAAATAATCTTAATTTGATGATACGAACAGAATTCTTTTTCTTGGAGCCCAAAGTTGATAACTCCTTTATATTCTTGAGGCATCCATCTGAGGACTTAAAAAAAAATCTCTCAAGATTTCAAGCACCCCGCTAGACCAGCTGTTCTCAGACAGGATGGCAGGAGGCCATATGTCAGCATCACCTAGAGACCTGTTTCAAACTGTGTAAGCCCAGCCCACACCCTGCCCTCATTGAGAACCATGGTACCAGATAGTGAACTCTTCAATGACAGGCACTGTTTCTTATTCAGCTTTCAGTACCATCGGTCCAGTAAGTGGTAGAAGGATGGATGGATGGATGGATGGGTGGATGGATGATTGAGTGGGGGGCTGGTAAATGATGAGTGAGTGTGTCATGATAACTGGTTAGGTATTTATATTTCCCAGCCTGATCTAAAAGGATGCTTTGCCCCTGTCCCAGGCCATTGTTCCTGGATTGCTACCTAATCCTTTATAAGACCTTTAGCTAAGCCTACAACAATCTATGAATCATTGAATGTAACCATTACCGTTGCAATGTTACAAAAGCCATAAACGTCACTCCTTAAGAGCCCTCTTAGTCTTCACCAGTCATCATTAATAAACATAAAATGAATGCTGTCCATTTTAGTCATAGTCACGGAAAACAAAGTTTAGAGTTGAGCCTCATCTAGATTTGGCCTGAATAACCCGGAAAGTCACTGATCTCCTTTGAAAACCAGAATATCCCTAGTCTTGGGACACCTTATCATTGGGATCCCCCCAAGGGCTTTGGCTATGCCACAGACATTCTTGTACCCTAGGCTGTTGTCAGAGGTGAGTAGACCTGAAGTCATGTTTTCATACTGATTTTTCATCACAGGCATTAGTTGTCCACTGGAAAAGGAAAGGGTCATGGAGCAGTGCTCAGCCTCACTGCAGGAACAGAGGTTACTAAAGGTCTTACCACTCTCCCCAAACCTGCATGTAATCAAGGGCTCGTTTTTCTCAGAAGCCAAATCTAAGCCCATTACACAGGGCTTTGACCAAACCTCATCAGATGCATCCTGGGACAGGGTGGAATCAATTGCTACACTAGGTCTGAAGGCATATAAAATATCAGATTGAGGCCAATGGAATTGCTGACATTAGATCTTCTTGATGACAAAAATGACAGTTTTGTATTCGATAGATGCCAAGACTTGGGAAACACGTTTTGAATGCCCCAGTCCTGAGACAGGATATTATTAATGCTGATAAGGGTCTAGAGCTCAGGATCCCGCTAGGATTAGGGAAATTCAGGCCTGCCCCCTCACCCCCATTTTCTGTACTTAGAAAAAGAAAACCTCTCTTTGTGATAAAGAACAAGGTCCTACTGTACAGCACAGGGAACTGTATTCACTATCCTGTGATAAACCATAAAGGAAAAGAATGTGAAAAAGAATACATATATGTATAACTGAATCACTTTGCTGTACAGCAGAAAGTAACACAACATTGTAAATCAACTGTACTTCAATAAAATTAAAAAGAAAAAAGGAAACCTCTCTTTCAAGTGCAACTGTTCCCTGGAGAGTATTGCCACTTTTGTCTTTCTTTTTTTTTTTTTTTTTTGTGTGTGTGTGGTACGTGGGCCTCTCACTGTTGTGGCCTCTCCCGTTGCGGAGCACAGGCTCCGGTTGTACAGGCTCAGCAGCCATGGCTCACGGGCCCAGCCGCTCCACGGCATGTGGGATCTTCCCGGACTGGGGCACGAACCCGTGTCCCCTTCATTGGCAGGTGGACTCTCAACCACTGCGCCACCAGGGAAGCCCTTGTCTTTCTTTTGAGTTCCCAAATAGGATGTTCTAATTGAGGGGATTCTGGCTAAAATGTGCAAGGCCTTCTTTCAGAAAGACCCCTCAAGGTGGTAGTGGCTTGTTCTGTCCAGCTGTGCTGAGCACTAATCAGTTGCCTTCCCATCTCAAGGTGGGTAGATTATTGGCCTCACTGTCTGCTGGAATTGCACACATGGCACATGCTTCTGACACGTGTTAATAACCTGACTCCCTAGACAGGAGCATTCAGGAGTTCAGTCCTCACAGGAAAGTCCTGCTGTTTCTCTGCCGGGCTGCCTCTGTCGTGCTCCTTAGCTCAAAAGGCCTATGTCATGGGGGCCTGTGTCATGTTGATGATGTAATTTTCAGTGGAAAAAAAGGGAGATCAGAAAGCTTACGTTTACAAAGACAACAAATATGGTGGAAAACATTGGAAGTGAATATGTAAAGTAAAAATGGCATTATTGAGATAGTGGGATCTTTTTCCGCTTTTCAGAATTTAATATTAGCTATTGCTACGTCATTGATTCAGTGAGATTCTTTTGTAATAGAAAGGCTGAGCAGATGCTAGCAGGGACAGCCTGCTCTGTTTTCTCACTTGCCACCAAACGCCCAGTGGAACCTGGCAGTGCAGTAGTCTTTCAGATAAGCTCCAAGGGAGCTCTGTGTCCTGGATTGCAAAGTCCCGGGGATGATGGTGAAGCTGACTCTAGTGGCAGAGTCTGTGTTGGTGAGTCCCTTGGGATGGAGTTTCACTCCTAGCTCCACTCTGTGTGAACTTAGACTCAAACTCTGAGACGCAGTTTACTCCTCTGTACAACGAGGGTAATAAAGGGCCTACCATCTTGGCTTTTTGTAAAGCGCATAACGCACAGTAAACGCTCAAGAAATATGAGCCATTGTCACTCACCTAGTAATGTACGGGCTGTGAAGTGATCACTTCCTTTCTTTCCTTTTCAACAGCTGGGATATTTTCCTGATGGTCATCGCGGGCATGAAGCTGCTGCGGACCTCTTTCTGTAACCCAGTCCACCAGTTTACTCACTTGGGCTTCACCGTGATCTTTTTCCATTTCGACTACAAAGACATTTCAGAGAGTTTCTTACTGGATTTCTTCATGGTGTCCATTTTATTCAGCAAGGCAAGTAAATTAGCTCTTTTCTTCATTTCAATATGTAAAAGGTACATTTCTCATCAAATGCTTTAAGAGTTTGAAACATTTTCTTTTAAAAACAATTAAGGCATGAATTTACATTGAATTACGTATGCGTGTCACACTCCTGCTGCCATTTGAGGAACATTCCCCATGGAATAGAAATACACCATGTTATTTGCCAAAAATCACTAATTAAGATGAATTAGCCATTTGTGTTGCTTGAAATTTTATGACCTTTGTCTCTGTTAACCATCTCATTATGGAACTTCCTAGATCTCAAAATGCTCTAAATTAAAGATTAGCCACCAGACTAATTTTTTTTTTTTTTTAATTTAGCATTTTCCCTCTTGAGGTAAAGTTTGAGAAGTGGGACCCGAGGGCCAGGTCCCTTGGAGTATTTTCTTTCCCTTGGCTTGTCTCAGGTCAAGATTTCATCAGTTGTAAATTCATCCATGAGCAGTGAGAAACCCTAATCACAGTTCAGGCAAATATATGGGAATGGCATCTAACGTTTAACATGAGGGAGATAAAGTCCTTGGGATACTGGTCTGAGTGTACGTGTTCTGAGCACTGTGACAAAGCTGGGGTGTGTAAACAGAAATTGGAAAAAGAATTTGGGAAACTCCTTCCTCATGTGCTCATGGGTTTTCTGCCCTCAGATTGACTTAACTGTTCCCCCTTTTGGTTAATAATTTTTAAATTCTAAGGTTTTTTTTTCCTGAACTTCATTTTTTCATCCCTATTGATCATTTCTGTGAATTCCTCTCTTTATTACCTGTCCTTCACCTGGCTTCCTCTTTACTTGTTTTAAGTGACAAAAATTCAAATATTATAATTGTCATATTACTTCAGCAGCCCTTCCCTGTTTTCCCATCTTATGCCCAAGCTCTGGCTTTGGTCTTTTACCCACAAAGATTTGTTTTCTGTTTGTCTGAGTTCTGTTTGGTCTTGATAAGTTTATCCCATTTTTCTGGTGATTCAGATCACAGGCTTCCATAATCTGTTTCCTTCATTATATCTAAATGTCTGTGATCTCACATAATAAATGTAAAATTGTCTCCTATGATCTTGAAAGCATTGATGAAGTTATAAATTATTTTACTACTCACCGTGGTAAAAGCTCATTATCAGATGCAAAATGGACTGGAACAGGTTGAATTCCTAACTCTGGCATTATTTACATGTTCTGAAACGTTGTCTCCTGTAAAATTGAAAATAATGATGCCAGTCTCACTTAGGCGTCAAGAGGATTGATTAACGCAAGTAGGAAAGAAGTTTTTAAGTAGCGTGTGCTTTCCAAATATGAGGCAGGACTTTTAAAGCCATTTTAAGTAGAGAAAGAGAAGTTACACCCTGTTTAGGACGTGAAGGAGTGTGGCTGCTTCTCTGCAGTGAACTGTCTGTTTCAGTAGCTTCCTGTGTAAGTGAAAAGTGCCAGGCAAACAAAAGCAGAGCAGAGAGGGGTGAATGAAATGAGTCTTCTAAGTGATTCCACATTGCAATAGAACAGGGATTTTCACTTGCTGGAGGGCAGGCAGCCTCCCCACTGAGCTGCCTGCTGGTCAGCTGGGAGCCAGCTACTGCTGAGATGTCTGGTAGGTGCAGGTGTCCAGATCAAGAGGCTTGCTGCACGCAGAGGAAGGATTTATGCAGAGCTATTGTTCATTCTTCCTGTCCACGAGGGCACTTTGTACCGTCCTGAGCGTAATGAGTAGGGTGGGACCCGATGGGACATAGTTTGAAACCTAAATCCGTAAAAACTCAGTGCTACAGACATTTGAGTTTCACTTGCCATCATCTTTTTAAAGCACCAGTGAAAACACCAAAAATTTCAGGCAGAACCAGTGTGACAGTGTTCCTGTTTCCCCTAATTGACAGAGCATTAGCATGTTTAATTTGAATAGTCGGCTATTAGGCTGGGAAAAATAGCTGAGTCTAAAAGAAAAAACAACAACAACAACAAGTGAGACAAAAACTAAAAAACATCAGCATACTGTATAGCAAGTCAGTCCTGACACACCCCTGACTCCGTCTATGCCTGCTCACTCTTTATCTTGACAGAGCTGGTAGCAGGGCATTTTCTGGAATGAGAAACCAGATCTGATTCCGACAAAAAATACAGTGAAAGAAAGAGACAGCATTTGAGGTCTTTCGGGAAAGAAAAGCCAGTAGAAATTAGTGACAGAAAATGGTGGCAGTGAGGGAGGTGACAGTTAATGTTTCTTGTAAAGATCCTGCCTGCTTACCCCAACTGCTGCTTCCTGTTCATTCTCCTCATTTTAAGACATCTTTTAAAAAATTGTCTCTATTAACATATTTCCTAGAGGCTTTCTAGACCTCCAGTATTTTTAACATCTTTACTGGAGTATAATTGCTTTACAGTGGTGTTAGTTTCTGCTTTATAACAAAGTGAATCAGCTATACATATACATATATCCCCATATCTCCTCCCTCTTGCATCTCCCTCCCACCCTCCCTATCCCACCCCTCTACGTGGTCACAGAGCACCGAGCTGATCTCCCTGTGCTATACAGCTGCTTCCCACTAGCTATCTGTTTTACATTTGGTAGTGTATGTATGTCTATGCCACTCTCTCACTTTGTCCCAGCTTGCCCTTCTCCCTCCCTGTGTCCTCAAGTCCACTCTCTATGTCTGCGTCTTTATTCCTGTTCTGCCCCTAGGTTCTTCAGAACATTTTTTTTTTTAGATTCCATATATATGTGTTAGCATACAGTATTTGTTTTTCTCTTTCTGACTTACTTTTCACTCTGTATGACAGACTGTAGTTCCATCCACCTCACTACAAATAACTCTATTTTGTTTCTTTTTATGGCTGAGTAATATTCCATTGTATATATGTGCCACATCTTCTTTGTCCATTCATCTGTCGATGGACACTTAGGTTGCTTCCATGTCCTCCTGGCTATTGTAAATAGTGCTGCAATGAACATTGTGGTACATGACTCCTTTTGAATTATGGTTTTCTCAGGGTATATGCCCAGTAGTGGGATTGCTGGGCCATATGATAGTTCTATATTTAGTTTTTAAAGGAATCTCCATACTGTTCTCCATCGTGGCTGTACATTCCCACCAACAGTGCAAGAGGGTTCCCTTTTCTCCACACCCTCTCCAGCATTTATTTTTTGTAGATTTTTTGATGATGGCCATTCTGACGGTGTGAGGTGATACCTCACTGTAGTTTTGATTTGCATTTCTCTAATGAATACTGATGTTGAGCATTCTTTCATGTGTTTGTTGGCAAAGTATATCTTCTTTGGAGAAATGTCTATTTAGATCTTCTGCCCATTTTTGGATTGGGTTCTTTGTTTTTTTGATATTGAGCTGCATGTATATTTTGGAGATTAATTCTTTGTCAGTTGCTTCATTTTCAAATATTTTCTTCCATTCTGAGCGTTGTCTTTTTGTCTTGTTTATGCTTTCCTTTGCTGTGCAAAAGCTTTTAAGTTTCATTAGGTCCCATTTGTTTATTTTTGTTTTTATCTCCATTTCTCTAGGAGGTGGGTCAAAAAGGATCTTGCTGTGATTGATGTCACAGAGTGTTCTGCCTATGTTTTCCTCTAAGAGTTTTATAGTGTCTGGCCATACATTTAGGTCTTTAATCCATTTTGAGTTTATTTTTGTGTATGGTATTAGGGAGTGCTCTAATTTCATTCTTTTACATGTAGCTGCCCAGTTTTCCCAACACCACTTACTGAAGAGGCTATCTTTTCTCCATTGTATATTCTTGCCTCCTTTATCAAAAATAAGATGACCATATGTGCATGGGTTTACCTCTGGGCTTTCTATCCTGTTCCACTGATCTATATTTCTGTTTTTGTGCCAGTACCATACTGTCTTGACTACTGTAGCTTTGTAGTATAGTCTGAAGTCTGGGAGCCTGATTCCTCCAGCTCCGTTTTTCTTTCTCAAGATTGCTTTGGTTACTGGGGTCCTTTGTGTTTCCACACAAATTGTGAAATTTTTTGTTCTAGTTCTGTGAAAAATGCCATTGGTAGTTTGACAGGGATTGCATTGAATCTATAGATTGCTTTGGGTAGTATAGTCATTTTCACAATGTTGATTCTTCCAACCCAAGAACGTGGTATATCTCTCCACCTCTTTGTATCATCTTTAATTTCTTTCATCAGTGTCTTATAGTTTTCTGCATACAGGTCTTTTGTCTCCTTAGGTAGGTTTATTCCTAGGTATTTTATTCTTTTTGTTGCAATGGTAAATGGGAGTGTTTCCTTAATTTCTCTTTCAGATTTTTCATCATCAGTGTATAGGAATGCAAGAGATTTCTGTGCATTAATTTTGTATCCTGCAACTTTACCAAATTCATTGATGAGCTCTAGTAGTTTTCTGGTAGCATCTTTAGGATTCTCTATGTATAGTATCACGTCATCTGCAAACAGTGACAGCTTTACTTCTTCTTTTCTGATTTGGATTCCTTTTATTTCTTTTTCTTCTCTGATTGCTGTGGCTAAAACTTCCAAAACTATGTTGAATAATAGTGGTGAGAGTGGACAACCTTGTCTTGTTCCTGGTCTTTGAGGAAATGGTTTAAGTTTTTCACCATTGAGAGTGATGTTGGCTATGGGTTTGTCATATATGGCCTTTATTATGTTGAGGTAAGTTCCCTCTGTGCCTACTTTCTGGAGGGTTTTTATCATAAATGGGTGTTGAATTTTGTCAAAAGCTTTTTCTGCATCTATTGAGATGATCATGTGGTTTTTCTCCTTCAGTTTGTTAATATGGTGTATCACATTGATTGACTTGCGTAGAAACCTCCAATATTGTTTGTGAGGGAATACTGCTCTTTAGGGGTATTCATTGCATGATATGAAATTTTGTTTGTCCAGTAGATTCATCAGAGTCCTACTTTTGACATGTCCTCTCATTTATTGTCACCAAATCCCTAAGCTCTTTCGCCAGCCTGGCTCCTGTTCTGCTAAATAGCAAAAACCATTGTTATCCCGGCAGCCCATGTCACAGAAGGGCTGCAAGATGAATGCAGAGACCTTGGAAGGGCTCCAGCTTCCTTGGGAGAAAGGAGCTGTGTGAATAGTGGACTCATTATTATTGTTATGTCAGTTGCCCCTAATCCTTCAGGCTTTATGGGTGGAAAGAAAGACAGGATGAGATTACAGAGAGATGATCTGTGGAGTGGGATCAAAGCACCGAGGTCCAGAGGATGAAATAGATGACTTCCAGAGGGCTTGCCTGTGTGTTATTCTCTCCCTCCCCGAATCCGTGAATCCCCCCCTGAGGTCTGGAAGATGAATGTTGGCTGTTCTCCTCAGTCTGCCAGATCTAGTGAAAAATGGGACATCATGAGTTCTGGGCCAGAGCACAACAGGAAGGATTTAGTGCAGCCCATGCATTGACACGAAGGGTGGGACATTCCTAGGGTTAGGCTGGGGGCTGAGGGGAGGCAGAGGGAAAGAAGCATCCCTGCTGATCCCATCCTGAGACGCGTGATGCTGCAACCACACCCCATGCGACTCAGCACCTTTACGGAGTCAGGCCCATCCGTCCTCCCTCCCTCAGCCTCTCAATCCCTTTCCTCTCTCTCTTCTGCCCCGTTGTTATGGACCAGGGTTGTTGGCCTCCTTAGTCAATAGAAATTGATCAGAGGCTGGGCAGGAAATTCAGGCAAGGCTTTACGGGGGCCTCTGCTACAGCAGGGAGGAGCGAGAACAAACAACAGGTTCCCTTGCTTGTTCGCTCCCTCAGGGGGGTGGGGCGAGCTTGTTCCTTATACGGGGTGAGGGTAGGGGCAGGTCCAGGGGTCGGGCAGGAGGGGTGGCTTAGGTGATTTGCCCACCCCTTTGGTGGTACTGTGTGCAGGGATCACACGCAGTACCTTGATTTTGCTCCCGGCTCTTCAGAAGTGGCAGCTGGGCTTTTTGGTCTCTTCATATCTTGTTGTATGGAATTTACCCCAACTGCCTATGCACGCAGTTATTTTTAGTCTCTTATAGTTTCTTTGTATTTTGTTGTTCCAGGGGATGTTTGTCCAGGTGCAAACCCTGCAGCAAAGGGTCCCAGGTCCTAGCCGTCACCATCAGCCATTCTTCTCTTTTAAGAACCAACTAATGTAATGAACTTGTAACATTTCTGATATGCCTGGGTCTTTGGGGGACAGGAAGACATACTCCAAGTAAGAATATGTGGTCGTAACAGGAACCAAGGTGACAAAGGTTTCATGCTCTCCCACTGGTCCTGAAAAAGTTATCAGGAAGCATCTTGTCTTGAAATTTTTAGTAATTTTTAGTTGGAGAAGCAGGACTTGAAATAATCCTGCCAGAGGATCATTCTGCCAGCATTTCCAGAATGTGTTACATGTGAAATTCTACAGGCCATTAGTTCAGCGTGGGAGCTAGCACTTTCACCATTTATGAAATTAAAATTAATGAGTGAGGTGGTTTCTACATAAAGCTGTGTGAATGATGGCCCCAGAACCACGATGAGAAGGAACAAATCTAGGAGGTAGAGCTGATAACATTTAGTGACTGTGAGGGTGCTGGGGGGAAGTGGAGTATAGGAGGAAGAGCCACATCTGGGAGAGCTCTCATGTCGCATCCTCCAGTGACTCAGTGGTGTCATTAATGAGGGCCAGGAAAAAAAGACATTTTGGGGAAAAAAAAATGTCGGTTTTAGATGTGTTGAATTGTGGAGTGAGATGTGACAGGGACCAAAGTAAAGACCTAGGGACAGGATGTTTTCCCATTTAAATATTTTACTTTACATAAGTGCTATAAATGTAGGATCAGTTTAATAAAGTTAGAAACACAATGGAAAATACAGAGAAAGTCCATCTTTATACACACCCCTCACTCCTTAACCCCTTTCTCTCCCTAGTGATAACCACTGTAACTTACAGAATAATTCCTTCTACCCTGTTTTCCTATGTATTCACACACACACACACACACACATACACACACACACCCTATACACACACAAAACGTAAAATATTAATAGGTCATTCTTCACACGTTTACTTCCTTTTTTGCTTAAAAATATGTCTTAGAGAACTTCCACGACCGTATGTGTAATATTGCCTCTTCCTTTTGACACCTGCATAGTATTCCATAGTAATAATTTGACTAGCCATTCCCCTACTGATAGACATTTAGTTTGTTTCCAATTTTTTTTCCTGTGGTAGCTGGGATTTCTGCGTTCACAAACTCCAGAAACCCAAATGAAACTGGCTTAATGAAAAAGGAGGATTTAACAGTTCACATAACTGATGGGATGATTCAGAGGCTTAAAGGATGGCATTGAAATTCTGTGTTTATTTCTCCTTCTCTCCTCTGCTGGCTTCATTCTTAGATTGGTTCTATATGTATAGACTCCCTCCAGCTAATAATCCCAGAAAGAAGAGCAAGTATCTTTCCTGATGGTTTTAGCCGAAGTCCTGGGGAGCATCTCATTGACTCCTTTTGTGTCATGTGTCCATTGAGGAGCTAGGCAAAAGGGACGCAAGCTCTCTAGTTAATGAGGCCTGGCTCTTGTCTAACCACACTATAGGGACAACGGGTCAGAGAGGGAAGAAAGGGCGGGCAGACCAGAAGTGTCAGACGCTGGTGCACATGAGTGTTTCAGGAACACAGATTCCTGTGATAGGAATTGTTGGGTGGACAAGATGTACATGAAAGGGTCTCCATAGAGAATCCTTATCCAAAAGACATATTGCTTCCAACAAGGATGGCCAGCATTTAAGGCCCAGGTAAAGGAGGAGGAAAAGTGACTCATGAGACAAGGTAAATTACAGTAAAATAGGAAGAAAGAAAAGAAATGGCTTCAAGAAGGAGGGAGTGGTCAACAATATCGGCAGCTTCACAGAGGTCAAAGTGCCCTTGATAAAGTGGGCCCTCATGTGTCTGTTTGTAAATGACCAAGTATATTCATTGACCACAGGTCAGTTTATTTAAATGTGGGTATTTGGGGGAGCTTTATAGTATGCTGTTCAGTGGAGCTATATTTAAGAGAAACTTCTGCAGTCACAACCACTTTCAGGCTGTTAATGTTTTATCAGCTTAGAAGAGGGGAATGGCTTTAGACATGCCATTCTCGTTATGTTTAAAAGGTTTAGTCCACTGCCCTTGCCAGGAATAAACATGCCATATATGTGTGATGTGAAGGGCCACAGTACAATGTTTACTTAATGCCACCATCTCTAGGTTTGAAATGCAGGGCTTGACACTTAACACAAGAATTGAGTTCTTAGGCATCTCCAGCCAGGAAATTATGGACAGCAAAAGTTATTTTCTATGGGCCATTCGCCTTAGCATGGCTTCCCTCTGCGCCCTCTGAGTTTTTGGAGGGTGACATCTGCGCCCACCTCGTCCACAGGGTCGTGATGTGGACTAGTTCTCGCTATCCTGAAATTAAGTGGTGGATGTAACATCTCTCCATTATCTTTTTGGTTCAGTAATGTTGACAGAGGCTCCATTTTCCATTTTCAGTTTATTTGTAGGTCCCTTTCCCTCACTGAGTTGAAGAATAGACTTATCAAGTTTATTGACCTTTTTCATAATCCTGGACTTTTCAGTAAGGTTGTCTCACAGTTTTCTCTCTACTAGGTAAAACTCACTCCCTCACTCCATCAGCTCCTTCAAGGCTTTGCTCAGATTTGGCCTTCTCAGTCAGACCTACCCTGACCACCCAGTTTTCATATTACAACTTGCCCCTTCTCTGCCCTCCACCCAGTTTCCCCATCTTTTCACATTGCACTGTATTACCTTTCTGCTGTGCCGTCATCACCTTCTAACATACTCTCTCCTTGACTTGTTTTTCATTTGATTGTCTCTCACACCAGATTGTGAGTTCCATGAGGACAGAGATCTTTGTCTGTTTACTGATATGTCCTAATTTCCAGAACAGGGTCAGGCACACCGTAGGAAAACAATAAGCCTCTGTAGAATGTTCCATGGTGCTGTTTTGCATGGACAGGTTAGAAACTTACCCAAAGTCACTCACTCACAGAGCCATACTTGAACTTGATCCTATTCCCAGTCTTCCCAAGCCCAGGCGTAAAAACTGGCTTGCAGAAGGTTCACAAAACCACTGCAGGAACCTAGCACACCTTCCAGGCTCTCAGGGACCCATGTTCACTTGTAGTTGCCACCAGGATGGTGCAGGAGAGAAATTTCACAGGCTCTGCACTCTGTCCAGAAACGAAGAACAGATTCCAGTGTGTCTGTGTTCCCGAGAAGATTGGAAACTCCTCATATGGTGGAACCACGGGTGTGCTTATTTATTTCCCACCTGCTGCAACATCCAACAAAATGCAGGGTCCTGGTTAGGGTTAGGATTAGGTCACCCTAATTCAATTCATATTAATTAAATTCTGTTGAAAGATAGAAAAACTGGTTTGTGAGAAATGAAGTCTGAGCTTGGATGTGGTGGTTGGATGATGTTTTATTATCCTAGAGAGATGATGATTCACAGCAGGGACAGGGGAGCACATGGGAAGAGGGGTGGTTTTAGATTGAGCCTACGGGTCACTTAGAGTTCCCTCCTTGGGCTTTCCATGGTGTGTGTTTTGATTTTCTTGGCTTCTCATAAATCTTGTTTGGCTGCCTCACTGCTGTCCCGTTCACAGTGGAGGACTTAACACATGGCCAGCAGAGCTGGCTCTTCCGCTGTGCGTGTGTTGCTCTGTGCTCTGTAATCAGCTGAGTCCCTTTTGCAAAACTCGGAGGGGAAAACACAATCTGCTTCTAGCTGCAGATCTACCCCAGTGGTGACAAGCTGATGTCATCCAATTGGCCAGCTCACGGCATGTAGCCACCGCTGTGACGCCACTTTTAACTGTGTCATGTAACAGCTGAGAAGTGCCTGAACAGCCCCAAACATCCTTTAGTCAAGATTTATAGCCTAACTCATCAACTTCCTTGTCTTCCACTCCCCAGGACAACACCCACATACCAGGGCCATGGGTTTCCCTTAACTCAGACCATGCAAGTTACCGTAATTTATCTCCTGGGAAGGGACGGAGGCCTGAAGTGAATGCTAGCAGCTTCTCTGCATCTCAGCCTTCAAAGTAAGGATCTGTTTTTCCTTCCCATTTAGGACATCAAGGCTGGTGTACTAGAGTTATATCTTTTTTTTTTCTTCATTTTTCCTTTTGTCTCATGCCAAAGTATGCTATAATAAATACATGGATTTAGTCATGTTGTTCAAATAGCAGCACAGTCCTGTGTGTCCCTGCTAATATGTCAAAGAAGTTTTTATGGGCTCTCATTTTTTAAAAAGTCTACAGCTTTCTCTGTAGAATCGAAGGGCCACTGCTGATGAATCTTCAGAGAAGAGGGCAGTGGTGTGTGTTTGAGGCACACACCAGCTACATGAGTGGCTTCAGGGAATTTAGTAGAAGTGATAAATCTAGACCCTCTTCACTGAAAGAATTTGAAAACCTTCTTTTCTCAACAATGAGGAAGCCCTCCTTAAAGTACTCCCTGAAGACAGAGCTCGATTTGGTTACAAGCCAGGGCAACATCTTCCTGACAAGGCTAATAACTGGCATTTGCTCTCCTTTACTGACTGGAGGCTTCCGGTTCTACAGGATTTACAGACATGAACCTGGAGATTCCAAACAGTGTCCTTTACCAGGGGTTCATATTTCAGACAAGATCTTCGAGGCCATAGACTTTCTCATTCCTTCTTTCCTTTTGGAAAGACCAAACCATGGTGCTTCTGCCTCAGTTGCAGAAAGGCAGTCAGTGACACTGAGATGGTTACTATCTTAAAATATCCATTGAGAGAAAAAGGGGAAATACCACCTTTGTCAGGAAAATCAGTGGCAGTTGCAAAGATCTGGCATGTAAATGAGAATCAGGAAGTAACAAGAAAAATTCCATTGACCCCATGTCCACTATAGCCTATGAGTTGAGTTAGTAAGACACTTGAGGCTTTCTTTTACTCATCGTTTCACTTTCTGAAGAACACTTACTGCACTTACATCCACTATGTGCCTATATTACTTACCTGCTAGAAGATAACTGTACAACTATAACTAATACCCTATTGCTAACAATGAGCATACTCTTCAATGGAAGATGTGGGAGAGAAAAACATAAAAACTACTTTTGAAACAATGTCATAAGGGCAATAAATAAAATAATCTATATTTATCGAGTGCTTATTATATGTTTGGTCCTGAGCTAAAAACCTAACATGGATTATTTCATCGACTCTTCACAATCAATTTCTGAGATAGGTACCATTACCATAGTTACTCTGCGTATGAGAGAACTAAGGCTTACAGGAGTGAAACTTGTCCAAGATCACACAAGTAGTGAGAGGCAGAGCTGGGCTGAGAATCTAGGTCTAACTCCAAAGCTTAGTCTTATAACCAGGATGCGGTACTACTTTCCATGCGGTAGGAAGTTGTAAGCCAAATATTATGAGTTCTCCAGAAGGAACAACTAATTAGGGCAGTAAAGGGAAGAGCAGCAGGAAAAACTTTGAACTACTTTTTAATTCCATTTTTTTTCTTCTACTGACGTATTATTTATGCCTCTTTTTTTAAAGTCATTGCAATTATATTAAGAATATAAAACTTAAATTCAGCAGAATCTACCTTCAAATTATATTATACCATTGCTTGTCTAGTGTAAGGAATTTCAACAGTTTCCTCCCTGACATCCTTGGTGTTATTGTCATATACTTTATTTTAACATATGCTAAAAACACATAATACGCTGTTACTATTTTTGCTTTAGAGCAAAATTGCTCTTCTAGGGCATTTGAAAATAAGAAAAAATGATTTATTGTCACCTTTCATTTTTGATGCTCTATTTCTTTGTGTAGATCCAAATTTACAACCTGTATCGTCTTTCTTCTGAACTTCCTGAGCAATTTCTGTAGTATAGGTCTTTTGTCAATGAATTCTGTCAGTTTTGTTTGCCCAAGAAAGTATTTCTCTCTCATTTTTGAAAGATATTTTCACTGAGTATAGAATTCTATATTGACGGTTCCTGCCCCCTCCCCCTTTTAAAACTTTAAAAATGTCTCTCCATCATCTTCTGGCTTACAGAAAGTCTTCTGTAATTTTACTTTTGTTCTTCTCTGTGTAATGTGCCTTTTTGGGGGCTGCCTTCAAGATTTTCTTTTTGTCTTTTGTTTTTAGCAATCTGATTATTATATGCCTAGTGTTGGGTAGGTTTTGTTCTTGTTATTTGTTTGTTTATTCAGTTGTTTGTTTGGGTATTTATCTTCCTTGGTGTTATCTGACCTTGAGTCTGTGGCTTGGTGTCTGTCATTATTTTGGAAATTTCTTGCCCATTATATCTTCAAACATTTCTTTGTCCTGTCCTCTCTTTCTGAGGTTCAAAATATACATATGTAAGTTTGATATTGTTATGTATCTCTTGGATACTCAATAATGTTTTCTTTTTTAAATTCACTCAGTTTTAACTTTGTGTTTCAATTTAGGTCATTTTTCTTGATCTGTCTTCAAGTTCATTAATTCTTTCCTCAACTGTGTTAGTATGACAAGTCTGCTGAAAACATTCTATCTCTCTTGTGTGTTTTCCATTTCTATCATTTCCATTTGAGTCTTTCTTTTATACTTTCCACCTCTCTGCTGAAATTTTCCATCTAATCTTTCATATTGTGTACCTGTTCCATTAGAGCCCATAACATATGAATCAAAGTTATTTTAATTTCTGTCAGATAGTTCCAACATGTGTTTCATATCTGAGTCTAGCTCTGATTGTTGCTTTGTCTTTTAGGAGTCTTTTTTTTCTTGCCTTTTCATATACCTCATAATTTTTTGTTGAAAGCTGGACTTCTTGGGGAGGGCCATAGAGTATAAAGCAAATAGCTTTTATACCTGGAACCAGGCATGCCTTTCCTTCTGCTAGATTTTCAGTGCAGGGTTTGAGTTAACATAGTTAGGAGATGGGCCAGGTTGGGGGTTTGTTATTGCCATGGTTACCCTCAGGGTACCACAGACTTCAAAACTTCTGAAGAGCTACCTTGTGTTTAGGTTGGGAGTTGGCTTCCAGAGTGATGTCTGCTCAGTGCTCAGCTCTACGCCCATGCTGCTCCTCAGCGTGTCTCTTCACATGTGCTTGTGCCTTTCCTGTCCCTCTCCTATCAGCATCTGGTTTTAATTTTCACTTGAAACTTGTTAGCTTGGTGGCAGGGGGAGAAGGTGGAAGGGGAGGACATTCTCTGTGTTGTAATTAAACCTCAGTCTTAGGTCTTCGCCCTGTCCCTGTGTCCTTCTCAGTTCTCCTCATCCTCCTCCAGCTGCAGTTGGGTCCAGCAGGTACTCCTGCCCCTTCCTCAGGAGTGGGGTTTTTGTTGCTGTTGTGTCGTTCCCTTCCCCCAGCTTCAGTGAGTCTTCACCAATGCCCTGGAGATGACAGTGTTTGCTGACCCTTCCTTTGTAGGCTGGAATATAAGCCTACTGTAAGAGTGTCCTGTAAGAGAGGTCTGGGGAAAGGGTGTAGCAGAGTTTTGTGCTCCTCCGTGTGTCTGCTGTTTGCTTCCTTCAGGTCTGTACCACGTCAGACACTTCCTCAGGGTTCCCTCCGACCTTTTCTGTGAGCACCCAGGGGAGTGCATGGAGAAAGAGCCTGCAATTTCTATAGCCCCCAGGGGGCTTCCTGGTGTCCTACGAGCCCACACTTAACTATCACCAAAATTCATCAGCTCTTTTGGACAAACTCTTCCTACCAGTTTCTGGTGATGTCTGCCTCAGGTGAGGGAGTACTTACCTCCTTTCTCCCTGAAGGTGCTTGTCTGTCCTTAGACTGTGGGCCAGCTGGCTTCTCTACAGCCCAGTTCTCCAGTGGGTTAAAAAGGCAGTCATGAATTTGAAGTTTGTCTGGAAGGATGGGAAGAATGCTCTTTTCAGCTTTCTGTGTCCAAGAGGAGAAACCAGAAGCTCTTTGAACTACTTTTTAATTTTACATGAAATTTTGATAAATTTGGTATATTAGAACGTTTTGATGGCAAGTGACAAAAGCTCAACTTAAAGTTGGACTATATTGCTTTACGTAACTAAGATGCCTGAGAGTAGATCTCATTTGAGATGGGGCCATACCCAGAGCAAACTATCTTTTTGTACTCTCTCTTTCCTACTTATTTTTGCCTGATTTTGCTTAGGGTCATTCTCCATACAAGGAACAAGATAGCTCCCAGGAGCCCCACCTTCATATAGCAGTGCTGGTGGAATTAACATCCTGTACCTGTTGTCTGTATCACGAACTGTGCTTACCCCTGCATCAGTTATCATGGACAGAGGGGGATGTCATGACCGTCCCAGTGTAGACCATGTGCCCACCCAGTGATCAAAGTCAGGGGAGTACACTGTGTTAACAGCCACTGCACTGGCTTTGTATGATCTCTTAGATAAGTGTGTGAAATTTTCTTCAGCAGTGGTTTTAAATTAATTTTTGCAACCTAGATGTCTATCAGTAGTATAATGATTCAATAGATTGGCCAAACAATGGACTATTATGCAGTAAATTAGATGTGAGGGAGAGCAATTTATACCAACACTGAACAATGCCCATGATCTATGAAATAGAAAAATCAAGTTTCGGAACACTATATATTGCTAATTCAATTTAAATAAAAAAGACACACACACACACACACACTCGCATGCATGTATTGCACAGGTGCATGTGCAGAAAATTCCAAGTCCTGGAAGTTAGGTCAGAATGAGGTGGGTTATAAGAACTTTCACTTTACAATTTAAGCAAATCTGAATTATTTGGTTTTTTTAAAGTGAGTTTGTATTATTATATTTGTATAAAAATCAATAAATTTAAAAAGTTTAGGTGCTTAAAGCAGAGAGCTACTGTTATTTGGAACACCACTGTATGAATCACCTTATTTTTATGGGTATTAGATGAATGAAATGTTTTTACACGTATAAAATCTCAGGAGAGTACATGAGGTAGATATCCAAGAGGTGTGGAAGGGATGGGATATCCGATCAGAAGGACCTTCAGAGAAGATGGAGAAAAAGCTGCTTTGTAGCTACAGATATCAGCATTATTTGTTTCTCTTACTAAAATGCTACATGGGTAAAAGCAGCAGCTTGATAGTAGGCTTATGAACTTGGCCGTCATACGCTCTTCCTAAAAACTGCATTTGTCACCCTTAGGGTGATAATGAATCTTCGAGAGGGAGGAAGCCCCCCAAAACAGAATCTAGAAAGCTGCTTTTTCCCCATAGGGAAGAGAAAGCTAAACAAAAGCCAAAACGAAGATGGGAGACTATCCTACATACAGTAATTGGGTGAAAGCTAACATAAGGAATTTAGAGGACTAAGGAGCTGAAAAGGAAGGCAGAATGTGTATATTAACCGTATTGTTTCTACCACTTCACTCCAAGCTCCATTTGAGCAAGATGCTTAAAGAACAAAAGGTAACCCTCTCTCCCTGGGTACTTTTATCATCTCCTGTTTCTTCTGTGTTGAAGTCCACCCTTGCCTCCTTCCCCAGTGACCCACCTGCCCACACACCTGAGCCAGTACCCCTCTGTCTACCACAAGCAGAAACACACACACAGATGCAGCATTAAATTTAATTCCCAATTCTCAGGGGTCTTGACAAGATTTTTAGTTTTGTGCATTTCTACCTCTTGGTAGATTGTAAAGTTTAAATGTGCAATGGTGACTTCATTTGCATTTATGGATACCCTAATTAGTGGTTATGAAATATGAACCTAACTAATATTTTCTGTCATGCTCTCCTCGGGGTCTGAATTTGTTTTGTTGCATAAAGCTGGCTAATCAAAGAATCAGGCCTGTTGCCTTTCCCTTTATTAGCTGTGCATTCATTTGCCTAAGTAGCCTACGCCTGCTGAGTACACTCACCCCTGTATCATCCCTGTTTCTCTTCTTAGTTATTAAGTGCAATTATCCAAATTGCACTTCACAGGTGATAACTTATTATCCCAGGTTCCTTTCTCTTTCCTTAGATTTTAGTCTCCCTTAATGGTTCTATTTTCACTTTTCTGTTGTAGGTTAATCAGATTCATCTTGCTTGGTACATCTTGCCTGAATAATCCTGAAATTTTACATTTTACTATTAAATATGGTGTTTACTTCAATATAGCACTGCTACCTTTTAGCAGTTTAAGAAGAACTTTTATATTACTAGGTTGCAAGGGATTTTTATGAGTGAGTGCATCATTCCTGCATCAGTTGAGCATCATATAGTTTTTCTTTTTCTTACTTTCTTATTTTTGTGAATTGTATTGACATTTTTTCTAATAAACCATTATATGATGAACCACATTTGGTCATGATATATTTTTATATATTTGTAGATTCATTTCATAAATATTTTATTGAGGAGTTCTGCATTTACATTAATAGATCAGAATGTCTGTATTTTCTTTTCTGACAATATTCATTTTTTGTAATAAAAAATTGACTGCCAATATAAACTGTGACTTTTTTCTAAGATGCACATTTTAAGGCTATGTCTTTTACTCTACAAATTGCTTTAGCTGAGTCCCACAGGTTGTGATTGGTATTACTGCTTTTCATTATCTTTCATTTTAAAGCATCTCCTAATTTTGATTATCATTTATTCTTAGTTAATTCAGTGTCATTTTTTGTTATTATATCTGAATGCAAAGTTTGTGGTTGCTGCTGCTATTGTTATTTTACTGTCTTTTTATTATTGTCTTCTAACTTACTTGCAAAGCAATTTGCATGATATCAATTCTTAGCATTGGTTAAGACTTCTTTTTAGTTTACTAAGTCATCAGTCCTTGTAAATGTCCATATGCTTGAAAGTTATATTCTTTCTCTTTTGGTTGGCTGCAAGGTTCTAATACACATATCTCTTAGATAAAGCTTGTTAATTCTGTTGGTCAAATATTTTATATCTTTATTAATCTATGGTCTAACCAAACCATCATTTTCTGAGATGCCTGTCTTAAAATCTCCCCCTGTGATGTAGATTTGTTAATCTTCCCTTGTAATTCTGTCCATTTTTACTTTAGATATTTTGAGACTGTATGGTTAAGTACATACATTCCAATTATTTTATCTTCTGGTGACTCTTTACTTTCATCATTATGTACTGCTTTTTATCCTTTTTCGGTAAAATTCTATTTTGTCTAATACTAATATAGGTAACCAAGCTTTCTTTTGATTCAGATTTACCTGCTATATATTCTTTTCATTCTGTTACCTAAAACTTTCTAAGTCATTTTAATATTTCTTATAAAAGCATTTAGCACAATTTTTCTTTTTAATACAGGCTGAGAATCTCTACATTTTAATAGACAAACTTTATCCATTTGCGTTACTCTGATTACTGATATGTTTATACTTTTTTCTATCAGGATATTTTGCTTTCTGTTTACAATGCTTTTTCTTTGTCCCCCCACCCCTTCTTTTTTGCCTTCTATTGAATTGAATAAATTTTATTTGATCTCTTCTTTCCCTCTCGTACTTTGGAAATCGAGTATTATATTTCTAGTCCTTTAGTGTAATGAATCTCAATGTGTGGTCCCCAGAGGAGCATCATCAGCATCACCTGGGAGGTTATTCTTGGGCTCCATCCTAAACTTACTGAATCAGAACCTCTGCAAGTAGGAACCAGAATCTTTTATTTACAAGCTCTCCAGGTGATTCTGATGCACATTAAAGTTTGAAAACTTTAGTGATTTAGTGGTTTCTCAAATTATTAATAAGCACATTTGATTAGCATATGACGTTTTTTAAATGTAGTTTTTTTCTTTTCTTTTCTTTTTGGCATTTAATGGGAGGTCTACATATTCTGGTTGTGGAAGTGTCCCTGAAGACGATTTATGCAAGAAAGTTTTGTCATCCTTCACTACTTTTAATATTAGTCTCTCAATTTTGTGTTCCTGCTCTTTTGGAATAGTCTACATTTAAACTCCACTCCCCTACATTACAATGGCTTTGGCATGTTGTGGATGATAGATTTTTATCTACTCTGCACCAGGCAGAAGGAAAACTTTGGTGCTTTCTCCCAGTCCTGGTAGGTGGGCCTTTTCTAATTCACACTTTGGTGGGCATCGCTGCCCTTCAAGTCCATTAAAATCCAAGTCCTCAGCTCCTGCAGCCCATATTCATGCCTATGTCCTCTTGGGGTCATCATGGTGTCAGTTCAGACTTAGCATTCTCATTTAAAATTTCCTCTTTGGTTTTGACTATTAGAGATTTTTCCTTCTTTGGAATTCAAATATTAATTATATTTTCTTACAATTTTTTAGATTATTTATGCTATTTTTATAGTGGGATGGTAGCCTTTCTGCATTACCATGCTCCCTGAAGCCCATCAATACTTTGCTAAACAGTGTGTTATATAATAGGCTTCCAACACACATTGTGTATTGAGATAGAATCCATTTCTCACCTTCTGAAATACGATTGTGTAACCACTGCCTGAATATGTTTATTTAACTTATACAATTCTAACTCATATTGTCAGCCCCATTTGAGAATATTTATGTTTTAAAGCTAATATCCCCAAACTTATCATCTTTGCTGTTATCAACCAGTTATTCTATAAAAGTAGTGCTCCCCCTTCCCTAAAAAGTGGTATTCCACTTTTGAAATGTCACTAGCTTTACTTTTTCCATTCCTTCTCGAACGTTTTTTTTACTCCCCAAATCCCTACCTGTGCATCGAAATGTCTGATAGTTTCCCCTGTTGTTCCTACCTTTCACTCCCTCAGCTGGGCTCCCACCTGAATTCATCACCTTGTTCCCCCTTGAGCTTGCAAACGTCTTCGCATTTGTTTACCTCCTTTCCAAGCACTCTGGTCTCTGCTCCCTCAGCGTTCTCTCTCGTTTTGAACTCAATTTACCTTTAATCCAATAGCCAGTCTCTGGGACTCCTTTCAGCCTTGCCTGCCTCTTCAAGTTCAAACACTGATAATCACAAGTTGCATATTTTTCCGAGAAAAAAAAACAGCTCACTGGTTTTGACAACAAAATGAAAAAAAAAAAGTGGCAAATGATAGAACTAATCTGGGAGACTAGTGAGGCTGGAGCAATAGGATAAAAGGTAGTGATTGGGATTGGGGGGGAAATTACAATTTAATCAAATGGAATAGCATATGGGCAGCTCTCTAAGACAATGCCCAATATAAGAGCATTCAATAAATTGTGAGTTATTTCATTGGGGCAGGAGGAAGGAAGTCCCCAGAGAAAAGCTGGCCTGTGCTTTCTTTCAGAATGTATCAATATTAGCAAGGAAATGTGTTAGGGTCATCCTTATTGGTGACACTTCTGTTAAGATAGTTTGTGAATTTATGCAAATTGCATTTCCTAACTAGAGCAGAGATACAACAGCATGTCTAGGCCTGATTGAAAAGATATTTCCAAAAAGAGTTATTTGAATTGAGAGTATTTATGGTGTCTTTCTTTGGGAAACAGCCAGAATTTTACCACTGTGAGTTCCTGTCGTCTTTTCCGAGTGTTTTCAGCGAAAAAGACCCCAATGATTTTCTTTTCTCATATAGTCATACTTGGGTAATTGGGGAAGTTTTTTATGCTTTAATAGGCATATTAAAGCACAAAGTACTGAGATTTAAGATCTTAGCAACAGAACATTAGGAATGAGTTAAGCTTCAAAAAAACAGAGACCTCGAACTAAGGAGATGCAAGTTCATAGCTAATGGAAATGGATTTCTATTAAAGTACTTCAATGTGTACTTGTCAATCCCAAACTCACACACTGCTATATATAAAACAGATAACCTACAAGGACCTACTGTATAGCACAGGGAACTCTGCACAGTACTCTGTAATAACCTAAATGGGAAAAGAATTTGAAAAAGAATAGATACATGTATATGTATAGCTGATTCACTTTGCTGTACACCTGAAACTAACACAACATTGTTAATCAACTCTACTCCAATATAAAATAAAAATTAAAAGTACTTCAATGCAATGCTATGCTGCACGTGGCAATGTTAGTGTTGTTGTTTCCATTAACTCATCTTAAATGTGTTATCAATTTATACACAATGGCCTAATACGGTACAGAAAGTGCCTCTTGTAATGCTTCTCATTAATGATCAATATTTAAGCTTCCTTTTGTGCTTAGACATCAATTTTTGGATACCCACAAACTTTTCTCTTTTTTTTTTCATCTGACTTAACCCTAGAAGAGAAGGAAGAAGTGTAAAGGGAAAATTTGAAGTTGAGTCTTTTAACGTGGAGCACACCTCCCCCCACTTTTAGGAATAAAATAGGTCAGCCATGTCAATCTTCTTGGAGCCATCCATTCTTAAGAAGCACAGGTAACCCAGCGGCTTGCCTTGTTGAGACAACTTGAATGTCACTGGGCTTGTTGGGTGGTGTCATCTTTCATTCATTGGGCATTTGTACTGAAAAGGGCATTCCAGGACAGGTCATAGCCCTCCATCACTGTGTACATGGAGAAGAGGTCCCCGATAGTGACAAATCGGGCAGCTCCGATTTGTCACCTTCTCACTTGTGACCCTGCCCCGTTGCTGTCAGCAGGAAGGTGTAGGTAGAGGAGACCTTTCCTCAGCTGCTTCCTGCTGCTGTCCTTCCAGGAAGGCTCATGGCCTCAAGGAGACATGGTAAGGTTGGGAGGTAGGAATGTCTATCACCAGGCAGAGAACCAGGAATTTCAACCTCTGGATTTAGGGGCCAGTGACTCACGGTCTGCTCTAAGCAGCCCACTTAGCCTCTCTGAGTCTGGTTTCCTCCTCTGAAAAATAAGAGGTCCTGGATTTAGTTAAGTTTCAGTTGCTTAGAGGGGGGGCCCTAGAATTTCCTGATTGTGAGCAAATACATCCTCAAAATAAGATATCCACCTGTCCTAACATGTATTTATTAAACTCAGCACTTGACAAAGATGAAGTCATTTAATCCTCAAAATGACAGTGTGGGGAGGATCTATTATCAACCCCATGATAGGTGCCAGCTGGGATTGAAACCCAGGCAGCGTGCCCTCAGGCCCATGCTCTGTGTTGTGTTGACATCTGACACATCCCCAGCACATCCTTTTTCTGGTGGGCTTCCTGGAGGATCACTAAATTCCTGAGTTGTGGAGGAATCATTGGTATGTAAAGAGCTAGCATTTGGGAGATCTGGCTTCAGTGGTTAAGAACAGCAGAGTCTATTTGATGAGCTATATATTGAACATCTTTTACAAAGCTTGTATTTTATTCTTCACAATGTTCATTAAAAAAAACCAAAACCAACCAAACAAACAAAAAACGAGGCCAAGAGAGACACAGGAAAAGAGCGAAGATACCTGGGGCCTTGGCTGCAATTAGAGCATGAGAGCACATGTGTCTCATGACTGGTTTTGCTTATGTGTAAATACAAGTCGCTGTGCTAAGCAAAAAATAATTGTAGTATATTCATTTAATCATAATGCAGCAAAGTTTAACTTGTTAGTGCTTTAAACTTTCAGATGAGACCTTTGCTGGGGCTGCCTGTCTGATTGTATGTAGTTGCAATGACTGGACCTACTTATCAGCTTTCCCAGGAGGTGGCTTAAAAGCCTCCCAGGATATAGTCATACACTGAAAACCCAACAGGAGTAACTTTCCAAAGCCCGTGATTCATTTTCAGGGCAACTAGGGGGTCATACATCACATAAGGTAATCTTGCTCATGCTTGGCAATTTTCACCTAGGCATGAGTCACAGGACTAATTCTTAATAAGCAGACTAAGAATTCTTAGCAGTGTTGTGACTAGAATATTTCAAATCCAGAGGCATTTGCCTGATAGAGTTGGGTTAGGGCATAAAGGAGCAAGTTAATACAAAAGAGTCCATCCCCACTTCTCAGGACTTTTGCTTTCCATGTAATCTAGAGTCATGTGTTTGAATGTCTTCTGTTTTGTAATTACCATGCTCCTCCTCTAGTTGAATTAATGGTGGGAATGAATGGAAATGATATTGGCCTTTAAAGGCAATCATATCTTTTAAGAGAAGTGAGTCAAGAGTTTGAGTCTGTGTTAGGCCTGTCTGCCCAAGTCACCTATGGACTGGTGGGAAATAAGGTGGGTGGTGGGGAGTGATTTTTCTAAATTTTTATTTTATATTGGAGTATAGTTGATTAACAATGTTGTGTTAGTTTCAGGTGTACAGCAAAATTATTCAGTTATACAGATACATGTATCTATTCTTTTTCAGATTCTTTTCCCATTTAGGTTATTACAGAATATTGAGCAGAGTTCCCTGTGCTCTACTGTAGGTCCTTGTTGGTTATCTATTTCATATATAGTAGTGTGTGTATGTCAGTCCCAAACTCCCAATTTATCCCTCCCCCCGCAACTTTCCCCTTTGGTAACCATAAGTTTGTTTTCTAAGTCTGTGAGCCTGTTTCTGTTTTGTAAATAAGTTCATTTGTATCATTTTTTAAAATTCTACATATAAGAGATATTATATGATATTTGTTTCTCTGTCTGACTTACTTCACATAGTATGAACATCTCTAGGTCCATCCATGTTGCTGCAAATGACATTATTTCACTCTTCTTTATGGCTGAGTAATATTTCTTTACATATATATATATATATATATATATATATATATATATATATATATCTCACACCTTTATCCATTCATCTGTCCATGGACATTTAGGTTGCTTCCATGTCTTGGCTATTGTAAATATTGCTGCTGTGAACATTGGGGTACCTGTACCCTTTCGAACCACGGTTTGGGAGAGGACTAATCTTTGTGTGAACCTAAAAGATACAAACTCAAGCTGACATAAGAGAGTAAACTGCTCTTCTCTCAACTGTCAGCATCTCAAAGGCACTGGCAACTGTGGAGTCCCATCCAGATCCAGAGTTCAAGAAGCTTAAACCAACCGTAGGATTAAAACTGAAGTGGCCTTTTTGAAAGAACTCAGAAGCCAGTTGAAATCAGGTCTCTGGGGGGTGTCAGTGAGATAGAGGGAAGAAAGTGAAAGGTACTAGGAAAAAAACCATTTGTTTTTCTTTCCCTGAATTCACATTCCTTCACAGTTCTTCTGGTCCGATCACATCATCTTCCTCCATTTCACCCCCTCTTCTTTTTTTTATACTCCCTTCATCCTCCCCACTGTCTCTATTTCTTTCCTCTCCCTCTCGCTCTCTCCTCTTTCTCTTTTTCTCTGTCCCCCTTCCCTTCCCTTCTCTCTGCCTCCGATTCTTCCCTGCTAGGTTTGTGACTAGGGTCCCCAGTGGACACATCTAGACCCCAGGCTTCTGTACACAACCAGATGCCAGTCACTTCTTAAGAAATCCAAGTTTGCTGTGCCTTTGAGAGAACATTTATCCTTGGTTCATCTTCTGTAGCCAGTCCAAGGATGTTTAAAGTTATTCTCCAAACCCAGGATATTGATGAGAATGTGGTGAGACAAGAATAGTGAGAGGAAGACTTGGAGAGGATTCTAATCAACCTCATTTTCCCCTCATGACACTTTCATGAAACAGTTCAGGATAACCTCATCTTTTGGTTCCAAAATTACAAGATAGACCTTTCACTGAAAGGCTAAGTTATCTTGGTTCCTTGAACCTTTCCTCAATGGTCCCGTTTTCTAGCCTTTGTCTTCTTTTCATTGTGGTCTTCTGATGTTCTGTGTAACACCTACTGAGCTTAATTAAGAATTCTGTCTTTTTCTCTTTTCACATCATGGCTCTGGTGAATGTATTTCACTGTCTCGTATGCTAACCAGTCTAGGAACAAACACATCATGCCATTTGAAGTTTCCGTTATTATGAAATATTACTCAGCTGTAAAAAAGAATGAAATAATGCCACTTGCAGCAACATGGATGGACCTAGAGATGACCATACTAAGTGAAGTAAGTCAGACAGAGAAAGACAAATATCATATGATATCACTTATATGTGGAATCTAATTAAAAAAATGATACAAATGAACTTATTTACAAAACAGAAACAGACTCACAGACTTGGAAAACAGACTTATGGCTACCAGAGGGGAAAGGTGGTAGGGAGGGATAAGCTAGGAGTTTGGGATTAACACATACAACTATATATGAAATAGATAACCAACAAGGACCTACTGTAGAGCACAGGGAACTCTGCTCAATATTCTGTAATAACCTCTATGGGAAAAGAATCTGAAAAAGAGTGGATATATGTATATGTATAACTGAATCACTTTAATCTGTACACCTGAAACTAATACGACTTTGTAAAACAACTATGTTTCAATAAAAAAAAATAATAAAGTCTCCATTATGGATGAAGAGCGTATGTCAGTTCCGAAAGCTTGTTGGTAGGATACTTCCTGACTGCGTCTAGAAGTGACAGCTGTAGACTTTCACATCTGGGGTCCATCAGTCACTTCTCTCCACAAAGCAGGGGTCTACAGCCAGGGACCCTCTCCATCCTCCTCGGCACATTCATAGTCTGGATCTCCAGCCCAAACCACTGAGCATGTTTCCCCTCATGTTCATCCTTAGGCCACATAAGGTCTTTTCTCTCCACCCACTACTTCTCTCCAGAACTCAGCTTTCTCCTGTGCAGGCTTGTCTAGCAAATGCAACGGCTCCCATATCCTATCTTGGCTTTCTAAAGTGCTTGGTAACTTGCAATGTTACAAAGCGGTATGGGGCGATTTTCTCCAGCAAGGGTGGCTGAAGAGGAAAACTGAAATCCACACACAAAAACTTGAACGATGTCCATCGTGATGGGGTTTTGTATGAACCTCCTCCTGAAAGACCCAATATGAAGAAGGAAGGACCAAGCTGTGAGTGTTCCTCTAAGAAACACCATATTTATGGGCTGAAATCATTAACCTGGTGAAATTAACCACACAACGTTACTTCTGATCATCTTGTTGCTGTTTGAAAGTATCCTTAAACAGCTGCCTTGCTTATGGGATGAAGGAAGGTAAGAGTAAGAGGACAAGCAATAGTCTCACTGCCCCTTCCTAACTCTAATGCAGGCACTTTGACTGTGACACAGCTGTCACTGTGGTTGTCATCACTGATGAATCTCTGTCTGTCCTTTTGCTTTCAGCTCAGGGACCTGCTTCACAAGCTACAGTTCGTCCTGACCTACATGGCTCCCTGGCAGATGGCTTGGGGCTCCTCGTTTCACGTGTTTGCTCAGCTCTTTGCAATTCCTCGTATCCTTTCTGCTTCTGTTTTCACCTCCGAGCTGAGATTCACATTTTACTACGGATGCAAGCTTTTCATTGAACTCTGGCAGTAAAAGGGTTTTAAAGTCTTTAAGATTACATCTTAATGGGGACCTGGGGAGGCACTGTGGATTCCCTTTAGGTACTTAGCCTTAAAAGAAATTTCTTAATTCAGAACTCTTCCAGTTTCTTAATGCATATTCAGGCATGACTTGATTTCTTCTGATTTTTCCGTTTCCCATGACCAGATCTCCGTTAAGATACCATGTCTTTTATTTATTTATTTATTTTACATCTTAATTGGAGTATAATTGCTTTACAATGGTGTGTTAGTTTCTGCTTTATAACAAAGTGAATCAGTTATACATATACATATGTTGCCATATCTCTTCCCTCTTGCATCTCCCTCCCTCCCACCCTCCCTATCCCACCCCTCCAGGCGGTCACAAAGCACTGAGCTGATCTCCCTGTGCTATGCGGCTGCTTCCCACTAGCTATCTACCTTACGTTTGGTAGTGTATATATGTCCATGCCACTCTCTTGCTTTGTCACAGCTTACCCTTCCCCCTCACCATATAAGATATCATGTCTTTTAAATGGAAAGTCACCGCTTAAATGATTTGGTTGACTTGTGCAAAATAGTGCAAACTGATTTGCTGTTATTAAACTTTGTGGATAGGATTGATATATTATTATCGATCATATAACATTATATTATAATATAGTTTGGTTATCTTATACTTGAGGAATGTTCAAAAACCCAGAAATGGGCACAAACAGAATTACCCAAATATTTTTGAAGACCAAAAAAAAAAAATTTATGGTTTTGTTATCATTAGCCAAGGAGCCTAATTTTATCATTTGTAGTTTTGTTTGGTTTCCTTGTCTATTTTTAAGTGTTTCCATAATGATACTTCGTTTTAATTTACTTCAAAACAACTTGACATGCTCCTTCTAAAGATCACTTTGACACAGATAGCTAAATTGTGTGTGCGTGTGTATCTGTGTGTGTGTGTTTGGAGAGAGGGAGAAAGAGAAAAATCAAGAATACTCTTGAAGAGAGAGAGATTAAAGAGAAATATTCTTTTTTTTTCTTTTTTAATTTTTGGCCGCATTGGGTCTTCGTTGCTGCGCGCAGACTTTCTCTAGTTGTGGTGAGCGGAAGCTACTCTTCGTTGCGGTGTGTGGGCTTCTCATTGCGGTGGCTTCTCTTGTTGCGGAGCACGGGCTCTAGGCACGCGGGCTTCAGTAGTTGTGGCACGTGGGCTCAGTAGTTGTGGCTCTAGAGCACAGGCTCAGTAGTTGTGGCACACGGGCTTAGTTGCTCCGTGGCATGTGGGATCTTCCCGGACCAGGGCTCGAACCCGTGTGCCCGCAGGTGGATTCTTAACCACTGTGCCACCAGGGAAGTCCCCCCAGTGAATTTATACTTTCTGAATTTGTATTTCCCGAGATGTGGTTCAGGGACTCCTTAGATCAGAATCCCTGGAGGAGCTTGTTTAAAAAAGTAGATTCCTGGGCTTCCCTGGTGGCGCAGTGGTTGAGAGTCCGTCTGCCGATGCAGGGGACACGGGTTCGTGCCCCAGTCCGGGGAAATCCCACATGCTGCGGAGCGACTGGGCCCATGAGCCATGGCCGCTGAGCCTGCGCGTCTGGAGCCTGTGCTCCGCAACGGGAGAGGCCACAACAGTGAGAGGCCCGTGTACCGCAAAAAAAAAAAAAAAAAAAAAAAGTAGATTCCTGGGGTCAGCACATACTTTTAAAATCACATTCCGCGGGGAGGACCCTGGAATTTCCATCTTCACAAGCCTTCCTGATATTCTCATCCCCTGATGTGTGTGAAGCGCAGTTCACTGCTGGCATCCACTGGGGGTGCTGTGAGCCGGTTTTAATGGCCAAACAGAGCTTTCTTTCCTGAAGGTTGCATAAGGCTCCTGAAGACAGTTCTTAAGGAACCCCTGGGTCTCAACTTTGGGTACAGGGATAGAAACAGACATGGGATATTCATTGTGATAATACATTCTAGATTAAAAAAAAATGCTGTCCTTCCAACTTATTTTTTTTTTTTAATTATTAAGCATACCCAGAGCTGTCCTCACAATGCACATGGTTCTGTGTTCCTATTCTTAGACCTGCACTGATACTTGTAAAGTGTTTCATGGTTATTTGGAGGAACAAGCTCAGGAAAAATGATCACAAAAGCGTGAGCTTGCGTATCACCCCTTTCCTATAACGTTTTCTAGAATGCCAGTCATTTTAGTTTTTCTAAACGGAATCCCTTAAAACAGAGTGAGATGAAAGAGTCAGGGGATTTTTATTTATTTCTGGTGTGTGTCTCGGGTATCCTGTCTAGAATTTAAAGCCTGTTTATTAGATGAAAATGATGAGATGGATGTAAATTTGCAGTTGAGGAGTTGCCAAAGAACTTAAAACTTGAAGTGGTGGTTCCCAATTTTATTCTAACTTTGGTCTTACATAGATCTGTAGCATTTCTTGTGGCCCCTTATGCCTTGTTGGATGAGTCCGGTAATACTAATTACTCCTGTAGTTCCATAGCCGAATTAAAACTGTTCTGGAAGCTGTAACTTTCAATTACCTGACCTTTATGTGTGTTGAGGGGTCACACACAAACACATGGTATCTGGCACTTAATATCTCCTCTAAGGATAAAGGCAGCACTGGCATCCCTCTCAGATTGAGCACAGTGGGCGTTAAATCTAAGTACTTTCGCGATGGATGGACTGGTTCTCTTGAGAAATTGAACACATCTGAGATGCAGATTTTATTGGGCATTTAGTTTTAGAATACAGTTGATCCCAGTGCTTTGTGCCTAAAACTGTTCCCGTCAGTGAAACCCACCTCCTGCCTCTGCTAAGTTATCGACCCTTCGAGATGGCCGTGGAGCCTGACCACTACAGTTGTGTGATGGCTTCCAGGGCTTCCAGCACCCCTACCCCATCACCCAAAGACACTTCCCCATCCTGGATCAGTTGTGAAGGTAGCTATTTGCTATGTGGAGCCCAACATCATACTGTGCAGGATATAATGAACTCGTTTAAGAAACCAGATATATATGCCATCAAGACAAGGCTATCAGGTTCCTAAATGCCAGCCCTGGATCTTGACTAATTTTGAAATGTTAATGATTTTATCACTCTATTAAGAAGCTGTGGGTTCCATCCTGGCTTTGAGAAGGGGCTAATTTGCTCCATTTTGGAATTGAATTAACTTTCAGGCCAGCGGGGCACTGTTTATTAAATTGCTTTTTCCAGTCCTAGCATGTTTTCTCCCTCGGTAGCCTCTGTTAGTTTCTGAGCTTGTAACCTCCAGGGAAAGATAGGCATGCTCATCCTTTTAATATGTGTAGAGAGCATGCAACACCATTGTTTTCTAATAATTAGACAGACTTAGCTGTATTAGCTCTGTTAAATGTGTGTATGGGAAAGGCCGCTTTCTATTTGGTACATCCTTTCGAGCTTCCAGTTACTTTTTTTAAGTATTAACGTTGATATTTTCATTTGAAATGTACTCAGATAAACCTGAAGCTTTTTAAGGAGTCTCTATCTAGCCCTTTGGCCCACCTCTTGGCTCTCAAAAAATAAAGAAGGCTGCATATTTCTCGGGACTGCCTTAGCCATTACAGTCACGATCTTGCGTATTTCCCCAAGAGCGCTATATTTCTTTTCTGATCTTCCTTAAATAAACTAACCTTTGAGGCCATCTATTCACTTCTGCCCTACCTCTGACCTATTTAGCTTCATTTCCTTTCCTCCCAAATTTGAACTTTATTTATAGGCTAGCACTCTTTTCCTCATTTCTTAATTTCTGGATAGCTGTTTCTGGCATTTAAAAAACGGATAACATAATCTTTGGGGAAATGTTTAGAATCAAAAAGAATGGCAGTGCCGGCCCACGCAGCCTCCTACCCAGCCCCAGCTCCACTTAACTTTGTCCTGGATCCTCTGCAGACCCCACAGTGCCCCCTGTCACCTTCCCTCACCCAACACCCTCCCTCAGGAATCTCCCCTGTGACCCGGCTCTGCTTTCTCAGGTTTTTTCAGTACCTTCCTTCGATGACATCTCCCATGATGTTCTTTTTTTCTTCCTGTGACAAGGGGAATAGTTACACTGGTATGTTTTGTGGCAGAGGTATTTAGATCTTTCCAGCTTCCCGATGAAGAAGAAACTGTTGGGTGATGATAGATACCACAGTAGCTCCTTACTCTGGAGTTCTGCCTTTGAACCTAGGTCAAAATAAAAGGAATCAGATTGAAATTTTAGCACAGTCGAGATCTTTTTGATACACAAACAATTCAACACTATTAATGGAAGATGTGTTATTTCACTTCTGAAGATGTTTGGAAATAAATAGCAAATTGAAAAAAAAATGACACAGCTACCCCTGAAGGAAAACTCTGAGCTTAAATCTATGCAAATGCACTGGGAAGTGCCTGTAGACAAGCAAGGCTCACTCCCTTCTTTGTATTTACATGTAAGTGGAGCTGTGAGGGTCCGTATCACATAACTAAGCCCTGCCACTGATAATATGGGAAAGCCCTTCTGTGCTCTGGTAGGTAATGAAACACAGAATCTTACTGTGACAGACATTTAGGCATTTCTTACTTTCTGCCAGAACTTTTTAAACATGGGCTAAAAAACAAGACCTCCATTTGTGCAGCCACGTCCCCTTCCAGGTGGGAAAATCAGCCTTGTAGGAGATCAGGTCAGACCTGCAGTAAAACCCTCCCAGCCCTCACCCTGAAGAACAAGGAACCATGTGCATATGTAAAACCTGGGCCCTCTGGCCCCCCACTGACCTCTGCCACCTCTGTCCCCTCTGGCTTTAACAAATCAAAGGCCCCGTGATTGACAGTGGGGAGAAGTTTTCCAATGATGGAGTGAGACTGGGGAGGGACCAGCCCTTCTGGCACCTCCCCCAGATTTCCAGAGATCAATTAGTTGGGCTTAAGCCAAAAGTGAGAGCCATACTAATTTTAATATTGAGCAAATGTAAATTTCTGATCAGAGTATGTAAAACTGAGGCATGCCAAGAAGTGGGAAACCCATACAGAGTGCTAGGGAGGTGACTTAGCCTACAGCATGCTGTGACTTGTATACACATTTTTAGCTTATAAACCAGACATGAGTTGAATTGAGCCATTGGTGTTCAGTGTATGATAAAAAAAATACATATTTTTGAACAGTGGGAAAAGATTCTTTGAGGAATAGAGATGCTATCTTCCCAAACAATGCTATTTATTTACTTTCAAAGTGTAATTTAATTTAAATTATTTATAAAGCTGCTTGATACTTTAGTAAATGTACCACAGTGTGTTTGGTTCAGCTAACAATATCTCAGTAAAAAGAAACTGTTCTTTTCAAATCTTAGATATTAAATCTTTGCCACAAATCATGCTGAGACTGCTGGGATTTTTATGAGAATCATTTGGTTTTCATGGTGGTGAAATGAGACCTAGCAGGATATTATTGAAAGTTTTATATTTCCAAATATGTACATAGAGAGATCATGGGTAGGCCCTTCTTTCTTTCCTTGGTGAGAAAATAGCTTTCGTATAAACTAGTCAGAATGCAAATACTATGTAGAAGAATAACCATGAACACTTCTTTTTTTCCTTAACTCAAAATCCTCAGATTCTGCCATACTTTTCTTTCAGGCGTTTGCCACATCGATCTTTTCTACTCCACTGAGCCCGTTTCTCGGGAGTGTCATTTTTATCACATCGTACGTCAGACCAGTGAAATTCTGGGAGAAAAACTACAAGTAAGATCCTAAAATCATTGCTGACTTGCTTTCCTAGGATTCATGTTCAGGATGCTCCTTGACCTTTGTCTATGAAAAGTCCAGGCTTCATGCTTTGCCCTCCTGTGGGGCAGCCCTAGCAAGCTCCCTCCACCCACCCAGTTATCCGCTCAGCACGGGGGCTTCCAGGCTCTGGACCAAGCCTGACTGATGGCAAATTTGCAGTCAGGTGCTAGTCTAGGTTTCACCAGTTGTGAAGGAAAGTGAGATATCACCACCCACTCTCAGCAGTTGCCCTCAGAGAGGTTGTCTCAGGAGCCGTGGTCCTGTCATTGGATGAGATTACCCCTGGGGGGCACGGCTCCCTTCTGTGGGCCTTCGAAATATACATGTCATGTACAAGTGTACATGCATCACAGCTCAACATAGGAGAGCATGCCATTTTTTCTGAGCATGATTAAACTTGTAGAAGATGATTTCTGCGCTTTGTCTTGACTGCTTAGACCAGTCAGTCATAAATTTCCTTAAGCAAACAGTGATGAAGCGAGGGCAGTGATTTTTTCAGGAGTGGTGGGAAGGGAGGAGTGATGGGTAACTGAGTAACTTTCAAGAGTTGTTAATGATTTGTCGGGGGAGGGCCTGAGAACAGCCAGAGGAGGAGGTGGGGCGAGCCAGCCTGTCTCCAGCTGGGCTCGTCTTCCGTTGCAGATCTCATTTGCCCTAATTTACTAGCCATACCTGGGCTGTTGTGTCCAAGCCCTAATCCATCTTCTGTAACGTGTCTACCTTTTCTACTGCTCTGCTACTTTACAACACGCCTTTCACATCTCACAGAGGCCAGCGTTAAGTTAGGAGATCTGTGTGGTTAGATGGTTTATATGCACGGAAGATGCGTGTCCTTCTGGGGCAGGTGGTAGGGCGTTGTGATGAAAACACAGCCTGGGCCGCCAGCCTGCCTGGGCTCACACCTCGCCTCCACCCTCGGTGCTGGTGACCTCAAAGCCTCTCTCCTCTTCTGTAAAATGGGGGCAAAGGAATAAGGCCTACTTCACAGCCTTGTGGGGAGAATATGAGTTAATAGACCTAAAGCACCTAGAACAAAGTAAGCATCATGCTGGCCTGCGCTGGCGGAATTCTTCTCTGACTGCCCTGCATGGAATCCCTGTCCCTACCTGACCCATGCTAACAGGTATCCCATCCCCAGACCTCACATTTACGTGTCCTGGGGAAGTCCAACCAAACTGGAGCACCCCAAGGTAAGCCAGTGCTGGGAGACCACCAAGAGGTGGGGAAGGCCCCTTGTGTGTCCCACAGATTCCTCATCTTTTAAGAGAGGTAGGCTTTTTGCTGTACAAGTGAAGCTGTCTTGAAATGTACATGTAAACAAGAGTCCTCTTTGGCATTTGTCTAAAGAGATTTACAGAGTCAGAAGGAAAAGAAAACCACCAGCACTGGCTTGTCTTTATGCTTTTTAAGGAGAAAACAATTTGGGGGACCTTTGTGGAGCTCTAAAAAAACGCACTTCTGGAAAGTGCAAACGCTTGTGAATAAGAAGTGTGGCAATCTCGTGTGCTTTTAACTATGCAGGAAAGTGCAAGATATTTTATACGTGCTCTGTAACACAAAAGATTTCTTTTTGTCTCCTATTCTCAGATAAATTAGGAACCAGTGTTTTGGGCCGGGGGGGGGAGACGTTGATAAGCAAAACGCATCCCCTTTGAGCTGGAGGGGGTATTAAGCTTCCCCAGTAGAAAGGGGAACGGAGAAATCTTTGTGAGATGCTTTTACTGAGGGGAGACATCCTAACGCCCGTGCAACGCAAGTTTGGCATTTTCTTATTTAGCCTCCTCCCTGCCAAGATTCAGCTACCTGCTCGGCACCGTACACCGAGGTCTGAATTGTCTGTTTATGTGGGTTACTTAAAAGTCTGGGCTGCTAGAGTGTTTCCTTATTCAGTCTCACAAAGAATTGATGATGTTGTGATCCATTCTTTCCCCCAGTGTAGCGCTCTGTTGCATGTTGGGGCTTTGGTCGGCTGTGCTAGGATGAGAAGGGGACAGCAGAGTCTGTGGCAACGCATAAGGACATCCTGCCTTTCCTAAGTCTCTCTGAAGGAGCCAAGGTGCGGAAAATGTTCAGAGTCCCACTGAGGGGTGGGGAGAGATGCTGATGCTGAATGCAGCCAGCTGAAAGTCTCTTGTCAACTTGTGTTAAGCCTCAGAATACAGAGCCCTGCGGTCATCTGCTTAAAAGATCAGTGATGGAATTCAGGAGAGTAAGAGTGGTGGGTACCAGGAAAAGAAATGGCAGGAAATCTCATCTGGATCCCTGCAAGCCCTCTGGAAAGCCCATTCTCTGCATCTGAAACTGTTGGTTTTTATTTCAAACACTAATGACTTTTCCCGTTCTTATTTGTGAGTGTCTCTGTAGCTGCTCCTACCGCTTTCTTTTCAGTCCATACAGAGAAGCAGTTGTTAGGGTAATTGATTAATTGTTTACTCGTTGTCCTGCCACTGACTGAGAGATATTCTCCCCTCTCAGGACAGTGAGCACGATCTGCCAATGGGTACCATGGTCGCCAGCCCCACCCTGGGGGTGTGATGAGGGGCACTTGCTGTCCCCTCTCCTGGCCTCCTCTTCCTTTCCACCCCTGCTCCTTCACTTTCCAGTCCTTTGATTTTTCTTCCAAACCTAAAGCTGCCTTTGGTTTTTGCAAGTCTCCAGCGAGCCCTGTACTGTAACGGAACCGTTTCAAACTCTATGGAACCGATAAGTAAATCACCAGCTACCTGGTGACTCTGGCCCGTCTGTTTTCCCCAGCCTGGGCTGTCTTGAAATCCACAGACTTTTTGTTCTCCAACGCTACTCCTCACTGGGGGCTGGTGACAAACGTATCCTCTGCCCGCCTAACTAACCTGTCTCTGGTTGATTCCCCAGACACAGCACCAGGTCCCACTGTCTCAGAAGCCCGTGGTGGGACACTGCTGCCTGGGCGACAAGGAGACGTACCTCAAAGCCCAGCACTGATGTAACTGCTCTGTATCTACCTTGTGCAATATGGGAGCCCTCCCAGCACCTGGAACAGGGCTAGTGAGGCTGAAGTTTTAATTCTATTGAATTTTAATTCATTTACATTTAAGTAGCCACATGTGACTCGAGGCTATCATATAGGACAGCACAAATATAGACCCACCTCACCTCCATCCTAATCTCCCACAGTACTATTTCATACATCGCATATTGTGGATTTTTCATTCCCAGCCCTCCCTCGGCTGTGCCCTTCTCACCGAGTGCCCTTCCACCCACACGCACACAGACTCACAAGGAGGGGGATCATGTTCCACCTCCTGAGGATGAATGGAAGGTTCAGGAAGGACTTGTCGGATGAGAGGTACTGTAGTGGCCACCTTTGGAAAATAAATTTACTCTGTGACCATCAGTAAATTGTACCAAGGATTGGTGTGGACTGACTCTACCTCCAAGCCTGGACTTGTTTTTTTTCATCTTTGTGTCCCTACAGGGCCACGCACACAGAAGATGTTCTGTAACTATTTCTTAAATGAATTAAATCCAACAATATTACGTAAAAGGGAAAGGAAATCGTAATCTGGATTTCATTCGCCACCATCAGGCTGTGCACTATTAAACTGTTCTTAACTAAGAAGGTCTTTAAAATTGGTCTTGATGAGTTCTGCCTGGTGTCTCCATTTAATTTACAGTCAACAATAGCAAATGCACTGTAATAATAGTGCCTGGTGTTTATAAATCCCCTTATGTCAGAGTATTTTTTTTAACATTTTCATTGGAGTATAATTGCTTTACATTGTTGTGTTAGTTTCTGCTGTATAACAAAGTGAATCAACTATACGTATACATATATATATCCCCATATCCCCTCCTTCTTGCAACTCCTTCCCACCCTCCCTATCCCACCCCTCTAGGTGGACACAAAGCACTGAGCTGATCTCCCTGTGCTATGCGGCTGCTTCCCACTAGCTATCTGTTTTACATTTGGTAGTGTATATATGTCCATGTCACTCTCTCAACTTCGTCCCAGCTTACCCTTCCTATCTGCCGTGTCCTCAGGTCCATTCTCTATGTCTGCGTCTTTATTCCTGCCCTGTCCCTAGGTTCTTCAGAACCATTTTAGACTCCATATATATATGTGTTAGCATACGGTATTTGTCTTTCTCTTTCTGACTTACTTCACTCTGTATGACAGACTCTAGGCCCATCCACCTCACTACAAATAGCTCACTTTCGTTTCTTTTTATGGCTGAGTAATATTCCATTATATATACGTGCCACATCTTCTTTATCCACTCATCTGTCGATGGATGCTTAGGTTCCTTCCGTGTCCTGGCTACTGTAAATAGAGCTGCAATGAACATTGTGGTACATGACTCTTTTTGAATTATGGTTTTCTCAGGGTATATGCCCAGTAGTGGGGCTGCTGGGTCATATGGTAGTTCTATTCTTAGTTTTTAAAGGAATCTTCATACTGTTCTCCATAGTGACTGTATCAATTTACATTCCCACCAACAGTGCAGGAGGGTTGCCTTTTCTCCACACCCTCTCCAGCATTTATTGTTTGTAGATTTTTTGATAATGGCCATTCTGACGGGTGTGAGGTGATACCTCATTGTAGTTTTGATTGGCATTTCTCTAATGATTAGTGATGTTGAGCATCCTTTCATGTGTTTGTTGGCAGTCTGTATATCTTCTTTGGAGAAATGTCTATTTAGGTCTTCTACCCATTTTTGGATTGGGTTGTTTTTTTTTCTGATATTGAGCTGCATGAGCTGCTTATATATTTTGGAGATTAATCCTTTGTCAGTTGCTTTGTTTGCAAATATTTTCTCCCATTCTGAGGGTTGTCTTTTCGTCTTGTTTATGGTTTCCTTTGCTGTGCAAAAGCTTTTAAGTTTCAATAGGTCTCATTTGTTTATTTTTGTTTTTATCTCCATTTCTCTAGGAGGTGGGTCAAAAAAGATCTTGCTGTGATTTATGTCATGGAGTGTTCTGCCTGTGTTTTCCTCTAAGAGATTTATAGTGTCTGGCCTTACGTTTAGATCTTTAATCCATTTTGAGTTTATTTTTGTGTATGGTGTTAGGGAGTGTTCTAATTTTATTCTTTTACATGTAGCTGTCCAGGTTTCCCAGCACCACTATTGAAGAGGCTGTCTTTTCTCCACTGTATATTCTTGCTTCCTTTATCAAAGATAAGGTGGCCGTATGTGCATGGGTTTATCTCTGGGCTTTCTATCCTGTTCCACTGATCTATATTTCTGTTTTTGTGCCAGTATCATACTGTCTTGATTACTGTAGCTTTGTAGAATGGTCTGAAGTCCGGGAGCCTGATTCCTCCAGCTCCGTTTCTGTTTCTCAAGATTGTTTTGGCTGTTGGGGTCTTTTGTGTTTCCATACAAATTGTAAAATTTTTTGTTCTAGTTCTGTGAAAAATGCCATTGGTAGTTTGATAGGGATTGCATTGAATCTGTAGATTGCTTTGGGTAGTATAATCATTTTCACAGTGTTGATTCTTCCAACCCAAGAACGTGGTATATCTCTCCATCTGTTTGTATCATCTTTAATTTCTTTCATCAGTGTCTTATAGTTTTCTGCATACAGGTCTTTTGTCTCCTTAGGTAGGTTTATTCCTAGGTATTTTATTCTTTTTGTTGCAATGGTAAATGGGAGTGTTTCCTTAATTTCTCTTTCAGATTTTTCATCATTAGTGTATAGGAATGCAAGAGATTTCTGTGCATTAATTTTGTATCCTGCAACTTTACCAAATTCATTGATGAGCTCTAGTAGTTTTCTGGTAGCATCTTTAGGATTCTCTATGTATAGTATCACGTCATCTGCAAACAGTGACAGCTTTACTTCTTCTTTTCTGATTTGGATTCCTTTTATTTCTTTTTCTTCTCTGATTGCTGTGGCTAAAACTTCCAAAACTAAGTTGAATAAGAGTGGTGAGAGTGGGCAGCCTTGTCTTGTTCCTGATCTTAGTGGAAATTGTTTGTTTTTCACCATTGAGAATGACGTTGGCTGTGGGTTTGTCATATTTGGCCTTTATTATGTTGAGGTAAGTTAGCTCTATGCCTACATTCTGAGGGTTTTTTATCATAAATTGGTGTTGAATTTTGTCAAAAGCTTTTTCTGCATCTATTGAGATGATCATATGGTCTTCCTCCTTCAATTTGTTAATATGGTGTATCACATTGATTGATTTGCATACATTGAAGAATCCTAGCATACCTCAGATAAACCCTACTTAATCATGGTGTATGATTCTTTAATGTGCTGTTGGATTCTGTTTACTAGTATTTTGTTGAGGATTTTTGCATCTATGTTCATCAGTGTTATTGGCCTATAGTTTTCTTTTTTTGTGACATCCTTGTCTGGTTTTGGTACCAGAGTGATGGTGGCCTCATAGAATGAGTTTGGGAGTGTTCCTCCCTCTGCTATATTTTGGAAGAGTTTGAGAAGGCTAGGTGTTAGCTCTTCTCTAAATGTTTGATAGAATTCACCTGTGAAGCCCTCTGGTCCTGGGCTTTTGTTTGTTGAAAGACTTTTAATCACAGTTTCAATTTCAGTGCTTGTGATTGGTCTGTTTCTATTTTCTATTTCTTCCTGGTTCAGTCTCAGAAGGTTGTGCTTTTCTAAGAATTTGTCCATTTCCTCCAGGTTTTCCATTTTATTAGCATATAGTTGCTTGTAGTAATGTCTCATGATCCTCTGTATTTCTGAAGTGTCAGTTGTTACTTCTCCTTTTTCATTTCTAATTCTATTGATTTGAGTCTTTTTTCTTGATGAGTTTCGCTAATGGTTTATCAATTTTGTTTGTCTTCTCAAAGAACCAGCTTTTAGTTTTATTGATCTTTCCTATCATATCCTTCATTTCTTTTTCATTTATTTCTGATCTGATCTTTATGATTTCTTTCGTTCTGCTAACTTTGGGGGTTTTTTGATCTTCTTTCTCTAATTGCTTTAGGTGTAAGGTTAGGTTGTTTATTTTAGATGTTTATTGTTTCTTGAGGTAGGATTGTATTGCTATAAACTTCCCTCTTAGAACTGCTTTTGCTGCATCCCATAGGTATTGGGTCGCCGTGTTTTCATTGTCATTTGTCTCTAGGTATTTTTTGATTTCCTCTGACTTCTTCAGTGATCTCCTGGTTATTTAGTAGTGTACTGTTTAGCCTCCATGTGTTTGTATTTTTTACAAATTTTTTTCCTGTAATTGATATCTAGTCTCATAACGCTGTGGTTGGAAAAGATACTTGATACGATTTCAATTTTCTTAAATTTACCAAGGCTTCATTTGTGACCCAAGATATGATCTATCCTGGAGAATGTTACATGAGCAATTGAGAAGAAAGTGTAATCTGCTGTTTTTGGATTACAAATGGAATTACATTCCATTTGTAATAGATGTAATGTCCTATAAATATCAGTTAAGTCCATCTTGTTTAATGTATCATTTAAAGCTTGTGTTTCCTTATTTATTTTCATTTTGGATGATCTGTCCATTGGTGAAAGTGGGGTGTTAAAGTCCCCTACTATGATTGTGTTACTGTCGATTTCCTCTTTTATGGCTGTTAGCATTTGCCTTATGTATTGAGGTACTCTTATGTTGGGTGCATAAATATTTGCAATTGTTATATCTTCTTCTTGGATTGATCCCTTGATCATTATGTGGTGTCCTTCTTTGTCTCTTGTAATAGTCTTTATTTTAAAGTCTATTTTGTCTGGTATGAGAATTGCTACTCCAGCTTTCTTTTGATTTCCATTTGTATGGAATATCTTTTTCCATCCCCTCACTTTCAATCTGTATGTGTCCCTAGGTCTGAAGTGGGTCTTGTAGACAGCATATATATGGGTCTTGTTTTTGTATCCATTCAGCAAGCATGTGTCTTTTGGTTGGAGCATTTAATCCATTTACATTTAAGGTAGTTATCGATATGTATGTTTCTATTACTATTTTCATAATTGTTTTGGGTTTGTTATTGTAAGTCTTTTCCTTCTTGTGTTTCCTGCCTAGAGAAGTTCCATTAGCATTTGTTGTAAAGCTGGTTTGGTGGTGCTGAATTCTCTTAGCTTTTGTTTGTCTGTAAAGGTTTTAATTTCTCCGTCGAATCTGAATGAGATCCTTGCTGGGTAGAGTAATCTTGGTTGTAGGTTTTTCCCTTTCATCACTTTAAATATGTCCTGCCACTCCCTTCTGGCTTGCAGAGTTTCTGCTGAAAGATCAGCTGTTAACCTTATCGGGATTCCCTTTTATGTTAATTGTTGCTTTTCCCTTGCTGCTTTTAATATTTTTTCTTTGTATTTAATTTTTGATAGTTTCATTAATATGTGTCTTGGCGTGTTTCTCCTTGGATTTATCCTGTATGGGACTCTCTGTGTTTCTTGGGCTTGATTGACTATTTCCTTACCCATGTTAGGGAAGTTTTCAACTATAATCTCTTCAAATATTTTCTCAGTCCCTTTCTTTTTCTCTTCTTCTTCTGGGACCCCTATAATTCGAATGTTGGTGAGTTTAATGTTGTCCCAGAGGTCTCTGAGATTGTCCTCAATTCTTTTCATTCTTTTTTCTTTATTTTGCTCTGCGGTAGTTATTTCCACTATTTTATCTTCCAGGTCACTTATCTGTTCTTCTGCCTCAGTTATTCTGCTATTGATTCCTTCTAGAGAATTTTTAATTTCATTTATTGTGTTGTTCATCATTGTTTGTTTGCTCTTTAGGTCTTCTAGGTCCTTGTGAAACATTTCTTGTATATTCTCCATTCTATTTCCAAGATTTTGGATCATCTTTACTATCATTACTCTGAATTCTTTTTCAGGTAGACTGCCTATTTCCTCTTTTTTTTTTTAAGTATTAGTTTCTTTTTTTAAATAAATTTATTTATTTATTTATTTTTGGCTGCGTTGGGTCTTAGTTGCTGTGCACAGGCTTTCTCTAGGTGCAGCGAGCAGGGTCTATTCTTTGTTGCAGTATGTGGGCTTCTCATTGCGGTGGCTTCTCTTGTTGTGGATCATGGGCTCTAGGCACATGGGCTTCAGTAGTTGTGGCTCATGGACTTCAGTAGTTGCGGCACACGGGCTCTAAAGCACAGGCTCAGTAGTTGTGGCACACGGGCTTAGTTGCTCCGTGGCATGTGGTATCTTCCTGGACCAGGGCTTGAACCCGTGTCCCCTGCATTGGCAGGCAGATTCTTAATCACTGCGCCACCAGGGTAGCCCTGCCTATTTCCTCTTCATTTGTTAGGTCTCGTGGGTTTTTACCTGGCTCCTTCATCTGCTGCGTGTTCCTCTGTCTTATTTTGCTTATCTTACTGTGTTTGGGGTCTCCTTTTTGCAGGCTGCAAGTTTGTAGTTCCTGTTGTTTTTGGTGTCTGCTCCCAGTGGGTAAGGTTGGTTCAGTGGGTTGTGTAGGCTTCCTGGTGGGGGGGACAGGTGCTTGTGTTCTGGTGGATGAGGCTGGATCTTGTCTTTCTGGTGGGCAGGACCACGTCCAGTGATATGTTTTGGGGTGTCTGTGACCTTATTATGATTTTAGGCAGCCTCTCTGCTAATGGATGGGGTTGTGTTCCTGTCTTGCTAGTTGTTTGGCATAGGGTGTCCAGCACTGTAGCTTGCTGGTCATTGAGTGGAGCTGGGTCTTGGCGTTGAGATGGAGATCTCTGGGAGAGCTTTTGCTGTTTGATATTACATGGGGCCAGGATGTCTCTGGTGGACCAGTGTCTTGAACTTGGCTCTCCCACCTCAGAGGCTCTGGCCTGATACCCGGCCAGAGCACCAAGACCCTGTCAGCCTCATGGCTCAGAGGAAAAGGTAGAAAAAAAAAAGAAAGAAAGGAAAAAAGTAAATAAAATAAAGTTATTAAAATAAAAAATATTAAAAATTAAAAAGTAATAAATAAAAACAGAAAGAGAGAAAGAGAGAGGAACCAATCCAAAAAACAAATCCACCAATGATAACAAGTTCTAAAAACTATACTTAAAAACCCTAAGAAAACAAAAAACAGACAATCAGAACCCTAGGAATAATGGCAAAAGCAAAGCTATACAGACAAAATCACACAAAGAAGCATACACATACACACTCACAGAAAGCGAAAAAGGAAAAATATATACACATATATTAAAAAAAAGGAAGAGAGCAACCAAATCAGTTAACAAATCTACCAACGATAATAAGCTCTAACTACTAAACTAAGATAAACATAAAACCAGAAACAAATTAGATGCAGAAAGCAAACCCCAAGTCTACAGTTGCTCCCAAAGTCCATCGCCTCAATTTTGGGACGATTCGTTGTCTATTCAGGTAATCCACTGATGCAGGGTACATCAAGTTGACTGTGGAGATTGTGATTGTGATTGTGATTTAATTCGCTGCTCCTGAGGCTGCTGGGAGAGATTTCCCTTTCTCTTCTTTGTTCCCACAGCTCCTGGGCTTCAGCTTTGGATTTGGACCCGCCTCTGCGTGTAGGTCGCCTGAGGGCGTCTGTTCTTCGCTCAGGCAGGATGGGGTTAAAGGAGCATCTGATTAGGGGGCTCTGGCTCACTCAGGCGGGGGGTGGGGAGGGAGGGGTGCAGATGTGGGGTGAGCCTGCAGCAGTAGAGGCTGGCGTGACGTTGCAACAGCCTGAGGCGCGCCGTGTGTTCTCCTGGGGAAGTTGTCCCTGGATCACGTGGGGACAGTTTCTTGCCTTTTGGGAAGTCTGAGGTCTTCTGCCAGCGTTCAGTAGGTGTTCTGTAGGAGCTGTTCCACATGTAGATGTACTTTTCATGTATTTGTGGGGAGGAAGGTGATCTTCATGTTTTATTCCTCCACCATCTTGAGGCGCCTCCTTTCAGAGTATTTTAAAAAGGCTTTAGAAACACATTTTGATATTATGATTCATCATCCTTCTCTTTATATATAAACCATTGCTAAATAACTGAACTTTGTTATTAACGTGAAACAGATGTTTAGGCTGGAAAGTATATATTTGACTCATGGCCCTGGGTATCTTAGCCAGTGTCTCACTCCTAAACGAGTCAACTGTCTTCAGCCCTAAAGAAGGAAAAATCCCATTAACAATGATTTTGCTTTCATACATCAGAAGTCTTCTATAAAATGTTCAGTACCATAGCTATGAGGAGACACACATAACAGCTACCTGAAGGGCAAATAGAGCTTCATGGTTGTTACATTTCTATTATATTCTCTGGATTGGTTTTAAAATGTTAAATTGTTCTGGGCATTATCCTTGTCAAAAAGTATACAGTAAGCATGTATCTGAGGCCACTGTGCTGGGCTTTAAGATAGGAATCATTCCATGTGATTGGTCTGTAAAAAAATCGACTCTGCATTCCATGCCCTTGGTCTCACCCTAGTCAGCAAGAAGATAATCAGTGTCACTTCATCGTCAGCTCTCCCTGAGGCAGTGATGTTCCATCAGAAAGCACCAGCTTTGTGGTCAGTCAGACCTTGAATAAAATCCCAGCTGGTATGCTTGGTTAGGTGTTTGACTTTAGGAAGTTATTCAGCCTGTGAGCCTCAGTTGACTCATGTGTCAAATGGGATGACTGTCTCTGTGTGCCTCCCAGAAGTCATAAACACCAAATTAATCCTGTACCCATTTTGTTTTCCTTCCCTATACTTCTGTGTGCTATCATTTCAGCTTTTAATTCATTTAAGTCTAGACGTATTTTGTGTATCCTTGCAACCTACCTGAAATCATTTCTGAAATGGCAGAACACAATCAACCCATGAAAGAATACATGTGTAGACCATGGAGCATCACATCCACAACCAGTGTGCCGTGAGATGCCCCATAAATACTAGTCTTCACCATCAGGTGCTGTGTTTATTCTGAGGCCTTAGCCAGTCCCAGAGCCCAGGTTCTGTTCTTTGAGCGTCACAGCTGCCTTAGTGGAAAAAACAAGATCTTCAAAGTGCCAGTCTTTTGTGGTTGATCAAACAACAAAAGAGATGATCAGAATACTTCAACCAGTCTCAGTGAGCTCTCATGGATCTTACTGTGCTACTTCCCAGCCCCTTCTTGGGTTTGTAATATAGAAGAGAGACTAGCATGGACGCTTGGAATTACAGCATCCCCTCTGTACCATCCACGGAAGGGAGTCCTCCTCCTACTCTGGGTGGAACAGGACTTGTGTCTCAGTGGGCAGCCCGTGTGATCTTTGTCAGTCACAGCCGGGGCTCTCATTGCTCTGAATCTGCTCCTTGTGGCATCAACCGGATACCCCAGTCACCTGGATACACCTGCTGATCCTGGAGCAACCCGCATCCTTGGGCCTCCTGTACATTCCATCCTTTACCAGTTTGAAGGCAGCTCTCCTTCCCTTCTCAGGTCTCTGCTTCAGGCTTAACAGTCCTATCTGTTTTTTGTGTGAAATGGTCTAGACCTTGAGCATCTCAGCCGTCCTCATCCAGTCGTTTACTGGGTTGACCCTGACTGTGCCCTCCTTAGACTGCTCCAGGTGTCACCTACTCAGCTCATACTAGAGGGACCTGTTACTTCCTCTGAGTCCTATGTTCTGCTCTCATTTATGCCTCTTAAAATTGAAACCCTTGCAATTATTTTACTCAAGTATTGCCAAGCCAAGTCTTCATCATCCCACTCTCATGCATGTGTGTTTTACTGAAAAGCAGAAATTTACATCTCCTCTATCAATTCTCAACTTCTTGGCTTTAACTCAACATTCCATTCCATAGAGGTCGATGTCACTGCTGTCCTTCATCATCTCTCCAGCCCCCTCACTTGTGCTATCTGCACATGGGCTTGCCTGTCACCATCTGGGTCTTCGTTCATGATTTGTTAATGTTGATGAGCTGTACAGAGCCATGGATGCCTGACTTGGTTAAGGCAGTCAAAAAAAGGAATTCTCAACTTCACACTTTATTTTCTACCTTTTTCAGAATGGGCAGGATTTTGCTGGATATTCTCTTCCCAGTGAGCTGTTTTAAGCACGGTTTGTAGATCTTTGCAAAGCATTGAGCATCTCCAAAGGCATTCTTTTTTGAGTATAAAGCAGGAAGATTATATGGCTTATGTGTTAATAGTAAAATGCAGCACTGTAATTCAGATTTGCAGTTATGCTGGGAGGGCTTTACATATTTCAACTCGCAATTAAGCTACCCCCAATTTATTTGGATATGTTTTCAAAGCACCTGGAGAAATTTACTGTGGAGATAAAGTCATGAAGCTCCCTCATCAGATGTCTTAGGGCTATTAGAGCTCTCGGATGCACACCTAGGAGTGTGTTGGGCCCTGGATATATTACTATTAAATGTAATAAAGGCAGTAGGAACAATGCAGCAGTAACAGGAGTGATCATCATCTTTCTGTAATTAGTGAACACCTGCTCACCTGCTCAGATACATTCATTCCCATCCTGACACCCACTTTGGAAGTAGAATTTCATTTTTCTCATTTCGCAGATCAGAAAAAGGAGACTCAGGGAAGTTCAGTAACTTGCCCAAAGTCACAGAATCAGTCAGTGGCCGATCCAAGATATTAACCAGGTCTGGCCTTATTTCAAGCCCTTTCCATTGTGTCCTGAAGCCTCTCAAAATATCTCCCACAGCAAAAAAAAAAAAAAAAAAAATCCCCAAAACCCATAAAACAAAAAAACCAGTGACTGTCAGTTAAAGCATTTGCTCTTGACTCGAGAGGTATGGTGGTCACAAGAGCCCGTCGGGAAGGGAAGGCGGCTGTAGCCCGGGGCCTAGGGTCCCTGTGTGCCTCACTCCAGAAAGGCCTTCCCTGGGTCCCTAGAGGAGCTCTGTGCATCCTCTCTCTGTGGGGGGCAGCGCCAGGTGTGGCAGAGGTGGCCATGCTCCCTGTCACCTCCTCAGAAGCAGGCGTTGGTCCCAAAACTCTCCTCTGCCCTCAGGCAGGTCCAAAGTGACCCAAGTCAAAACCAGCACGACTCTCCCAAGGCCACTCTCCAGTTCCTCTGCTGAGCTGTCTCACTGATGACTAGACCACAGGAGCCTTGCAGCTCAGGGGCTTGGAGCCCCTCCGCAGGCTCGGCAGGAGGTGGTGAGGGGCCACCTGGCCAGGTGTGGACCATCGCTGGCGAGTTTGTCTTTCGCTGATTCTGCGGGGACCTTGCGATGCTCCCGCATCCCTGAGCGTGGCGCCGAGGTGCTCCTCCCCGAGGTCCCGGTCTGAAGGGAGCTTCAGCCCCGCCTGCTTCTCCGCAGCCCCGGACCCTGAGCAGGGAGGCCGAGGGGCGGCCCCGTGGGTGTGGCCTGCCGCCTCCGGTATTTCCAGAGCGGGGATTGGGAGCCTCTCCCACTGGGAGACCGAGGACCACCAGTGACGTGAGGCACCAGGGTGCCCAGGTTCCAGACCTTGCCGGGCCGTTAAGTAACTTGATAGGCCTGTGAAAAGGATCAGGAAACGCCCTCACTTTTCCTGGGGGCTGATGATAGGTCTTAGGGAATCCTCCCCCCAGAAGGGACTCCGAGGCTGATGCATATATAAATCTGGGAGTTCTGAGTAATTTAAAAATGCCTGGGAGTCACTTTGAGGTTCCATATGTGTGTCTATTGATAAACGAGGCGTGTTTCGGGATTGACACGGTTTAGGCCACGTGTGAGGAGGCAGTGCATCCCGGGACTTACAAGCGCAGCCAGGGTGGGAAATCGGACCAAGTCTCGAACTTTCCAAAAGTGATAGAGGTGAAGAGAAGCCAGCAAGAAACATTCTTAGTTATGTAGAACGAAGTGGAGGTATCCAGGCAGACTGACGAGCCACAGGAGCTCAGAGTTTAGTATCCGTAAATCTCAGCCAGGTGGCTGGGGACACGTGGGCTGAGTCTGTGGATGTACAGCCGGCAGCCTGCCTCACCTTTCATTCCACTCTAGTAAAACTGAGCCCTGCGTAAACATTTTCCTGGACTTCAGGCCACAGTTAAGCAAGAAACAGATGAGCAGGTGAGACCGTGGCCAAAAAGGCAAGAGAAAGGCAAGGTGTGAAACCCAGAGTTCCAGAGAGGGATTGTTTCTGCCTGGGACTTGGGGTGTGGCAGGCCTGCAGGGGAGGAGAATCGTCTTTCCCACTGGGCTTGGTAGTGTGAGATGCAAGCCTAATGCTGCTGGCAGCCTTTTTATTCCCACGAGGTGTGAACTGACCTGAGAACACAGCAAACGGGCAGGGCCGAGGGACGTGGAGGATGATTCCTGATGATACCACGCACCTTAGCCCCTGAGTCCAGCTGGGCTCCATTGACCTTTCAGCTGTGTGAACCAGTGAGTTCCAGATTTTGCTTAAGCCGTTTCCAGTTGGGTTTTCTGTCACTTGAAATTGAGAGACTCATAATAAAAGCAAGTGATGGCTTTTATCGAAGGGATCCTTCCTTCATAATTCTATTTGGAAGGATGACAGCATGAAGGTAAGACCTTTAGCACCGTAATTCTGTGAGTCTAAATAGTCTAGAATTCCAGAGAAGGGTGGAGTGGCAGACAGGAGTCTGAGCCTCCCTAGCTCTCTGGCTGATACGCCCTGTGTCTTAATCAGTCCTTCCACCTCCCTTCTGGGCCTTGGATTTGCTCAACTGGAAACCCAGGTCTATGTATGAATGCTGTTATGTCTGCAACACTAAATGATGAACTTGGCCGCAGCCTGCTGTTTTGCTGACGGATGAGAAAGCTCACACACATGTACCCAGGGGTAAGGTTTGACACTTTGGGTGTGGTGGTGAGCGATTATGCAAATGTATTCCAGAAGTAGGCCGCTTTTGAGGAACTCCAGTGTGTTGAATTTCTCAGCGCCGGTTTGAGCTTATTATTCATTATGTTGCAATGCATAATTTTACTCAGAGTCCTGTGCCATCCTGCTGAGCAGTTACAGAATCTAGAAAGTACAGAGTAGTGAAATTGACCGGGCGCCTGCCGGAAGGGCTCCACCTGCCCACCTGCTGCCGGCTGTCTGGTGCTGCTGACTCGACATGTCAAGGTCACCCGGGAGTCAAGGTCACCCAGGAGTGAGGCTGTGTGGCAGAGTCCGGCTGATGGGTGGTCGCAGGGAGTGTCAGCCTAGCACAGCACAAGGGCAGAGCCCTTCTCAGGCCTGGCAGCTTTTTCCGCTTTTAAGGATGTGTTGGAGATGGGATTGATTGATTCTAAACAAAGGAAGGCAGAAGGCTTCAGCTTTTAAATCTGCATTGCCTCAAAGCCTTTCACTGCAGGGCTCACACGTTCCTGGTGCAGGAGATTTCCTGGGCAGATGGAGGTATCTGCACAGTGAGGGTTCACTCCCCAGCACCAAGAACCCTGAGCGCTTTAGAAGGCCTTGCTTGTGATCAGCCAACACGCAAAGTGCACGTTACCGGCCACGCCATCCCCGTTGCCGACAGAGATATGGGAGGAGCCATATGGGCTGTGGGGTGACCCCTCTGAGTCCTGGGGGACTAATGCATTTGAGGCTGTAGCTTAAGACTCACTCCTTACCACTGCAGTCATGGGGTAGGGGGCGCCCTTTAGTCTTGTTACTGTCGACTGAAAACATGCACAACTGAAAAGTTGAGAATTATGTTTTATTCTGAGGACTTTCTGAGGGCTTCAGACCCAGAAGTCAGTCTCTCAGATGGCTCTGAGGGACGGCTCCAAAGAGGTAAGGGGGGAGCCAGGATATAGAGGAGTTTTTGCAAGAAAAACCAGGTAGTCGGAACATGAAAGGGTTACTGTTAATTAAAGAAAACCAGGCATCTCAAGTTAAGGAATATAGCGCTTTTCTCTATATGGGCAGATGCAAGAGTCTGGGCTCACTGAAATCATTCCTTTGATATGCACCTTAACTATCTAGGGTCAGTGTCATGTTCTTTCCCATCCTGAGTCTCCTCAGGGTGCATGTTTGGGGGTGGCTGCAGTGGCGGAGGGCTTGGTGGTGGGCATCCTGTTTGCTTCCATCCTGAGTTCCCTCAGGGTGCACCGTCTGGGCAGCTGTAATGTGGTGGCTTGATGGCGGCAACATCCTTTGTTTACTGATACGGAAGGTGACATTTTTCATTCACAATACCCTGAGCGTATTTCCAAGGCTGACTTCCGTCCCTCACTATTGAAAGCCAAGACCTGACCCAGGCTTTGCATGTGGTTGCTGTTTCGGGGTTCCTGGTACTATTGGCTGATGAATGAAATGAATGCATTGTGTGAACATAGGAAGCCGTGCTCTTTTTTTCTTGTCGCTTTGGAAACATTCTGCTATCATCACTCCATAGGGTTTATAATGCTCTTTCATGTCTGGATTACTGTGTTTGCCTCTCTCTGTAAATGCAATTAAGTAGACAGATGCTCCCCATCAAGCTTGTTTAAATGAAAAATGACCAGTAATGGAAAAATAATCGCATACATGAGAATTAGAAAAAATATTACCTGATAAGAATAATGGCAATTTAATGTATTATATTCCTTTTCTGATTTGTAATGCCTTACTAAGTTACATTTTAAAAAATTATTTGTTTTGGAGGTTGTGTGGTTGGAGCTTAATTTCCTAGAGACAGGAAAGGCTTTGGAGAGAGGTGTACTTTGAGGTTTGAGAGAAAGGAGAGAAAGTTCTTAGTGGATTTTAAAGAAAATTGCATAGAAAATGAAATTTTAAAAACGATTAATTTTAAGAGCCGTCCAAAAATAATAGAACACTAGCTTCCTAGCTAAAGTTATCACGGGCAAAGGAGAGCCACTTGGGAAGACTTCTGAGGAGGTTTTCTTGTCATTGTCACACTGTCTGGGGGAAAAGCTGGGGCAGGTGGCAGACACTTGGAGGAGGTGAATGAACTCATTTTCTGTTGACTCTGGTCCCTATGCTCCCAGAGCCAAGATTCAACACAATTTTAATATTTAAAGTCAAATTTGAAAAACACTGTCAGGATAAAAAAAAATACTATTTCTTTTTCCCCATAAAAAGTACTGATGCGGTGATATCAAAACTATTTTCTGTTCATCCATTGTCAATCATGATGACCCTGGGTAACAGGCCTGTTACAAGGTTAAAGTGATTCTTAGTTTAGTTTTGTAGTAGACTGCCATAGAAGGGACTCTGTATTTTAATTTCCTACCAAAAGTGCTATGTTTTAGTTGCGATTTTATGCACTCAGAAAACTGAGGATCAGAAGAATTATGTGATTCTCTCCTTTACATCCCTCAATAATTTAATAAGTCATAAAGCAAGTGAGAAACAGAAATCAGATTTATCAACTTAAAGTTGCAGTCTTATTCTTGGGGTTCCCCTGCCTTATTGTTTGTGTACTGTTTCCAGGCCGAATTATTTTGCATAGGGTACACCATCATTAAAAATGCAAACATGAGATGTCAAACCTGCATAAATACCTTTATTTATAATTTTAGTCAGTGTAACTGATTTGACCAGGTGCCACATGGTGACTGTAGAATTAGGAGCATCCTTTTAGTTGAACTTGATTTTGTAACAGATCTGAAGACTGAGTGCAGGTGAGGTACAATGTTATACTTTAGGAGTGAATAAAATAGCAAAGGAAAAGTGAAGTCCATCTCAGTGGAAAACAGAGCTGGTGTGATTTTAATAAGTGCCACATCCCTTGAGGACTAAACAGCACCGTGTCTTAACGGGCTTCATGTTCGGAGAACGTGTCTTCTCGAGTTGTGTCTCTCCTGACATAAGTGACTGTGAAAACAGAAGGATCTAGATGTAACTCATCAGGGCTGTGCATGTCACTGCAAAATCCTGCAGTCCCGTTGCCAAGGGTTGACGTTTCTTTTTGCTGTGTGCTCATCTTGATCCAAATTCTGTGCATACCAGGGGTAACTAATGAAAAAATAAATGTGTCTTCATCCCCAGGAGGAATAACACCCGGAACTCTAAATAAAACACTGTCAAATCCGTAACATTGGGCCTCTTTTTACCAGGAGGCTATAGCACCCAGAAGTCAAAACCTTAAATCAGTCATGTTAATCCTGGGGAAAAACCTAGCAGCACCCCAGTCATTTAATCCTTATGAATCTGCTACAATCCTGTGCATCTCCATCTTTTCAGTTCCCCATCTGGCTGACTCTTTGCCCAACCACATGCAGCTAGATTTTTTTATTACTGTTTTTATTAGTTGCATTTGCTGAAAGAGAAGAAACACTTTTCACCCCCTAAATATTTATGACTTCCCAGTGAATGAATAGTTGGACTCCTTCTCCTGTATTTGGAATGCTGGAGAGTCTTGGATTTTTCTGACTGAAATGGGAGAAGTGGTCCTAATTTGTGATGCAAGCAAGTTAGGGTGAGAGATGAGAATCTCACATGAATGCATTGTAGTCACGGAATTCAGGCCTGCTATTAGCTATGGAGACTTTTTTAATTAAACTTTTTTTTTAAAGCTAAGTATAGATTCACATGGAGTTGAAAGAAAGAATAAAAAGAGATCTCCCCATATACTCTTTATCCAATTTACATGTGTTAACGTCTTGTAAAACGATCCCCAGGATATTGATGTTGGTCCAGTCAAGATACAGACCAAGTCCATCCCCACAGAGACCTCTCCTGCTGCCCTTTGATAGTCACACACTCTTCCTTTCTGCCTCTCCCTCCGTCTTACCTCCTGTCAACCACTAATCGGTTCTCCAACTCTATATTTTGTCATTGCAAGAGTTTTATATGAACGGAATCATATAGTGTTTAAACCTCATGGGATTGGCTGTTTTCACTCACTGTAGTTCAGTGAAGATTCTTCCAGGTTGTTGTATGTCAGCAGTTTGCCCCTTTAATTGCTAAGCAGTATCCCATAGTATGGAAACCACAGTCTGTTTAACAACTCACCCACTAAGGGACATCTGGGTTGCTTGCAGTTTTTGGCTATTATGAATAAAGCTGCCAGGGACATTTGTCTATGGGTTTTTAGGTGAACATAAGTCTTCACTTCTCTGGCATAATTGCCCAGGAATATAATTGCTGGGTCACATGGTAGTTTTTTTAAAGAAACTGCCAAACTTTTTTCAAAGGAGCGATACCATTTTACATCCCCACCAGCAATGTGTAAGGGATCTAGTTTCTCCATATCCTTGCAAGTATATTGATGTTTTCACTATTTTATACTTTAGCCATTCTAATGGGTGTATAGTGATATCTCACTGTGGTTTTAATCTTCATTTCCCTAATGACTTATGACATTGAACATCTTTTTCTGAGCTTATTTGCCATCAGTATGTCCTCTTCAGGGAAATGTTTGTTCACGTCTTTGCTCACTTTCTAATTGGATTCTTTGTGGGTTTTTTGTTTGTTTTGTTTTGGTTTTCTTACTGCTGAGTTTTGAGGGTTTTTTATATATTCTAGATACTAGCACTTTGTTGGATATGCGGTTTGCAAATATTTTCTCTCAGTCTGTACCTGGTCTTTTCATCCTTTTAACGGAATATTTTACAAAACAAAAGTTTTTCAAAAGATGTTCTTGTTAAATGCACATGGACAATTCTCCAGAATAAACCATGTGTTAGGCCATAAAACAAACCTCAATAAATTTAAAAGGATTGAAATCATGCCACATATGTTCTTCAGCTACAATGGAATGAAATCGGAAATTAACAGCAAGAGGAAATCTGGAAAGTTCCCAAAGAAGTGTAAAGTAAAGCTACTTAAACAACCAATGGGTCAAAAAAAGAGAAAATAAAAAATATTTTGTGATGAATGAAAATGAAAACATAATATATTAAAACTTACGGTATGTAGCAAAAGCAGTGCTCAGAGGGAAATTCATAGCTGTAAATGCCTAAATTAAAAAATAAGAAAAATCTCAAATCAATAAACTAGTCTTCCATGTTAAGGAACTAGAAAAAGAAGAGCAAACTAAACCAAAGCAAGCAGACAGATGGAAATAATAAAGATTAAAATGGAGAGAAATGAAATAGATAATAGAAAATCAATAGAAATAATAAATTACACCAAAAGTTGATTCTTTGAAAAGATTGACAAAATTGACAAGCCTTTACCAAGAATGACCAAGAAAAAAAGAAGACTCAAATTACTAAAATCATGGAAGTGGGTCCATTACTACCAACATTACATAATTGAAAGAGAATTCTATGAACTACCGTGTACCAACAAATTAAATAACCTAGCTGAACTGGAGGAATTCATAGAAACACACACCCTACCAAAACTGACTGAAAAAGAAATGGAAAATCTGAATAGACCTATAACAAGTAAAGGGAATTAATTGGTAATCAAAAAACTCCTAACAAAGAAAAGCCCAGGATGAGTTGGCTTCCCTCTGGAATTCTGTAAAATGTTTAAAGAAGAATTAACATCAGTCCTTCTCAAATCTCCCAAAAAAGAGTGGAAGAAGGAATAGTTCCTAAATCATTCTGTGGGTCCAGTATTACCCTGATACCAAAGCCAGACAAAGTCATCACAAGCAAAGAAAACCTTAGGCCAATATCCCTTATGAATATAGATGCAAAAATCATCAAAAAATACTAACCCAGATGAAACGTGTATATATTCAACTTAAAAGGTGACAGTGTCCTTATTTAGTCTCTGGCTGCCTTCTCATTGTCCAGATTTCTCTAATGCTGCCTGCTGCATGCAGAGAACTGTTGCAGGAAGGGGGACCCCTTCCAGGGCCAGCCAGTGGGCTCTTATCTAGCACTCAGAAATGTGTCTGAGGAGACACATGTGCTGACAAATCAAGAAACTTTATTGGGAAGGGGCGCCCGGGCGTAGAGCAGGAGGGTCAGGGAACCCAGGAGGACTGCTCTGCTACGTGGCTCGCAGTCTTGGGTTTTATGATGATGGGGTTAGTTTCCGGGTTGCCTCTGGCCAATCATTCTGACTCAGGGTCTTTCCTGGTGGCCTGCGCATCGCTCAGCCAAGATGGATTCCAGCGAGGAGGATTCTGGGAGGTTGGTAGGACATATGGACTGGCGTCTCCTCTCTCCTTTTGACCTTTCCTGAATTCTTCTGGTTGGTGGTGGCTTGTTAGTTCCGAGTTCCTTACCAGGACTTCCTGTTGTAAGAGGACTCATGCCAGTGGCTACTATAGTGCCTGGCCAGGGCGGGCGGGTTCGTCAGTGGTCCCCCTCCCAGAATTACAGTCCATCCATCCTGGCTTTGCCATATCAACAGGCATTCCAGCCAGTCACACTTCCCCATCAAAAATGGGAATACTTCTCCCATATATTGTCTGTGTGTGCTGACAAACTGGAACCTGAAGCAGGAGAATTAAGTAAATTACTGTTAAATTATTTAAGCTCCTCAGAAGAGGCCACATAAGAGAGAAGGTGCTGGATTTAGATGAGGGAGGCAAAGCTTGAAGGGAGGGAACCAGCCTTGCCGTATTAGCATAAGAAAGTGATGCTTTGAGTAAGTCAGTTTCTCTGGGAAGACCAACAATATTACTAGATTCTCGGCCCATGGCGCTCCGGACAGCGTGGCCTAGCAATGAGCCTTGACTTTGCCAGGCAGGGGCTAAGAGCACACACCACTGACGCCCACCTAACCACACCAGCATTCCGTACTTCCCCTGAGATTGTGGAATGAGTTGGGAGCCCACTTTTTCTCTCTGAGCAGCAGAACTGATGTTCATGCAATAGGACAGTGAAGGCAGAAATCCAATTACTGAGCTAATTAGCACCTTTGAGTGGTAAGCACCAAATTTACAGGAGGAAAGCACCGGAGATAAGCTCAAAATACCCAGTATGGTTGACAGTTGGCCTTCTTAGAGAGTCTGGTGGGAGCCAGAGGCCCTGGGGCACGCAGGCAGCAAAGCTTAGTTACCGCTGATCAGAATTTAGCACTCTGCAGCCAAAGCCTTTTGTAAAGATAGCCTTCCAGTTAACATAGTTTTAGAAGGTGTTTTAATTCCGTAAGGAGTTTGGTAAATGACTTTCTTTTGGCTCAGTCCCACTTTAAAAATTGTTTATTCTGCTGCTGAAAATTCCATTTGTCCTAGGTCTTAAGGTGAAATTAAAATTCCATTTAGGGACTAACTATGCCGACATGGGATTCCAGCCTTCATTAGAAAGAATTTTGTTGTTTGCTTTATTTTCTGCCACCCCGGGCTCTTTTATTTTCAAAGCCCATATGAGGGTATTTGCAAGGAACTGAAGCAGTAATAGAACATTGTGCTGGGGTTAATGGCCTTTTTGAGCTGTAACAGAATATTCCTCCTTTCCAACCCATCTGTAGAGTCTGTTTTACAAAACTCAAATAGGATCCTGCCTAGATGGTTCTCAAATATCTGAGACATAGGAGGAAATGAGAATACTTTTGTTTTTCTGAAGACAAACTTGCTTATTTATTTAAAATACAGATGCATCTAAGCATCTTTTTAATCTGCTCTGATTCCCAAGAGACAATTTCACGAAAGAAGTCTGCATTCTGAGGTTTCTTAAGCACCAAAAAGTGCTCGTTGTTTAATCACACGCAGTATGTCAACAATCACATTGAAATGTTATCTAGAAGCAGTCTCCTTTTTTCTTAGCAGGTATTATCAGAGAAAAACACTTCAGAAGCAGTATTATCTTTGACTATTCATTTATTTTGTCAACAAATGGAGTGACTGCTGCGTGCCAGATGTCAGCAAAACTGTATCTCACGGTCCTAAGCGTCTGATATAAGAGGCAGATGTAATCAAATTATCATGTGAGAAATGGAATATTGCTGAGTATTTGGGTCTACTTTTCAAATTAATAAATGCAATATTCTTTAAAAAAAAAAAAAGGAAATGGAATATTTCCTGCCATGTCAGTAAACAAAGGATGTCACAGTCATCAGCAATTGATGGTGAGCTGGTGAGCCCTGAGGGAACTCAGGAAGGAAAAGAATACCTGCCATCTAGCAGCCGTCAGACTGCAGCCTTTCCCTACAGTGAACCCTGAGGAAACTCAGGATGTGAAAACACAGGATACTGGCCCGAGGTAGCTGAGGTGCATATCAAAGGGATGATCTCAGTGATCCCAGACTCTAGCATCTGCCCATACACAGAAAAGTGCTAAATTCTTTAACTTGAGATATCTGGTTTTCTTTCATGAACAATAATCTTTTGACATTCAGACTACCTGCCTCTTGTTGCAAAACTTCTATATATCCTGGTTACCCCTCACCTCCTCGGAGCAGTTCTCTCAGGGTTACTTGAGATGCTCCTCCCTGGCTTGAATTCCTAGAAATTCCCCCCAAATAAAACATAACTTTCAACTTTTAGGTTGTGAATATATATATATATATATATATTTTTTTTTTTAGTTGACACACACAAAGATGTGTATGATGTAGAGTGAAGGCTCCAGAGGCCGCCCACCTGGGTCCAGATCTCGGCTAGACCACTCACGAGCTGTGAGACTTTGGACATTTAATCCACGGTGCCTCAGGTTCTTGCTCTGTGAGAACAGGTATATTCACCTAAGAAGGTGGTTGTGAAGATGTAATGAGTTAATACATGTGAAGTGCTTACATGAGTAAGTGCTACATACATGTTAACGGTCAGCTTTAGTAGTAATATTAACTGTGACACGTGCTCCAAAAGAGAGGTATGAAAGTGCACACAACACGTGAATCTCACCCAGAGCAGGTGCCAGGAAGGCTTCCCTGAGAAGGTGATTCTTAACTGGACGGGAAGGATTAGAGGAGTCAACGAGGAAAAGTGGGTGGAGCTGGAAAGGAAGTCCTCCAAATAGAGGACACAACAGGTGTAAAGGATGCAGGGGAGGGAGGGAGGGAGAAGGAGGTCAGGGAGTGTTGAAAGTGCAGAAAAAGAAGGCCAGGGTGGTTGGAGCACAGAAAACAAAGGGCAGAGGGATGGCAAAGGCAGGGGCCAGGCATGGTAAAGATCGGACCCTCATTATGTTCAAACTTGTATGGTTTAGCCATATGAAATTGCCATTTTTGCAGGTCATAAACAGTTGAATATCATCAACTTCATGTGGTGGACGTCAGTTTCACATTTCATCCTTCAAAGGATGACGAGACCACCACTCAACGTCTGAAATGAGTCAAAGCTGGTCCGGCACAGTATCTCCAAGCAGAGCAGACTGTTGCACTTATAAAGGGTTTTCAGGACATATGAAGGTCAAGGGCCGGTGAATTTTAGAGACATAAGTGGGCTGATACCCTCTGCAGGGCAGTCACTTGGGGAGTGACTGTTGACCCCTGAGAGGTCTGGACTGAGTCTGTCCCTCACCAGCTGACTTTCAGAAGAAAGGGGCCACAGTGGGCTGGCTGGCTTGCTTACCAAAGCTGTAAGTTGAGGTGGGTTGTCATAACTGAAAAGGTTTAAAACTGGTTCTGGCGGCCACTGGTTACCACGGCTACAGACAATCCACCTTTTCCTAAGTTTGTGAGAGCTGTTTTTGTTCTTGTGGTTCAATCTAAGAAAGGTCTATAAGAGTGGGCCCAACTCTTGAAAGCAAGTAGTGGAGACATAGACTACTAATGGTGAATTTTCTGGAATCAATTTGAAAAGAAAGATAGCTGTGTGTGCACTGCTCTGAAGGTGAGTGACAGTCCATTGGCAGTTCAGATGCTTGCTTTTATTTTGTGGACCGGTGCTCAAAACTGATAAGGATCAAGGCCAATCTCCCATATCCTAAGTGCTAGTTATCTCTTCCCTCTGTGTGTTTTCTGTATTTTTCCCTCCCTTCCAACGCCTCCTTCTTCCAACAGCCTTGTCAAAGTGGAGCAAACACCCCAATGTGTGAGCTCCATCTCCCCTGCATTTCCCACTCACTCAACTGATTCTGTGAGCCCACTCTCATATGGAGGGATCTAATCAGGACCTCTTACCCTTTTGTGGCCCCTTCTAGGACAAGGCGCATGGATAATTCTAACACAAGACTGGTGGTCCAAATTGAAAAGGATCCAGGTAAGAGGATATCTTCCTTCTCCTTTTTATGTATTTATTTTGTTGTGTAGATGGATTCCTTCCATCCAAAAAGGGGAATTAAGTACTCACTATTTTTTAATCATTGTGGAGACAATGCATGTCTTGGTAAATAGGCTGACGGTAAAAAGAAAACTGTGAAAATAGAACTGATCAAGTATCCTGATTTGGTTTAGAAATGCATTCCTCCATTATTTAGAAATGATTAGATATCTTTTCAGTATTGAATGACCCTGTTAAGACATTTTAGTTTGTGTATGCTACACGTCGAATATAGACAGTAAACCTTGGTATTAGTCTTCTGGCAACATTTTTTTTGGAAAAATGTCAGTGTTATGATGTCCATAAAGGCAAGCAATTCCAGGATCCAGGATCCAGAAGTCTTCAGAAACTTTGTACCGCATCAAGCTATGGAAAGATTTACCTGCCAGAAAATTACTTTTTTCTTCCTGTAATCTATTTCACTTTTAACCATCTGACCTCTTTTTTCCTCATATCAGTATGCAAATTTCAACTATTCTGTATTTTTATCCACCTCATTCTCTCTCTCCCTTGGGCCAAAAATGTTGTCTAGGAAGAATTGTCTCATGCTTATTAGCTATATTTGAATTGCATATACATGATTAATTTGAAGTCATAATTTGGAACTTGAAAACACCTAAAGAGACAGGTTTATTTTTTGTTTAACTTTACGTGAGCCCAACTTTAAGGGGGCGTGGGTTGGAGTATAAGTATCTCTAGTGTGGATCCGTGGGACTCTGTAACTTTGCAGGGCCATTGATATCACGCATATGGACAGTTTCATAAGTGCATTGCACCTTTAGTTGTTCATAATTTTGTCTCATTTTAATCTAATTATACAGATGTGTGGTCAGTGTGTTCTAAGCTCTCCACTTTTAGTGGTTTAAATTCTTTTGTTTTATTTGAACGTCAGACAGTTTGAACAATTAAGCAAAAGTTAATTCTCTCATTCAGGCCTTTCCTTTAAAAGTGCTAGAGACTCAAAGTAATCTCTAGTTAGTGTCTCAGGATGCATGCTGGTCCATCATAGAAAATGAATATCATGGAAGGTCAGGAAGGCTTCATCTGCATAGAAAGTTAAGCATACTGATACTTTATTAGACAACATGACATGACTCAGTCCATAGGACAGTTCATTTCTTTCTATTAATCATGATTAGGTTATAAATGCCCTCATTTCAATTCCACTTTTAACTGGCATGAATGTCTAGCAATGATATCCATAGTTTGATAGTGTTACTTTGTAGATTTCTTAGCGGTGGATCAGTGATCTTCCTTGTGTGGATGCACTTGGGGCCACTCTGCACCTTCCTGCACCTCCAGTCATGCTCTGGTTCCCAAGGGTACAGAGCAGAGAAGCTCCGTTCAGATCTCTAGGCTTTATCTCGAACTTCCCTGAATCTCTGTCTCTACTCCAATAGCTGGAAGGGGTCCTTGATCTTTGCTTTAGGCCTTTTCTCTTTGGGGCAACTCTATGCTTCTCTGACTTTCCAGAGCCAGAATTTACTCCCCAAAGAAAACATGCACTTAAAATAAAAGCACTGATGGCAAACTTTCCTCCTAGCCTCTCCCAGTACTTCTAACTCCCCCAAGACCACAGACCAGGAGGACTTCCCTGTTTACCCATTCTTCTCAGAAAAGGTTCTGTCCTTCATCGTGAGAGATCTGACAGAGGAAATAAAAGGAGTCTGGGCCCAGCAAGGAGATGACAAGAAATGCACTACAAAGCCCCAGTTTCACGCCCCTGAAACAAACTAGCCTTCCACTGGGAAGCAGGGCAATCCGTCACTCCATCTCCTTTGCTGTATCATTCCTCCTTCTTGGGGTCCTGACCCACCCGATTCGAATGGCTAAAGTTAAACAAACAAGCAACAGTTGACAATACCAAGTCCTGGCCAGGATGCGGAACAGCTGGAATTCTCAGTCCCTGTAACGGGGCTGCAAAACAGTCCAGCCACTTTGGAGAACAGCAGTGCCACTCCTAGGGGTTGACTCAAGCGAAATGAAAACGCGTTCACATAAACTTCTGTTCATGAGTATTGTGAGTGGCTTTATTCATCATCACCAACACTGGAAACAACCCAAAGGTCCTTGAGCTGTTGAATGGGTAAGCAAACTGTAGTAGCTGCATACAAAAGAAACGGAACAGAGTGCTGCTGTGTACCACAGTATGGATGAACACAAATGCATCATTCTAAGTGGTGGTTATGTGACTATGTTAAGCGTATGTTAAGACTCATAGGATTGGACACTAAAAAGGGTGAATTTTACTCTCTATAAGTTACTCCTCAATAAGTCTGAGTCTGATATACATATATAACTTAAAAACAATAAATTGCCTCAATATATAATAATTTATATCTATGTATATAATATATAAAATATAGGTTTGTATATAATATATATAGATTTGTGTATAATATATAATATTATATATAGATTTGTATATAATATATAATACTAGTAATGGTTATGAATATTGTTGAATGTATGTATATATAGACTGTTTATTTTCAGTATATAATATATAATACTAGCAAAAATTATTCATATTGTAGAATATATGTATGTATGTATATATATATGTGTGTGTGTATACACACACACACACACACACACACACACACAGAGTTTATCTGTAAATTATATCTCAGTGAAACCCTGGAGTCACTCAATGGGAATGTTCTCAGAGGCAAAATTTCTCTTAATGAAGCTGTATCATCTATGGTGTTATCTATTACTCAACAGATAGTTAGTGATTCTCTACTACGTGTTAGGAATTCTGCCAGTATTGGGATACAAAAATAAGCATATTCAGTCTTCCTTCACTGTTGGGTGCATTGGAGAAATTGAATGTTAATCAATACACATACATATACACACAAAAAAACAGAAGTCAAATTCCAACTGTGACAAGTGCTTCAAAGCAGAGGGTCACAGTCCTGACAGCCTGTAACAGGGGACTTGGCCTGGAGAGGCAGTCAGTGAAGGCTTCCCTGAGGTGGCCGTCGAGTGGAGGTCTGAAGAATCATAGCGGTAATAAGCCAGAGAGGAATGGGAGGAAAACCCAGGCAGAAAGATCAGTCTCTGCAAAACCCTGGGGTGGGCGGGGGCCTGTGAGTCACTCAACTGAGAGAAGTTCTGTGTTGCTGAACATGAAGGATGAGGAAGGGGTTAGTGGGAGGTGAGGATGGAGAGTGAAGTGGGGAGCAGACCGCATGGCGCCCCTGGTGTGACCATACATGCTGGGTTGATCCGGGCTGTCCTAGCTTATTCCTATGAAGGATAACTTATGGGACCCTATTATAGGCGATGTTATAAAGTCGTCTCTATCTTAAGAGCCCTGAGAAACCACTTTGAATCATGGGTTGGGGGGGTCCTGGATGGCACCTTCCCCTTTTCAGTCTGGAAAGCTTGTTCTGGCTGTGAGGTAGAGAATCGATGAGCGAGCAGGTCCCAGTGAAGATGCATAGGTGAGTCACATGACCACTGTGGTCATCTACTTGAGAAATCATGGAGCTTGGAATAGGGTAGGGGTAATGGGAATGGAGAAAAGTAGGAAGATGCAAAAAATACGTGAAGAAAGTAAAATTGAGAGGCTTAGGTGGGAAGGAGTGGGAAGAAAGATCCCTAGGTTGTGGCCGACTGGATGGTGGGGCCGTTGGCTGAGGTGGAGAGCGGACGTGGGGACCTGACCTGGACCACTGCGGGGGGAAGCATCTGAAACATACAAGAGGTGTTAGGTCCATGAGGACGTAGATGGGTGGAGAGCCCAGGCCAGAGATCTCAGCTGGAGGTAGGCATTTGTCAGGTGTCTCATTTAGACATGAACTCAATCCATGTGTGCAGATGACATTGACCAGAAAGAGTATAGCAGGAAGAAATAGGAAGGTGTCACCACCCTGGCGGGCGAAGTGTCTGAAGATCTGATTCACCCCTCATCAAGTGACAGCTCCCTGTCTCCCAGGTCAAGCACGCTGGAGTGGGACTCACTGGGCATATTCCTTCTCGTCCTGTCTTCAGGGAACGATGGCAACAACCTCAATTCCATCTTCTACGAACACTTGACAAGGGCCCTCCAGGAGTCCCTCTGTGGAGACCTCGTCCTTGGCCGATGGGGTAACTACAGCTCTGGCGATTGCTTTATATTGGCTTCAGATTACCTCAATGCTTTCGTTCACCTGATTGAAATCGGCAATGGGCTTGTCACCTTTCAACTTCGGGGACTGGAATTCCGAGGTAAGAATCTCTTTATCGTTGAAGTTGTCGGAAGTCAGTCACTTGAGTTAATTATCATGTGAAGCTTTAATAAGAAGTCACCCTTAAAAAGGAAGAATGGAATGCCTGTCCTACAGAATGAGAGTTAGGGAACTTGCTACAGTCACTTTGTTCCATGTATTTGGATATAACTAAACCCCAGTCATCTGAGGTAATAATAAGGTGAAACGTCTGGTGTAAACCTTCAGAGTAGCAAGTCAGGGTTTTGGTTTCATTCCTTCTGGGAAAAACTCAGAAGCAATAAGAGGGTGTGGACCATATGGAACCTGGTTCCTTGGGTTACGAGTGTCATGGTCTATTGTGGGTGAGTCATTTAGTGTCTCTTAGCTTTTTTTTTTTTTATCATCTGTAAAATGATAATAAGAAGAATGGCTGCCTCATAAAGTCGTTGTGTGATTTAAATGAGATCACGTACGTGCAGGCACTACATGAATGCTTACTGCCCTGTGGTGACTGAGTTGGCCTGAATCTTGGAAGTGTGACTCTGGTTTTTCCATGAACCAGACGCTGCAGTTGTGTCGTGATCACGCTGGGATCAGCATCACAGATGTACTCATGGGCCCGTCTCCTGGGTTCTTTGTTTATCCTTGATTCATACATGCCTTTCTCCAATACAACCCTCCCTCTGTGTCAGGCAATGTTCTAATGCTGGGGATGCAATGGGCACGTGACCTTGAGTGTTACCCTCATGACGTGGAAAATAAACAAGTAGACAAATGAGCAAAGACGTCACAGCTTGCAGAAAAGGTATAAGGAGGTGAATAAGGGTCTGTGAGTGAAATCACTGCAGAGGGTGAGGAAGTGGTACATGAGATGGGATCGTCAGGGAAGGATCCTGAGGAGAACAGGAAGAAGAATGTTCTAGGCCCAGAACTGGGAACTGCTGAATGTCTGAGTCGGGAGCAACCTGGGAGGAATGACCTGACCAGAGAGGGTGGGAGGCCGGGTCATGGGGGCCTCCTGGCGAGGGGGAAGGGCTGCATTTTTTTTCTGTGCACAGTGGGGAGCCATGGAGGGTTCTGGAAAGGGGGATGACTGACCTAGTTTGCACTTGAAGACCTCGTTCTGGTAGCCGTGCAGAGAGGGTATGAAAGCAAAAAAGGGAGGACCACTTAGGAGTGTCCTGTAGTCACCCCAGCAGGAGAAGATGCTGGAGGCACAGACGTGCTAGGAGGCTTGGAGGTGGATGGGCCCACGTGTTGGGGTGAGGGAAGCTGGAGTGCTCAGGCTGCTCCCCGCTTTCTAGGTTGAGTGCCTGGTGGACAGAGGTGCGTTTACTGAAGCTGGGAAGCCTGGATGAGGAGCGACACTTTTGCATTTGAGGATGCAATCAACAGCTCCATTTTGGATACTTTCAAATGCGCTTGATTCATCCAGGTGAATGTGTCGGGTAGCTAGTTGGACGTATGAGTCTAATATTCACTTGGGAGACATTTATTCAGCACTGCTCATATGTCAAGCACTGGCTTAGGTGCTTCGAGTACAGAAGTGAAGGCCCCGCCTTAAGGAGCTTGGAGCCTCGTTGCAAGGCAGACACGTGATGGGCAATTACTGCTCAGCGAGGTGAGTGTTAAGGTGGCACTGCACACGGGATGCTTGGGGTCCAGAGAAGGGGCACTGGAATCAGACTGGAGTCTGGTCAGCTCGACAGAGGAGGGGCTGCAGTTGAAACAGAGAGGAGGGAACAGCTGGTGTGATGACAAAGAGGCATGAAGGAGCCAGATGTGGTTTCCAGGTGGTTTGGGAAGAAGTGGTCGCAGAAAATGCTAGAAAGGTAAACAGGAGTCAGGTCATGGCCATCCAGAACCTCACAGTGACAAAAAGACACCTTTCACCCAAGAACAAATGGCCATTACTTCACTTTTTAAAAACTATTACTTGAAGAGGATTCTTGTGCATCCTTAGAAATTCTAGGAATCTAAGTTAGGGAGCTTATTTTGGAAAAGGTTTTTGGGCTGAGGGAGTAATGATCAGATTGTACAGAAAAGAGGGGCAATGTTTCCCTGGCATTTTGCACAAATGCCAGAAAATGCCATGGAAGGTGGTGTAAATTAAGTGTCTCTGGTGCAAGAATGCAATAGAATTGCCTATTTTGAGAGCTTTCCATTTTTCCCGGAATTCAAAGGAAGAACTTTTAAGGTTCACTGAGTTAAATCTGAGTTATTGTTATAGCACAAGTTCTATGTGGCTTACAGCTTTTTTCGCAAACTTAACCCATCTTTGAATCGAAGAGGCTCAAAGTTAATTAGATTCTAGAAGTCTGCCGGCTCCTCATCACCAACAGGGGTTCTTTTAAGAAAAATTTTTTTTACTGACGTATAGTTGATTTACAATGTTGTGCTAATTTCTGCTGTACAGTAAAATGACTCAGTAATACACATATACACATTCTTTTTTATATTCTTTTCCATTATGGTTTATCCCAGGATATTGAATATAGTTCCCTCTGCTATACAGTAGGACCTTGTTGTCCATCCATTCTATATGTAATAGTTTGCATCTACTAACCCCAAACTCCTGGTCTGTCCCTCTCCCTCCCACTTTCCCCTTGGCAACCACAAGCCTGTTCTCTATGTCTGTGAGTCTGTTTCTGTTTGATAGGTAAGTTCACTCGTGCCATATTTTAGCTTCCACATAGAAGTGATATCATATGGTATTTGTCTTTCTCTGTCTGACTTACTTCACTTAGTATGATAACCTCTAGTTGCATCCATGTCACTGCAAAGGCATTATTTCATTCTTTTTTATGGCTGAGTAATATTCCACTGTATATATGTACCACATCTTCTTTATCCATCCATCTGTCGATGGACATTTAGGTTGTTTCCATGTCTTGGCTGTTGTGAATAGTGCTGCTATGAACATTGGGGTGCTTAAATATTTTTGAATTATAGTTTTGTCCAGATACATGCCCAGGAGTGGGATTGCTGCATCATATGGTAGCTCTATTTTTAGTTTTTTAAGGAACCTCCATACAGTTTTCCATAGTAGCTGTACCAATTTATATTCCCACCAATAGAGTAGGGGTTTTTAATCTACCACAGTGAATGTTTTGGTCTCACCTCATATAAATTGTTTTCTTTTTTGACTTAACCATTCATGTCTAGGGCTGGCTACCAGCCCTGGCCCCTTGGTGCCACTCAGCCTCCAATGGGCAGGATGAGGCATCTTCACAGCTAGGTGGTCTCTGGGCTCCAAAGGGGGGAACACAGACACTGCAAGGCCTCTTATGTCCCAGCCTCCAGCACAGGTACCAAGTCACCCCTACCATCTTTCATCGACCCCAGCCAATCCCAAATACAGCTCAGATTCAGGTGGTAGACAAGGGGCCCTGTCACACTGCATGAGTCACTGGGGGCCAATCTTATAACAACATACCAGACTCCAGAAACGTCACTGGGTGAAATATGGAAGGAAGCTGGGGACCAACATAGATGTGCTGGGCACAAGACAGAGGCAGTGATCGTGTAAAGTGATTGCCCAGGAATGATGTCTTGAGAAACAAAGCCAGCTAGCCTGCCCGATGCCCCTCACTCTTGTACAACACCTTTTCCTTGACCTAGTTCTGCTGGAGTTTGGAACACAGGGCTATTGAGAGGTCATGTACCTTGACGAAATCTAGATTATGCTTTTGTTGCAGGAAGAAACCAGTTGACCTAAAAAGCCCGTTCTGTTTTCTATCTCTTTGCACCATCCAGTACCATATTCCCAGGGAAGATCTTATTTTCTTTTTCCTCTTTGGGTATTTCCGCAAGATATATTTTTAGGACTTCACTTTTCTTTCCGTTTTCCCATTTTCCCAAATAGCAGGCTTTATTTTGGTCAAATTTTCACCTCCTTCAGCACAACCTGGGGCAGTCAAAATACAGATGCGTTAGACCTCTCTCCTGAAGCGTACCAAAGCCACCAGTGAACAGATGAGCTGCTCCCAGCACAAGTCAACTCTGACTCAGGAAATGAACAGTACACCCTAGAGGAAGCCTCTGCAAGGCCAGGGAGCAAGAAGGTCCATCTGTCTTTCTCTCACTGGAAGGGATGCATTTGTGTCCATAGGAATTTTTAGTTGCAAATGACAGAAATCATCTCTGGCTAACTGAAGCAGGAGAAGGGTTTATTGGAAGCTATTACACAGGGCACAGACTTGCTGAGATGGCCGGAGAAGCAGGCTTGGTGGCTATCACATGAGAACCTGAAATCACACGGCAGCGCTGAGCCTGTGAAGGGGTTGCACGTCAGCTGGTGGACCCAGCACTGCCCTCACGTCATTGACATCATGATCCTGGATATTGGATGCTACTGCTGTTATCACTTCTGTCCCCAGAACAGGATGAATGGCCTCTGCCACCACCTCCCTTCCCTTCCAGAATGCTTTCCACACGAGCCCTGCTTCTTTGTGTCCCTAGCTCATTCGTCCACATCTAGTGTGGGTGCATCTGACGGAAAAGATGCTGAGATCACACACATGTGCTCTAGATGCAAAGGAGAGGAGGACAAAGAGGGTCTGACTTTTCAGTTCCTGTAGTAGGAGGTGACGACTCCCACTCGCCGAGACTTATAACATGGGTACATTGGTTGATGTCCTGCTAGTTGCTGTCATAGTTGAATCCCAGATCTCAGGGGCTGACACAATAGATGTTTATTTTGCATTCACATAGAGTCCAACCAGTGAGAGGAGGTGGTGGGGTGAGGGGATGGTACCATTCCACGCTGCCAGGGATCTTGGCCAGTACAAGTTCTGCCTATTCCCTAGAGCACTGCTTTCGGGGTCACCCTGGGCTTCATGTCAAGCTGGCAGAGAGTGGAGGATTGCATGGAAGATTGTTATGGGCCAGTTCTGAACCCGGGATGCATCATTCGCTCTTAAATTCAGTTGTCCAGAATTGACATAACTATTGCATTGGCCGAAAAGTTCGTTCGGGTTTTCTCATCACATCTTATGGAAAAACCCGAACGAACTTTTCAGCCAACCCAATGTAAGAGAAATGTTGTCTAACTGAGAACCCAGGAGAAAAAGTAAAAAGGTTTGGTGAACAGTTAGCTGGTCTCCGGCACTGTGGGTAGTTTCCAAACAGAATAGGGGTTTAGATCCTGGGTAGCCCAAAAGATTGATCAGGGTTCACGGCACATCCCATTTCCACTGGATGGTACTATAGTGAATGATTGATATAAATTCAAATCAAGAATACAAACGGGGTCTTCCCTGGTGGTGCAGTAGTTGAGAGTCTGCCTGCCGATGCAGGGGACACGGGTTCGTGCCCCGGTCCGGGAGGATCCCGCATGCCGCAAAAAAAAAAAAAAAAAAAAAAAAAAGAATACAAGCAAAGAAGCCACGTTCTTCTATTCTCCTCCTTTTGGCCTATGCATCCCAGAATAGAAATACAATTTTTTGTTACTGAGCATGTAATGAAACAGGATTGTACTGCTGCTCTTGGGCTTATGAGTGTCCCTTGCATTTACCCAACCAGAGAGCCTTGAAGGAAACCATTCAAGAGTTGGCAAATTAATCACTGGCTTTAAATCTAAGTCAAGGAAATGGATAATGCACTTTCGAAGGTCCACAGTGTGAGGGGCGCCAAGTTCAAGCCTTTGCAAAAGAAATGGAATCTGTTGGATTGGAAAACCCATTTAACCATAATCCGAGTAGGTGGGCACAGAAAGAAGGGAAAGTGAGAACTGACGATCTGTTCAGTCCATGTCTGTTCTCTGCTAGTCACCCAGGTGACCTAGGTGGATGGCTTATTTCTCTAAAAGAGGAGAAACATGAAAGAGGAGGACAGAGCTGCCAGCAAGAGCAGTCAGGCAACTTGAATACTGTCTTTAGAAATGAAGAAGAGAAGAACCAAGAATAGGAGCAAAAATAAGGGCATTGCAGGGAATCCTTTATGACATACAAAGCACTCTCTCACCCGTGCAGGTGACCTCTACCCTCAGAACGGTCATAATCCCAACACTTCCTCCCATTTAACTAACGGGGAAATCCAGGCTCCCGGAGATGAATTCTTATCTGAGGCTCACAGCTACTTAGTGGTAGAGTTGGGCAAACCCACACGACTCTCTTAACTTCTCTTTCTACCTTACCATTTCCTGTTTTTACATTCTTCCTTTCGGGTATTTGTTTGAAATTTGTACTATGGTGTTCATTTGGTTTACTAAACACTAAGTAACTGGGGTATAATGCCTTCAATCACTTGTATAGCCTTGCAAAAGTTCCATATCATCTTCCCAGTTGCACAGAAAACTCCACTTTAGGTCAGGCTGTTCAACTGGGCACACACATGACTTGGCTTCTCAGAGTGTCAGTTCCTTCATCAAAGCCTCGGTGTGATTATAAGTTCCTTCCAGCTCTGACGGCCCATCAGTCCAGGAGATATAAAATGCTTCCACCATATCATCACTGGGGGAAAGTTGAACATCTCCCTGCTGGAGTTTGTTATAATTTCCTCCCAGGGAATAGGTGTTGCTGGTAGATAGCCCAGTGCTTGGAACCATGGCTGGTGTCAAGGGGGGATGTTAAGTAGCTGCTGGCTTCCTGCTGGTACAGGGTCACCACAGGCAAGGTGGACATGCCTAAGCATTAGTCTACCAGCTGAGGATCGGATCGGGCATCAGAAGCATTTCCATGACGATGAAGCGGCGTGGAGGAATTTCAGGCCAAGGGAAGAGGAGGGCTTGCTATGATGGCAGGTGCTGGAATCCGAAGGGCTGGGAGGATGGAACCCATGGTGGGGCGTTAAAGAAAAGGCGTGAGCGTGGGAGGAGGATGGGGTAGGGAAGTAGTCCATCCCCAGCATGAAGAGCGCACTTGAGATCAGCGATCATGACTTTGTAAGAAGACCCGTTAAGATGGCTCGTATTTTTCTCTCTAAGCCACATCCAGCTTCAAGGCTGTAGGGGAAGGTTTCTTAAGTGCAACTTTCTTCCTGTTTCCTTGGGATTTAAAAACCCCTGTGGCTTACCTGTCACCTAGAGAATGAAGTTCAAATGTCTCCATAGGACTCAACTTCCCACTCCAGCCGGACTGCCCTGAGCCTCCCCTCCCCGCTTCAGGGATCCTGGCCCAGGCTTCCCAGCCAGGAGGGCACCTCCCCGACTTTTGTTTGCCAGCCCTCCGTTTCTCACATCGCACAGACGTTCTCCTTTGGTTTCCCAGCTTTCCCAGGAGAATGTCACCTCTACCTCCAGCTTGGTGGACCATTGAAGCAGGCGTGCCTACGCTAACCAGTCACGCAGAATAGCTACATTCCTGTGCTTGTCAGAGAGGACATTGAAATTCACTGCCCCTCAATGCACAGTAACTGTCAGAACTAGCTGGAGATTGCCTTCCCGGCGGTCCAGTGGTTAAAACTCCGTGCTTCCATTACAGGGAGCACAGGTTTGATCCCTGGTCTGGGAACTAAGATCCTGCATGCCGCACAGTGCGGCCAAAAAATTAAAAAAAAAAAAACAACAAAAAAAACTAGGTGGAGAGAAATAATCCCTATCAAGGATTTCCTGAAAGGTGTGAAGTTGTCGCAGTCCTCCTGCATCCCCACAGTCTACCCTTGGGTGACACCAGACCTCTGGAGAACTACATACCTAAAGCTGAATTATTTTGCCAACCTATAGAAATTTTTTAAATTGTACTTTGGCCATATCAGAACAGCTCTGGAACATCGTGATTGTATCTGCCATGCAATGCTGAGAAGGATGATGGTCACCATATTGTACAATGTTCTCTCTTATGAGGGTCCTGGAGATGTCATCTCTCTGGTGTCTTAGCCAGAAATAGCTATGATCCTTCCAAGCAATTATTTTGTTTTTGTCTTAAGAACATGAGAAACTCCTCAAGTTATCTTTCTACATTGCTTGCTAGAAAGCCTGAGTGAAATCAGTGACCCACCTTTTTTTTTTTTTTTTTTCGATATGCGGGCCTCTCACTGTTGTGGCCTCTCCCGTTGCAGAGCACAGGCTCCGGACGCGCAGGCTCAGCAGCCATGGCTCACGGGCCCAGCCGCTCCGCGGCATGTGGGATCTTCCTGGACCGGGGCACGAACCCGCGTCCCCTGCATCGACAGGCGGACTCTCAACCACTGTGCCACCAAGGAAGCCCAGTGGCCCACCATTAGCAAATATATAGGACATCCTAGAATGAAGTGAAGGTCTCTTGACATCCTTCTGGCTTCATTATATTTTTCCTGTCCCCATTGTCACTTAAATTTTATCATTTGCTTTTGTACTGTGTATGCCTTTTTATTATTTGATAAATTTATTATTTATTTATTTATTACTTTTGGCTGTGTTGGGTCTCCATTGCTGCGCGCAGGCTTTCTCTAGTTGCAGCGATGGGGGGCTACTCTTCGTTGTGGTGTGCGGGCTTCTCATCGTGGTGGCTTCTCTTGTTGCAGAGCACGGGCTCTAGGCACGCGGGCTCTAGGCGCACGGGCTTCAGTAGTTGTGGCTCGTGGGCTCTAGAGCACAGGCTCAGTAGTTGTGGCGCATGGGCTTAGTTGCTCCACGGCATGTGGGATCTTCCCGGACCAGGGCTCGAACCTGTGTCCCCTGCATTGGCAGGTGGATTCTTAACCACTGCTCCACCAGGGAAGCCCCTGTGTCTGCCTTTTTAAATGGACTTCATTCCTTTTTGGAATTTAGTATGAATAAATAAGCCAAGCCAGGCCAGTCACTGGTAAGGATGCCCAATGGTGCTTAAAGGGGGGCAGTCTTGCCCCTTTGGCAACAGGGAAAGGGAGGAGGAAAGGGTCAGGTAGCCAGGAAAGGGTTGCCTCGCACAGCCGCAATGGCTGCCCCGCATTTTGGCTGCACTCTGGAAATTGATGCATATCCTGTGTGCAAAGTATCTGGGATCTACTAGACACACTGTCAGTTCAGACACTCAATTTTCACAGCTTTCATGAGGCACATTCATCTATTAGGATGAAGAGACTCCAAGATACTCTTAAAATTCATTTTAAATATTTATTTATTTATTTGGCTGCGTCAGGTCTTAGTTGCAGGACACGGGATCTTTGTTGTGGTGCGCAGGCTCTTCGTTGTGGCATACAGGCTCCTCTAGTTGTGGCGCAAGGGCTCTCTAGTTGCGGTGCGTGGGCTGAGTTGCCCCCGTGACATGTGGGATCTTACTTCCCTGATCAGGGATCAAATCCACGTCCTCAGCATTGGAAGGCAGATTCTTAACCACTGGACCACCAGGGAAGTCCCTCAAAATTCATTTTTAAAATGGTTATTGAATGCCTTCTATGTCCCATTGACTTAGGCCATGAGAACACAGCAACATGAAAGGTGCCAAGAGTTCGGTTCCATGGAAACTCCAGAGACAGCCATCCGGGAAAGGTCACAGTGTAGGGGCAGCAGACCTCTGGTCTTCTCTTTGGAGGGAATGTGCTCTAAACCCAGGGAGGCTCTCTGAGAAGGATATGGGCCTGATTTGCATGTGAACAGCAAAATTAGCGCCTTTGCAGACATGACTGGGTTTCCTTATTTTCATATTCTTTTACAATGTGAACCCGACTATGAACCTTTTGTTCCTAAGAAAAGGCACCAAGACCTACCTGAACTGAGTATTTATTAAAAACCTCAGGCAGTTACAGTGTCTCCACCAAGCCTAGCAGTCCTTCACAGCAAACCCCTTCCTCAGTGGTCCTCTTGTCGGTGTAGAAATGAGCCCCTGCTTTCACAAAGGATGGTGCTAACTTATTTCCTTCAGATGGTAGAAATCCAAATGCTGCATCATCTCATGTACTCATAAATACACACACACTCCTTCCAGTTTGATGTAAAACAAACAAACAACGCTGGCATCAACCCAACACAATAAAATGCTTGACCTGGATGGAGAAGAAGGAGGGAAAAAAAAATCCCTCGAGGCATGTCATTTAAACAGTTTTGCTAATCTATTTGAGGTGAAGGTCCCCCTTTATGCTTCTCCTTTGTGAGATCTAGTACTTTTTTCACTGGAAGAGCGTTTCTTCCCAAATCATATTATTAACTAGCAGTAAACCAGTGTCGTTTATTGTGCCATTGGGGTGGGATGAGACCTCCCCCACCCCTGGAGTCTAACGCCCGGGGGTCCCAGTAGGTGGCTCAGTTAGGACACAGTGGTGGTTCGTTACTCACTCTGGGTGCCCCAGAGCTTGCGATCTGAATTACTCACTGCTTGTGTTTCACCTGTGTATTTCTGTACATCTTTCCCAGAGGGAATAAGAGTTTTATATTACAGAATGAGCAAAGAGATCCCTGAAATGTTTAAAATAGAGTGCTTTCAGCTAAGACCCAAAGCAATGAGGTCTTGGAGAAAGATGAATGGAATCCTAAGACCTGGGATCAGTTCTTCACTGTTTCACTTTATGTTACAACAACCTGCTTGCTCTCCCCTTCCTGATCTTGACTCCTAGTTCATAGACTGTTATCCTAACAGTTCTGCATGTGCATTTTTATTTGAAAGTTGCAGTTTTTCATCTCTGATGTATTACGATCATCTCACGCATGGGTTCTATAGAGAGGCTTAGTTTAAGCATTGCCTTTCTTTATCTTCCTCCTGTAATGTAACAAGAGTCTGTTGCAACTGCTATGTATTTTCTCAATAGGGTGTCTGTTGCCTGTAATATAGTGATCTGGATAAGAATTCTGTCATTTGTTCATCCAGCTATTCCTTCGATCATTCCGCCAACGACCTTGTTATCACCTACTAAGTACCAGGCATGGTGAATAATGAGATAGGATCCCAGGAAAAATGAATGGTGTGGAAGTGGGTGTAGGGACAAGTTTCATGTTTGCATTAAGTTTCAAAAGGCATGTAAAAGGATTCAGAGACTTGCTTTTTTGGCCAAGACAGAGTAGCCAGTATTGGAATATCCTTCCTGCCACAAACAATGATAAAGCTGGAAAAAACATAGTAATCAACTGTTTTCAGATATTGGACAATAGACAGTGCAAGGCTCTGATCATTGAAAGAAGGGAAGCATACAAAGTGAGCTCCCACAATTGTCCCTGCTTTCTTCCCAGCAGCACTTTCTTATCTGTAGTAGCAGGAGGTAGAGCCCAAAGAGAGCACAGTGGTCTTGTTTAGCTAGGGAGGTAGAATCAGAATTCTGGGCTGCTAAGTAGCTGGACTTTGTGGGTCAGAGTACTAGGCAGGAGTGAATTTCACAGATAAGGAGCTACGGAAATCAGCATAGGGATCCCCTTTTGTGATTGAATGAATATTAACCTGCTTTTGTATAGCAAGAGCCTGTATAATCAAGACCTGACAGAGAACAGTAACTGGTGAGGTGAGCTAAATAGAGATGACAGAGACCATATCATGCTGAGAGATTTAGAAATTCCAATTAGCCAGTGGAGAGACCTGGCTGAACATCCCAGGAAGTCACCTGAGGTCCAGAAAGACCAAGCTTTAGGAGTAAAGATATTCTCACCCTAGAATAAGGGCTACTGTAGACATTTCCAAACAAAGATTAAAAACAAGTTTCAAAAGGATCAAGCTGACAAGCTGACGTGCAAATAAACTGACTCATTAACAGAACATAACTCTCTCAAAAGGAAGAAAAAAAACAGTCCAGACTGTCAATACTATAACATCAACAATACCCAGCATATAATAAAAGTTTGTAAATATGTAAATAAGCAGAAAAAAAGTGACCCATAATCGGCAAAACAAAACAAAATAGAAACACACCCAAAGATGTTGGAGTTAACAGAAAAGAAGTTTCAAACAGATATTAATATGTTTAGGAATTCAAAGGAAAAATTATCATAATGAATGAATTCATTGAGACTATCAATTGACAGGAAAAAAACTGAAATTCTGGAAATGAATAAAACACAATGTCTGAAATGAAAAACTTAGATAGGCTTAACAGGAAAAAAAAGGATCAATGAACTTGAAGACAAGGCACTAGAAACCATTCAAACTGATGTGCAAATAATGAAAAGATTAAAGAAAATAGAGATTCAGTGATGTGTGAGACAATATCAAGCATCCTAACATATGTATAAGTGGAATCCCAAAAGGAGAAGCAATAAATAGGGGCAGAAAAAATTGAAGAACTATTATTAAAATATTTTAAAAATGTGATGAAGAGTATCAATTCATAAATCCCAAGAGCTCAGCACACCCCAGGCAGGATAAACACAAAGAAAACCAAACCTAAGTGCATGATCATCAAATTGCTGAAAATTAAATTATAAGAGCGTCTGAGATTTTTTATCGTCATTTTATCAGGACCGTGAGAAAAATTTAAAAACACATAATATACTGGGAAACAACTATGTGAGTTAATCACTAACATTTCATTAAAAAATAATGCAAGCCAGAAAATAATGCAATGATATTTTTTAAGTGCTGGAAGGAAAATAAAACTGTCAACCCAGAATTCTACACCTAGGAAAATGAAGGCAAAATCTAAGTTTTTACAGATAAAGAAAAGTTGACATAATCACCAGATAACCTGCGCTGCAAGAAATATTGAAGGAAATTCTTTAATCTGAAAGAAAATGATAGCAGATGGAAAATTGATTCTACATAAAAGAATGAAGATTGCCAGAAATGGTAAATATGTAAGCAAAGATTTTTTTTCTTTGTAAGCCTTTATAAAATTGATTGTTTAAAGCAAAATAATAACAAACTATTGTGGGGTTTAAATGTTAATATACATTAAAGTAAAATGCTTGACAACAATAACACAAAGGACATGAAGGATTAAATATACCACTGTAATAGTCCTACATTACAGGAAGAGTAGTATGAATTTTACCCATGTGATAGGGTAAAAATGCACATTATAATTCCTAGAGAAACTGCAAAAAATAAAACAGAGTTATAGCTAACTGATTTAAAAGCTGATACATAGTAAATTACTAAAAGTTATTCAGCATGCTCCCCCCGCCCCCAAATATCGGAAATAATGCAAAGAAAAAAAAATGGACGAATTAACTAAACTGCAAGATGGTTGATTTATACCCAGTCATATAAATAAGCACATTAATGTAAATGGACTAATCCCTGTAATTAAAAAGTGGAGATTATCAAACTGATAAAAAAGCAAATCCTAACTATGTGCAGTTTACAAGAGACATATTTTAAATACAAAGACATGGATAGATTAAAAGTAGAATGATAGAAAGTTTTTTTTTAAGATTTATTTATTATTTTTAAATTCAATTTTATTTATTTTTTGCTGCATCGGCTCTTAGTTGCAGCATGCGGGATCTTTTGTTGGGGCACGCAGGCTCTTCACTGCGGAGAGCAGGCTTCTCTCTAGTTGTGGCATGTAGGTTTTCTCTCTCCAGTTGTGGCGCGCAGGCTCCAGGGCACGTGGGCTCTAGTTGAGGTGCTCGAGGTCAGTAGTTGTGGCGTGTAGGCTTAGTTGCCCTGTGGCATGTGGGATCTCAGTTCCCCAACCAGGGATTGAACCCGCATCCCTTGCATTGCAAGGTGAATTCTCTACCATTGGACCACCAGGGAAGTCCCAAAAGGACAGAAAGTTTTATCCCTTACAAACACTAATTATGAGAAAGCTAGAATAGCTGTATTAATATCAGATTCAAGACGAGGTATATTACCAAAATACAGATATTTCATAATGACTGAAGAGTCAATTCATCAGGAAGACAAAACAGTCCTAAATATGCATACACCTAATAACAGAGCTGTAAGGAATAAAAACTGAGTAGGTGAGTTACAAAACAATTTACCTGAATGAAAATTTTAAACACAATATAAAAAATTGGTGGGATATAACTAAAGCAATTCATAGAGAAAAACTTACTTTTTTTGTGCTTCCTTTTTCCTTCTGCCAATAACTAAGGACTCAATTATCTTGAAAAAGATACAAACCACCACCACCACAACCAATAACAACTACCCCAGTTGATTGGCTGTCCTTCCTATCTTCTCTCTTATTTCTTTTCTTCTCTTCACCATGACTTTGGTTTAAGTGGTTTGTACTTATGGTTATTAGCACCTATTACTACTGTCCTGTCATCACTAATTCGTTCCTTATCCTCTTATCCTCATAGGGCAGCCCATCTCATTGTTGAGCTCATAGTTGTTAAAATGACCTTTGTTATAGTAAACGCTGTACCCTGAACCTTTTTCCCATTGGTCATAATGATGCCCTCTGGGACTACAGAGAATATCAAGTTCACATTTACACGATAGCCCTTCAGCTAGTTGTTGAAGACGACCATTGTCTCCTGCGAAGTCTTCTTTTATGCAAAGTCAAAGTCCCTGGATCTTTTAGTCATTCTTCAGTAACATAATTTGAGTTATTTTACAACCCTGTCATTTTCTTGATATGTAACTAACAATCTGTATGATCTTGTTCAAATCAGTATTATTATTACTTTTAATGGAGAAAGTGTAACTTGCCCAAATCATCTAGTTTTATTTCATTTTATCAGTAACCCTTTATGTGTAGCATCCAAAGGAATAAAACGAGGTATATTCTGACTCTTACTATCCCTTTGTTTTGGTGGTATCAAGATCACATCCGGTTTTCAAGTGTTATCGTATTTCAGGTTCATATGTTCAAAGAAGTTACCAAAGTATTTGTTAAGTATGCTACTATATATTAATGAACTGTGTAGCTAGTTTTTTGAACCAAGATGCAGGACATTCCGTTTATTTCTACTAATTTTCAATTTATTAGTTTCCGTCCACCAAAGCCGTTTGGCAAGATGTCCTTAGATCGTAACTCTGCATTCCAGGAGGTACCAGTAATCTCATGTCATTAGCATACTGTATATGTTTCCCCTCAAATCATTAACAAAAATATTAAAGAAGATATGGTGTCTCATTTAGCAAAGATTGTTGACACCCGTTATCCTATGTTTTTAGAAGTAGCTCCTTTGGAAATGTATTTGGCTCACCCAGTGCTCCCAGTCATGTGAGATGAGTTGGTGCACTTTGGCTGTGAAGGTCTTCCAGGACACCCCTCCTGATAACACTTCAACATGCACCTAGCTGCTCTCAGACCTTTCCACCTGCCACTTTCTTTTTTTTTTCTTTTTTTTTTTTTTTTTTTTGCGATACACGGGCCTCTCACTGTTGTGGCCGCTCCCGTTGCGGAGCACAGGCTGCGGACGCGCAGGCTCAGCAGCCATGGCTCACAGGCCCAGCCGCTCCGCAGCATGTGGGCTCCTCCCAGACCGGGGCACAAACCCGTGTCCCCTGCATCAGCAGGCGGACTCTCTACCACTGCGCCACCAGGGAAGCCCCCACCTGCCACTTTCTTTAGCCTCCTATCTGCTCAGTCATGACCTGCAGGTTTCTGGAAAGGGGAACTCAAGGATATAACCATCCTGCATTTTGGCCATTCGTGTCCACGACCACCATGAGAATGTGTCTCTTCTAACACAAAAAAAACCAGGAGGAGATGAGAATCAGAAGGGATGAATAAAAGAATTAATGATTATGGGACTTCCCTGGTGGTCTAATGGTTAAGACTCTGTGCTTCCAGTGCAGAGGGGTGTGGGTTGGAGCCCTGGTCCAGGAACTAAGATCCCACATGCCGCGTGGCCAAAACAAAAAAAAGCAAAAGAAAAAAGCATTAATGATTGTAAGATTGGTGACTTATTTGGGGGTACTTGTTTGAACTAAGAACTACACAAATCTCCTGATTTCTAGACTCTCTTCAGCATCTTTCCCTCAATAAGGGCAAGGGGAAAATCCATTCGAAACGAAGATTATCCTACGACCTCTTTACAACTGCCATCGTGTTTGTTACTCTGCCAGGAACCTACTGCCAGCAGAGGGAGGTGGAAGCCATCACAGAGGGCGATGAGGATGACAGAGGTTGCTGCTGCTGCAAACCAGGTCACCTGCTCCACCTGTTGTCCTGCAATGCCGCCTTTAACCTCCGCTGGCTCACCTGGGAGATCACGCGAGCGCAGTACATCCTGGAGGGCTACAGCATCATGGACAACAACGCGGCCACCATGCTGCAGGTTTTTGACCTCCGAAGGATCCTCATCCGATACTACATCAAGGTATTGCTCCGGGTCCCAGCCCCTTGTCTGAGTAATGATGCTGGGCTGGCTCCAGAGGCTCCTGGAAAGCTTTGTAAAGAGCTTAGGAAGCTTCTCCACAGCTTGTGCATCAGAGGCTTAGCTAGGTTTCGGAGCCACCGGTTTCATGAAAAAGCCTTGAGGGCTTTGGGTTGGCCTGACGTGCATGCCCCAAGTCCTGTCCTAAGCCTGGGCATGAAGAGGTTGTCTGTTTTCTTGCCTGGATCTTCTTCTCCACCTTTAACACTACATGAGTTGCTTGACAAATGGAAACATCCTGGAAGTATGACCAGACCTCAATTTTTATGAGTTATAAGGATCAATTTAGAGGCTCTGCAAATTTCTACCTTTTAGAACCAGAGTTAATTTTTTAAGCTCATGATAAAAATGCAAAAATAGAGTTAAATGATCCAATCAGGATTAGCTATGACAGCCTTTTCTTCTTACTCACATGGGGACTAGTACATTTTTTCAGTTGCTCAGTACCTGCATCTGCTCAACCTGTATTCAGCCTCAGAACATGTGCTGGTTTTGAATGAGTCTCCTAGAGGAGACTTATGTGAGACTCGACCAAGGATACAGCATGATAATAGGGGCGAAAGTGTTTTCTAAGGGGGGCGGGATGGGCGAGGGTGTCTGTGGCTGAGGGTGTCTGTGATGGCTCCTATTCTGAGGGGCTACTTTGCATGGTGAAAGCCCTGGTTGGTCCTCAGAGGGGTCCACATTTTAATGCCGTTCACAAGGAAGAAGCTCATCCACCTGAGACCCCAAACTCTCTGCCAGCTGAGGCTGAGATAAGTGGTCCAGCAGAAATAAGGAAATAACGAAATGAAAAGATAACACGGGCACCTGAAGTTTCAGGAATTTCCAACAACTAAAAAGGAGGACGTTTAGAAATTGGAAATAACTCCTGGGCAGAGCCCCAGTGTCTGCAGCAATAGCTGCTAAATTGTTCAGGAAGTAGAATTCAGACGATGAAAATCAGAAGGTTAAAGAACTCCTAATGATTACACCCCAAGGTTATTGCAACAAGAAATGTTGGTGCAGCAGAGATGTTCTGTGGCAGAATATTTAAAACAGCTCGAGTGGTTCGTGCTCACCACCTTCGTGTGTGCTAGAGGGATGCAAAACTTTACATCCAGACCTCACACAAAATGATAAAAGTTTGCCCAACCTCACACAAATTGGGGAAGATTTGGGAAGTGAATCAGGAAGTTGTGATCTTTGGCTTTGCGACTCCATGTTTGTTCCCTTGGCCGTTATATCCAAGACCCAAGAAGCTTTTCATAGAGTCAACTCTTGGGAAATTGGGTCTATCAGCTGGTATTGACTTGGCAGTGGGCCGTGAACTCCCAGTGACACACACACGCAGGAAGTGTATTCCTCTCACACGTAAATGAAGCTCTGCTCCAAGTCCTCAGGGATCAAGGTTCCTTCCAGCTCCACCATTTTTAGTGTCTCCCCCATCTTAAGGCTTAAATGGATGGAGAGAGGGACACAGAAAGTGAAGGCCAAGGGCCTGCACAAGCTACTCCTTAAGAAGTTTCCTGAGGGACTTCCCTGGTGGTCCAGTGGTTAAGAGTCTGCACTCCCAATGCAGGGGGCCCCGGTTCGATCCCTGGTCAGGGAACTAGATCCTGCATGCATGCCGCAACTAAGAGCCCTCATGCAGCAATGAAAATCCTGCATGCCGCAACTAAGACCCAGTGCAGCCTAAATAAATAAAATAAATAGTTTTTTTTCTTTTTTTAAAGAAAAGAAGGTTCCTGAAAGGTACCACAGTACGCTGTAGCTGTGTCCCATTGGCCAGAAGATTGTCATATGCCAGCTTCGAGGGGGATCTAGAAAGGGTATTCTGGGCAGCCATGAACCCAGACAGAAATTGTGTGTCATGAAAAAAGGAGAAAACAGATGTTAAATGGCAACCAGCTCTCTCTGGTGCCTCCCTCCCAAAGGAGAGGGTCCCTTGAGGATCCGCTTTAGTTCTAGGTGGCAACAGGACGGGGTCATTGCAGGGGGGCTAGATACAGGGGCCGACTGCAGCCGTGCCAGGGCTGGGAGCTTACTCCAAGGTGGCAGCTGGGGACAGCAGTCTAGATGGGCCAGATGGATGATCCCTGGAGCCACATGTCTCCTTGGTGCCTCAAGAACAGGGCAGGGGGCTTCCCTGGTAGCACAGTGGTTGGGAGTCTGCCTGCCGATGCAGGGGACGTGGGTTTGTGCCCCGGTCCGGGAGGATCCCACATGCTGTGGAGCGGCTGGGCCCGTGAGCCATGGCCGCTGAGCCTGCGCGTCTGGAGCCTGTGCTCCGCAACGGGAGAGGCCACAAAAAAAAAAAAAAAAAAAAAAAAAGAACAGGGCAGGGCAGAAGGGGCAATTCAAGATGGCGGAGTAGAAGGACCTCGAGCTCACCTCCTCTCATGAAAACACCGAAAACACAAGTAACTGCTGAACAGCCATCGATAAAAAAGACTGGAAGAATGGGGCAAGGCTGTCTGTGTGCCACCAGAGCCGTCTGCTGTTATTTCTGATGGGCTTTCCACTCCCCACCCTTTCCTATGCATGTGTGCCCTCCCCATCCCCGCCCTTGCATGGCTGCATCCCAGCCCCCTCTTCCTGTGCTTCTCTTTCAACCTGAGCTCCCAGGGCAGCTCCCCCTCACATCCTCCCTGGGGTCCAGGCTGCCATTTGCCTCCCTGTCCTCTGAAACCTTTTCTCTTTCCCTTCTGGCAACTTGCTGCTCCCTCTGTGGGTCCCCAGGCCTGAGTGTGATGACTTACCTATGGAGGTGCCCGTAGTTTCTAGATGAACGAAGTTTCCAGGTAATGCAGAATCTGAGCCATCCAGTCTGGACGGACGAGATCCAGGTGTAGGCAGGAGTCTGCAGGATCTGCTCCAGGCATTAGTGGCAAGGATGGAGTTCAAGACTGAGCCACGTCCCTGTGAATCTGGAGCTCCCCGTAGACGGCTTTTCCATGGGCCAGACGTGTGGACAGACAGGCCTCACATGATGGGGCCAGCAGGTCGCCGAGTGGGTGAGAGGGGAGAACGAAGAGCTGAGGTGCCCCCTCTGGGTCCACCTGCTTGGCTTTTCCAAAGCCTGGGGGGTGCTCCATGCCAGGACCTGCCTTTTGATGTCTCTCACCCTCCCTTCACATTGCTCCTCTCCTAAAGTTACAGGGAAGAGCTAAATCTGACTCCATGTTGGATCTGTTTCTTTTACTTCAACCTTTGCTTCCCATTGCTTTTGTTCACTAAAAGGATACTGTCTATATATAATGGTCTGCCTCAGGGAACCCTGCCCCTCTGCCTAGATATTAAACCAAAGTGCCTTTGTTCAGGGCAACCTCCGGCCCCCGTCCACCTGTGCATGGCTGCAAGAAAGAAGAAATTAACACACCCCCTGCCCGAGGCTGGCCATTCTAGGGGATATTGGCACAACTTATGGCCTTTTTACTTTACTTCCTTACCCCCTCCCCCTCTCTGTGCTATAAAAGAAACTGGCATCCAGACCCTGATAAGATGGTTCTTTCGAGACTTTAGTCTGCCATCTTCTCGGTCTGCCAGCTTTCTGACTAACGCTGTATTCCCAGCCTCAACGCCTCGTCTCCCGATTTATTGGCCTGTCGTGCGGCGAGCAGAGCGAGCTTGGACTCCATAACACTAACTCCTGGCAACATGCCTCCTGATTCCCTATACGTTTTCTAAAATGACAGTTTGCAATCTGATAAACAAACCCAGAATAACGTGTGAGTGGCGGAGGGCTGAGGGAGGCCCCCAGAATCCACTGGGCGACAGTGGGCTTGTGGGAAGACAGCCCATTGACCTTGTTTTCTAGGAGCGGGCAGTGATGCCGACCTGAGAGCTTGGCGGGGCGGGGGGCAGGAGAGGCGCACAGGGAGATGGTTTGTGACCCATAGGGTGATTCCCAGGAGCCAGGGGGCAGACCTGTGGCATCAGGGTCCCCCAGCCAGCAGATCATTACAGATTGCCACGTCCTACCCAGAAATTCCCATTCTGTGCACCTGGAGAGTGCCCCAAACACCTGTATTTTGAACTAAGTTCCCTAGGTGATTTGATATGCAACTAGGCTTGGGGACCACTACAGACATTTGTGCTCAGTAGAAACAGAATCAGTGCTCAGGAGAGGCTGAGGTTGAGGAGCAGATAGATCTCATGGTACCTCCTGGTAATTCACGTCAGCACCAGTAAGGCCTGTTCACACGAGACTTTCTCTAAACATCACACTCAGTGCCTTCCTACCCTTCGGGGACTGGCAGCTCAGAGGCTCTACTCATCTCCCTGGTACAGTTAGTTCAAGGAAATTTCAGGAGTGCTGAGTGCCTATGACGACAGAAAAAACAGCACTTTAGGGTAAAACCAAATGAGTGTATGTCAATCCACTGTATAGCACAGGGAGCTATAGCTCGGTGCTCTGTGAAGACCTAGATAGGTGGGATGGGGGGGTGGGAGGGAGGGGATATATGTGTACATATAGCTGATTCACTTCGTTGTACAGCAGAAACTAATGCAACATTGTAAAGCAATTATACTCCAATAAAAAAAATTTTTTTTCTTCTTTGGCCTAGGCTACTCAGTGAACGAAATTGCCTTTGTAGCCCTGAACTGCTTCAAGTTTCAGGGGTTTGGTTTCATTCTTTTTATTATTTTTATTGGACAGAAAGAAAAGCTTGGAATAATTCCTTTGCACAAAAGGATTTTTTTTTTAGTCTCGTAATAAACTGGGTCAGTTCTCCGCACCCTCTATGAATATATTTGAAATCATTTCCTTTCTGATGACTGGAGGTTTTCCCTGGTGCCTCGTCCATCTCTCCTCCATTCATTAGTGATTAAAACCCTCTAGCCGTCAAGAAATCAGCTTTCTGTGAGGGCCTGCTTTCCCAGCCACCATTGTTTCTGCACAACTCTTAGAAAGGAGATATGCTTATCACCTGCCCTGCAGGATACGGTGGAAAGACCCGGGGATGTGGGCCTGCCTGCCAGGTCCCCCTCCTAGAATGCGCTGTCTGGGAGAATATGCTGATCTACGATGAAAATGAGAGGCCAGGAGGATCCCTGCTAGAGGAGCCAGATATGGTGAATTAATTCAGAAGAGGCCCTGCTTTCAACATGGATCACGTTCCACGCAGTCAATTCGTGTCACCATCCTGACTTAGCAGTTTGACTTAGTGTGAGATCCGTTTCATCCTGACAGATTCTGAAGGATTTCACACTGTTCATTGACAGAATTTCTGTCTAGAGAAAGGGGAAATGGGGTACGGTTTGCAGCCAGTTGGAGTGGTTCTGTTTCCTCCCAGTGAGAGAAGTTGGTACTGGCTCCGAGGGACAGCCAAGCGTTCCACTCAGAAGCCAACGCTGCAAGGCTTTGCCAGAACTCAAGGAGGGAGTTTGAGCCTCTGGGATTCAAAGTCCTTGTTAACTATTCTGACTTCATCGGTGGAGGGGTTATTTTCATTCCTCCCTAGAAACTAGTGAAAAGGTTACCGCTCAGCTTTCCATTTTTGTTTGTTATTTCTGTCTGGTACACGTGATTAGGACATATCGAGGAAAAACTAGACCAGATGTTTGCTCAAGCCAGGTGTTTAGACAGACCAGATTTCTGCCTTGCTTTTGTAACTGTCAGCTGAGAAGCCGTGCCTTTGATCCCGGTCACGTTTCCTCTTTGGCTCGTGACTTTGGACCGAGCACTTAGACCGTCTACCTCATAGAAGCTTTAAGTTACCCCCGCCAGCTGGTAGAAAATAGAACACCCTCCAGAGTCTTGATTTACGTATTTGAATATTAGATGTGCACTCTGGTGACCACGGGAGATTCAGCTGTCTCCTCTTTTCTGAATCCCCTGCTCAAAACCTCTCCTGAGTTCTGCTACTGCTGCCCGCCCTGGGACTCAAGCTTGCGGGGTAGGTAGGTCATAGAGGCCAAAGATATGGTGATTATTATGATTTTTGCACACGTCCCATGTGCCAGGCCAGGTGCTAAGTGCTTCATATGCATGATCTCATTTTAAACCTCAAAACAGTGATGAAGAGTGGCTGTGATTAGTGCCTCTGTCTTTTGCCCCTTTGCTTTCAGCTTCCCCTGGCCTCTTCCTCCTTTCCTCTTTCCTTCCCTCCTTCTCTCCCTCCCTCCCTCCCCTGAAGGGGTTTCCTAAGGCCAGCAGTGCTGCTTGGACGCAAAGCTGCAGAGGTTGGGAAAACATGTGAACTACTGAATTTTGCTTACTGTCTGCGGACTTCATGCTTCCGCTCCCCCGCTTGGGGGCCAGGTGGATGATGGAGCCTAACAGAGATTATGCCCCAAAGAAGGAAGACCACACACCGTGAGCCACAGATGAGCCTTCTCCAACATGCAGGCTGCCCTCGGTCCTAACAGCAGAGAGAGGCTGAGTCAGGTGTCTGCCGTGGTTTTGCCCAAATCCAGAGACCACTTGTGTCTGTCCGCTCAGCATTCAAACTCCTGCAGTAACCTGAAATCAGACACCTCGGCAACCTCTGACCTTGGTGCTCTGGATTTCACATCCCAGCTAAAGGGAGGAAGAAGAGGGGAGCTGGGGGCTGCTGCCTAGCAAAGGGCCACCCTGCCCACTCACCTCCATCGTCTGAGCCCTGCTCACGTTCATCCCATGTGCATTACTTTCTGCCTTCTTGTTTGGCCAGAATTCCTTTTATAATTGGAGAAGGCCGTCAGTGAAGGGTTGGTTCTACGGGTGCACGAGCCACTGCCTTCTTTGCATCAGACGCCACCCCTGCCCCTCCCGTCACTCTCAGTTTGCGTACAGGATGCAAGCTGTGTTCCCGGACCCATCTCAGCCCCGGTGGCACCAGCCACTTCCCTTTTCCCGTGATAACGAAAGTGGAGTGGGTTTGCAAAGGACTTGTCCGTAGATGCTACCGTCTGTTCCTGATGTGTCCACAGCAGACTTGGATTTTTCTTTTTCTGTGTCACATGTTTACTTCTCCAGGCTGGATGCTAGCCTTCTTGAAGGATGAACTCATTCAAAAACTATAAGATGGCTTTCAATAAATCTGTAGCTCAGAATCATAAAGCCCGAGGGTGGCGTTTTCCCCAGTTGGATTCATAAGTGGAATGTCCGATGAAGGAGGACACATGGGTTATTTTTGAAGACATCACAGATGTCCACTGTCTGGGTACCCAGGATTATGTATACGTGTGTGTGTGTGTGTGTGTGTGAACAATTTTACATCATAAGTGCTTTCCATAAGTACCCTGTTGCTTTAGCTCATGACACTCTTTGTCTGAGGCCCTGGAGGAGGACATGCCCTGATCTCTCCAAGCAGCATCAGCCCAGCCTGCCCTCCGGGAAGCCTAAAGAAACCATGATGCTTTTGTGTGCATCTCTCAGAAAGGACGGCGCTGGCTGTCATTCTTTCTCACAGAGGAGATTCTGTTCTGGTACATTCTGCTAGCATTCTCCTCTTCTCACGTCCCTCTTCCCTCCACTGACTCTCAAGAGAGAACATTTTAAAACATCTCCAGTGGGTTCTGTGCATTAAATCTAGCAGGGGGCTTCCCTGGTGGTGCAGTGGTTGAGAGTCCGCCTGCTGATGCAGGGGACGCGGGTTCGTGCCCCGGCCCCGGTGCCGCGGAGCGGCTGGGCCTGTGAGCCATGGCCGCTGAGCCTGCGCGTCTGGAGCCTGTGCTCCACAGCGGGAGAGACCACAGCAGTGAAAGACCCGCGTACCGCAAAAGAAAAAAAAAAATCTAGCAGGAAATACAAATGATACCGCCTATGGGGATCTCATGTCTCATATCTCCCTGATGTTGATTTACTTTATGAAATATAGTTGAAAAAGACTTTCTGGCTTTGGAATGGCTATAAGGGCTCAAAATCTTGCTTTCTCTTGGCAGAGTATAATATACTATATGGTGACGTCCCCCAAACTGTTTTCCTGGATCAAAAACGAATCCCTTCTCAAGGCCCTGCAGCCCTTTGCCAAGTGGCATTACATTGAGCGTGACCTTGCGCTGTTCAACATGAACGTCGATGACGACTATGTCCCGTGTCTCCAGGGCATCACTCGAGCCAGCTACTGCAACGTGTATCTGGAGTGGATTCAGTACTGTGCACGGAAGAGGCAAGAGGTAGGTAGGGGAGGTGGGGCTGAGGAGTTGAGTGTAAGTTTAAAAAGCAAAGAGCCTTGTAAAGACCATCTCTTTCTTTTTTTAAAAATTAATTTTATTTATTTTTTACACAGCAGGTTCTTATTAATTATCCATTTTATACATATTAGTGTATACATATCAATCCCAATCTCCCAATTCATCCCACCACCTCCTCCTGCCACTTTCCCCCCTTGGTATCCATACGTTTGTTCTCTACATCTGTGTCTCAATTTCTGCCGTGCAAACCGGTTCATCTGTACCATTTTTCTAGGTTCCACATATATGCGTTAATATACGATATTTGTTTTTCTCTTTCTGACTTACTTCACTCTGTATGACAGCCTCTAGATTCATCCACGTCTCTACAAATGACCCAATTTCGTTCCTTTTTATGGCTGAGTAATATTCCATTGTATATATATACCACATCTTCTTTATCCATTCGTCTGTTGATGGGCATTTAGGTTGCTTCCATGTCCTGGCTATTGTAAACAGTGCTGCAATGAACATTGGGGTGCGTGTGTCTTTTTGAATTATGGTTTTCTCTGGGTATATGCCCAGTAGTGGGATTGCTGGGTCATATGGTAGTTCTATTTTTAGTTCTTTAAGGAACCTCCATACTGTTCTCCATAGTGACTGTATCAATTTACATTCCCACCAACAGTGCAAGAGGGTTCCCTTTTCTCCACACCCTCTCCAGCATCTGTTGTTTGTAGATTTTCTGATGATGCCCATTCTAACTGGTGTGAGGTGATACCTCATTGTAGTTTTAATTTGCATTTCTCTAATAATCTCTTTCTTATACTATAGACTATAATGAAATAGAGACGAGGAAGGACACTAATATTTGCTTTTTTTTAATATATATAAATTTACTTATTTTATTTATTTTTGGCTGCATTGGGTCTTTGTTGCTGCACATGGGCTTTCTCTAGTTGTGGCCAGTGGGGGCTACTCTTTGTTGCAGTGTGCGGGCTTCTCACTGCGGTGGCCTCTCTTGTTGCGGAGCATGGGCTCTAGGTGCGCAGGCTTCAGTAGTTGTGGCATGCTGGCACATGGGCTCTAGAGCACAGGCTCAGTAGTTGTGGCGCACAGGCTTAGTTGTTCTGCAACATGTGGGATCTTCCCGGACCAGGGCTCGAACCCGTGTCCCCTGCATTGGCCGGTGGATTCTTAACCACTGTGCCACCAGGGAAGTCCCAGGACACTAGTATTTGAAAAATATTTGTTTAATAATTAAGCAAAATGAAATGGAAGAATTCATATACCATGTCTCCAGTGAAGGGGCCTTGAAGGTACGTTTTCCTCTTTACTGTGTTCAGAGTCAGTGCAGTGTTAAGCCTCCTTCACGGTTTTAAAACTCTGGACACTTCTTTGTTTAGAGTTACTTTTTGAGATTTCTGTACAGAGTATATCTGTGCTGAAATGGAGAGGATTTGCTGACGTATTGAACTGTGGACCAGCACATTCTGTTTAGCAATCAGATGGTCCAAGCTACTCCCGGAGGTTTGTGTGTGTGTGCGCACGCATCGTTGCTCATGTGCTGAGGACACTTCTGGAGATAAAAGCAGCCTCTTAGAAATGAAACCAAGGACAATGACATCTTAGAAAAGGAAGACAAGGAAGCATACAAGGAGGAGAAAGGGGAGGTAGGCAAGCGGAGGGGGTCGGTCATCTCTGCTTCTCAGGATTTGGAAAGCTTCTCGCAATGTGTTTTTGAAGGAAATGGTAGATCCAAGTTGAAATGGCCTTCTCAGCAGCTGATGAGGTGTGTTGTGTGACCTGTAGAGGGTAAACCAAATTATGACACTAGCCCAGGTCCTTGACCTTTGCATGAGTGATGGAAAACAGGTGGGAAAAAGAATAGGTGGCAGAGTCTGCTTCCTCCAGATGCAGCCAGAAGAATGTGAGCCGAGATCTTAACCCACACTGAGCCTCTCCTGGTGGCTGAAATAGTCAAAGAATCTACTGATTTTCCTGGCTACCCCCCCAATTGTGGCATTCCTCTTTCCTCAGCTGGCTCATAAAAATGAAATTATTTCTCTTTTCTTGCAAAAGAGGCTTTAAGTTTAAATTCCTTCTCCATCTCCCCATGCCCCTCTTTTTAAGCTATGGATGACCCCCTTCATTTAATTGTTGGAGTTATGGTCAGCTCATTGGGCTTCTTGTTGTTGAGGCAACAGAAAACCCTCATTTGCACTTGATTCCCATACTTCTTCTCTCCCTGCTGGTGTGCCTGTGCCCTGCATTGGACACGGTTAAGGTGGGCGTTGAATAGGGTGAAGGTGGGTCTTGGACAGGGTGAAGGTGGGCATTGGACAGGGTTAAGGTGGGCATTGGACAGGGTTAAGGTGGACGTTGAATAGGGTTAAGGTGGGCGTTGGACAGGGTTAAGGTGGACGTTGAATAGGGTTAAGGTGGGTGTTGCACAGGGTTAAGGTGGGCATTGAATAGGGCTAAGGTGGGCGTTGCCCAGGGTTAAGGTGGGCATTGCACAGGGTAAGGTGGCGGTTCATTTGACTGCAAGCTCTCACCATCTTCCTGACCTCGAAGTGCCATATTCACAGTTCCAGGGAAATAGGCTAGCCAGCCTCATGTCAGTCCCTTTACTTTCCTAAGGTAGTTTCCCCATTTAAATTTTTTTTCCACATCCAACCTCAAGAGAAACTCAGGAAGCAGAGTTTCCCATCTGTCAGGTCACTTTAATGGGGCCCGGGTGACCACCGTGGGTGACACAGGGAAAGCCTCTGCATTTATAGTTGTCTGTTGGTCCAGAACCCACGTGAAAGCTGAATTAACATCCTTGTTCTTCCAGCCCTCGAAGCACCTAGACAGTGACGAGGACTCTTCTCTGGTGACTTTGTCCTTCGCGCTCTGCATCCTGGGTCGGAGAGCTCTGGGGACCGCGGCTCACAACATGGCCATCAGGTACCTGGGGAAACAGTTGTCACAGACACCAGTTGGCATTTTATATGTTGGACAAATTTTTGTCCATCGTTTTCTTTATTTTAAAGTTAGACTGCTCCTACTTCTTCCAGAGTGTTCTCTCCCTAATAAATCATGTTGGGCCTCTGAGAAGACTTTTTAACCACGGTGATCTGGAGAATTAGATGTGGAAACAGCAGTAATACAGAACAGTCAAAGCCCCAGAATTCTGGGTATAGGGTGTTCTATATTACACGGTTCCTTGCAAATTTTCTGGGAAGATTAAATGAAATCATGCATACAAAGCGCCTAGCCTGGTATTTAGCGGAATTAATGCTCAAAAAAACGCTAGTTCCCTTCCCCCGTTTTTCTTCACAAAAGAAAATTGTCACTTCTGTGCTTTAACTCCAGCCCCTGCCCTGCCCTGACTCTGTGGGGCTTTGATGATTGGATGCTGCTTCTCCTGTTTTTTTCAAACTCTCTTTCTGCAAGTTTTTCTTCTTAAAGAACAGAACAATTTTGTGTTTAGCTTTAAACTCTCTCCTGGCCCCTTTCACCCTCCTTCACCCTCGGTCCCTGAGATCTTGCCTTCACAAACAAGCCCCTGAAATGGCATCACAGATGAAGCTGTGCTCTTTGCCCCAACCTCCTCCTTCTTCAGGGAAACCGCTCGTGTGAATTTCATCAGTCACCTCCTCATCGCCCTGGTTGGTGGCCGTTTCACACACTGCCCCTTTGGTAGTTAGCACTGTGGACCGGATGTTCTGGATTCTGCCTGTCCGTCAGAGGCATCTTGATTGGTGCACATGAAAATCTCCCGAGGGGCTTGTAAATATCCCGATGCCCAGGGCTTACCCCAGGACAGAGCGATCACATCACGACCCCTGCCTGCGGGTGGACCACGCATCGGGACTTTTTTATGGCTCCCCAGGTGCATCAACATGCAACCAAGGCTGAGAACCATACAGACCCAGGGAGCTGAAAGAGCTTCTGTGTAGTGGTTTCTCCTTTACTTGGACTTTCTTCAAGATGTCTGTGTTGTATTGTTGATCCGGTGCTCTGCAAAGGGGTCCTTCTGATACTCTACTTGAGTGTGTTTGGGGGTTATTAGGTGGAATGACAGGCTGCTTAAGGGCAAAAGCCACACGTGTGCTTGTTTAACAGCCGACACAGCGCCCGGCCATTGGGTAAACAAGTCCAGGGAGACTTGTCGAAGATGTTTCCGAGTGCCCTTCCTGCAGGGGATGGCTCTGCGTCGTTCCTGTTGGCGAGCCGTGGACAGGTGTCCTCCGTGACGTGTGTGCATTGGTGAGGGGTGACGTGGTGTGGTTGGCCGTCCCTCCATCCCTCTCTGGAGGCTATAGCCTTGAGTCACTAAGAGGAAAAGGTGAGAACCAAGGTGGTTAGAATTCGTGACAGCTAGTCTTTCAACACCCACATCCCAGAACTTTATGATTTTCTTCATAGACGAGAAATGCTCACCAATTAAAGTATTGTGTCGATCTGTGTTCCAGGGAATGCTCTGGAGAGGGCTGACCTGCTTCTAGCCCCTCTCTTCCCTCCCACCTGACTCAGCCTCATACTAGACCCAGGCAGTTCCCTTTGTGGTCATCTGGGACCGAATTGGATGATTGAAAGTCTAGCAGAAGCCTCCTTCGTGGGCTTTGTAAAACAGTCCCCTCTAATTCTGTAAATAGGGAATACTCTTTGAGAAGGGCTTCAGAAGATTCTGGACTCCACATCACAAAGTGAGTCTTCAGATATTCACAGCATCCAAGCACATGATCTTTTGTTGGATCAATGGGAAGTTGTTTTTTTTAAATAAATTTCAAATTTTCTTTACAAATTGCAAATAAAATGCTTCAACGATTTCTCTCTTTCCATTCCCATACAACATATTTTCAGATTTCTTCGATCTTGTTCTTTGTGTTGCTTTTTCCAATATTCCTGATCCAGGTGAATCTCACTTGGTCTGTTTTATTTGTTTTTTCCTTGAATAAGCACCATGCCTAGCAGCTGCTTTGGTCAGCCTTGTTTTGATGGGATTTTTTTGTTTGTTTCAAACAGCTTCTCATACTCCATGTTGGCTCTGCTTGTTGCAGACATAGTGATGAGATAAATCTGGGAATGATACTCTTGCTAGTCTAGGGAAAGATTTGATTATCTGGGACTGATTCACTTCACTGAGCAGTCCTGTACCGTATTTTAAGGTGCACTTTTTTTTTTTAATTTTTTTTTTATTTTTTGCTTTATAACAAATTTAATCAGTTATACATATACATATGTTCCCATATCCCCTCCCTTTTGCGTCTCCCTCCCACCCTCCCTATCCCACCCCTCCAGGCGGTCACAAAGCACCGAGCTGATCTCCCTGTGCTATGCGGCTGCTTCCCACTAGCTATCTACCTTACGTTTGGTAGTGTATATATGTCCATGCCGCTCTTTCACTTTGTCACAGCTTACCCTTCCCCCCCCCATATCCTCAAGTCCATTCTCTAGTAGGTCTGTGTCTTTATTCCTGTCTTACCCCTATGTTCTTCATGACATTTTTTTTTCTTAAATTCCATATATATGTGTCAGCATACAGTATTTGTCTTTCTCTTTCTGACTTACTTCACTCTGTATGACAGACTCTAGGTCCATCCACCTCATTACAAATAGCTCAATTTCATTTCTTTTTATGGCTGAGTAATATTCCATTGTATATATGTGCCACCTCTTCTTTACCCATTCATCCGATGGTGGACACTTAGGTTGTTTCCATCTCCGGGCTATTGTAAATAGGGCTGCTATGAACATTTTGGTACATGTCCCTTTTTGAATTATGGTTTTCTCAGGGTATATGCCCAGTAGTGGGATTGCTGGGTCATATGGTAGTTCTATTTGTAGTTTTTTAAGGAACCTCCATACTGTTCTCCATAGTGGCTGTACCAATTCACATAGGTGCACTTGTTTTTATGGTGGGCCTGCTTCTCCTCATTTTCTCCTCAGGTGAAATTTAGACTCATATTTTATAAAAACCTCATTTGGAATTTTGATTTAGAATATATTAAATTCACAGATTAATTTGGGGAAAGAATGGACATCAGCCAATTATATGGTGTATCTTTGTAATCATTCAGTTTTTTAAATGTCTTTCCATAATAGTTTATCATTTTTTTTGGAGATTTATAATCCTTAGTGGACTTGTCTCTAGGTATTTTATAGTTTTATTGTGATCATGCATAAAATCCTTTTTTTCCTGTCACATTTTCTAATTGGCTACTGCTGGTATACAGGAAAGTTACAGTAAGTCCCCTACATACGAACCTTCAAGTTTCAAACTTTCAAAGATGCGAACGTCCGTTTGTATGCCCAATCATGTAAGTTAGTTCACGTGTCTGGCGTACATTGTCACACGCGTGCATCCTCTACAAGTGGTTGTGCTTTTGTGTACTTTACTGTACTGTGTTTGTTTTTTATGTATTATTTATGTGGAAAGTATTATAAACCGATTACAATACAGTACTATATAGCCGATTGTGTTAGTTGGGTACCTAGGCTAATTTGTTGGGCTTATGAACAAATTGGACTTAACGAATGTGCTCTCGGAATGGAACTCGTTTGTATGTAGGGGACTTACTGTATTTAGTTTTTTATATCGATTTCATCCTGGGCACCTCTACTGAACTCTTTTATAAACATTATTTCAATTAATTCTATTTGATTTTCTGTTGGAAAGACATATCTGCAAATAATGACAATTTTGCCTTTTTCTTTCCTATATTTATACCTCAGTTCTTTTTCCTGTTCCATTGGCTCTGACCTCCAGTTGGAGGTGGGCATCTGTGTTAGTTTCCAATTGCTGCTGTAACAACTTACCACAAATTCGGTGGCTTACAGCTGCATAAATTATTTGTCTTACAGTTCTGGAGATCAAAAGTACAAAACAGGTTTCACTAGGCTAAAATCAAGGTGTCTGCATTCCTTCTGGAGGCTCTGAGGGGAGAATCCATCCCCTGTTCTAGAGGCCGCCTGCATCCCAGCGACCCCTTCCTCCATCTTCCCAGCCAAAAGTGTAGCCTTTTCCAATCTCTCTCTGACAAACTCGACCTCACCCACTTCCTTCTTTTACTTATGAGGATCCTTGTGATTACATTGGGCCCTCCCAAATAATCCAGGAAAATCTCCCCATCTCAAAATGCTCAATTTAATCACATCTGCAAAATTCCTTGTGCCCTGTAAGGTAACATAACCACGGGTTCCAGAGATTAGGACATGGACATGTTGGAGGACCATTATTTGGTCTAACACAGCATCCTCACATTAATCCAGACATTAATGGGGAACAAGTGTCATATTTTAGCGTTAAAAAATAAGGTTTGTTTTAGGATTCTCTTAGACCATTTTCATCTTTAGGAGTGTCCTTCTCTTCCTAGATTGCTAAAGCTTTCATCAGGAAATGATGTTGAATTCTTTCAAAGTTTGAGGGCTCACATTCAGATGAAGTTCTTCTTAAATCTATTAATGTACTGGGTTATATTAATAGATTTCTTCATTAAAACATCCTTGCAATTCTGAGATAAGCTCTACTTGGTCACGATACATTCTATCTATGCAATGATGGATTCACTTTGCTAATATTTTATTCAGTACGGTTTTATTTATGTTCAAAGTAGGAGTGGCTTATGATCGCCCTTAAGTGTACTTTCTGAGACCTAACAAGTCATTCTCACATATTTAGTATTAAAGACTAACAGAGGATTTTTGAACACTTACTCCACAGATAAGTCTTATATAGCAGCCTAGCATAAGTCACAAGCTCTGCTTCATTTGATGGGTTTCTTGGGGAAATATTTTGACTTCACAGCACTGACATAGCTTTGATAGGCTATCCTCAAGGAAGAAAAACACATGCATGAAAAATTAGAGAGGATGAGCAAATTGAGAATCAGCTGAAATGATAAGCTGAATGCAAGTGAGCAAAAGAGTACAGGTATGTAAAATGTCTTCAAATAAGACGTCCATATGTTACGGAGATAGAATGAGTTAATAAGGATGTGACAAGCAAACACTGATGATGGTTTTAATTTGGAGTTTGGGGCCTATCCCCTTTGTAGAACTGTGTCTCCTACTGAACAAGAGCATACAAATATAAAGGCATGTCTAGGAGGAAGTCAAGGTAGTTTCACTGACCACAGGGGCTAAAAGATGGCTTGGTGACTGTCTTCAAGTACATGAGAGGTGATGAGTGGATCCTGGCTGATGGTCCATTTATAGAGATAAGGGGTGAGAAGGTGGCTGCATTCACAGCAGCAACATGTTTGCTTGAAGAAGAAATTTTACTGATTCTTGGAGTAACTAGGCTTCTAAGAGAATAGAACATGTCAAGATAAATGTAAGCTTGAAAAACGACAGACAAACAATCCAGCCCTAGATGTCCTGTGCTGGAGGCTGAGAGCCCTTACAGATGACCTTGTGGCAGGAGGTCACTTTCATAGTCTGGGGTCACATCTACCACGTCCACACTGCTCTCACCCACAGCGGACTGAGGAAAAGAGCGTTCTTCAGGAATCCTGGACGTAATCTCAGTTTCCCTGCCGACCTTCTACCGGAGATGAGACCCCAAACTAGGGCCAGACGTCACAGTGAATCCTCTTGCAGACAAGACTGAGGTCTGCCTGACAGACTGGGGTTGGAAACTCAGAAATCAGGATCTAGAAGAGAAATAAAGGAAACATGATGCACGGTCCTGAACCAGAGATTAAAATCAAGTCGTCCAGCTCAGCTCAAGATGGTGGTGTAGGAAGATTCTGAGGTCACCTGTTCTCACGATCACACCAAACCTACCACATCACATAGAACAACTCTCCCTGAGAATGACCTGAAGACTAGCAGGACAGAGTTTCTGCAACTAAGGATATTAGAAAAGGCCACATGGAGAAGGGTAGGAGGGGCGGAGACACGGTGCAGTCAGAACCTGCCCCTCCAGTATGACGACCCACAGTGGGAGGGAAGTCACCACCATGGGGGTCCCCCCTGAGGATCGAGGGGTCTGAGGCCCACATTGGGCTCCCCAGCTGGGGCACCTGAACCAGAAAAACAAGCCCCATAAAATCTGGCTTTGAAACCAGTGGGGCTCACGTCCAGTAGAGCCCGAGGGCTGTGGGAAACCAAGACTCGGCTCTGAAGAGCTTGGGCCCAAACTCACTTGTTCCGAGCGCCAGCACGCTGGATTGAAAAGCACCTGGATTGTACAAGGAGGTACATTGATTAATCTTAGGGCACTTGCTGGAGGGGCAGGGATCTGGCGGGACATTCTCAAGGGATAGCATTGCTGGCAGGCGCCTTTTTTTCTTTTTCTTTTAAAAATATTTATTTATTTATTGTGGCTGCACCAGGTCTTAGTTGCGGCACGTGGGATCTTAGTTCCCGACCAGGGATCGAACCCGGGCCCCTGGCACTGGGAGTGTGGAATCTTACCCGCTGGACCGCCAGGGAAGTCCCCAGGTGCCTTTTTTTTCCCTCTCTTTCCACGTCGCTGGCCGGGCGCTGGTGGGCATCATTTCTGTCACTCTCCATCACCTAGCTAACACCGTGCTCGCTGCCCTGGACCAGCCTTGCCCAACCTGCCCAAGCTCCCTGAAACGTCTGGGTGTTCTGGTCCCCAGAATCACCCCTGGCGCCTCAGAATCACCCGAGCAGCTTAGAATATAGGCCCCGGGCCCCATCACAAATCGCCAGCTTAGACTCTCTGGGAGCCGGGTCTGGAAATCTAGTTTTGTTTTTTTTTTTTGCAGTACGTGGGCCTCTCACTGTTGTGGCCTGTCCCATTGTGGAGCACAGGCTCCGGACATGCAGGCTTAGCAGCCATGGCTCACGGGCCTAGCCACTCCGCGGCATGTGGGATCTTCCCGGACCGGGGCACGAACCCGTGTCCCCTGCATCGGCAGGCGGACTCTCAACCACTGCGCCACCAGGGAAGCCCTCTAGTTTTGATTTTGAACAGCTGCCAGGAGATCATTTCTTCTGCAGCCAGCTTGCTCCTGGTACTCTGGCCAGCCTCGGGAAGCATCTTTCACTAGATAATAGCAGTTGATCGCATTGATGTGGAGGCCCAGAAGCACTTGAACGCCACGAGGCCAAATGTATTTTTAAAGAGCTTTTCATCAAATCTTGCCTTTTAGCTAGTTCTCGCTTGGGAAGTATTATTTCTCAACTTATCTGGCATTTATTTGGAACCACATTGCTGCGATCCTTTCACCACGTGATTGCTCTCCATTGATTATCTGAGATGCTGCAAGATAAGCGTCCTTGGTTTATGTCTGAAGCCTGTGTTGCCTTGACATTCCAGTTCAGTAACAATGAGAATAACAATCACGGTGAACATGGATGGTGCGCTCCCTGGGTACTGGGAATAGCGCTAAGTGCTTGAAGCGTGTAGATGCATTTCATCCTCTCTCGAGGCGTGGAAGAGGATGAGGTAGGTGCTATTACTGCCTCGATTTTACAGCTGGATAAACCAAAGCCCAGAGCTGGGGTCTGTGCGATGTTTGGACATGGCAGAGTCCTGCCCAGGCTCTAGATCCTGACTGCTACACTGTGTCAAAGTTAGTCCCACCTGCCCCCAGGAATTCTTCAGATCGCCCCCATCCATGTGGCTCGGCCACCCCACGGTGCCTGCCGTTTCCTCCTCACCGACTTCAGCTCCCTTTGTTGACTGTCCTGGCCTGAGTTGTGTTGACGTGGGCATCATGGCTGTCCAAGCTCAGTGTGGCCTGTGCTCTGGGCCACTCCGCCGTCTTTCTGGGGTGGCACCTGGCCCTCTCCTGCTGGCCCAGCACCCTTTCCTCTAGGAGTGGCTGCCACCCTGCACTCTGAGTGCCCAGACCCCTTGGATACGTCTTCTGTGCCTTTCAGACTCAACCATGGGTCCCAGGGGACAATGAATGTTAGACCCTGGGGTGTATTTGTCCCCTCCCCACACTGACACATGTCCTTTATTTTCCAACCACATGCACCTGCACTCCGCCCCCCATGTCAAGAGATTCTTAGCAAGCCTCTCCCCCAGCCTCCACGGACCCCTGGACACACTCAATCCTAAGGATGGACCCAGAAAAGAATCGATGATCGTGAGGACAAGAGATTTCCCCAGATATCAACAGAATCAGAGCCAAGATTCGAGCTCAGGATTGGAGCTTCTGGTTCCCATCCTTCCAGCTTTGCTGTCATATGCTGGTCCATGCAGCACTTGGACATTAATGCCTTGGAGCTACTTGAGGGTGACCATTGCTTTCTTCTCCAGTGTTCTTTCTTTAAAGAAACTCTGTGTTTCCTGGAGAGGTAGGTGGCCAGGAGGCTGCCATGCTCCTTCAGTGTGACGTGAGATGCTGAATATTTGTTTCCATCTGCCTCATCCTCTTTCTCAACTCTTTCTGGCCTGTTTCCTCTTATATGAAAGGGTTATAATACTATATCTTGTACAGGCATCCATGAGAATGAGCTAAGCTGATGGAATGGAAGGTGCTTAGTAATGCACAAACCACCAGAAAAATGTAAGGTATCAACCTTTCTGCCTCACTTCTAGTTGCTCAGAGCTGGTGCTTTTTTAAAAAATCTGTTCACTGAAAAACTGTTTATTAAGGTGTTCATGTTTTATATAGTTGGTTCAAGATCCGCGTAATTTAAAATTCTGAGTTGCCCTTGAATAATCCAGATATCTCCAATACTCACACGTATATAAACTACTATATTTCCTGATATTTATCATAATTAGACTTCTCTAACTTCCATTTATCAGACAAATAAAACATTAATCTTTCAAAGCCACACCTTTAGGAGTTCATAAATTCCTATTTCCAATGAGTTTTTTTTTTAAATTATATTTTAAAACTTCTTTAAAAGGAAGCCTAAACCCCCAAATCAAAGGCCTTAATCTGCCTTTCACAATCTATATGTATATCAAATCATCATGATGTACGCTTTAAATATCTTACAATTGTGTCAATTACACCTCTGTAAAGCTGAAAAAAATTGAAATCACACACAAAAAAGCCTTAATCTGAATCAACGTAGAGCAATGTAGAGCAACCTAGAGCAACGTAGAGCAATCTGATTCAAATAGAGCAATGAAGAGGATCTTTTATTCATCACACAGAAAAAATACAGAATGTATTTAGTTATTTATTTTCACCTACACAAATGTGCACCTATGCTTGTGTACACACATACACACACACATACACACATGCACACACAGTTATGAAGGCGACAAATAATTCAAGTCCTGATGCCATGGAACATGGGCTGCGTGCTGCAGAAGAGGTACAGAAGGCCCGTTATAGAGTTTGTTGCCAAGCAGTCCTCAGTGCAGGGACAATCTCTACATCCACATGTAGAGAGCCAGACCGCGGCACCGAGATAAGCCCGGTCTTACATGGCACTGCACACGTGCTAAAAACTTAGTAAATAAAGGCAGCACTAGGGGGCCGAGCGTTGGCTGTTCTAGTCCCCAAGAAGGCCAACCTTGATCGACTCAGATGTAACCCTGTTTCCCCACTCCAGCTGTTGGCCTGGGGGTGGGAGCCTGTCATCCCTCAGTAGAGTCTTAACAAGACGAAGCCCGATAATGCTCCAAGTCAGCAATGTGCTGCAGGCGACCTGGAGACCTCTGCTCTCCCCCACAAAGCCTCCCAGCTCGTCACATCTCTGCCTTCCTCCTCTTCATTCTCCTGAGATTAAAAGGCAGGTAATGAAACACCCTTATTTTTAGGATGCCTGTACCTTTAAGGTGCTAGGGGTAATACCATCAATCTAGTGGAATTCTACCCCAGGCTTTGTTTTCTACACGGAGACTCATTTAAAAAAAACTTTTTTTTTTTATTGAAGTGTCATTGATTTACAATGTTGTGTTAATTTCTGCTGTACAGCAAAATGATTCAGTTATACATAGATATACATTCTTTTTTTATATTCTTTTCCATTATGGTTTATCACAGGATATTGAATACAGTCCCTTGTGCTCTACAGTAGGACCTTGTTGTTTATCCATCCTATATATAACTGTTTGCATCTGCTAATCCCAAACTCCCCATCCTTCCCTCCCCCCCGTCCCCCTCCCCCTTGGCCACTACCGGTCTGTTCTCTGTGCCCGTGATTCTGTTTCTGTTTCATAGATACGTTCATTTGTGCATTGAGACTCATTTTAATGGAACAGCAGTAAGCGTCACAAAGTGTCATTTTCCTCTGAAAATAGAAAGGACCGGTAAAGCATCTACCGTTGGGGACCTGGGATGGGCTCACAAGCACTCAGTGAGGTCCTGTGGAAGGGCCTTTTCCCGACTGGGCAGTCGGGCCTGTGGCTGCTTTCACACGCCACCGAGCAAAGGATGGGCTGCCTCTCCGGCTCTCCCCTCCCATCTGCCCATGTCGCTCTGGGCATCTTCGCAGGTCCCTCTATCTCCCTCTGCCACCGTCCCCAGCCCCACATCAAGAGGAGTGATTTCTCTACGCCTGTGTGCAAGCAGCGAGGCATGCTTCTAATCCTTTCCAGAAAAAAAACCCACCCACGTTTAACCCCCTCTTTTCAGGACTTCGCTCCTATCTGATGACAGGGGCATTTTGGACCATTTTCAGTGACAGCAGTTAGCACCGTTTCAAAGCTTCCCTCCCCGCCTCTGCACTGCTCCAGCCTGGCTCTGCGGTCCACCCCTCCCCTCCCGGGACCGCAGACAGCTCCAGGAAGTCTCTGTTCTGTGTCAGGGGAGCCTGTTCAGGAGGGCTGCCTCCTGGACTCTTTCTGGAAGGTTCTGGGCTCCTCGAGGCCACAGCATCTGCCCCACCTGCCTAGACCCTGGCTGCTCCCGTTTCCCACGGTCTGCTCTGACTCCAAGCCCTGGCATCCCTCTCAAGGGAGTTCTGGAAGGAGGTTAATGATGCTGGGGTGTTTCGCAACGACGTGCTCCAACAGCCAACAGTGGAGCTATTTCCCTGAGGTGTGGGTCTGGCGTGCTGCATTGAATCCAAAGTCTTGCTCGGCGAGCCAGCTCATTAAATCCTCCTCAGTTCCATCCTCGGAGCGTCGCTTCCACACACACTTCCCTGCTCGTTCTGTCCCAGTTCAACCCCGTCAGGGATGCTGTTTCTCATGCAGCTGCCCACTCCCGCTCAGGGCTGTTAGAGGCCAGGGTGTTTAGAGGAGGCTGTGACTAAGTGTCTCACTGGAACTCGAGGCAACGAATGAAGGAAGAACCATTCTTTCCCTCCTCATAATACAGGGTGAGTCGCTTTCCCAGACCCACTCCCTGCGTTGATCCAAAAGTTAAAGGACCCAGACCGTGAAAGATGTCCCTCGGGCACCTCTCTGCTCTCCACCCAGGCAATGCTCAATTACATGCAGGAAACGGAAACAAAGCCAAAAAGCCTAGAAACATAAAAAAAAAAAAAAGGGGGCGGGATTGGGAGCTGGATGTGCTCTGAGAATCTAAATGGCCAATTTGAGATTGCATTTGGTGTCATTTTCTCTCCACATGGTGGGAGAATCCAATTTTTATTATGAGTGACATAGTCAGAAAGCGCTATCCAGAAACACAGAGACGACCAGTGGAAGGGCCTGGGTTTTCCCCTGGCCTCCCTGCCTCCCTCCCAAGAAGTGGAGGCCCCAGGGCTCCTGGACCAGACGGCCCCATGTCTCAGCACTCACTCTGCCTGTGGACATAGCAGGCCAGCTCTGACCAGGACCTCCACCATCACACTCAGGGATCCAGAGCATCAGTGGCTATTCCTGAAGGTGACCATTATAGCAGTTGTCACAAGGGTCTGAATACGGTCTGCAGTGTCAGGTGTTCGGTGGGACCTCTGCTGGACCAGCCTAAAGACAGTAAAATCCTTCCTGAGGTGACACAAGGGAGACTCAGGCCAGCTCAGGGTGACAGGAGCCTGAACACCTTTGCTCCATATGAAGGAACAAACTCGACTTTGTTTCACAGCCTGGATTCTTTCCTGTACGGCCTCCACACCCTCTTCAAAGGTGACTTCAGAATAACAGCCCAGGATGAGTGGGTGTTTGCAGACATCGACCTGCTGCACACAGTTGTTGCCCCAGCTCTCAGGATGTCCCTGAAGCTGCACCAGGTAAACATTCCATTTTTTAAAAAAGTATAAGCCTGAAACATCAGGGGGAAAAAATAACCTTTCAAAAACGCAATCCCTTTCCTCGGCATGACATTGATGAGTGGGCTTCTGATTTACTAAGTGTTGAGGCATCGCATATTCTTGACGGTGTCCGTGACAGTGTGCCCTCAAGACCCCTAGGAGGTGGTGATCTCCCACTAGGATGGAAGAGGGGACTTGGCCAGAGAAAATGACATCAGAAGTGCCCACGCTGTCTCAAAAAGTCATAGGCACCTAAGCCACAAGCTCCTTGCCTAGCAGGCCCCAAGGCCAAGGGTGCTGGGTTGGCAAGGTGTCCTCCATCCACTCAGGGCAACTGTGAGACGTGCAGGTGGGCTTGGCCTTGCACCCACCCGGGCCAGCTCTCTGGTCCTCCTGACCCGAAGATGGACTTCCTTCCCCAGGACCAGTTCACTTGCCCCGACGAGTACGAAGACCCCGTGGTCCTCTACGAGGCCATACAGTCCTTTGAGAAGAAAGTGGTCATCTGCCATGAGGGCGACCCGGCCTGGAGGGGCGCCATGCTGGCCAACAAGGAGGAGCTGCTGACCCTGCGGCACGTGGTAGACGAGGGCACGGACGAGTACAAGGTCATCATGCTGCACAGGAGCTTCCTGAGCTTCAAGGTGATCAAGGTATGGGGCCCAGCCTTCCCAGCTGGCACGAGCCTCCCATCTGGAGGGAATGTGAGAAGAAATAGGATGGATTGGCACCGATGCCCTCGCCCTGGGCCAGCATCCTCTGTCTAGACCCACAGTCCCAGGGTTGGGGGGCAGCATTGGCCAGCATGCAGGGCACCCCCGGGGCAGGCGGTGCATCTCCTCCAGGGCCCTTTCCCACCCAGAGAGCCAGTGCGCAGGTGACAGCTTTGGCAAGAAGTCCTGGTAGGCTAGACACACATGTCGCTGAGGGTCAGGATCTAGCTTATTCTTTTTTTAAAAAATAAATTTATTTATTTATTTATTTATTCATTTATTCATTCATTCATTCATTCATTTATTTTTGGCTGTGTGGGGTCTTTGTTGCTGCGCGCAGGCTTTCTCTAGCTGCGGCGAGCGGGGGCTACTCTTCGTTGCGGTGTGCGGGCTCCTCATTGTGGTGGCTTCTCTTGCTGCGGAGCATGGGCTCTAGGCACGTGGACTTCAGTAGTTGTGGTTCATGGGCTCAGTAGTTGTGGCTCGCGGGCTCTAGAGCGCAGGCTCAGTAGTTGTGGCACACGGGCTTAGTTGCTCCGCGGCATGTGGGATCTTCCCAGACGAGGGCTCGAACCCGTGTCCCCTGCACTGGCAGGCGGATTCTTGACCACTGCACCGCCAGGGAAGCCCCTAGCTTATTCTTAAAGACTTTACAGTTCTCTAAAATTCCAGACCTTCCTCTAATCACCTGTTCCTGAACCCAAGAACTCCCTTCCCAGAGATTCTCTTCTTCCTATAGCTTCAAACCACCGCGCTGAAACAAAGCCTTCCTTCCTTTTTATTTGATCTCTGTGGCCCCGTGAAAGTGGCATCACATCCACCTTACGGGGCTGTCATTCGGGCTTGACTATGAAAGCTTTAGGCCAAAGTATTGCAGTCCCAGGTACTCAGACCCAGAACCACCTTGCTGGTGGCCCCCGCCATCTGCTTTTCTCCCCGCGTCTTCCCCGCCCTGCAGGTGAACAGAGAGTGTGTCCGTGGCCTTTGGGCGGGGCAGCAGCAAGAGCTCATCTTCCTCCGCAACTGCAATCCTGAGCGCGGCAGCATCCAGAACCACAAGCAGGTCCTCCGGAACCTGATCAGTTCCTCCTGTGACCAGCCCCTGGGCTACCCCATGTATGTCTCCCCGCTCACCACCTCCTACCTAGGGACGCACAGGCAGCTGAGGAACGTCTGGAGCGGACCCGTCACCCTGGACAGCGTCAGGGCGTGGTTCCGAACCAAGTGGTTAAGGTGGGTCTTGACGACAAAGGCCGGTTATTTACCCGGGTGCTGGATGGGGCGGGGCTGCGACTCCAGGGCTTCTGGTTGGAATGTCACTGTCCATGGCTCTTTCCTCCTGAGATGAAAACTGCCGTGCCTAGGTGCGCCGCAGCACATCCTTTGTTTCATCAGATGAGTCTGTCTCCCTCCCCCTTCCATCCACGGGCTGAGACCTGGGCTTGAGTCCTTGCAGAACTGCCGAGGTTATGGGTCTTTGGGAGTGTCTGTTGCACATCTTTCTCAAAGAACGGGGCTTGAGGGCTTCCCTGGTGGCGCAGTGGTTGAGAGTCCGCCTGCCGATGCAGGGGACACGGGTTTGTGCCCCGGTCCGGGAGGATCCCACATGCCACGGAGCGGCTAGGCCCGTGAGCCATGGCCGCTGAGCCTGCGTGTCCGGAGCCTGTGCTCCGCAACGGGAGAGGCCACAGCAGTGAGAGGCCCACGTACCGCAAAAAAAAAAAAAGAACGGGGCTTGAAATCCCTCCTCCCACCTGGCCCTCATCTCTCATCCCGTAAGTCTTCTCACCCCGTTGTAACGGTGTCCCTGGTGAGTTGGAGCGAATTCTAAGATGTTCTGTCTGAATCTGGCAGAGCTCCATGTCAGGCCCCAGAGCCGAGGGTCCCTGTGGCTGGTGGGACCTGCTGCTTCTTCATCCGGGCGTGGTGTATTCGGTTATCAGACTCTGAGGTTTGGGGAACGGAAGCCCCTCTCTCCACCTGCGTCACAGGTGTGCTGCTCACCTGGAGAGTCCAGTCTGCCATCCTGATTTGGACACGAACGTGATGGGGCGTTTAGGGCAATCAGAAATGTTTTGGTGAGAACCCTTGAAGCGTTTCTCCCTCTCACAGGGTGCGGAAGGACTGCGATGCCACCGGCCAGCCCGGCGCTGGCAACAGCGAGGATGCGGACGGCGGGGGCGCCCCGCCCGTAGGCGGCAGCAGCGCCCCCAGTGGTGAGAGCCGGGAGAGCAGCTCGGAACAGCCCAGAAAGGATGGGAGCCGCCACCGGTCACCCCCTGAAGGGACAAGGACGACAGGTGGGTGCAGCGGGGGCTTCGTGTTACTGATAAGGCTCCTGTCGTCCCACTGGCCAACACTGTGGGTTGCGTTGTCGTTCTAACCTCTGAGAGCCCCTTTATGCAGGAAAAATCAGCGTTGGGACAAAAGATGCCCCAAATATACACGACCTCTTATAGGTTCTACTCAGAAAACAACTCTCCATGTGTTAGATTCAGCATTTAACCTTTATCCATCTGTTTATCCATCACCTCAGCCAGCCAGCCAGCCAGCCATGTGTCTGTCCATTGGTCCAGCGGTCACTCCCTTCCACCCCACCTCTCACTCATTCAGTGCCTATGGCTCACGTGCCTCTGTGTCGGGCTGTGTTGTAGCTCTTGATCCATGATGGTGCCTTCGTCTTTCTGTGAGTTGAGCCGCCCTCTCCAAGTCTGTGGCGAGGCAGCCAGGCTCCTGCTCTCCGTTGCCCACTGTCTACAGCTCTCCCCTTCCTGCACTTACACCTGACATTTCAGAGCATAAGAAAAGAGGGAAGAAGGGTGCCAGCAGGTGCGGATGGAGGGGGTGGCTTTGTTCAAGTTTGGGCTGAGTTTAAAGTTTAAAAGCAGTTAGGCTCAACCAGATGGATGAAGTTCTAAAACCCCAGTCCACTGGGAGGAGGGGGCTGGCTTAGAAAAGACGACCCCAAGGGCCCACAGAGGATGCGCCTGGGTGGATGTGGGAGAGACAGATGCTTGGCCCTGGTTCCTGCTGGCCCACTGGTGCTCAGCTTTGCCCTTCAAAACCTGTTAGTGGCTTCGCCTTTTGGCCTCAGTGCTTTTACCATCCAGAAGGATTCATTAAGTGCCTTTTTGTGCGTGTTCCCCTGCCAGCTCCGTGCCGAATGAGTAATGAGGAACGGTCCCTGTCTCCTGGAAGCAAGGCTGAGGATTTAACTGAAAAAGTGAGGATTTATATAAAGATGGGCAAGATGGCAGATAGATAGATAGAGAGGCAGACAGATGATAGGTAGAAGACAGATGATAGATGATAGATAGATGGATGTATGGATACATGATAGAGATGAATCAATAGATGATAGCTAGATAATAGAAGATAGATGAGAGACGGAAGGAAGGGAGGGAGGGAGGGAGAGGTAGATAGGTAGGTAGATGGGCAAAGTGATTGCCATTAGCTGCTTAGGGGGAAGAAGGCCCCCTTCCCCGCCCCGTGCCGTCTGCCCCAACCCCAAGCAGAGCAGTCGCCCAGCCAGAGGCCTCCAGTGTTGGGCTCTCAAGCCAGGAGTTTCTCATTGCTTATTTAACAGTTGTTATCGCATGAGAATTTTAAGTTTCAAAATCACATAAAGTGATCTTCCAGATGGGAAAATGCAAGGTAGGTTCCAAATGGAGAAATTCCTGAGCACTTGGCACGTCTAACCAGGTGACTTGTTGGAACCAGAGGGAGGCTGGAGTCTGGGGGTTTCTGGCTGGCGGGGCTGCAGGCTTTTAAAGAGCCGAAGATGGGTGTGCTGGATGGGCTCTGACTCAGTGAGATGCCTCTTCCCTTTCGTAGAAGCGAAGCTGTGCCAGCGCTTGCGTGGCCTGGAAAGGGCCAGCGCTGCTTCCTGTCCTAAAATCCAGACCCCATAGGTTGTGAACGCCCCCCGCCTGCCCCCATTCACCGCCGGAGCCTGAGGCTGGGAGCAGTCACGGGCTTTCGTGGCAGATGTTGGAGCTGCATCTTCCAGAGCCCAAACCAGCTGTGCATTTTCCATCATTGGGCTTCTTTTTTTTTTTTTTTTTTTGCGGTACGCGGGCTTCTCACTGTTGTGGGCTCTCCCGTTGCGGAGCACAGGCTCCGGACGCACAGGCTCAGCGGCCATGGCTCACGGGCCCAGCCGCTCCGCGGCATGTGGGATCCTCCCGGACTGGGGCACGAACCTGTGTCCCCTGCATCGGCAGGTGGACTCTCAACCACTGCGCCATGAGGGAAGCCCCGACAGTATTTTAACTTAGGACTTTCTTCTGTTGAATAATGGCTTCCCATATCCCTCAGAACAAACCTGTATTCCTTTGCTAGGGCAGCTGTAAGAAAGTACCACAAACTCAGTGCCTTCAACAAAAGACTGTCTCACAGTTCTGGAGGCCAGAAGTCCAAAATCAAGGTGTTGGCAGGGTTGCTTCCTTCTGAGGCCGTGATGGCGAATGGGTCCCTGGACTCTCCTGGCTTCTGGTGGTTTGCTGGTGATCTTGGGTGTCCCTTCCTTTGTAGAAGCTTCATCCTGATCTCTGCCTTCATCTTCTCATGGCATTCTTCCTGTGTGCATGTCTGTGTCCAAATTTCCCCTTCTGATGAGGATACCAGTCCCGTTGGATTAGGCCACCCTACTCCGCTACGACCCCCATCTTAACGAATGACACCTGCAACAGCCCTCTTTCCAAATAAGGTCACATCCTGAGGTTCCAGGGTTAGTACTCCAGCATATGAATTGGGGGGCCCAACTGGGCCCCCAGTGATGACCAGTGTGCTGTGCCCTGTGGGAGTCCCCGGGGCCCAGGTGAAGGACCTGACTTCCTGGGCGGGGCATGACAGAGAAGCCTAGCCACGCAGCAATGATTGAGCCGCTCTCAAGGGTGAATGTGAACGAAATTCTAAGAACAGACTCTTGTTTTACTCACAGTGCCCAAGGCTCAGTGCCCGTAACTGGAGTCCCAACTGTTTCCTCCCTCCCTGGGTCCCTGCTTCAGTCCCCAGCCGAGTATCCCCATCCTGGCCCTTGCCAGACTCTCAGAGGACTGGGATCCCAGGTGGGCACAGTGTGCGGGTGCCCAGCACCTCATGCCTGACTCGCGGGCCCTCACGCCCAACGGCCAGGAACTCACTATGCAGCACTAAGTGCGGCCTGACAACCTGCAGACTTCTTGCTGGAAGGGGACTCGGCCCACTGGTGGAGGCTGGTGGTCTGCTTGCTGAGAGCAGTTAGGAATTTTGTAACGAATCTGAATCCCAAATTGGACAGGAAGGCTATCTCTTCTATCCTATTTTTTTAATAGTTTAGTGTTTTATTTTGAAATTTTTTAAAGTACAGAAAAACTTAAAGAATAAGGCAATGAATACCTACATACATTTCATCTAGATTCAATAGTTGACATTTGATACATATAATTTCTCTCTTCTATCCTATTCTAAGGATTTGCACCACCACCTTTCAGATAACAATCAAAGACAAAGGAATAGTGCTGGGATAATGAACAGGGGAGGGAAATTTATATGGAATTTCAACCCAGGTTCTAAGGAGGTTTTCCCTAGAAACACTCCTAATGTGATAATGAAGTAACTGGCAAACTAAGTTAAACTATAGAATAGTAAGTAGCATAGATGTATTTAGCTTGGTTTCGTACTTGTTCCATTTGCAAAATTAACTTTTAAAAAATCAAGATCGACAAAAAAAACCCAAGAAAATCTGAAGCAGTGAAATCGGGGCAGGGGTTACCCCATCTTGCATGGAACACAGACCATTCCCCTCTGACACACAGATGGGTCTTTGTCCCTTTGTTACTGGAATGAGCTAAGTTCCCCCACTAAGTACGGGTGGTCTCTCCAACATCAAAATCGCTGTCTTGCGGATGACTGTGGACTGTTCTGGGGCAGCAACCAGCGTTACAGTATAAATCACAAACAGATGTTTGGCCTTGCCAAGCTCTGAATAAACTAACAAATCACCAGCTCTGTTCTTAATTCTGATTCGTCAGGGTCCCTTTCTCCCTCTTTCTTCTTCTATAAGGGTAACATACTCAGCTCTTCAGCAGGGACCGTTCAGATGGGCCCCATCCCTGGGTGGGAGCCCCATATGCCAGGGAGCTGCCTGCACCCGCCCAGGGAGCCTGATCCCAGTCCCACTCTGTGAGCAGCACTGCGGGGGGAGCACCCCGATTCCTCAGCAGACGGGCAGGAGGGAGCCCGGTGGGGACCCCAGTGCCCTCTGGAAACGGGCGCCCACCGTCACAGTGGGCGCATGGCAGTAAGGTCAACGTGAGGCAGGAGGGCCCTTTCGGCCAGTCCGCCGCTGTGGGAGGGGCAGGGCTCTAGAGGGGACCCGGGGAATGTCCACAGTAACATCTGTGCCCTAAGGAGTTACCTCGCAAAAGATGTGTCACTCTCACGTGTTCCCACAGACAGACATAAATATTTCAGAATCACCAGGTGCCCGGTTAATCACTTGGGCATTTGGGGTGAGGTGACATTCCTTGGGGGGTACCCACCCTGCAGCCCCCTCTATTTTTACCCATTGAATGTAACTGTAGCCACTCCTGGAGACACGTCGGTAGGGCAATTGGTAGCACCGTGACATCACCAGCTGCCCCCTTCAAAATAATATTTTATTTATTTTTATTATTTATTTGTTTTTAAATATTTATTTATTTATTTATTTAGGCTGTGTTGGGTCTTTGTTTCTATGCGAGGGCTTTCTCTAGTTGCAGCGAGCGAGGGCCACTCTTCATCGCGGTGCACGGGCTTCTCACTGTCACGGCCTCTCTTGTTGCGGAGTACAGGCTCCAGACACGCGCAGGCTCAGTAGTTGTGGCTCACGGGCCCAATTGTTCCGCGGCATGTGGGATCTTTCCGGACCAGGGCTCAAACCCGTGTCCCCTGCATTGGGAGGTGGATTCTCAATCCCTGCACCACCAGGGAAGCCCTATTTTTTATTTTTTTAAACTGAAGTACAGTTGATTTACAAATGTGTTAATTTCTGTACAGCAAAGTGATTTGATTAAACATAGATATACATTCTTTTTCATATTCTTTTCCGTTATGGTTTATCATAGGCTACTGAATATAGTTCTCTGTGCTGCCCAGTAGGACCTTGTGGTTAAAATTATATTTTAAAATTAGACCCTGGTGAGTACTGAGGCTTAAGTTAAGGAACTCAGCGTTCCAGCAAGCTCAAGGCTCCTCCACCCACCTAGTCTCTAAAGCCACAGAGGTAAGTCAGGCAAAAGACAGGCACTTTAAGCCTGCCTTCCTCCAGAGATGTGCCAGGACCAAATCCTTGGGCAGTCCAGTCCCTTGTGTCCAAAATGGCCTTGTTTTCCTCTCTCTCTTTTTTTTAGATTTAGGCCAGGGTGGATATATGTATATGTATAACTGAATCACTTTGCTGTACACCTGAAACTAATACAACATTTGTAAATCAACTAGACTCCAATAAAAAATAAAATAAAGGCCTCATCTCAGCAAGTCTCAGCAAGAGCTGGGCCAGGAAGGACCCGAGGGCAGGGACAACTGGCCAAAGGGAGCTGGGAGCCCTGACAGACGTGGGAACCCGGGCCGTGCACGCCCGAGTTGGGCTGGGGAGGGCTTCCTCTCAAAGACCTTGATCTTAAGGGAAAACTTTCCTAGAAAAAAAAGGCCACAGCATGTGGCTCAACCCTTTTTTCCTCTTTCGAAGGCAGCTAAACATGATGCAAACCTACATGCTTTCCCTTCATCACTGCTTATCAGAGGAGCCCGGGAACCCAGTCCTGAAGCAGGGACAAGATGGGATTTGCCTGATGAGGCCACGTTACGGGTTTGCCCAGGACAGGGGCTCCCAGGGACGAGGGACTTCGGTGCAGAACCCAGGACAGGCCTGGGCAAACCGACAGGCCCATCGCCCTGGCCTCTGGCCCACACCAATACCCCCGCCCCATCCTTCAGTTCTCAGGCCTCAGTGGAGCCCCGAGCTGGGCTCCCAGCCCTCCATCCCAGCCCAGAAGGTGGGAGGCCAGCCTGGGTCCCTCGGGCCCTGCAGAGCAGCCTGCCTGCCTCACCACGCAGACACTGACATTGGCAGCTGCCTGCCACGGCAAGGTGGTCTGTTCTTTTTTTTTTAAATCCCCCTTTTTAGAAATCTCTGGTTGACTAGATAAGTGACTTTTTGAATGCCCTTGCTTTTTCCCTTCTTTCTCTTTAATTCCCACACTTATGTGTTGTTGTTTTTTTTAAATTAATTTATGGTTGGTTTACGATGTCGTGTTAATTTCAGGTGCACGGCAAAGCGATTCCGTTATCCATATACATATATCCGTTCTTTTTCAGATTCTTTTCCCACATGGGTTATTACAGGCTATTGAGTAGAGTTCCCTGTGCTCTACAGTAGGTCCTTGTCGTTTACCTGTTTTGCTCTGCTTTCCTTTAAAGGCAGGAGAAAAGGCAGGACTCGGTCCGTCCAGGCCCCCAGGGCCTTAAGCCAAACGCCACCCATCCTGCGCTCGTCCGGCCCCATCGTGGACAGCCACCCGGCCTTCCTGAAGACGTCCACATCGGTCCACGAGCTGGCCCGGCGGCTGTCAGGCAGCCGGCTGTCCCCGTGCACCTCGGCAGCGTCCCTGCACTCCCAGCCCCCGCCCGTCCCCGCTGCCGGCCACCTGAGCGTCCGCGAGCGGGCTGAGGCCCTCATCAGGTCCAGCCTGGGCTCGTCCACCAGCTCCACCCTCAGCTTCCTCTTTGGCAAGAGGAGCTTCTCGAGCGTCCTGGTCATTTCCGGGCTGTCTGCCGCCGAGGGGGGCAACACCAGCGACACCCAGTCCTCCAGCAGTGTCAACATCACCCTGGGCCCCTCGGCCAGGACCACCAGCCAGCCCGCACGGGTAAGGGGCTCGGGGGGTGGGGGGCACTCCTGGCCGATGATCCCGGTCCCCCGGGCCTGCAGGCTCCCATCACCTCCCCTGTAGGGTTCCCAGAGTAATAAACAGGCAACGAGACGGGAGCTGTACTGGCCACGCTCGGAAGCGGACAGGATGCATCACACGTGTCCCGTAATGATAACGCCCAGGCAGGCGATGGAGGGAGCCGGTGTCAGAGTCCCCTTCGCCCTCAACCCAGGCTGTCGGGGGCGGGGGGCATGTTCTCCACGGGTGCAGACAGAACCTTCTCTTTCCACATTCCTCTGGCTGAGGGAGAGGAAAGGACGCACATCAGCACTGCAGGCAGTTCACCATCAGTTCCGAGCCACCAGATTTTACGGTGGTTCCCGAGATGGCCTTCTACTTTTACGCAGTTAAGTGTTAGTTTTGAGGACTTTGCCCGAATACACGGTCCCTTATCGAGAATCCCAAGCTGGCTGGCGTTGGATGAATAACTGGGCTTCACAAGTTAAGTACGTAAGTAAACACCCAGCCGCTCTCTTCTGTACTGTGGCGGGGAGGGAGAAATCGCAGACGTTAAGGCAAAAGCCGGCATCAGGCTGGAGACTTCCACGCTCCGTTTGAACGTTCACACGCCGTAGAGCCACAGGCTGCTGGCCTCCTGTTTCCTGGCGTGGGTGTTTGGAGGGGGATGCTGGGGGCTCTGCCCTTACCCTCTTCCCAAAGGGAGAAGCCCTACAGGCCGGCGCCTCCCCCCGCCCACAGGAGAAGCCATACAGTGGCACCTCCAGCCACCTTGAAACCGGGCCGGCATGCACCACCTTAAGAGCCACGGCGTTGCAGCAACGGTGTGCTGGCCTTCAGGGCAGGGTTATGAGCATCCTGGAGCCCCCGGTTACTTTAGGAGTTTACGTTAGATAGCTAAACATAAACAAACTTCCCTTTTTTCATTTCCTCAGTAACGGTGCACAAAGTATCGCAGCTCTCTGCCACCCCCAATGTGTGTTTAAGACAGTCTGTGGATGCAGCTCTGGAATTCTGGCAAATTCTCTCTCCCACAGGGATGGCTGGGTCCTTGGGACCATGTGCAGCCACAATAAAAAGGCCTCGGTATTACTCTTTGGCATCAAACCTGCAGGACTGAGCAGCTGTGCAGGACTAAATGTATATGAAGTGACATTGACCCAAACTCAGGAAACCCAGGCTCACAAGTGACCTCTTGCCCAAGGTCATGTTTTTCCAGGTTACCCGAGAAGAGGTCCTTGTGTGCAGAGGCACCTCCCTCTGCCCGTGGCTCGGGCTGCATGCTCTGTCCTCAAAGACCCCCCCTCTTTGGTCCTCTGTAACTAGACCTGACTTTAGACTCTGACCCCAGCTTCCTGCCACACTGCCGGCTGGTACCTACAGCCGTGGGGTGGTCATCAGGGGAAGCAATCACCTTTGCTGAGCCATCACTTGTTGCTTCTGTTTTCTCTTTGGAAGCACTTTTCCGAGCCGTGCGAACCCACGGAGGCCACCGAGCAGGGGCTGCTTCAAAACTGCCACGTGGCCGAGAACCTGCGGGTGACGTGCAGAAGAGCAAGCCAGGAGGACATGGGCCTAGACGACACGGCCTCCCAGCAGAGCGCTTCCGACGAGCAGTAGCTGAGCTCGGGCCGGAGGAGCCATGCCGTCGGGGAGGGATGCAAGCCCGCCCAGCTTCTCCCCTGCGCTCCCCCAAACTAAACAGCGCAAAGAATGAGAGCCGGGAGATCCATCCTGTGGAAGATGAGTGCTGTGTACAAAACAGAATAACTTGATCTCAGGTTCTTGAAAAATATCTCACGTGATAAACACAAACCTTGACACCAGGCCTCCCTCCTGCTTTGGCACTCGCGGCCCCAGAGAGGCGGGACGCGGGAAGCACCCCTCCCAGAACTGGAAAATTCAAATAAAAGCCATGTTAACATCTTAAGACAACACAAGTAGAGCACATAAATAACTCCTTCCGGTCCTGATGAAAATAAGACAGCTGCATGCTAAACGACTGGCATTTTGTATGTCACTGTTACTGTGAAAATGAGGTGGACAGCAGTGCGTATCACACCATCAGCGTGCTGATGTTCAGTCTACATATAAACATCTCACTTATTTATAATATTTATGCAGATGTTAAGTATAAACCAGTGACAGCTTTACTGCAAAAAAATGTGATAGTGCATGCAGTCACGTCCAAAGCATCCTGTGAAAGGAGCCAACCATCCCCAGCAACGTTGAGTGCAGAAGTCTAGTTGAGGCAGGTCACAGAGGGCCACCTAGGAATGATGCTAACTGCAGTCACAGCAACGTCCTGCAAGAAGCCAGGCCCCGTCTCGCCCAGCGCTGTGTGCTTCCCAGGAATGCACGCCTGTTTCCAAGCCAAGCAATCCTTACCGTGTCGCAGGACATTTGCACATACCTTTGTTTTTGGAATTAAAATGTTTACAGTTATTGCTGTGTCCAGTTGTTTGAGTTCTGCTGAAACTTGTCACTTCTAAAAAAAAAAAAAAACAAAACAAAAAATATCATATCCTTCACTGTAAGAATGACATTTAGGCAACTTCTTTTTAAAAAAAAACCATTTTTTATTGAAGTATAGTTGATTTACAGTGTTGTGTTAGTTTCAGGTGTACAGCAAAGTGATTCAGTTATATATATATTCTTTTTCAGATTCTTTTTTTTTATTGAAGTATAGTTGATTTATAATGCTGTAGGCAAATTCTGAGACAGCTTTTCTCATCTTAAGATTCCCATCAGGTAGAGCAGAAACCTGGCTTCTTCCTGTCGTGAGGGAGGAAGAAAGGGTCGCAGAACAGAGTCCGTGGAAAATATCATCCCTGACCTGGTGAACCATCACTTTTGGAAAGACCTAAATAGTTAGGGATACTCAATTTGGAAACAGTCACACAAATTTCTTAAAGGTACCTGGGGTTTGGAAGTGTAGGCAGAGGGGAGGGTATTGCAGAGAATTCCTTACCCCTTGGAAGTAGATGGTAATATTCTTTTTTTTTTAATAAAATAAGAATTAGAAATTAATAACAGTAGGTAGACTCTGTATAATCGGAGACACAGTGCATGATTCTCAAATCAGCAATGCCTGGAGGTGCACTCCTGCTTATTTCTGATGGATTTGCAGATGTCTGTCTAAAGAGAAGCTGATATAACCTCACCGCAGTCCTCTAAGTCGGCTCAAGCAAACCTGGCTGGCAGTTCCCGAAATTCTTTTGGGCAACATTGCAGCCAAGCCCTCAGGACTGAAGGGCAGCCTTGAGCTGTGAGCGCGGCCTCCCCATAGAGGGTGGCCACTTGAATTAGGTAAGACAATGACCCACGCCCAGCAGCATTCAGACTGGGCACTCCTCGGGCCTCCACAAGTAAGAAACACAGAGTCACCGCTTCCCCAGCAAGTGAGAGCTGCTCAAAGAATTGGGAGAGCAGTCTGCAGGGACAGCGCAATGCAGGTGAGAAGGGAGACACGATGCGGGTGCTCCTGCCACCAGAGATTCGAGAGTTGCTTTTCCGACTGCTTATCCTGCTTCTCTGGCAGCCTTTTGGGACGCGGCGGGAGAAGGAAAGGTGTAGTTTACCCACATCGGGGCCAGACTCCTCAGATAGGGATGCCACCCTCTGCGTTGTCTACGGCAGTAAAGCCACCTGAGTGTACACTCTGAGCGTGTGCACACGTAGACCCACGGGTGAGATCATGGCTGGATCCCCTCCAGGATTCTTAATGGGCTGTCAACAACGCGGTCACGTGATTTTTTTCCAGTGTTGCAAACAACTTTTATATTTACAACTCATGAGCTTGTTAATCTGATCTTCAGCGAGTCAACTGTTTATCAGAGCGTATTCCTTGCAAAATATTGTATTATTAGCCCCCGTTTAGAGGAGATTTTCCGAAGGTGACATTTCTTGCTGGAGTTATTCACCTGTTCTGCCAGAACAGAGCTAAAGAGTTATTTATTTTCTACATTTGGACACTGAACAAAACTGCTTCTCCTCTAAAGATAATATAAAGACTGTAGAGCTTGGTTTCATATAAATCACGTGGCTAATCTGGCATTGATTTTAATTTCTGCCCTGTGTGTTAAAGCCATCTGCCTGGCAAGTCATTTTCTAAAACCGCTTGGTGCACTGACCTCTCCTGGCCCATGAAACGGGCATCGCAAGGCCTGTTCCCCAAGCCCTCCTCTCAAGCCTGCTCCACTTTCCTATTGTTTTGTCCCAAGTCACAAGCACCTGCCATCAGCTGCCCCCAGCGCCCCTACTCCCACGCGGTCTTCCCAGACACAGCATTCATTCTACGAACACGGAGACAGACGGAGAAGGAGGGGGCGAGGCCCATCCCACTTTCCTGGGCTACCATTGCTCCCCGCCCCGCACCTGACGCACTTACGGCTTGACGGTGCCCTCTTCCTCTCAGCCACCACAGTCAGAGAGGTGACAGTCCGTGACTTTAAGGGACCATCTCCCTGACACCTGCCAATTCAGAGAAGAAAAGAAACCATTTGGGGGACTTCCCTGGCGGTCCAGTGGTTAGGGCCCCAGGTTCGATCCCTGGTCAGGGAACTAAGATCCCACATGCCCCTCGGCTTGGCCAAAAAAACCCCATTTTTAAAAATACTGGGTGTGTCCTGCCCCTAGGTTCTTCAGAACCTTTTTTTTTTTTTTAGATTCCATATGTATGTGTTAGCATACGGTATTTGTCTTTCTCTTTCTGACTTGCTTCCTGCACTGTCCACTGCCCCAGGGCCCAGCTCACGGGGCACCTCGCTCCACAGATGCCCAGACCGGTCAGAGGTCACATTCAAGGGCACACCCGGCATTAGCACCAGCTGGGTTTGTAGCTAAGGCTAAAAACATCCTGGTAATTCATAGGTCTTCACCAAAACTGACCTAAAGACACTGAACTGGTTATCGTCATTGTGTACCATCAGCCCCTGGGAGGGCAGCTGTTACCCTCTGTGAGCTCTGGGGCTTCAGTGGTCTGTCCCACGGGGCCCTGCCCGGGCTGCACCTTCTCTCTCTGCACCATCTTCCCCGCAGCCTGGGCCCCGGCCCCGGGCGCTCCCCAGGGGATCACGAGGACGCCTGAGGGTGGTTTCCTTCAGGCTGTGGCAATGCCTTCCTTTGACAGCACTCACTTCCCTCTTTTCTGGGAGGGAAACAGGGCCCAGGAAGGTTTGCGAACGTGTCTAAATGAACGGGGCCAAAGTGCAGCTCTGATCTGAAGCCCTGCTGGGTACCCAGCGCTACCAACATTTCTACTGACGGCTCGTCCCTCCCACGCAAGGACCCACATGCGTGCGATCATCACATCTACCTTTATTTTATTAATCAATAAGCAAACAGATAAACAATAAGAGATGGGGAGGGGGAGGACCGAAAATGGCTTTTCTTGAAATACGGATTTTTTAAAAATCAAGTAACTGTTATCACTCTAAGTTGCAGGAGACTTCAGCTGCTCCTGGAGAGGGATTTCATTTTCCTGACATGCAAAACTGATTAGGCAGTGGACTCTTTTCTCCCCCTCCCCTGAACACATTTATAAACTTCCATCAATGGGGGCAAATTCCATCTAATACTCCGAAAACCATTTCTCATTGCATAATTTACCCAAATCATATGCACAACTGCAAGAGGAAACAAACAGAAATCTCTCAGCATAAATAAGCCACAGTGGATTGTTAATCTTGTAAAGTCAATCCAGCATTAAGGCTAATTTGATCTTTTAAACATTTTATGGAAAACAGCTGTCAGGCTTTCTTTGGCAAAGCCTCCAAGATTTCATAAACCCAAAGGCCAAAAACCTGGACAGGCAGGGAACTCAGGCTCCTCTCCAAGTGATGTGTTCACGCGCAGAAAAGCAGCGACAAGTCATCTTCACTTCTGGCCACTCTGCACACACGTCACAATCTCTGGCAGAAGGTGGTTTCTGTTTTCCTTGGTGACCTGTGGGAGGAAGCAAGAAAGCGGGCTTCAGAGTCCCTTTCTTTTCCTTCAATTACCTACTCTGCCAGGTAATATTCTAAAAGAAGAGCCTGAAAGGTGAGGTGTGTTTTAGAAAGTGTGACGCAGGTGATGTACGACCAAGGGAGGAAACCCAGGTCCTCCAGAGCGCTCTGAAAACCGGGCCGGTGCACTCGAATCCCACCACCAGCTTCTGTGAAGCTGCAGCTCAAACAGTGAAAGTGGGTTTTGATGACGGAAGGATTTTTAACTGGAAAAGGGCTATGAATTGAATCCTGGGAGGGATGATGGGAATGCAGGCTGGGACATGGCCCCTGAGCTCAGCCTGACCTGGACAGAAGGATGCCTGAGTGAAGCCAGGAGAACCTGTGCTTCAGGTGGGCACCGGCCCTCCAGGTGGGCCCACTGAGAGCGGCCCCACTGGCGCTGGGTCACAGCCAGGATTCTGGGATGCTCTGAAGGTCAGTAATCTACTCACCCCTCCGTGAGCTTAGCAAATCTGCACGTTGCAAGGAACCCCTGACACCAGTCAACCCTGTATCTGAATGATGAGGAAGCGGAAGCCCAGAGAAGAGCAGGGCTTTTCCTGAGATCTCAGAGGTAGCGGGGGCGCAGTGCAGACTAGAACACAGGCCACTGCATCCCGGTGTGCTACCTCTATAATCAACAGTTACAAAAACAAACAAAACTAAGTTTATTGAAGCTCTCTCCGATGATCTGTTATATTTTTCTTTCTGTCACTACCACAGGCCCACGGAGTACAACTCGAGCATCCAGACGCCCCCAGGGAGCTGGGTGGGGGCTGCGCCCCGAGCACGGAGGGGCCACCTCTCTCCCATCACCAGTGCCTTCGTCGGCGGCCCGCACAACATTCAGCGCGCTCTGCTGGTGGGCAAGGTGCTGGGGATGGCGAGACTCTGACCAGGACCTTGACCTCATGAGGCCCGCAGACCAGACGGGGGGCAGACGTGGGCAGCAGTGAGATCAGAGTTGCAGAGGGTCCCTAAGAGAGTCTGGAAGGCACGGGGAGCTGGGGGGCCGGGAAAGGCTTCCGCAGGCGGTTATGCCCGAGCTGCATCCGACAGGTGGACGCCGGGAGAAGGGCACCGGCAGAGAGAAGGGCCGAGCAGAGAATCGCGCGGAGAGGAGGTGCGTGCGGCCGGAAAGCCTTGAGCAGGTCGGGGTGCATGCTCTCCAAGAGGAAACGGGCCTGGTCCCACTACAGGCCCTCCCCCCCCGCGGGGGGCAGGGGCCCCGGCACGGGAGGTGAACGCGCGTCTGGAGGAAACACGCGGTGGACCTCACCGCCTGGGGCCCCTGCATCCCACATCCTTCTTGCAAGAGCGCGGCGCCTCTGCCGCGCCAGAGCTGCCCACGGCCCCGGGGACCTCCTGACCGTCTGAGTCCCGAAAGGACGGAGCCAGGCGGCAGAGGCCTGGCCCCTGACGGTGGTGTCCGAGGACGCCGCCCACCGGACCCCCGGCAGCCCTGGCTCCACCGAAAGGAGGACCATCCGCCCCGTCTTTGCCTTGATGACAAACTGCCCAGCCGCGTGAGGCTTCGTCGCCGTTCTGGCTTACACTGGCCTGAGCCCATTCTTGCAGAGAGCACCTGAGGGAGCCCCTGCCGTGGACGGAGGAGCGGGGCGGAGCGGCACACAGAGAAGGCGGGAGGACACGCGGGCCCTCAGCCCCCGCCTCCGCCCTGGCCTCACGAGGAGTCCCCGAGGCTCTGCTGTCAGGGTCCCTGAGGGTTCACTGCGGGCCCAGAAGGGCCACCTCCTCTGACGGGGACATTTCACCGCCCCCTTTACACACGTGAGAGAGAGGGTGAGATGCTGAGCTGGGAGAGGAGGAGAGAGAGGGCACCCAAGAGGGAAGAAGAACAGGGGCAACGGTGGCAGCGGGGGTGGGGGGAGGAGGGGCCAGGCCCGCTCCCTCGGGCGTCCCCAAGGAGGCCCCGGCCCCTCCATCCAGCTCCAGAGGAGCCGCCGCTGGTGGATCTTGGGCACCGGGGGTCAGCAGGTCCGCACTGGACACTTCTCACGTCGTTAAGTGTAAACCGAAGCTGGTGCGATGAGACACGTGAAGAAACAGGGTCAGCAGGCTGCTGGTAGGATTTCTTCCCCTGCGTCATCACTAAGGCTTCACTTCCAGTCTTTGAAGCCCTCAGCCCTCGGAAAGGATGGCTGGGGCGGGGGGATGAAGGGAAGTGAAGGGTGATGAGGTGGAAACCCCGCTACCCAAGACCCCGGTCCTCGGTGCAGCCTGTTCAAGTGGCCCAGCGGAGGCCTGCAGAGAAGCAGGATTTAACAGGTGGGAGGCTCAGAGATGATAAAAGAAGAGCCCCAGAGAGCACCGCCAAGCTGCAGGGCCACAGTTCCGCTGTCACGCAGGTGTCCTGCTGGAGCCCCGCCCACCGTCCTCCGGGAGCTGGGGGCTGCAGCAGGGACAGGGTCCACCCGCCCCCAACGCGCAGAGAATGTCTCCAAGCCTTGCATAGAAAAAGAACAAACAATAAAAACTAGAAAAGACACATTCTGAGGATGACTTCTCACTAAAAACCGATGAACAGAATACTAATATTCTGCCACCCCCTTTGATTTTTCTAAGATGATTTCTGAAAATTATGCAGTAAGATCTTTATGTGAAACCGTTTTCAGTGTTATCATGTTCCTTGTCCACCCAAGACAAAGTCTCAAGTGCGAGAACAAGCACAGCATCATCTGTCAACTCAGGGACTCTCTCCTTTCGGGAGAATTCTGGTCTACTTTTTATTCTACCCCCAGACTTCCGGTTGCAGAAAGCCTTTCCTGAGAGGCTAACGAGAAGAGGGCATTGGGGGCTGGGAGGGAAAAGGAGGTGAGGACGACTGCAGAAAGGACCCTGGCGTCCTCGCCCTCTCCTCCCACCGTGCCCTGCCCAGGGTTGCAGAAGGGGTCCAGCCTCGGGCCCCTAGAAAATTGGACGAGTTCCAGGGTGACGGGGCTGTGTCACATTCCTCCTGCGTCTAGCACAGGGTGGGTGCTCCATCAATGCTTATTATATTCTAAGCAGAGGAGGGTCTTTGAAATAGAGCTGAGAGGTTCAATACAGATTATGAAGACTCTGGCCTATTAGGCATCTGAGTTGCTCTGAGCCTCCTGGGACCAGGGAAGGGCCTAAGACTGGCCTACCAGTCAACGACTTGGGTGCCATAACGTCAGGAAGGCTGTGAACATATGGACAGAGGAATAGGCAGGGGAAAAAAATGCCTATTCATGTATACACTATGTGCAAGAAAGCAAAACAAAACCACATACATTTCCTTGAAACTGTGTGGGAGGTACCCTGACAAGTTTTAAATAAGCAGGGGATTGAAAAAAGAAATTAATTTGGCAATGCTCATTATTATACATTAACACATAACAAAAGTATTACTAGTCTCTCCGTCTCATATTGTCTCCATTTCATTTTATTGAACCTAAAAATAGGCTCATTCATGAACTCAAACCCTCTAACCCTACTTTCCCCTCTAAACCAAGAATTATTTTGCCAGTGGGGTTTTCGGGAACCCAGTGCCCATGGCAGGGATGGGACTATGTTTCCATGGCAACGCCGCTTCTCTGGGGAGGCGGCAGGAGGGGCGATGGTTCTTTGTTTCCGTGGCAACGCCACTTCTCTCGGGAGGAGGAAGGAGAGGTGATGGTTCTTTGTTTGGGTGTCCTGAATTCTGTGTGAGTGCACAGCGTAGCTTTACTGAGCTATAATTCATATACCAAAAAATTCAACCTCGGGCAGAATTCGGTGGCTTTTAGTAGATTCACAGTCATGCAATCATCAGCACTATCTATTTGGAGTATTTTCATCACGCCATCCCCGCCCGCCCCCAATTACCCTCACTCTCAATCACTACATTCACTCCTTCCCCCCAGGTGTTGGCGACCACTAGTCTATTTTTTTTGTCTATAGATTTGCCTATTCTGGACATTTTGTGCAGAATGGAATCATACAGTGTGGAATCCTCTGTGACAGGCTTCCTTCCCTTGGTGTCACGTGACGTAAACTCCTCCACATTGAGCACACGTCACCACGTCATTCCCCCTTACTGTCCAGTGATGCCCCATCGTGTGTGTACACCACATGTTGTTTGTTTGTTCATCAGTTGACGGACATTTGGGTTGTCACTTTTTGGCTGTTATGAATAGGGCTGCTATGAACACCAGTGTACAAGTTTTTGTTTGAACACACGTTTTCAATTCTTTTGGGCACACACTTAGAAGTGGAATTGCTGGGTTATAGGGTAATCCCACGTCTACCTTTTTGACAAACTGCTGCATTTTTACAGTCCCAGCAGCAGGGTATGAGGCCTCCAATTTCTCCACATCCTCACCGACACTATTTTCCATTTCTTTCCCTTAATTTCATCATAGCCATCCCAGCAATGTGCAGTGCTAGCTCACTGTGGTTTTGGTTTGCACTGCCCTAAAAACTAATGGTGTTACAACATATTTTCATGTGCTTATCGACTATTTGTCTATCTTTGGAGAAACGTCTTTTCAGATTCTTTGCTCCTTTTTTAATTGGTTTATTTGTTGTTTTATTACTGAGTTGTAAGAGTTCTCTATGTATTCTGGGATACACGAAGTCCCTTATCAGATATATGATTCTTAAATAGTTTTTCCCATCCTGTGGGTTGTCATTTTACTTTCTTGACAGTGTCCTTTGAAGCACAAAAATTTTAAATTTTGATGAAGTTCACTTTATCTACTTTTCTCTCATCACTTGTGCTTTTGGTGTTGCAACAAATAAGACTCTACCTAACCCAACTTTACAGAGGTTTACTCCTATATTTTCTTCTAAGAGTTCTATAGTTTCATTCTTACATGTAGATCTATGGTCTGTTTTGAGTTAATTTTTGTGTCTGATGTGAGGTAAGGGTCTGGCTTCATTCTTTTGGATGTGGATGTCCAGTTTTCCAGCACCTTTTGCTGAAAAACAATTTTTTCTTCATTAACTTGTCCTGGCACTCTTGTTGAAAATCAGTTGATCACAGATGCAAGGGTTTATTTTTGGACTTTCAACTCTATTCTGACAATCTACGTGTCTGTCCCTGTGCCAGCACCACACTGTTCTGATTCCTGTAGCTTTGCAGTAAGTTTTGAAATCAGGAAGTATGAGTCTTCCAACATTTAATGATTGTTTGAGCTGGGTCCTTTGAATTTCCATATGAATTTTAGGAATAGCTTGTTAATTTCTACAGAAAACCCTGCCTACTGACTTTTGACCTAAAGGTTGGCAGGTGTATGCTCATTCCTGTACCTACAGGAGTCTGTGACCCAGAAACAGCATCAAATTCCTGGTGAGATGAAAATGGTTTATACCCTGCTTGGTTAAAAAAAACCCATGGCCAGGAAGAGTAAGAGGAGGTCTAAAAATTTCCAAATTGGAGGGAAGCTGGGACCTAGTTCCCATTTTTCTTGTGATCTTGCAATCCACGGGCAAAAACTATAAGAAGAAAAACTGCTTTACGGACAAAAACAAGTTTAAGTGGCTCAGAATTCAGAACAGTAGAACAGATTTTAGTTACAGTAACATTTTTCTAAAGTAGAAAGACCAAGTACTTTCCAGGGATCTTAGATTTTAAATCATCTGAACCACCCCTACCCACGAAGGTAACACACATCAGGGCTACAGTAACGCTCAGGCTTGGGAGTCCACAGACCGAGGTCTGAATCCTGGCTGTACCCCTACTAACCGAACAACCTCGGACAAGGCCTGCCAGCTCTCACTGATGACCTGGCTGCCGTGACGTCCCTGACGCACTGATGGACCTCAGCACCTCCCCCAGGTGCCCCAGGACTGGTGGCCACCCTGGCAGCTCAATCCCTGTTCCTGAGACTCTGGGCATCTCTCCTCTCTCCTGTCCCCTCAGCGGACAACATTCTCCAGCATCTCCATGAAGGAGAGATTTCACAGGAAGTCAAGTGAAATATGCTTTGGAAATGCCACCAACATGACCAAACTCACATTTTTTTGTTAGAAGTGACTGGCAGGGAGAGACATATTTTTTCATGTTGTAAGTCAGACAAGGATGAAAGCAGTACGAGAGCTCTTGCTCGGAATCTGGACCCGTGAAGGTCTTCACCTCTCGTCTCTGCAGCACTGACATTACCATTAAATGTTTTCTGACATGTGGTCTCCCATAACCTAATATTGAAATAAATTTAAAACAGTTTTCAGTGGCTACACTTGGCATTAAACTACAGAAGAAATGAGGAAAACATTTAACCAAACTTCTGAGAGGGAAACATAATTTTCAGGAAGGGAAGCTTCAACGCCTGAACCTGCACCAGGATAGAAGTTTCTATATTACTAAATTCCACAGGTCCCCGTGGCCCTGGATTTTATTTTTTTAGTCTGCTCTTTCTTGGGCAATTTCTACTGTTTCACCCTCAGGTCCACGGATTCCATCCTCTGTCATCTCCATTCTGCTGGTGGGTCTACCCACGGACTTTGGCGTTCAGTTACTGTATTTTACATTCTAAAATGCTCATTTCATTCTTCCTTACAGCTTCTGTATCTTTGTTGAAACTTTCAATTTCTTGGCCGAGAATTTCTATTTTTCACTTGTTTCCAGTGGGTTTGTAATTGCTCACTGAGGCATTTTTACGATGGCTGTTTGAAAATCTCTGCCCTATAGTTCCAACATCTATGACGTCTTACTGTTGGCATGTCGCTGTTTCTCTCACTCTGGCTGATTTTCCTGGTTCTTGGCATGACAAGTGATTTCCAATTGTGTCTCTCATGCTGTTCCTGGGGTCCTGAGGTCCCTGGCCAGTGTGCCTTCTTCCCTCTACCATTCAGGTCTTCTTATGTCTGTTTTACGTACAACGTCCAAGGTTTTTATCTGACTTAGGAGGAGGGACAGGGAGCAGTGTGTCTATTCCATTTTGTCTAGGACTGGAAGTGTCCTCAGGGGTTTTTCTGAAAAGTAAGGCTCTGTTTACCTGGCCCTGTTAAGAAGAACAGTCTAGATAATGTGAATAACTTTTGAGTTATTGTGAATACTTTCCCAATATCATGACTTCAGTCCCATCTCCACATCATCTGTCAGCACAGGGAAGCTGCCCTCCGCATTTTACATAACATAATCCTGATCTGGAATGTTCCTTCGTTTCCCCACTTCCCCCGTCAAAAACCCAGCCAAGAACCACTTCCTTCCGGACAACTCTCCCTACTCCTGTTCACACGAATCTCTCTTCCCACCTCCAGATTTGGACTGTCCCTTGGTCTGTTTTTCTTGAGGGAAGGGAATACACCTCACGTGTGCTTGTACCATGGACTAAGTGTTGGATGCAAAGGATGCTCTCAAAAATGAATTCAGGTAACTTTGCTGCATATTAGAAAGGGAAAGGACCAAAGAAGCACCTAATCCAGCCTCTAAATTTGCAGATAAGGAAAATAAGATTCTTCCTTTATAAAATATGCACCGAAAGATCACATGAGCCCCAGAGGAACACAAGAAAGACAAGAATAATGGGGTCGCTTACAGAATTAACCAGAAGCTAATCACTTTACATCATGAGGAGCCAGGATTACCTTGCCTAGAGAATAACCTCCTAGCTTAGAGAAGTGAAAATGTGGTGTTGTCTTAATATACAGCACTGGTTTCTGGACGTAAGAGTCAACCGCAATCCCACTGTCAGGTTATTAGTCTGCAGAGACAGCCAGGCCTTGGACTTTAGCATCAGCGCTTCCCCAGCCCTCCAGCCTGGAAGCTGTCTGACCTGAAGACTAATTGTTTTTCATGATCTCTCATTATTCATTGTCTCTATTGCCACAGAAACTCGACAATCACAACCCAAAACTCTAACACGGAAGCCACGTGAAGTAACAGATAGAGGAGGTAACATACAACTCTGCAGACAAGGCCCATGTCCACTGAGGAAGTGACCCTGCCTGGCTCTCAGGCCTCCCCTGTTCGCCACCTCCCTCCCCTACCGCCAGTCCCCAGTGACCACAGTGCCCTGGTGTTGCATTTACCTTCTTTGCATTTATCCATATCTGAAATTGCCTAAATGCTTGCTTACGTTTCTCTTATCTAGCCCCTCCATTAGAATGTCAGCTACATGAGGACAAAGACTTGGTCTGTCTTGTTCACCACCAAGACTTAGTGCGAGGCCGAGCGCACAGGAGATGCTCAAATTCATATTTACCAAGTGAGAGAATAAATGAATAAAACAACGCACAAACAGATTTCTCCAAGTCTGGCTGGTCTAATAACCCTAATGGCTGTCTACTGCCCCAAAGGTACCCTGGACATTTGGGTGACAACATGTGGATGTCCCCTGGGGCCAGCCGGCCCTGGGGACAAGTAACCAGCGGTGTGAGGCGCTCACTGGCTCTCTGCAGCTGGAGCACACGCCCGGCCCTCCCATAGAAGTGGCCCTGCCAGCCCCACTGTTTCACCTGGTGCCAGCAGGGGGGTGGCAGACAGGGACAAGCAGAGTGATGTGGCCGCACTGATGCAAACCAACCGAGGTGGCACAGGGAGGACAGTGCCTGACAAAGAGGGGCACAGAGAGACGGCGGGAGAGAAAAGCAAGTCTGTGGGCAAAGCGCCAGCAGTGCCACCAGAGTCCCCGACAACTGGCTCAGATGCTGCCCCCTGACCTACTCACCCTCCACACGTGCTCCGCCCCAGGGTTCCTCCCACTGCAGGGGCCCCAGAGCCCCTGAGGGCTGGCGAAGACAGGTCCTGGGCCGCGCCCAGAGCCAGATTCATCCGTTCTGCGCAGGGTGTCTTACCAGCTGGGTACCTGACATGTGGCCAGTGTGATTGAGGAAAAGATTTCTCTAATTTAATTCAGTTTAATTTAAATATAAATAGTCCTATGTGGCTAATGGCCACGGCACCGCACAGTGCAGACAGCACATTTCCACCCTAGTGGAAACTTCTCTGGACGGTGCTACTCTACAGCATCTGGAGACGGTGCTTCAAACTGTAGCCACAGGTTCTCCCCACAAGCAGGAGGCGGCCAGTTTCAAAGGGAAAAACCTTTAACATGAGACGGCACTTATTCGCCTCTGTACCCTCATCGCCCCGGGGGGGAGATGCACTCAGACCCAGAGCACTGCTGCCCGGGTGCTGATGTTGGCAAGGCCCCGGCGCCTGGTGAGGAGGGCACCACAGGAGGGGCAGATGTCTCAGGCGGCTCCCCGTAGGCACGTCTGCTTTGGCATCCAGCAGAGGTATAACTTCGCTTCTATAACTCACCTATATTCTGCCACGAGAGGAAAAAATACCACTAACTCAAAGCCAAAGGTGTATCTAGAGCCACGTGCTGTTTCAGGGCACCCGCTCCACGCCTGCGGGTAGAGAGGCCCGGGGGTACTCACGCTGAACACCTTAATGTCGTTTCGGGTTCTTATCTCTTCCACGAGGGCCAGCGGTTTTCCTTTGGGTACTGGGATGGTGCCAAGGACGACAGTCCCCGGGGCGGACAGCACCTGGCGAACGGCCTGGATGAACGGCTGACTGAAGAGCTCCATCTTCCCCACCTCGTCGATGACACACACGCTCTGCCCCGGGCCACCTCTGGGACCTGCCTGAGGATGAGAGAGACACTAACTGGGACACCGGGTCACATGAGGCAACGGGCCCAGGGGTCGCCCTGCCCCACCACTCACCGACTGACTGTCAGAGCAGGACAGGCAGCCCCACTTTGGGAAGCAGGAGGCCCTCTCTCCGTCCACCCAGAGCAATCAACTGGCAGGAGAATCCAGGGGAGTTCCCTCGGAGACCACAGCACCCAGAAAACTCAGTTCCCTGAGCAGCCAGTTTCCCTGGCAATTTCCACTCTTCTAGAATGGTCCTGATGATAACCCAGCTTTATATTTCTAGACACCCAGGAAATACGCAGGCTGAAAAGAACGGAGGCAGCAGGCCTGGGAGCCCTTGCCAGTGTTCTCGATCGTGAGCTGTACGACTGCCTGTCTGCTGGGAGGAGGGGACCGCTGCGGCCATTTGCCTGTGCATTTCCCAATCTGCGCTACGAGGGTCGGTGGAAAGGAATGAAAATCAAAAGAGAAGGAGTCCTGGTTTAAAAAAAAAAAAAGTGAGCACGTTGTGCCCTTTAATCTCAGCTTCCCCTGCTAGTGACTTTATACCAATGCACTTCCACTACGTCCTTGAAGACCCCTCTAGGAAGAGGTGGGGCAGCCAGCTTCCAAGAGTCCTCATGACTCCCAGCTCCTGGGACGTGCACCCTGTGCAGACCCCTCCCCACGGTACCAGGGTGGGTCTGTGTGATCACCAGAGAATGACAGCACGCAAAAAAGACTGCTGTTTCTGCCTTGGTCTCAATCTCCATCCATCCATCCACCCATCCATCCACCCATCCATCCATCCATCCATCCATCTACCCATCCATCCATCCATCCACCCATCCATCCATCCATCCATCCACCCATCCATCCACCCATCCATCCATCCATCCATCCACCCATCCACCCATCCATCCATCCATCCACCCATCCACCCATCCATCCATCCATCCATCCATCCACCTATCCTGGATCATCTGCTCGCAGGGAAGATGCCTGCCATGTTGTGAGGACACGCAGGCAGCTGATGGTGAGGTCCAGGTGATAAGGAACTGAGGCCTCATGTCAACAGCCAGGGAGGATCTGAGGCCTCCCAGCAACCATGACCGTGAACTTGGAAGCCTCAGGGCACTGCAGCCTCCTGAGAGACCCTGAGCCTGAACCATTCAGCAAAGCCGTTCCTGGATTCCTGATCCAGGGGAACTGTGAGATCATAAGTGTTCGTTGTTTTAAACTGCTAGATCTTGGGGTAATTTGTTACACAGCAACAGGGAACTAATACACATGTCCTCTCTAGAAAGCCTTCCCAGAGAAAGCTGATAGGACTTTGAGTAGTTCTTCCACTGCAGGGACACAATAGAACATACAATAAGCACTTCAGTGAATGCTGAGTGACAAATACATTTCTATATCTTTATATAAATGATTATTTTGAAAACGGTATGTAAAGCTGATTTACAAAGTACTTTTCACTGTAAGTTCTCAGATTCCTTAAATACTAACATCAATACATTCTCAGAATGAATGGCTAAGTTAAGCTAGATTTTGCTCCAATTCTAAATACCAAAGCTCTTACACAGTGTGGCCATGGGTGGCGTGCATGTGGTGACCAGTGACAGATGGGGCTGAGGGCAGATCCTGGAGCCTCGTATGGTGCACAGAGGAGTGGGATGCTGTCCAAAGGCTGAGACTCAAAGTCAGGATCACACATTGTGATTGAAAAGCTGCTCAGTGTGTGGACTCAGGAAGACAGGGGAGACTTCTTTTGGAACAGACATGGGATTGGAGGGAAGCCTTAGAGCAGTGGTTTTCAAACTTTTCTGTAAGTGGTACTCTTTTAATTCTCCTGCTTACTATCAAATACATATAACATATTTTTCCACTCCTTTTATTGGCAGAAAGACCAGGAAGGGGCCCACTGTAGTCATGCGAGAGAGGTCTAAACAAGCACTCAAACTTCTGTGTTGCTAATGCACTTCACGTTCACCTCTGAGTGTACCTGCGTGCGTTTGTATACACATAGCTACCCCGTCTCCCCGCTAGAAGCAGAGATGACGCTGTATTCATCTTCTTCCTTCCCATGGAGTTGAACAGCGCAAAGCTGGGCTGAAGCAGCTGATGTGGCCCTGCACTGGCAGGGCGGCTAAGCGAGGGAGAGTGAGGGGTCAGTTGCTATTTCAACATTTTCTTCAAAAAATGAATGCCAGGGCTTCCCTGGTGGTGCAGTGGTTAAGAATCCACCTGCCAATGCAGGGGACACGGGTTCGAGCCCTGGTCTGGGAAGATCCCACATGCCGCGGAGCAACTAAGCCCGTGCGCCACAACTACTGAGCCTGCGCTCTAGAGCCCGCGAGCCACAACTACTGAGCCCGTGCACCACAACTACTGAGCCTGCGTGCCTAGAGCCCATGCTCTGCAACAAGAGAAGCCACCACGATGAGAAGCCCGCACACTGCAACGAAGAGCAGCCCCCACTCACTGCAACTAGAGAAAGCCCACGCGCAGCAACAAAGACCCAACGCAGCCAAAAGAAAAGAACGCCAAACTGGGGAGAAAGAAAACAGATATCGGCCACCCGTGTGTCAGCATAAAAACAGACACTCCCACAACAGTGAGCCATCGCAACTGACCTGCCTCTGAGTAAGGAGTGTCTGGGGCATTTTGCTGCCCCCAGAGACTATGAATACCTGTGCACGCTGTCTTTCCGGAGGCTACAATCTAAACAGCAAACAGAACTCCACTCCAGCACATCAGAACGACAGTTTTGAAAGCGGTTAGTTCCGAGAGAAACAATATCAAAGCATGCGTGAGCACCCATGGCTCTGTGTTCAGTGGGTGCACGTACGCGGGCAGTCAGGTACACGTGAGCAGGTCCACGATAAAGCACACGGCTCCACAGCCACCCACCTGCCTTTCTCTACAACGTTCACCAATGAGAGCTCACCTACATCATTTAAACTTCCGGACACACACGTAGACATTATTTTCTACCAACTGGAAATGCTCATTTTAAAACCTTAGCTTATATAAAATCCCCATTCTGTCCAGAATTAGGGACTTTCTTTAACCAGAAACTATAGGAATCTCAAAAAGGCTGGGATTTTTAATGAAAAATTGAGTTATTCGCACTCAGTTGAGACAGATATCAGAGGCTAAGCCACTCAGACACCTGTAAACAGTCAGCCTGTTTTTCTGAATAACACATGAACATATATGAACGAGCTTAATAAAAGAACTAGGATTATGTTCAGAATTGTTTCCTTTCTATATGGAAAGAAATTGTTTCAATATTAAAAGGAAACAAAAAGAAACCCTAGTGACCATTCACCCCATTTCCATTATTCTAAATGCTCTTCTGAGTTGATGAAGACACAGGGATACAGCACTAGGGCCCAGGTTTTGAAAACCATCAGTAGCCTGGCTCCGGCTTCCCCATTTCCGGCTGTGGGTTCCAGCCGTGGGTATGGAGTAAGGAGCCCGTGGAGGACTCTGGGTGGCTCTGGGCCACGTGGTTAAAAGCACCGAGCACACCCTATGGGGAGCAGCCGTTCTCCGGGCATCCCCTCCCCGCAGAAGACAACTCAGGCGGCATCACTGCGGTCCTCTGTGCCAATCCCCATGCTCTGCTCTTGTGCTTGCATTTCAGCTTGTTACACATTTTCACTGTCACAAAGAGTGGGAAAACCTTCTCTGTGCAAAGCATATTTCAGTCCCTATGTTGGTTCTGAGGGAGAAGATATTTTCTTGGGATAGAGTCCTAAAGTTGATCAGCCAGGAGTGAGAGAAGTTATGAATAATTTTATAGCTTTGGTTAGACTCAGCTAGCTTGCTTTCCAGAAAGAGTAAATCAATTTAGAGCGACAATGAAATACCTCTGTATCAGCTTTGCTGGAGAGCTGAAAAACAGTGTGATTCTTTCGGTCCTTTGTTTAATCCTTATGTGTACTTTTAAGGATACAAAGAAAATGTAAACATAAAATAAGCAATTTCCTTCAACCAAAATACTGAACGAAAAAAAAGCTAATTAAAGTTGCCTTTGCCTTATTCTGAATCATTTAAATAATACATATTTCCAGTGGTATTAAGGTTGCCATTTGTTTTTTTTTTAAGCATCAGACACAGACTGGCTTCTGAGCTCGCCTTCCTGGGACAGCAAGTCTCAAAAGTGATGGGAGGGAACCAGGCGGCCATCGGCCAGAAGGTAGTCAACAGAACTGGAGCCCTGCCCCCTGAATAGCCACAAGTTCTGGGGAAGCTGGAAAGGCAAATGGTGCAAACAGCAGCCAAGGCCGAGCAAGTTCCTCGACCCTCTTAAGTTATTAGCTATAAGGCAGGGCTCCAATTAGACTTTTATGTGTGTTTATTCCAAGCTTTAAAGTTTCAGGATCCCTCGGCAGTCTGGTGGCATGTCGACTGCATGTCGCCAGGGAGTAAAACCCCAGGCTGGTGGCCAGGACGAGACGTTTAGACGGCTCTGTGCGCCCCGCAGCACTAAGCACAGGTCGGGCAGAGCTGCTCCCACCCACATGCCGGAGGCTCTTCCTGGATGTCCCCATGGGCCTCCCCCGGCTCCACACCAGCACCTGACCACAGAGTGCCTTGGCATCTTCCAAGCTACAAGAAGGACCCTGAGGCTGAAACAGCATCTGCTGGCTGACTGTCAGCCCAGGGGGATTAAGAACCCAGTCCCCCTCGTGATCCCAGCGCCGTGGGACCAGACTAGATGTTTGGGCTCGTGGGTCCCACGACGGGCCCTGGTTCCCAGTGAACACAAATCAGACTGTTGGTGTGACATCCTCCCAAGGTACTGCGCCCATCACCTCCCTCAACTTCTCAAGAAAAGTAACCATAACTATCCCTACGCTCTGCACCTCCTAGCAGCCGGGACTAACACACTTTACAAGCATGATTGCCTTCAGTCCTAATAACTTCACGTAGCAGACATCGACATCTCTGCTCTACAACTAAGGAAGGGAAGCCAGGGGGTAAGTGACTCATCCAGTCCCCAAGCTCCCAAGGGACAGGGCTGCGAGGCTGACCCAATATCACCCAACTCCATGGCCTCTGCCACCCGCCATAGGCAATTCCATCTGCACAGTTTCCACATGAAATAAGGAAAGAACTGAGTCTCAGAAAGTCATCTAACCATGAAGAAACCACTTTTCTCGCCAATGAGAAGGAAGAGTGCCTTAGTTTCTAGGGCCCTACAGAGGTATAGCCACAAAAACGCTAATTTTTTTGGATTAATTATATTACTTTCAATTACTCAAAAAAACCTACATATTTGGGGTCCCAGAGCAATAATATCACCAACCTCATTTTATCACATACAGAGAATGGCCTACTTTAGTTGGCAGACGTGCCCTGCAGGTAAAGGGGCCTCCACCCTCTGCCAGGAGCTCATCTCTTTGCACACAGTAGAGAAGACAGGAGCAGGTATCCCAATATGCACAGGCTTACCTCGGCGAGACGCGGAGTTTGCTTCCAGGCACCCAGAATAAAGCCAGTATCACACTAAGGTGAGTCACATGAATTTTTTAGTTTCTTGGTGCATCTAAAAAGTGTGCAATCGCATTATGTCTAAAAGAACGATGTACGTACCTTAATTAAAAAATACTTTGTAACTAAAAACTGCTAACCATCATCTGAGCTTTTGGCAAGTTGTAATCTTTTTGCCGGTGGATGGTCTTGCCTCAGGGTTGATGGCTGCTGACTGATCCTGACGGTGGTTGCTGAAGGGTGGGGTGGCCATGACAATGTCTTAAAATAAGACAACAATGAAGTCTGTCGCATTGATTGGCTCCTACTTTCATGATGATTTCTCTGCAGCAGGCAATGCTGTTTGACAGCATTCTACCCACAGACCTTCTTTCAAAAGTGGAGTCAATCCTCTCAAACCCTGCTACTGCTTTATCGACTAAGTTTATGGAATACCCTAAATCTTTGTTGTCATGTCAACAATCTTCATAGCACCTTCACCAGGAGGAGATTCCATCTCAAGAAACCTCTTTTTTTGCTCATCCATAAGAAGCAACTCCTCATCCATTAAAGTTTTATCCTGAGATGGCAGCAATTCAGTCCCATCTTCAGGCTCCACTTCTAGTTCTCTTGCTGTTTCCACCACATCTATGGTTACTTCCTCCACTGAGGTCTTTTTTTTTTCAATATTATGGCTTTTATTAAAACGCTGCACAGAATATCCTTATACACACATTTGACTCTCTCATTAGGATAAACCTCCAAAAGTGGAATCACTGGATCATCCACTGAAATCTTGAACCCCTCAAAGTCATCCATGAGGATTGGAAGCAACTTCTTTCAAATTCCTGTTAATGTTGATATTTTGACCTCTTCCCATGAATCATGAACATTCTTAATAGCATCTAGAATGGTGAATCCTTTCCAGGAGGTTTGCAGTTGACTTTGCCCAGATCCATCAGAAGAATCACCATCTCTGGCAGCTACAGCCTTACAAAATATATTCCTTAAATAATAAGACCTAAAAGTTGAAGTTGCTCTTTGATCCATGGGCTGTAGAATGGATGTTTTCTGAGCAGGCATGAAAAAAACAAGAATCTCCGGCTTCTCCATCAGAGCTCTTGGGTGACCAGGTGCATTGTCAATTCTGAAGGGAATCTTTTTTTCTGAGCAGTAGGTCTCAGCAGTGGGCTTCATATATTCAGTAAAGTATGTTGTCAACAGATGTGCTGTCACCCAGGCTTTGTTATTCCATGTACAGAGCACAGGAAGAGTAGATTTAGCATAATTCTTAAGGGCTCTAGGATTTTCAGAATGGTAAATAAACACTAGCTTCAACTTCAAGTCACCAGCTGCACTGGCCCCTACCAAGAGAGTCAGCCTGTCCTTTGAAGCTTTGAAGCCAGGCACTGACTTCTCCTCTCCAGCTATGAAAGTCCTAGATGGCATCTTCTTCCAATAGAAGGCTGTTTCTTCTACATTGAAAATCTGTTGTTTGCCGTAGCCACCTTCATGAATTAGCTAGACCTTCTGGAGAACTTGCTATAGCTTGTGCATCAGCACCTGGGGCTTTACCCTGTACTTTCATGTTATGGAGACAGCTTCTTTCCTCAAACCTCATGAACCAACCTCTGCTGGCTTCAAGCTCTTCTTCTTCGGTTTCCTCACCTCTCTCAACACTCACAGAACTGAAAAGAGTTAGGGCTTTGCTCTGGATTATGCTCTGGCTTAAGGGAATGTTGTCGCTGTTTTGATCCTCTCTCCAAACACTAAAACTTTCTTCCTATCAGCAGTAAGGTTGCTTTGCTTTCTTATCATTTGTGTGTTCACTTTTAATTTCCTTCGAGAACTTTTCCTTTGCATTCACAACTTGGCTAACTGGCACAGGAGGCCTAGCTTTCTGCCTGTCTCGACTTTCAATGTGCCTTCCTCGCTGAGCTTAATCATTTCCAGCTTTTGAAAAGTGAAATGACGTGCAACTCTTCCTTTCACTTGAACGCTTAGAGGCCGCAAACCTTCAATTTGTAAAAAAACGCAGTATCTGCAAAGCACAAGACAACGAGGTATGCCTGTACTACCTTCTAAATCCTCCTTATCAGCTGACTGTGTTTACAATAACTGTTTTTTTTTAATTTCAATTGCTCAGTAAAAATTTTAATCACTACTTAAGCTTTCGATAAAAGTTTGGTATTTTTGATGCCTGATAACCTTCTATTAGAAATTGTCTGAAAGAGATAAAGTTGATAATTTTTGCTACAGTGAAATGGTGATGACTTTTTTTCCAACTAATGAGGTAAATGGATACAAAGAGAGGAGTACAGCTTAGATCAAGGGAAAAATCAATCTTTATGGGTTTGTTTTGTTCAGTTTTTGAATGTACAGTGATTTTATGTTTGTTTCACCTTGCTATAGAAAGTATTTCAAAAGGGGGTAGCTAAATTTGCTTTCCAGTTGAAGTCTCAAGAGAAAGTTATTATCTTAAGATAACCTAATAAAGTGTATAAAAAATTAGAAAAATTAACTGGGAGAAATTTTGATGAGGAGGATGTGCATGGTCATAAAACAGCTCCCTACTCACAGCTATTAGTTCAAAGGAAGAAAAGAATAAACATACAGGGGAGAAATTGGTCAATTCCTTGATCGGGTAATCAAATTAACATCACCAACCATCACACGCCTCCAGATGAGAGGCCAAGAAGGATGCATCACCACACACTATAGCATTCCAGCTGAACCTCATCACAAGGAACCATCAGAAAACCCCAAAAGAGGAACATCCTATTAAAATAGAACTGTACTGTTCAAAAATGTCAGTGTCACAAAGGACAAAAAAAATGACTGTGGAAATGTTCCACATTAGAGGAGGCTATCAAGATATGACAACTAAACGTAATACCTGGCTCTAGATTGAAGGAAAAGAAATGTTACGAACAACACTGTTAAGTCAATTGATAAAAGCAGCATATGAGGGGTAGGTTAGATCAGAGGATTTTCTCAGTAAACTGACTGAGGTTGACAACTGTGCCAATTATGTAACAGCATATCCTTACGCTTTGGAAAAAATACTGCACGTTTAGGACTTAGGTACTGTGATGATTACAACATACTCTCAAATGCTCCTCCCCCAATTTATATGTTTATACAAACATACAGACACACACACACACACGAAGAGAGAGGGAATAAATAGGGCAAATGTTAAAAATAGGTGACTCTGGATACCAAGTCCACAGGGGGTCTTGTACTATCCTTATCTTTACAAGGTTCTCTAAGAGTAAAATTATATCCAAATAAAGTTTTTAAAAGTTAAGACTCAATACAAAAAAAAGAAAACATTCACATGCATACTTTCCCAGTATCAGATTCAAGAAAAGCACCAACTCCTGGCATGAGAGCTTCCTTCTGACGGCACACAGGGCTTCAGACCGATGTGCACAGGACGGGGGCCAGGAGGAAGGGCAGAGCGGGTGGTCAGAGGGAGAAAGAAAGGCCAGTCGCACACATCCTTCTTCAGGCACACTTCCAGAGCACGTGACTTCTCCATGCTTCTTGGGAGGGGCTGCAGGAAGAGTCACGGGAAGGAAAGGAAACCCAGGGCAGCAGCCCGCTTGGCATCTAACTGCACAGAACTGCACCACGGCCAGCAGTGGGAAGTGATGAGCGGCCCAGCTGCCTGGTGGAACCCGGGAGATCACCAGGAGGGCGGCCACGACAAAGGCTGCACGGTGAACTAAGGAGCCAACCTTATACGATGCTTGCAGTTCTTCTTCCTATTTTGATTCACTGCAGGAATGCTTTTACTGAAAAATTATAACTTTTCATATCTGCACCAGACAGCTTCTAATTCCCCTTGCTGATCTTGTAATACATATGTGTGATCAAGAGGTACAGAAACAGAAAGTGGGGCAGAACCAAGAAACAAATGCCAGGCTTGCTAACAGTGAAGGAAATTCTAAAGCAGTGCTTGGGCTCTTGTCAGCCTTTCAAGAACGGCTCCTGACTCGATTTTTCTAAATTCTTTCTAAAGCTCAGTGGCCTGAAATACTAAGTGGCCTTTCCAGGTCAAGGGATTAAATAAAAGAACCTTTCCCTGGACAGTTGATCTCGCACCTTCAAATGAAGTTTCAAAGATATGAAGCAGATTCTTCTTTCAGAATCAAAAGCAGATCCTGCTCTCAAAAAGAATATGCGCTGAAAGCCATTATTTTGAACAAAACAGAAAAACGCAACAAAGCGTGTGGATTTTCATTGGGTATTCTGGTTCTAGCTCATTATCCCTTCCATGGATCTTTATAAAAAATGACACTGTTCACCCTAAAAAATAAGGCTTTGAGTAGATGTCTCTTATTCTTCACAACCTTATAACCTGCTGTTATTGTTTTGTGTGAGTAGGAGATACACCGGGAACCAACAAAATGTTAAACCCTATATTGCATCAAATTCTAATAAAGCATTCAAGGTGGCTGTCAAAAAGACCATTATGCAAAAGGCCAGAGTTATCCTAACAGCCTTGATCATTAGAAAACTGAAAAAGCAATCTTAATTACAGCAGCATCAGAAAATACAAAAGATCTACAAATAACCTTACAAAAAATTTTTAAAAAAGAAACAGAAAGAGAGAGAGACTCTGTTTTTGGCTGTAGAGAATGAAGATTGTCTGGAAGATTAGGATGTTCTTTATATCATAATAACTACATTTTTGTATAATTCCAGTCACTTCATACAAGACTTTTTGTAACAGGTTACAGTTCATACCAGTACTGCTGCTTATAAGCTGTTTGTCGATGGGCAAATTACTTTCTATTCTATGCCTCAGTTTCCTCATCTGTAAAAGAGGAAAACAGTGACAGTGTTGTCCTGAGGATTAAATGAGTTAGTGTCTGGAGCATAATTTGAACTCAGTAACTGTTTACCACCACCATTACTATTACCACCAACATTGCCACAATTTGGAAGAATAAGCAAACAAGAACGGATAAGACCCTGTTTTCAAGAAGAATAATACAAGTAATTACCAGAGTACTGATGCAAGCATCAAACAGATCAGCGAAAGAGAACAGACAACCCTAAAAATTATACACACACATGTATGTTTTAATATAATAAATGCAGCATAATAAACTAATGAGAAATGAGTTATTAACAGACGGTTTTGGAAAACCAGCTAAGTATTTGGAAGAAAATCAATTGAGAGTCTCACTGAATATTACATTCCAGATAAATCCAGATGGATTAAAAAAATGTCAAAAAAAAAAGCACACAGAAGAAGAAACATATAGGTAAAAAATTTTGTATTAACTTGGAATAGAAACAGACTTTCTCAATATTAAAAAAGAAAAAAAAAAAAAAGGAAATCACCGAAGCGACAAACTGAGAAAAAGAGAATCAATAAAAATTTAACAAGTTATTTACCTTATAAAAGATCTCTTTAAGCTAAAAGAAAAAAATGCAGAAATGAACAAACTTAGATTCTTAAAAATACCCAATAAAACAACTGAAAAACTTTTAACCTCATTAGTACTTTAAAAAGGTAAACCAAAGCAAAGCAACGTGTTTTAGTATCAAAAGTCAGTACAGTGCTCAGTGTTGGTAGAAGTGCAGCAAGAGAAACACACCTGCACATGGCAGGGGGTGCAAAGTGACACAACTGTCACACACACAGCAACACCCTGGAAATTCACACCCCTCTACCCAGTATTCCACCTGTAGGTCCCCCACAGGGAGACAATCACGTCTCGATAAAGGATGATCCACAAAGAGGGCTTCCTTTAAAGTTACCTGCAACAGTGATAAATAAACTCAATGTCTGACACTGAGGGAGTAACAGTTAAATCAGAGATGGAAATCCATACCACCATATATTATGCAATCATTAAAGTATCACAGTTTTTTTGGGTTTTTTTTGCCACACCGCACCGCTTGTGGGATCTTAGTTCCCCGACCAGGGATTGAATCCATGCCCCCTGCAGTGGAATCATGGAGTCCTAACCACTGGACCGCCAGGGAATTCCCAGAGTATCACAGTTTTGAAGATTATCATGTTGTGAGACCATTCCCATGTCACTCAATCATATTAAATGACAAAGCCCAAACCTATAAAACTATATTTGGCATTTTCCCCAATTTTGGATGACTATAATAAAGAAATGAGGTATAGAAAAAGGTCAGAAACAAAATATGCTAAAAGTGGTTAACTCAGTGATAAGACTGAGTTATCCATATTTTCTTATTTTATACTTTTTACACATTTTCTACCTTAAGTATGTAGAACTTTAATACTCAAGAAAACAGTAAATGTTGTCAAATGAGGGAAGATGTAGCCATGGAATGAAAAGAAAAATCAACAATAGTAAAGTCTACAAGGGCTTTCTAAAAGCCTTACCGAGTCTAGAATGTTTACCATCTACTCTGTGTTGATTTCCCATGTGCGCACGGTGGTGGGCTGGCCTCCACTCCTGCCTGGGGAAAAGCAGCAAGAGCCCCACAGCAGGCTGGCCTCTGCCTGGCCTCAGGCTGCTGCTTTTTGGCTCCCAGACACATTCTTACTCCCCAACCCACAGGCATGGCCCTGCTGGCCCAATCAAAGAATAATTTTTCTTATGTTTTTCACAGTATCTAAAAAAAAACCTCAAAATATTTTTCAACCATAGTGAAATTTCTCACACATAGGAAGCACTTAATAGATATTCCTTAACTTATTGTCAGAGTTTGTGTTTGCCTATACCCTGGGCACTAGAAGCTAACCCACTGTCTGTTTAAAGGCTCTCACCTGCCTGGAGGCATAACCCTCCCAAACCTCAGACTATACTACAAAGCTACAGTCATCAAAACAGCGTAGTATTGGCACAAAAACAGAATACGGATCAATGGAATAGAATAGAGCCCAGAAATAAATCTACACACTTACCCAATTCCCTGGCAGTCGAGTGGTTAGGACTCCTTGCTTTCCCTGACAGGGGCTGGGGTTCAATCCCTGATCCGGGAACTAAGATCCCATAAGCCACCACCAAAAAAAAAAAAAAAAAAAAACCCTACATACTTATGGTTAATTAATCTTCAACAAGGAGGCAAGAATATATCAATAAAATGGGAAAAAGTCTCTTCAGCAAGTGGTGCTGGGAAAGCTGGAGAGCTGCATGTAAATCAATGAAGCTAGAATGCACCTTCACACCATGCACAAAAATAGACTCAAAATGGCTTAAAGACTTAAATATAAAACAAGACACCATAAAACTCCTAGAGGAGAACACAGGCAAAACATTCTATGACATAAATCATACCAATGTTTTCTTAGGTCAGTCTCCCAAGGCAATAGAAATAAACACAAAAATAAACAAATGGGACCTAATCAAACTTACAAGCTTTTGCATAGCAAAAGAAACCATAAACAAAACAAAAAAACAACCTACAGAATGGGAGAAAATATTTGCAAACAATGTGACTGACAAGGGCTTAATTTCCAAAATATACAAACAGCTCATACAACTCAACAACAAAAAAACAAACAACCCAATCGAAAAATGGGCAGAAGACCTAAATAGACATTTCTCCAAAGACATACAGATGGCCAATAGGCACAGGAAAAGCTGCTCAACATCACTAACTATTAGAGAAATACAAATCAAAACTACAGTGAGGTACTACCTCATACTGGTCAGAATGGCCATCATTAAAAAATCTGCAAATGATAAATGCTGGAGAGGGTGTGGAGAAAAGAGAATGCTGAAACACTGTTGATGGGAATGTAAGTTGGTACAGCCACTATGGAAAACAGTATGGAGGTCCCTCAAAAAACTAAAAATAGAGTTACTGTATGATCCAGCAATCCCACTCCTGGGCATATATCTGGACAAAACTATAATTCAAAAAGATACATGTGGGGCTTCCCTGGTGGCGCGGTGGTTGAGAGTCCGTCTGCCTGCCGATGCATGGGACACGGGTTCGTGCCCCGGTCCGGGAAGATCCCACATGCTGTGCAGCGGCTGGGCCCGTGAGCCATGGTCGCTGAGCTTGCACATCCGGAGCCTGTGCTCTGCGATAGGAGAGCCACAACAGTGAGAGGCCCGTGTACCGCAAAAAAAAAAAAAAAAAACATACATGCACCCCTATGTTCATAGCAGCACTATTTACAATAGCCAAGACATGGAAACAACCTGAATGTCCACTGACAGATGAATGGATAAAGAAGATGTGGTACATATACACAATAGAATATTACTCAGCCATAAAAAAGAATGAAATGCCACTTGCAGCAACATGGGTGGACCTAGCGATTATCACACTAAGTGAAGTGAGTCAGAAAGACAGATACCATATGATATTACTTATATGTGGAATCTAAAATATGGCACAAATGAACTTAGCTACACAACAGAAACAGACTCACAGACATACAGAACAGACTTGTGGTTGCCAAGGGAGAGGGGGGAGTGCGGGAGGGAAGGATTGGGAGTTTGGGGTTAACAGATGTAAACTATTACATAAAGGATGGATAAACAACAAGGTCCCACTATACAAAACAGGGAACTATATTCAATAACCTGGGATAAAACATAATGGAAAAGAACGTAAAAAAGAATGTATATATGTGTATAATGGTGTCACTTTGCTGTACAGCAGAAATTAATGCAACATTGTAACTCAACTATATTTCAATAAAAAATTAAAAAAACAACAAAAAAACAAAGGCTGTCACCGGCCTAAATGTGGTTTCTAAAACTTTCAGCTTACTTTAGTTGGTCATTCCAATTGCCAATAATAAAACCTGTCTCTCTATAATATCCTATTTTTGTTGCCTAGTTACTTAAACTTTGCTTCTTTTCTTTCTTTCTTTCTTCTTTAAGTATAAAGGCAAAACACTACTTCCTTTTCCTTTCTTTGTCCCCAGTAAAATACATGAGTTGGGAGAAAAAATTCTGCTTCAGAAAAGAAACCCATGGATAGGAACCTGCAGCCTGGGAAATTTTCCTACTTAGAACGGTGAAAGTCTGGGTTTGGTAATCAAAGTATAAAATATTGGAAGAGTCTGCTTTTCTTTCTTTTTTAACTAAAAAAAAAAAGAGATTCAAGTTCTTATTCTGGTCAGTACACGATTTCTTATGTAATCCTGCAGATAGACGTCAAGGCCGTATGGGCACACTGCTCTCCTAGGATTGTTTGCTCTAAGCAAGGTAAGTAAAAATCAATTCTTTATATGGATCCAGTACCCAAAGCCAGAGCCATCATCTGGAATTTCATTTGAAGTATTTCACTTGCTTCTTGAACATTTAAGTAGAGAGGTAGGTATTTGATGGGAAAAGAACTAGAGAGAAAAATATCATGTTTCCTGACTGTTTCCGTGCAACACAACAGGCACAAGAGTCCCCAGTGCAGGGAACGAAAGTTCCAAGAGGAAGAAATCAGGAAGAAAGGTGAGGGGAGCAGGCAGTGGGGGGAGAAGCCAAGGAGCAGGTGGACTTGGAGGGGCAGCAGCCGCTACCAACACAGTGCAACATCCCGCCGGCCCTGGGAGTCAGAAGCTGCCCTCAGCAGGCACACCTGACCTTTCCAGCAGCCCTGGGCACCTGCCAAAGCCTTCGCCGCCCCTTTTAGCTGAGCCCTGAATGAGTAGAGAAGCCAAGATATGAGGAGCCTGCCAACCACAGAAACAGCAGTGCCAAGGGAGGAAGGCTGGGGGCCGGGCACGAGGGGAACAGGCTGAGCCGGCAGGCGGGAGATGGGGAGGACGGAGGGCAGGAGGCCCGGACAGCGCTGGCCTTCCGGGCCCCGGGGAGGACCTTGGACTCGACTGCTGGTACGACGGAGACCGCCGCAAAATTGATAAAGAATTGCCTCTTGAGACAGGTCCGTACTCTTCAATTTTCACGACAGTATTATAAATCAATGGTGTGAGTCTATATTAGATGATATAAAACCCATATTCCTTAATATGCACCACAAAACCCTGCATCATGTGACTCTACCCGGCTCACCCACTGTACCTCCTCCTCTACCTGCTCCTGCCCAGGGCCCCCGGCCTCGGTGTCTCTGCTTCTATCATCCGTGACGTTCTCCCAGACCCCCCCATTCAACACCCCAGTATTCCCTCCCGGAAGGGATGGTGCCCTCTTATCTTTTCATTTCATCCAAATGTCACCTCCTCAGAGCTCTTTCCTGGTCACCAGATCTAAAGTCAGTTCCTCTTTCTTCTCTCACAGCACCCTGCTTTTCTTCTTGGCAGCATTTATGACAATTATATGTTTATTTGTTTAATGTCTACATTTCCCACTAGAATGAGAGTTTTGGGAGAGTACAAAACATGTTTTGTTCCTGACTGTATATCTGAGATTTGATAAATATTTGATGAATGAATGCAAAAAACAAGTAATATATAGTCAACAAAACTGAAAGTTGGTTCTTTGAAAAGAGCAACTAAATTGACAAACCTTTAACTATTACTGAAGTCCAAAAACAGAGGACTTAAATAATTAAAATGCATGAAAGAAGGGAAAATACCACAGACCTTACAAAATAAAAAGGATTACAGGGGAATATATGAACAACCGTATGCCAACGAATTAGATAACTTACTATCTAATGACATGGACCAATAAATGACTAAAAGACACAAATTACCACAACTGATTCAACATGAAATAAAAAATCAGCAGACCTATAACAAGTAAAGAAATTGAATTCATAATTAAAAAGCTTCGCATGAAGAAAAACCCAGGCCCACATGGTTTCACTGGTGAATTCTATCAAACATTCCAAGAAAAATTAATGCCAATCTTTTACAAACTCTTCCAAAAATTAGAAGATGAAGGAGTACTGCCTAACTCATTCTACAAGACCACAATTACCCTGATACCAAAATTAGACAAAGATACTACAAGAAAAGAGAGCTACGGTCCACATCCCTTATGAATGTAGATGCAGAAATCCTCAACACAATACTAGCAAATAGAATCCGGCAACATATAAAAGAAATATACATATGCCATGACCAAGAGGGATTTATTTCAAGAAAACGAAGTAGGTTTAACATCCAAATATGAATGTAATATACTATATTAATATAATATAGGCTAAAAATCACATAATCACCACTATAAATGCAGAAAAAGGATCTGGTAAAACTCAACACTTCTTCACTTTAAAAAACAAATGTTAAACCACAAACTAGAAAAAGAAAGGAACCTCCTCAACCTGGTGTTAGCCGACCACAAACAACCTACACCTAACATCATACTTGATGGTGGGGGACTGAATGCTTTCTTCCTGAGATCAGGAACAAGACCAGGAGGTCCACTTTTGACGCTTCTATTCATCACTGAACTGAGCTTCTGGCTGAGGCAATTAGGAAAGAAAACAAAATAAAAGGCATCCAAAGTGGACAGGAAAAAGTAGAATTATCCCCATTTGCAGATGATATTTTGTAAATAGAAAATTCTAAGGAATTCATTAAAGAACTATTAGTTTGACAAGGTTGCAGGATACAAGATCTATACACAAAAATCAACAGTATTTCTATACATTAGTAATGAGCATTCCAAAAATAAAATTAGGAAAATAATTCCATTTACAATAGCATCAAAAAGTATAAAATAGTAAGGTATAAATTTTTTAAAAAGAAGCATAAGACTTATATGCTGGAAACTATAAAACAACATGACTGAACGAAATTAAAGACACTAAGTAAATAAAAAGACATGTCATTCATGTTCATGGATCTAAAGATTTAATATTGTTAAGATAGCAATACTCCCCAAATTGATTTATAGATTCAATACAATCTCTATCAAAATTCTAGCTTCAGTAATCAAACAGTGTGCTTCTGATATAAGAATAGGTAGAACTGACATGAGGATAAACAGAATAGAATTGAAAATCTAAAATCAATCCTTATACTCATGGTCAATTGATTTCTAAAAGAGTGCCAAGACAATTAAATGGAAAAAGAATAGTCTTGTCAACAAATGGTTCTGAAACAACTGGATATTTATATGCAAAAGAATGACTTTCGATCCACACCTTACAACATATACAAAAATCAATTCAAAACAGACCACAGGCCTAAATGCATTAGTAAAACTATAAAACTCTTGGAAGAACACATGGGAGTTAATCTTCCTGAAACTGTGTTAGTAAAGCCTTCTTTGGTAAAGCACCAAAAGCACAAACAACATAAGAAAAATAGATAAACTGGACTTTTCAAAAATAAGAACATTTGTGGCCTTTCCTGGTGGTCCAGTGGTTAAGACTCTGTACTTCTACTGCAGGGGGCAAGGGTTCAATCCCTGGTTGGGGAAGTTTTGCATGCCGTGCCATGCAGTCAAAAAAAATTTTAAAAAAATAAAAATAAAAACATTTGTATCATCACATCAAGAAAGTAAAGACAGGGGGGACCCTGGGAAGATGGCGGAAGAGTAAGACGCGGAGATGACCTTCCTCCCCACAGATACATCAGAAATTCATCTACACGTGGAAGAACTCCTACAGAACACCTACTGAACGCTGACAGAAGACCTCAGACCCCCCAAAAGGCAAGAAACTCCCCACATACCTGGGTAGGGCAAAAGAAAAAAGAATAAACAGAGACAAAAGGATAGGGACGGGACCTGCACCAGTGGGAGGGAGCCGTGAAGGAGGAAAGGTTTCCACACACTACAAGCCCCTTCGCGGGCGGAGACTGCAGGTGGCGGAGGGGGAAAGCTTCCGTAGCCGAGGAGAGCACAGCAACAGGGGTGTGGAGGGCAAAGCGGAGAGATTCCGGCACAGAGGATCGGTGCCCTCAGGCACACACCAGCCCGAGAGGCTTGTCTGCTCAGCCGCCGAGGCGGGCGGGGCTGGGAACTGAGGCTCGGGTATCGGCTTTCAGTCGGAGCGCAGGGAGAGGACTGGGGCTGGGGGCAGGAAGAGAGCCTGAAGGGGTTAGTGCACCACGGCTAGCCCGGAGGGAGTCCGGGAAAAGGGTCTGGAGCTGCCAAAGAGGCAAGAGGCTTTTTCTTCCCTTTTGTTTCCTGGTGCGCGAGGAGAGGGCATTAAGAGGGCTGCTTTGGGAAGCGCCGGAGACGGGCGCAAGCCGCAGCTAAAGGCGCGGACCCCGGAGACGGGCGTGGGACGCTGGGGCTGCTGCTGCTGCCGCCGCCGCGGGGCCTGTGTGCGACCGCGGGTCACTGTCCGCCCCGCCTTCCGGGGGGCCTGTGCACCCCGCCACTGCCGGGGTCCCGGAACCCGGGGACGGCTTTCCCGGGAAAGCGCACGGAGCGCCTCGGTCTGGTGCAAGGTCACGCCGGCCTCTGCCGCCGCAGGCCCGCCCCACACTGCGCGCCCCTCCCTCCCCTCTGCCTGAGTGAGCCAGAGCCCCCGAATCAGCGGCTCCTTTAAACCCGTCCTGTCTGAGCGAAGAACGGACGCCCTCCGGTGACCTACGCGCAGAGGCGGGGCCAGGTCCAAGGCTGAGACCCGGGAGCTGTGAGAGCAGAGAAGAGACAGGGAAATCTCTCTGTGCAGCCTCGGAGGCAGCGGATTAAAGCTCCACGGTCCACTTGATGCGCCCTGCGTCTGTGGAGTGCATGAATGGACAGCGAATCATCCCAAATTGAGGAAGTGGACTTTGAGGACAAGATTTAAGACTTTCCCCCCTTTTCCTCTTTTTACAACGAATTATCCCAAATTAAGGAGGTGGACTTAGAGAGCAAGATTTCAGACTTCTCGTCCTTTTCCTCTTTTTACAACGAAGTATCCCAAATTGAGGAGGTGGACTTGGAGAGCAAGATTTTTTATTTTTCCCCCTGCTCTCTTTTTGTGAATGTGTATGTGTATTCTTCTGTGTAAGATTCTCTCTGTATAGCTTTGCTTCCACCATATGTCCCAGGGTTCTATCTGTCCGTTTTTTTTTCAATAATTACTTTTTAATTTTAATAACGCTACTATATTTCATACTTTATTCTATTTTACTTTACCTGCTCTTTCTTTTTTTCCTACCTTCCCTTCCTCCCTCCCTCCCTCCGCCCCTCCTTTCCTTCTTTCTCTCTTTCTTTCCTTCCTCCCTCCCTCCCTCCCTTCTTCCATTCACTCTTCCTTTTTCTTTCATTCCTCCCTCTCTCCCTCCTTTCTTTCTTTCTTTCCATCCTTCCTCCCTCCCTCCCTCCTTTCTCTCTTTCTTTCTTCCTTCCTTCCTTTCTTTCCTTCTTCCTTTCTTTCTCTCTCTCTTTCTTTCTTCTACTAATTCTTTCTTTCTACTTTTTCTCCCTTTTATTCTGAGCCGGGTAGATGAAAGGCTCTTGGTGCTGCAGCCAGGAGTCAGTGCTGTGCCTCTGAAGTGGGAGAGCCAACTTCAGGACACGGGTCCACAAGAGACCTCCCAGCTCCACATAATATCAAGCAGCGAAAATCTCCCAGAGATCTCCATCTCAACACCAGCACCCAGCTTCACTCAACGACCAGCAAACTACAGTGCTGGTCACCCTATGCCAAGCAACTAGCAAGGCAGGAACACAACCCCACCCATTAACAGAGAGGCTGCCTAAAAACATAATAAGGCCACAGGCACCCCAAAACACACCACCAGACGTGGACCTGTCCACCAGAAAGACAAGATCGAGCCTCAACCACCAGAACACAGGCACTAGTCCCCCCCACCAGGAAGCCTACACAACCCACTGAAACAACCTTAGCCACTGGGAACAGACACCAAAAACAACAGGAACTACGAATCTGCAGCCTGCAAAAAGGAGACCCCAAACACAGTAACATAAGCAAAATGAGAAGACAGAAAAACACACAGCAGGTGAAGGAGCAAGATAAAAACCTACCAGACCTAACAAATGAAGAGGTAATAGGCAGCCTACCTGAAAAAGAATTCAGAATAATGATAGTAAAGATGATCCAAGATTCTATTTCCAAGATCCAAAATCTTGGAAATAGAATAGACAAAATGCAAGAAACAGTTAACAAGGACCTAGAAGAACTAAAGAGGAATCAAGCATCGATTAAAAACACAATAAATGAAATGAAAAATACTCTAGATGGATCAATAGCAGAATAACTGAGGCAGAAGAACGGATAAGTGAGGTGGAAGATAAAATAGTGGAAATAACTGCTGCAGAGCAAAATAAAGAAAAAAGAATGAAAAGAACAGAGGACAGTCTCAGAGACCTCTGGGACAACATTAAACACACCAACATTCGAATTATAGGGGTTCCAGAAGAAGAAGAGAAAAAGAAAGGGACTGAGAAAATATTTGAAGAGATTATAGTTGAAAACTTCCCTAATATGGGAAAGGAAATAGTTAATCAAGTCCAGGAGGCACAGAGAGTCCCATACAGAATAAATCCAAGGAGAAATATGCCAAGACACATATTAATCAAACTGTCAAAAATTAAACACAAAGAAATCATATTAAAAGCAGCAAGGGAAAAAAAAACAAATAACACACAAGGGAATCCCCATCAGGTTAACAGCTGATCTCTCAGCAGAAACTCTACAAGCCAGAAGGGAGTGGCAGGACATAATTAAAGTGATGAAGGAGAGAAACCTGCAACCAAGGTTACTCTACCCAGCAAGGATCTCATTCAGATTTGATGGAGAAATTAAAACGTTTACAGACAAGCAAAAGCTGAGAGAGTTCAGCACCACCAAACCAGCTTTACAACAAATGTTAAAGGAACTTCTCTAGGCAAGAAACACAACAGAAGGAATATACCTACAATAACGAACCCAAAGCAATTAAGGAAATGGGAATAGGAACATACATACCAATAATTACCTTAAATGTAAATGGACTAAATGCTCCCACCAAAAGACACAGATTGGCTGAATGGATACAAAAACAAGACCCATATATATGCTGTCTACAAGAGACCCACTTCAGACCTAGAGACACATACAGATTGAAAGTAAGGGGATGGAAAAAGATATTCCATGCAAATGGAAATCAAAAGAAAGCTGGAGTAGCAATTCTTATATCAGACAAAATAGACTTTAAAATAAAGACTATTAGAAGAGACAAAGAAGGACACTACATAATGATAAAGGGATCAATCCAAGAAGAAGATATAACAATTGTAAATATTTATGCCCCCAACATAGGAGCACCTCAATACATAAGGCAAATACTAACAGCCATAAAAGGGGAAATCGACAGTAACACAATCATAGTAGGGGACTTTAACACCCCACCTTCACCAATGGACAGATCATCCAAAATGAAAATCAATAAGGAAACACAAGCTTTAAATGATACATTAAACAAGATGGACTTAATTGATATTTATAGGACATTCCATCCAAAAACAACAGAATACACATTTTTCTCAAGTGCTCATGGAACATTCTCCAGGATAGATCATATCTTGGGTCACAAATCAAGCCTTGGTAAATTTAAGAAAATTGAAATTGTATCAAGTATCTTTTCCGACCACAATGCTATGAGACTAGATATCAATTACAGGAAAAGATCTGTAAAAAATACAAACACATGGAGGCTAAACAATACACTACTCAATAACGAAGTGATCACTGAAGAAATCAAAGAGGAAATTAAAAAATACCTAGAAACAAATGACAATGGAGACACGACGACCCAAAACCTATGGGACACAGCAAAAGCAGTTCTAAGGGGGAAGTTTATAGCAATACAATCCCACCTTAAGAAACAGGAAACATCTCAAGCAAACAACCTGACCCTGCACCTAAAGCAATTAGAGAAAGAAGAACAAAAAACCCCCAAAGCTAGCAGAAGGAAAGAAATCATAAAGATCAGATCAGAAATAAGTGAAAAAGAAATGAAGGAAACGATAGCAAAGATCAATAAAACTAAAAGCTGGTTCTTTGAGAAGATAAACAAAATAGACAAACCATTAGCCAGACTCATCAAGAAAAGAAGGGAGAAGACTCAAATCAATAGAATTAGAAATGAAAAAGGAGAAGTAACAACTGACACTGCAGAAATACAAAAGATCATGAGAGATTACTACAAGCAACTCTATGCCAATAAAATGGACAACCTGGAAGAAATGGACAAATTCTTAGAAATGCACAACCTGCCAAGACTGAATCAGGAAGAAATAGAAAATATGAACAGACCAATCACAAGCACTGAAATTGAAACTGTGATTAAAAATCTTCCAACAAACAAAAGCCCAGGACCAGATGGCTTCACAGGAGAATTCTATCAAACATTTAGAGAAGAGCTAATGCCTATCCTTCTCAAACTCTTCCAAACAATTTCAGAGGAAGGAACACTCCCAAACTCATTCTACGGGGCCACCATCACCTTGATACCAAAACCAGGCAAGGATGTCACAAAGAAAGAAAACTACAGGCCAATATCACTGATGAACATAGATGCAAAAATCCTCAACAAAATACTAGCAAACAGAATCCAACAGCACATTAAAAGGATCATACACCATGATCAAGTGGGGTTTATTCCAGGAATGCAAGGATTCTTCAATATACGCAAATCAATCAATGTGATACACCATATTAACAAGTTGAAGGAGAAAAACCATATGATCATCTCAATAGATGCAGAGAAAGCTTTCGACAAAATTCAACACCCATTTATGATAAAAACTCTGCAGAAAGTAGGCATAGAGGGAACTTTCCTCAACATAATAAAGGCCATATATGACAAACCCACAGCCAACATTGTCCTCAATGGTGAAAAACTGAAACCATTTCCACTAAGATCAGGAACAAGACAAGGCTGCCCACTCTCACCACTCTTATTCAACTTAGTTTTGCAAGTTTTAGCCACAGCAATCAGAGAAGAAAAGGAAATAAAAGGAATCCAAATTGGAAAAGAAGAAGTAAAGCTGTCACTGTTTGCAGATGACATGATACTATACATAGAGAATCCTAAAGATGCTACCAGAAAACTACTAGAGCTAATCAATGAATTTGGTAAAGTAGCAGGTTACAAAATTAATACACAGAAATCTCTGGCATTCCTGTACACTAATGATGAAAAATCTGAAAATGAAATCAAGAAAACACTCCCATTTACCACTGCAACAAAAAGAATAAAATATCTAGGAATAAACCTACCTAAGGAGACAAAAGACCTGTATGCAGAAAATTATAAGACACTGATGAAAGAAATTAAAGATGATACAAATAGATGGAGAGATATACCATGCTCCTGGATTGGAAGAATCAATATTGTGAAAATGACTCTACTACCCAAAGCAATCTACAGATTCAATGCAATTCCTATCAAACTACCACTGGCATTTTTCAAAGAACTAGAACAAAAAATTTCAAAATTTGTTTGGAAAAACAAAAGACCCCGAATAGCCAAAGCAATCTTGAGAACGAAAAACGGAGCTGGAGGAATCAGGCTCCCTGACTTCAGACTATACTACAAAGCTACTGTAATCAAAGCAGTATGGTACTGGCACAAAAACAGAAAGATAGATCAATGGAACAGGATAGAAAGCCCAGAGATAAACCCACGCACATATGGTCACCTTATTTTTGATAAAGGAGGCAGGAATGTACAGTGGAGAAAGGACAGCCTCTTCAATAAGTGGTGCTGGGAAAACCAGACAGGGACATGTAAAAGTATGAGATTAGATCACTCCCTAACACCATACACAAAAATAAGCTCAAAATGGATTAAGGACCTAAATGTAAGGCCAGAAACTATCAAACTCTTAGAGGAAAACATAGGCAGAACACTCTATGACATAAATCACAGCAAGATCCTTTTTGACCCACCTCCTAGAGAAATGGAAATAAAGACAAAAATAAACACATGGGACCTAATGAAATTTAAAAGGTTTTGCACAGCAAAGGAAACCATAAAGAAGACCAAAAGACAACCCTCAGAATGGGAGAAAATATTTGCAAATGAAGCAACTGACAAAGGATTAATCTCCAAAATTTATAAACAGCTCATGCAGCTCAATAGCAAAAAAACAAACAACCCAATCCAAAAATGGGCAGAAGACCTAAATAGACATTTCTCCAAAGAAGATATACAGACTGCCAACAAACACATGAAAGAATGCTCAACATCATTAATCATTAGAGAAATGCAAATCAAAACTACAATGAGATATCATCTCACACCAGTCAGAATGGCCATCATCAAGAAATCTAGAAACAATAAATGCTGGAGAGGGTGTGGAAAAAAGGGAACACTCTTGCACTGCTGGTGGGAATGTGAATTGGTACAGCCACTATGGAGAACAGTATGGAGGTTCCTTAAAAAACTACAAATAGAACTACCATATGATCCAGCAATCCCACTACTAGGCATATACCCTGAGAAAACCATAATTCAAAAAGAGACATGTACCAAAATGTTCATTGCAGCTCTATTCACCATAGCCCAGAGCTGGAAACAACCTAAGTGTCCATCATCGGATGAATGGATAAAGAAGATGTGGCACATATATACAATGGAATATTACTCAGCCATAAAAAGAAACGAGACTGAGCTATTTGTAATGAGGTGGATAGACCTAGAGTCTGTCATACAGAGTGAAGTAAGTCAGAAAGAGAAAGACAAATACCGTATGCTAACACATATATATGGAATTTAAAAAAAAATGTCATGAAGAACCTAGGGGTAAAACGGGAACAAAGACACAGACCTACTTGAGAATGGACTTGAGGATATGGGGAGGGGGAAGGGTAAGCTGTGACAAAACGAAAGAGAGGCATGGACATATATACACTACCAAACGTAAGGTAGATAGATAGTGGGAAGCAGCCGCAGAGCACAGGGAGATCAGCTCGGTGCTTTGTGACCGCCTGGAGGGGTGGGATGGGGAGGGTGGGAGGGAGGGAGATGCATGAGGGAAGGGATGTGGGAACAGATGTATATGTATGACTGATTCACTTTGTTATAAAGCAGAAACTAATAAAAAAATAAATAAATAAAATAAATAAATAAATAAATAAAAATAAAAACACAGGTACAAGTTCTTGTACATGTACAAGTTTAACAACTGGAAAAAAAAAAAAAGAAAGTAAAGACAACTACAGAGTTGATGAATACAGTTGTCCCTGGGTATCCACAGGGCACTGGTTCCAGGGTCCTCCCCCACACACCAAATCCGCAGATGCTCAAGTCCCTCAGATAAAATGGCACAATGGTCCTCCATATCCATGGAACCCATGGATATGGAGAGCCAACTGTATACCTGCATATCATATACAAATGGCCAATAAGTACATGAAAAGATACTCAACATCAATAGGTCAATAGGGAAATGCAAATGAAAACAATGTGATACTGCTTCACACCTACCAGAAGGGATACAGTTACAAAGACAGACAGTAACAATTAGCAAGGACGTGGAGAAACTGAAACTGTCATCCATTGCTGGTGGGAATGTAAAACAGCACAGCTAGTTTGGAAAACACTCTAGTAATTTCTCAAAAAGTTATATATAGAACTACCTCATGACCCAGCATTTCCACTCGTAGGTATATACTCAAGAGACCTAAAAACAGATGTCTACCCAAAAACTTGTACACAAGTGTTCAGGACAGCATTATTCATAATAGCCAAAAAGTAGAAACTTATCCAAATGTTCATCAGCTGAAGAATAGATAAATAAAATATGGTATATCCATATAATAGAATATTACATAGCCATAAAAAGGAACAAAGTACTGATATGCACTGTGATGTGGATAAACCCTGTAAATATTATGTCAAGTGAAATAAGCTAGTCACAAAAAGACCACATATTGTATCATTCCCTTTCTAGGAAATATCCAGAATACTCAAATTTACAGACAAAAAAGCAGGGTAGTGCTTGCCAGGGGCTGGGGATACACAGAAATGGAGACTGCTTAATGGGTATGGGATTTCTTTTCGGGATGACAAAAATGTTCTAAAATTAGGCTGTGTTAATTGGTTGTACAATCCTATGAATACATGAGAAAAAAATGAACTGTATATTTTAAATGGGTGAATTGTATGGTATGTAAATTATATCTCAATAAAGCTGTTTAAAAAATACAGGTAATACAGTGATATAATGTGTTAGGTGCTTACCATTATGTTCATATGACATTTTACCTTCCTAAATGTTTATTTGCTGTGCTGTGAAAACAGGGTTAACATATAAACAAGGGGAAAGCAGAGGAAAGACTTATCTTTGGGGACCATGGTAGCTAGGCATCAGAGCCCTCCCAATGTAAGATACTTACATATGCTGAATTTCTGTAACAAGGAGTTTACTTGTAGTTCGGGGTGACAGTAAATTATGTGGCATATCCTTACTAAGGCTCAATCAATTGAAGACTTCTAAGCTGTAAATGCAAAACTGGCCTCTCTATAAGAGCAAAAGCCACTCTGTTCCCAGGGCCAGCAATTCCCACAAGGCACGGAGAACAGACGGGCTCAAAAACCAGAAACACACACTCACATTCCTCAAGACCGGAAGCACCAGCTGCTCGAAGGAAGTCAGATTCACCACATACTGCCCAACGCAGCACTCACGCTTTCCAGGCGGAAGCTCTGACCTGAAAGAAAAGATAGTACATCCTTTGTTCAAAGACCCCTCTACTGATTTCTGGTTTTTAGCTACTCCACTGAGCCTCTGGCCTTCTGCGTGTGCTAAACCATCCTTAAAAATCACCCACACAGAAAGTGGCAGTGAGCAAAGCTGATCTGATTCCATATCCTCTCCTGAGAGCAGGGCTAACACCAGTGGGCACACCACCACCCATGGCCCGGCAGTTGCCTTCGGGGAGCTGGCGCGTCACCTATCTTAGAAGAGTGACATGAGAAACAGGGCTACGAAGTACCAAGTGAGAAGAGCTTACTACTCAGTGGAGTACGCTCTAAGTGGAATACGATATTTTCAACTTTGTTTTTCATGTGATGATTTCAACCTCTGTTTTCTTTTTCCAAGAAATCCGTAAAGGCTCAGGATTCTTCAAGATAGAAGAGATCACCTGGCTCAGCCCTGGGCCCAGGGAGAATAAAACACCACGGAAATGAAGCTGCAGTACCCAATCCTGGATAAAGGTCCGCGGGCGCCGGACAACGTGACAACATCGAACCCGATTCTTCTTCCTCCCTGTCTGACTTCTTCTGTATAAAACCCGTTGACAGGCACACCAGAGGACTTTAAAACTTCACTGGCTTTCTGGATCAACGTTGTTTTTCCAACCCCTAAAAAAAAAAAAAAAAAAAAAAAAAAGCCCATTAGGAACCACTGCTTAGTTGGAGCACAGGAATCACCAGGAGGAGAGAAATAGGCTGCAAATGGATTTTATGAATGTTAACTTCACTTAATTTTGACTGCTCCAGGTGTTAAAACTCTTTAATTTCAAGTAGAAACACGCATAATAAAAATATGAATGGTATCTTGAAGTTTATTTTTAAATTCTGAAACAGTATTGGTTTTGTCACATACACGACCCGAGAACCAGTTGAGTGGTTTTCTGATAACAATCTCAAGTGCAATTTATATCCCAGGAGACAAGCTTCTACTTTCTCCTAGGTTTACTCTCCTTGGGGGAGCAAACTTTTTCCCCTAGAAAGTAAAGCTGGTCAAGCTTCGGTCAAAGGCTGCACGCTTTAAGTTAGGATTTTAAGACACTCTGGACCAACGTTTAAGAGTGGGAACATGACTTCAGTCCTCCATAAACTTACGTTGTATGTGTCCCGAAAACGGGACTTTTAAATACCACAAACACCACTAGGAATGGCAGTTTTTCAACTTTTTCCACAAGAGCAATCCCATCAGGTTGGCCACCCCTTCCATCACCCCTTGGAGTGTTCCTAAGTATTCCTTCTGCTTGCCCACAACCCCTTCCCAGATTATAGCCTGTGCACTTCCACCTGCCCATCCTCCCCACCCAGGACCCCTTCCTTCCCTTCCGGCCTGGCCCCTGGACTACTCTGATTAACTCTTGGGTGTTTACAAGTAACATAACGATACTAGTCACTGACACTGTGGAGCCAGGCCCTGGTCTCGCATGCCTCGCGAGCATTTTGTTGGTTAAATTCTCACAACCACCCTCTGAAGCAGTTACCATCCTTGTCCCTATTTTACAGATGAAGAAACTGAGGCACAGAGAGGTTAGGTAACTTGTCCACGGTTACACACCTAGGAAGGACCATACATTTTAACAGGGGCCTTCATCTGCCACCATGACTTTGTTTATATGAGACTTGCTCCCATACAGATTAAAGTCAATGGCATCATGATTATCAAAAAAGGGGGACAAAAAGGTCTGTAACAGAGCTATTCTGAAATACAACAGGGTTGCAAATTATATTATTTCTATGGCTGCCCAGAGTCATCACGGATCCCCAAGGAGCTTTTTAACCTTCCTTGAAATAAAAGACAATCTGTCATTTAAAGCATCTCTCCTCCAAACTTCACACTAGCAAACAATGGCATCTGGCCTTCTGGAACATGAGCAGCAGTCCACGCTCATGTGACTAGGAAAGAACTACGTAGGGTCGTGACCCCAGCTCTGTCCTTCAGTAACTGACGCTTTAGGAGTTGCTGAAGAATCTGCTTAACACAGGCAAGTGGCCTTGGTGGATGTGTAAGCTGGGACTTTCCTGAAGGGCCATTTCTACCACAGTACACGGCAATGCCACAGCTAGAAATTCATCCTTAGTAATGAATTTGACAACAGTACAGAGATACAAGAAACCGGATGTTCACTTCAGCATTCTTTGTAATTGTGCAAAACACAGAAACAATTTAATGTTGATCTGCAATGTTGACTGTTAAATTATGGTATCATGTGTGTAATGACACAAACACACACAGGAATCTCATGCAGCCATTATTAAAGAGAATACTCTTTACCTATGGAAACAGTTTACTGGTTAGCATGGAAAACAGACCACAGTGTATGAAAATAATATATGGAGAAGAAGCAGGTTAAGAAACAGCAGACACACATAGTAGTATTCCATATATATATATATATATATATATGTTTTTTGCGGTACGCGGGCCTCTCACTGTCGTGGCCTCTCCCATTGCGGAGCACAGCCTCCGGACGTGCAGGCTCAGCGGCCATGGCTCACGGGACCAGCCACTCCGCGGCATGTGGGATCTTCCCGGACCGGGGCACGAACCTGTGTCCCCTACATCGGCAGGTGGACTCTCAACCACTGCGCCACCAGGGAAGCCCCATTATATTTTTTAAAGGCCACAAATAACAAATGTTAGTGAGGATGTAGAGAAAAGGGAACCCTTGTACACTATTGATGTGAATGTAAATTGGTGTAGCCACTGTGGAAAAGGTTCCTCAAAAAACTAAAAACACAACTACCATATGATCCAGCAGTTCCACTCCTGGGTATATACCCAAAGAAAACAAAAACACTAATTTGAAAAGATAAATGTACCCCCCAATGTTCATAGCAGAATTATTTATCTTGGCAGAATAGCCAAGATATGGAAATTTCCATCAATAGATGAATGGATAAAGAAGATGTGGTACATATATACAATGGAATATTACTCAGTCATAAAAAAGAATGAAATTTTGCCATTTGCAGCAACATGGATGGACCTGAAGGGTATTACGCTTACCGAAATAAGTCAGACAGAGAAAGACAAATACTGTATGTTATCACTTACATATGGAATCTAAAAAATAAAACAAACTAGTGAATATAACAAAAAAGAAAGATATAAAGAACAAACTAGTGGTTACCAGTGGGGAGAGGGAAGGTAGGAGGGGCAAGACAGGGAATAAACAGGTAAAAACTACTATGTATAAAATAAATAACCTGCAAGGATACATTGTACAGCACAGAGAATATAGCCAATATTTTATAATAACTATAAATGGAGTATAATCTTTAAAAACTGTGAATAACTATGTTGTACACCTGAAACATATAATATTGTAAATCAACTATACCTCAATTTAAAGAAAAAGTGAAGTATGCATATGTTTATAGAAGAAAATGTCAAGAAGAACACAGAAAGGTTTACAGCATTTATTTCTGTATGTTGGAAACCCATGTGATTTTCACTTCTTTAAAATTTTTCTTGATTTCATTGTTTTTTTTTTTTTGGTCTTAGAGTGAGTGGTTATTACTCTTAATTTAAGAAAAAACAAAGCTATTTACATTATGCAAAAGACAAAATGGAACAGCTGTAACAAAAGGGGACATTGTGGGTCCGATCTGTTAGGGAGAACATCATAAAGCAAGAGGAGGCATTGGGCTCAAGTCCCTTTCTTCCTCTTTGGCTCTAGAAATCTTCCGGTGAATTTTTCACCTCCGTTAATTAAGCTACTACCCTAGCGTTGTCTACACTGGCTAAGAAGTGGCCTGTGTGAGAAGGAGACCCCAAACTGAAAGGCCCACACCATGCACAGACAAGAACAGGTCAGAAGGCTCCAGAATTATTTTGGTTCTGGTTCTCCCATAAAGCTGACCCTGAAGTAAAGACTCAAGTGCAGGCAGTTTAATTTGAGAAGCAACACCCCAAGACGACATGCTGGTAGGAAGATAATCGCATTATCAAATAAGTTACTGCTGTGGGTAGCTTAATCCCACTGGGAAATCCTAGGAGACAGTTTTGGACCCAAGGCTCAGAGTTCTCCTGTCTGGGGGGTGAGGCAGTAAGGAGTTTACCCGCTCACTTCCATCTATCATGGTCAAGGCTGCCCCTGGGGGAAGGAACTCCCTGGCCCTTCAGGCCTGCCCTGTGCAGGCAGAGTGGGCTCCAGGGACCGGAGAAAGCCCTCCAGGATGGGTCAGAGGCTCTATAGTTGGAAGCTGGAAAAAATGTTAAGTGCCAAAGACACATGGGTGAGGCCCTGACAGTGTAGACAACAAAAAGTGACCTCTTTGAGAAGATATCTTACCCGATGGTCTGAATGTGTAGAGATTGATTGATTGATATTTATTTATTATACAACTTTATTGGAGTATAATTGCTTCACAATGCTGTGTTAGTTTCTGTTGTACAACAAAGTGAATGAGCCTTATGCATACATGTATCCCCATATCCCCTCCCTCTTGCGTCTCCCTCCCACCCTCCCTATCCCACCCCTCTAGGTGGTCACAAAGCACCGAGCTGATCTCCCTGTGCTATGTGGCTGCTTCCCACTAGCTATCTATTTTACATTTGTGAACATGTAGAGATTTAGACAGCCGGCAGAGTTTGGGATTGGGTTGGTGAGAGAAAGAAACTAAGTCAATGAGAAAATAACATTAGACAACAACTCCAAAGAGAAAAAAAAATTGTTCACAAAGGGAAAAGAAATGCAAGGCTCTTCTGTGATTAGCTTTTGCTAATAATACTGTAAACACTGACCACTGAGCTAATTAAAATTACAGGATAACTGCATAACGAAGATTAGGAGGAAGAGAAGGTGAGTGGGTCTGAGGACAGGCTTAAGAGAGCTATACTGTAGGAATGAGTCTTCCAATTATGTGTATGTACATAAAACTTTTATAAAGAAGGAAACAGAAAGAAGAACCAGTATTGGCCAGGCGAGCCTCTGTCCCCACCCACCTCCGGGACGCAGCCAGGTACAATCACAATGACAAGCCACCTCTGTTATGAAACACATAGATGTCTTGGGGCCAGCCTGCTGAGAAAACTGCATTCCAGGTTTCAAAGAAAGGACTGACAAATCAACTTTCAGAAGATGGTCCTTTACCTCTGGGTATCAGAAATTTCTCAACACCTTCCTCCTCAGCACTCCCCCACTGCCTGGTAAAAATAAAATTCCAGAATCTGCAATATTAAGTTAGCCTTTGCTCCTGAAGGCTAAAAAAGATAATCATTAAAATAAAGTGAAAGAGAATTTAAGGCCCAGGGCAACAATGGTTGATGTCTGAACCCACAGCTAACTTGAAAACTGCAAAGAAGCTGAAGAAATCACTTTCTGCTTAGCCCATCTTCCCCGCCCCCTGCCCTTAATGTATCTGATGCTGCTACAACCTTCCTGCCTCTTCTTTCAATAATGAGTTATCCACGTGCGTGCGGTATCTTGGCTTAAAAGGCATCTATGTAGGGAGGGTGGGAGGGAGGGAGACGCAAGAGGGAAGGGATATGGGAACAGATGTATATGTATAACTGATTCACTTTGTTATAAAGCAGAAAGTAATACACCAATGTGAAGCAATTATACTCCAATAAAGTAAAAAAATAAAAATACACAAAAAAAGAAAGGTTAGAAATGAATTCATACATTAAAAATTATTTTAGGGCTTCCCTGGTGGCGCAGTGGTTAAGAATCCACCTGCCAATGCAAGGGACACGAGTTTGAGCCCTGGCCCAGGAAGATCCCACATGCCACACGGAGCATCTAAGCCTGTGCGCCACAACTACTGAGCCTGAGCTCTAGAGCCCACAAGCCAAAACTACTGAGCCCATGTGCCACAACTACTGAAGCCTGCGCGCCTAGAGCCCATGCTCCGCAACAAGAAGCCACAACAATGAGAAGCCTGTGCACTACAACTAGAGAAAGCCTGTGCACAGCAACAAAGACCCAACACAGCCAAAAATAAATAAATTTATAAAACATTATTTTAAAAGAGAAGGCAAGACTCTTACAGAAGAATGCCAGCTGAAAAAAGTTAAGAGGTGCATTTTCATTCTGTTTTTGGGTCTGAGTATATTCCATAAAAAGAACAAATAATGCCGTTTGCAGCAACATGGATGGACCTAGAGATGACCTTACTTCATACTAAGTGAAGAAAAGGACAGAAGTCGGAAAGAGAAGGACAAATATATGTGGAATCTAAAAAAATGGTATAAATAAACTTACAAAACAGAAATAGAGTCAGAAAATAGAGTCAGACAAAGAGTCAAAACAGATACAGAAAACAAACTAATGGTTACTGGAAGGAAAGCGGGGCGGGGGGGATAAGTTAGGAGTTTGGGATTAACATATACACACTACTATATAGAAAATAGATAATAAGTACCTATGTATAGCACAGGCAACTCTTCTCAATACTCTGTAATGACCTATATGAGAAAAGAATCTAAGAGTGGATATATGTATATGTAAAACTGATTCACTTTGCTGTATAGCAGAAACTAACACAACATTGTAAATCAACTATACAATAAAATTTTTTTAAAAAATTAAAAAAAAAAGGCATCTATCTTCCCCCAGACTCTCATTTGAACGCACACTATCTCCTTTCAAAGGTGAGACCTTCACAGCCCGAGGGCTGAGGGATCTGCATTAGAAGAGACAGACGCAGACGCAGGCTCTGGGTGGGCGGTGCCCTGTAGGTACCAAGGCTCTTAACCTGCGGCCTCAATCATGGAGGGAATTCAGTGGGTCGGTGAACGTGGATGGGGAACACGGTTGCACTACCCTGCAACTGAAATCCCGCTCTTCCTTTCATGATGAGTGCAGGGCAGGAGCACATGTAACTATCGACAGAAACCAGACACCTTCGATTCCACCGCGGTGGTGGCAGAGATCCCGAAATATCTTTCGTGTCCATCACAACTTCACAACTGCGGGAGTTATTACTGCTGCCGCCGCCCCTGCTATTTATAAGACCGAAGCCCGGGGGCGACCCCATCACAAGCTGGTTCCTGTTCTCCTGTAGTTGGCCTCATTTCACTTATCTGATGGACTCACAGTCACGTTTTCCGGGAAAGGCCACGCAGGCTTCAGACCACCAAGCCTGTAACTTACATTGGGAATTTTAGAAGCCACCGGCCGGAGCCCCTTGCCCAAAGCACCGGACCGCCCCCAGCCCGGGCGCCCCTCACGCCCACCCCTCGGCCTCCCGGAGGCGCAGACCCGGGCGGGGTTACCTGGGGGTCCCGTCAGGAACACGTGCCGGGCCATACGGGTATGACCGGGTGGGGGTCACGGCCCGGGTGGGGGTCGGGGTCGAAGTCGCCGAACGGGGCAGGGGTCGGGGTCGCGACCCGGAGTCCGACCCCCAACGCCGCAGTCCCCACCTCCGCCAGCCGGAAGCACCGCCCTCTCGGCCGCGCATGCGCTCTCCCCATTCAGCCTCGGCCGCTCATGCGCCCTCCGCTCTCAGCCCCGGTCCCCGCGAGCGGCGTCCGCCTGTCTAGGGTGGGAGGATAGTGGTCCGGTCTAATGCGGGTCCCTGTATTCCAGCCTCGGTGTTGGACTTACGTGGGGTGTTTGCGAGGAGATGTGCATGAGATTGTGTTACTAAACCAATCCTGCTCCAGGTGGGCGCTGTTGCCCGAGCTCTGCCCCTGGGATGGGACCTGCGAGCTGAAATTCCCCCGGGCTGCGGGGATCAGCCCTCCTGAAGGAGCCTTGGTCCCTGGAAGCCTTCCCCAAAGGAGGAGGCTTTGCTACCGATTGGAACTATTTACCCAGTGTTGTCAGCCGTGACTGCAGAGTAGTATCACCTAGTTAAAAGTGCTTGATGCCTGTGCTCCAACCTCCAGACATTCGGAGTGATTGATCTTGGGCAAGCCCTGAGCATCTCGATTTTTTTTGCTGTTGTTGTTATTGTTGAAACTCCTCGGCAGTTTCTAAAGGCCCATCTTCAACCGTGCACATGAAGACCAATTTTCCCCTCTTGTCACCATCCGATAAATGTAAACCAACGCAAGACCCAGCTGTTGGATCTCCCTGTGCAAAGCATTTAGTGGCTTTCCCCCACCTCACTTCACCACTTGAGGTGTTTCAGCCCATGAAATGAAGTGGCAATGGCTTTGGGCCAGAGTTACCTGTAAACTCTTTCAGTCTAATATGTGTACAGTTTGTCTCCTGATCGATCATTCTCCATTCTGAGAAAGCAATTTCAGTGAGTGCTCAGCTTAACTGGTGTGTGCCCATCCAGGACCTCCACGGCTCCCTTTAGCGTGGATATACACCAGTCAGATGGCCTCCGTTTCTTGCTGCTTGAAAAGGAATCATCTAAAAGGCAGATTTGTACAGTCGTGCTGTCACCATCATTTCTGCAACATTTATAAGGCATCACTGGTAAGGTAGGGCCTTCCACCCAGATTTCTTTCACCTCCATGCAAACTGGAATGAAGAACAGCTGATGTAGCCAAGTAAACCCATAGTAGTTTCCAAAAGAAAGAAACATGTACACAGTCATAAGTACACTCTTCTTTTTATTAAAAAAATTTATTTTAAAATGCTAACTATGTAACATTTCCATCACTGAAGCAGTTTGTAAGGCTCACCAGAGGATGGATCATTTTGTTTTGATGTTATGCCTGGAATTCTGGTAGCTACCAGCAGACCTCAGTTTAGGTAACTCAAGGAACATCTAGACTCCAGATGTAGAGAACTGATGTTTCAGAACAAAAAGAAAATTCTTCCAAAGTTGGATATTCTTTTTCCATTGGGGGATCCACCCCTTTCAATCCCAGGGTCGGGACCTGAGGGAGGGATGTTCCCCAAACAGGAACTGAGGCACTATTTCCACCGGGGCGACTGAATGCCAGGCTGGCAAAACACATTCACATTTGTCTTTTCCCCTCTTACATATTTTCACTTCCCCAGTAACCATATTCTTGGTTCTGTTTTCTGGTACTCAGGACTTAACCCAAGTTTAAATTACTGTACAAATACACTTAGGAGTAACAATAGTGCATGCGTGCGTGCTCACTTGCACGTATATAGGTTTATGGGTTTGGGGAATATTCGTATACAGCCCATCTCATCTGACCAGATGCTGTACATTTGTGGGCACCATGTCCTGGTGTAGGGATGGGGAAAATGGAGCTTTGCAGAAGCTCTGGCTCATAGTAAGGGGCAGTGGGAGAACTGGGTATTGGGGACAGCTTTCTGACTCTCTGACTGTGGTTCGTGTCCCTGGGCCTGGGCTGCAGTCCTGGCGCACCCATTGGCTGTGCTGTGTGCTCTTGAAAAGTGTGGCTATGATCACAGTGAATGAGGAAAACCAAGCAGGTGAGAGTTGGGTCACCGCAAGTTTCCAGGAAGAATGGTGAACCAGCAGAAACAGGGCGTTTAGCCTCCTAACAAATGATGGGAGTAAACGAGGAAGGTTGTGGGAGTGAACCGCCAAGGACAAGCTGAGAGGCACGGGGAAAAGGGGCAAAGCTTCTGTTTGGCTTTGTTGTTTCCTCAGGAACGCTAACACTGCACAGCTTTGTTTTGTGCAGGTTCACTTTCATTAGTTTTGCTCGGATCCCATCAGTGGAGAATCTATTGTTTGCAGAATAATATGACAATTGTTCTGGTTTGAATCAGCCTCTGATGTGTAGGAACCCCCCCCACCAAAATTGCTGTATCTAATGAATATTCAACACCTGATGTAAATAGAGCTGGTTATTTAATATATTCACCCCGATTCCCTCCATCCCTCCGTCCCTTCTTCCCTTTCTCTGTTTTTTTTTTTTTTTTTTTCCGGCACAAACGCCTCTCACCGTTGTGGCCTCTCCTGTTGCGGAGCACAGGCTCCGGATGTGCAGGCTCAGCGGCCACGGCTCACGGGCCCAGCCGCTCCGCGGCATGTGGGATCCTCCCAGACCGGGGCACGAACCCAAGTCCCCTTCATCGGCAGGCGGACTCTCAACCACTGCGCCACCAGGGAAGCCCCTTTCTTCTTTTTTTTTGCGGTACGCGGGCCTCTCACTGCTGTGGTCTCTCCCGTTGTGGAGCACAGGCTCCCGACGCGCGGGCTCAGCGGCCATGGCTCACGGGCCCAGCCGCTCCGCGGCATGTGGGATCCTCCCGGACCGGGGCACGAACCAGTGTCCCCTGCATCAGCAGGTGGACTCTCAATCACTGCACCACCAGGGAAGCCCTATTTCTTGATATCATAAAATACCAGCTCAGTATTCAAATTTCCCTAATTAATTCCCTGATATTTTTTAGTTTGACTAGGATTTACATAACGTTTATACATTGTAATTAGTTGAAATATCTTGCATCCCTTTAATTTAAAGGACCCCTTCCATCTCTCTCTCCCTCTCTCTCCGTCTCTCTCTCTCTCTCTCTGGTAATTTCTTTGGTAAAGAAACTGCTGGTTTGTCTTAGCCAGTTGTTCACAGTCTGGGATTTGCTGAGGTGTCCCCTTCCCATGGTATGGTTGAACCTGCCCTTCTGTGGCCTGTGTTTCTCCTATTCTGCTATTCCATCAGGAGACCTGATTTGACGGCCTGCCCCTGGGATGCCTCTGGATGTGTCCAGACATAAGTCAGATTTGTAGAGTTCAGTCTTCCTCAAGTAGAAACTTTTCCTTCTTCTCCTCTTCCTCCTCATGAAACATAAGCTTCATTCAGCTCACTTCCTATGTACCAGGCACTTCGTAAGCTCTTACACACATTATCTCACTGTTTTTCACAGCAATGTTATGAAACAGCATAGTTTAACTTGACATTCATTCTAGCTGCCCAGCATCTAAACCCTTTCCTGTGTTTGGGGAATGGGTCATCTCTTTGCACGCCAGAGATCTCGTTTCCAGCCTCCTTTGCAGCTAAGGAAAGGAAAAGGCAAGGGCCCAAAGCTACACCTACCAGATACTCTCATCCTTGGCCTGAGTTAGGTGCTACTGATGCGAAGACACATGGAGCCAGAGGCCATGGTGATTGAAACCTTGGTCCTGGCAGGCCCGCTACGTGCAGCCTGGGGGCGGGGCCCGGCCCTGGCTCCTGCAAGATTCCTCTGGGTCGTTCCTGGACCTGCTGTGTTCCCGTGAGATCCCCTGTAAACACATGGAGCCCAGGAAGAAGCTGCTGTGCAGAAGCTGCACTGCAGGTGCCACAGCGGAGAAACAAGGAACCCATTCCCTGTAACGAACCTGTGAATCACCCTCACCCAGAGCCCACCCTGCCTCAGGGTATGTTTCCAGTGTCCCTTCCAAACTGGGGAAATCACCAAAGGGTGGGTTCAGGACCCACTGAGTCCACTATGAAATGGATTTTTATCAAAACTTACTCACCTGGGCCTTCCCTGGTGGTGCAGTGGTTAAGAATCCACCTGCCAAGGCAGGGTACACGGGTTCGAGCTCTGGTACAGGAGGATCCCACATGCTGCAAAGCAACTAAGCTCGTGCGCCACAACTACTGAAGTGTCTGCCACAACTACTGAAGCCCGCGTGCCTAGAGCCCATGCTCCGCAACAAGAGAAGCCACCGCAATGAGAAGCCAGTGCACCGCAATGAAGAGTAGCCCCCCATCACTGCAACTAGAGAAAGCCTGCGCACAGCAACGAAGACCCAACACAGCCAATAAATAAATAAATAAATAAATAAATAAATAAAAATTAAAAAAGAAAAAAGAACGTACTCACCTGCCCTTCATAAGCCCCCATTCTGCCTAGCAAGTGGAGCACAGTGGTGTTTTGGCTCCAGAAATTCGTTTCAGTTTAGAGCCAGTGTCTGTAATCCTGGAAAAGTCTGATTATTCACCTTTCCTCAATACACAGTCACTCTGGTAAATGGCCACAGGGCCTTCTGGAGGAAGATTTACAGTCTAAACATTTGCTGTGTAGCATGATCCTTCCTCTGGAGGGCTTGGCCTCCTTTTCAGGCAAGGGCGTCTGTTGGCTGGGGCCAGGGTGAGGAAAGCAAGGGGCTCCTGCACAGAATTAAAGAAGGGGATGGCTCTCAGGTCCTGTGGGGCCGATCCTGCATTTTCATAATCTAGGAAGTAGTGCCTTCTCCGATATTGCACTCTAGGGATCTTTCTCGCCTCCCTCAAGGTCCAGCCCTTGGCTGAACTTGAATGACTCAAGTCTGGGAACTGGTTGAGAGGCTGTAACAGTCTCTCCTGGTGATTCACCTCACACTTCTGTCCAACAGATGTAGAGCTTTGCCATGTACACAAAATAAGACTTTAGGTAGTTCCCAGCTCTCACTTCTAGGGGCACCGTGACCAACACCAAAGACACTGCAGGTCAGACTTTTCTAATTACTGCATGGTCTGTGTGAAAACGAAAACCACAGGCCCAAAATAGAGCCATTTATGCCAGGCCACACCTCCGAACCAGGGCTCAATACTGAACCTAATTGAAGGTTCAACCTCCCCTAGAAATGTAGTCTTAACCAATCAGGAATTTTTTGGTCAGTACCAATGAGGTCATCTGTCACATGGGCCCTTTCTATCCCCTAGAGGAAGATGAGGTAAGCCACCTAATAAGATTCTTTTGTCCCCAAAGGGAAATGAGTTAATCTGAAATAATCCTTTTTTTCTAGTTTTGACTTCCTTGCCCTGCATTTAAAAACCTTTCCCTTTCTGTGGCCCCTGGAACTCCCCTCTGCTTCCTAGATGGAATTATGCCTGGTTCATGAATCGTTCAATGAAGTCAATTAGATCTTCAACATGTACTTGGTTGAGTTATGTTTTTTCACATTTGACGACTGAATAGCTTTGGCTCTGCTGTCCATTACCACATGTCCTGATCTGTGACTCGAAGTTTCTGCTTAACACCAACACCCCAGGATCCCGAAATCCCCAGTGAATGCAGGGAGTCTAGTTCAATGACAACTGTCCCCACTGTCATTTCTGGCCTAAAGATAATTTCACCACTATATTTCTCTGTCTAAAAACCAGGCATCAAGAAATAGTGATTTAATAAGCTTACTATAGGAGAAGTCTAAAATGATACAGATGCACGGTCTACAAACCATTGCATTTTGTTTAAGTGGAAAGATGAGTCTTTGCTTTGTTGCACACACAACATATTAAATTTGCAGCTCAGCAGTATTGCCATATTGACCCTTGACACGTATAGCGCCGTCTCATTGCCTACGAGTATCGCTCTGCTTTGCAAGAGCTCAGCCTTTCCGAGTAGCCCAGGCCTCTGTAAACGTTAATACACGGAAACCTCAATTAAATAGAGTTAGGTGACCAGAAGGGGGCGCTCTCATGCCCTATGCTAATAGCAGAGCCCAACAGTCCTTTCATGGCAAGGACTCAGCCAATGAGGGACCACTAACCATCAGCCAATGATAAAACATGGACTCTTTGTTTACTCCACTCTCATCCCAACTTCCTTTTCCCCTCTATAAAAGAGTTCTCCCATCCATTTTTGTGGGGGGATTTGCAAATGGCTCACCATGATTGCAGACTCCCAACTGTAAGTCTTTGCAAATCTCCAAATAAACCCAATTGTGCTAGAGAAATAACTGGCAGTCTATTTGTTTTAGGTCGACACTTGGCTGGATTAGGGGACACCAACTGCCCATGATGGCACCCAGGGCTCATCCCCAGCACGCTTTGTCCCAGAACTAGTTGACAAGACAACAAAATACAAAGGCCTGGTTGGCTCAGACCCTGGGGTGGTCTTGGGTGCATCCTGGGGGGCCCATTTGTATAAACCCAGCTACAAAAGCTAGAGAAAAGAAAAAAGGGGGGGAAGGAACACATGACGGCCTTGCACAGGGTTCAGAAATTAATAACTCTATGAATTTATTTCAAAGAACTTTTCAGAACCATTTTTATACCAAGGAAGATGGCAAAAATCTGCACTTTTGCTCTAAATCTCGAGTCTTTTCTGGATGAGATAAGCATTCTCAGATTCACCTTTCCACATTATAAAGGCTCACTTAGTTCTCCTCCGGGCCAGGTTGGATTTGTTCCAATGGTCTCTGGATTTCAGAGTATCGAAGCATCTATGCAGGTTGATATGGATATAAATTGCTTTTAAGCTACTCATGAACTTTAAGCCTGGAGTTCGTTTTAGAAAACTGAAGGGCTTTACTAAGCTACTTCATGGTCTCCTATTGTAATTTAAACAAACAAACAAACAAACAAGCTTTTAATTAATGCTTCTCTTGCTTTATTTAAAACATGTTTTATTAAATTGTAAACTTGGAATGTGCACATTTTGCCTGTCTACTAGGTCTTACAAGTAATTGGTAGTTTAATTCTACAAACAAAGACGCTATTTTAAGTTGCAAAGAAAATTAATCTTTCTTTTTCTTCTTATCTCTTTAAGAGAAGCTATTTTCCTTCTTCCCCTTAATTCATTTCTCTTGAAGCTCTTAGACTTGCTTTGATAATACACCAAGTCTTTGGGATTTGGGGAGAAGTTTTTCTCTAGCTCATTATAGTTTCCACTTTGAAAGTTCTTCTCTAGCTCATTTTAGTTTCCACTTTGAAACCAGAAGTTTCTAACACTACTTCAGAAATAAGACCAATGATGCATGGGCTCTATGCTTAATGTTCTATAGGCATCATCTCATTTAATCCACATAACCACACTACTGAGATGGACACTTAAAAAAAATAAAGGATACACACATTTTGATCAGTTTTGACAAATGCATGAGAGAGAACATTTTCATCACCTGAGATAGTTCTCTTTTGCCCCATCCCAGAGAATCCCACTGCCATACATACACATACTGATCTACTTAGAGCTCTTCTGCTCATTGAAAATCGGATCAGTTCTTCTTTGACATCAGCTTGAATGTTACAATTATCAACTATTTTATATGTATTTTCTTCCTGTATTTTCTATCTTAAATGGTGGTGCTCCTGAAAGCCGAGTACTGATTAGAAGCTTAATGTGCTAAAACATGTGATACTCCTACATGCTTCTATGAAGAAGGAAACTTTTAGAGAGGGGAGAAAAACATTAGGCTGTTTTCCTTTTTCTCTGTTGTCCTAAAGCCTTCAAAGAACTTCACTATTCTTTTCATGTAATATACTTATATATAAAAGTGTTTCATAGTATAAAGAATTTCATCATTCCTAGTTTTTTCAGATATCAATAACACTACCCCTTAGGGCAAAAAAAAAAAATACATACACTGACTTTTAGCAAATAGTTTAGTTTTTCCTACTTAGCATGCTATGTAGTATGTATTTTTGTGTATTTGGTTTTATTAACTTATAATATCCATGTTGTTGATTCCATGAATTACAACCCATATAAACTCTATATAGGCTCATCTATATACACTCAGATGCAAAGCTAGAGAAAACAAAAAGAGAAAGAAGGGGGACTTCCCTGGTGGTCCAGTGGTAAAGAATCCGCCTTACAATGCAGGGGACGCAGGTTCCATTCCTGGTCGGGGAACTAAGATCCCACATGCCGTGGGGCAACTAAGCCCGCACCACAACTACTGAGCTCGTTGGCCTCAACTAGAGGGCCTGTGTATTGCAAACTACAGAGCCCACATGCCCTGGAGACTGCGCACCACAATTAGAGAGAGAAAACCCACACACCACAAGTAGAGAGAAGCCCACGCGCCGCAACAAAGAGCCCACATGCCTCAATGAAAATCCTGTATGCTGCAACTAAGACCCAACACAGACAAAAATAAATAAATAAAATAAATAAATAAATAATAAATCTGAAATAAAAAGAGGAAGAAGAAACAGAGGCTGACATTGCACAAGGTACAGAAATAAGTAGCTCAATTAACTTATTTCCAGCAGATTTTTATTCTTTCTTTTTTGTTCCTCTTTATGCTGAGTAGTGTTCTGTTGTGTGGGTATACTGGAGTTTGTTCATCTGTTGATGGACATTTGGGCTGTTGCTAATTTGAAGCTGTTACCAAAAAAAACAAAAGCTGTGATAAACATTTGTGCACCTATCATTGTGTGGATATATATTTTCATTGCTCTTGGGTATATACACCTAGTAGTGGAATGGCTGGTCCATATGATAGGTGTATGCTAACTTTGCAAGAAACTGCCAGATAACCAATGCAGTTGTAAAATTTTGCATTGCTACTGGAAATGTATGAAATTTCTAATTGCTCCACATCCTTGCCAGCACTTGGTATTGTCAGGTCTTTAAAAACTTATATTATCCATTAAATGAAATCTTGTGGATTTTTCTGTTGTTTGTTTGCTTGTTTTTAATATTTACTTAGTTAGTTGCGCTGGGTCTTAGTTGCATCACGTGGGCTCCTTAGCTGTGGCATGCGAACTCTTAGCTGCGGTGTGCATGTGGGATCTAGTTCCCCAACCAGGGATCAGACCCGGGCTCCCTGAATTGGGAGCACAGAGTCTTAACCACTACGCCACCAGGGAGGTCCTGAAATCTTGTGGGTTTTTTTGTTTGTTTGTTTTGGGGGTTTTTTGTGGTACGCGGGCCTCTCACTGTTGTGTCCTCTCCCGTTACGGAGCACAGGCTCCGGACGCGCAGGCTCAGTGGCCATGGCTCACGGGCCCAGCCGCTCCGCGGCATGTGGGATCCTCCTGGACCGGGGCATGAACCCATGTCCCCTGCATCAGCAGGCGGACTCTCAACCACTGTGCCACCAGGGAAGCCCTTGTGTTTTTAATTTGCATTCCCTGATGACTGGTGATGTCCAGCATCTTTCACATGCTAATTGGCTATTCATATATCTTCTTCTGAGAAATGTCTATTTAATTTTTTCCCCATTTTTTTCTACTTGACTGTCTTCTTGTAACTGAGTTTTAGTACTTCTTTATATATTCTTGATACAAATCCTTTGTCAGATAAATAGTCAATGTTGGCTCTGGCACTTTGCTGTGCTAGAATTTAAACAAAGCATTAAATAGACATATTGGAAATGTTGAGATCATTATCAATTAAACATTTACAGACCAAAGATTATACATCGCGGGTGGGAGGAATATTAGACAGCGGTCAGATTTACCAATTCAGACTGCTATGGGCTTTCGGTAGACAGGAGGTCACAGGCAGGGCCCACTGCTACTAAAGTGAAAGGTACTGACTCACACCATGGCCATATGTAAGTTAGGGGAGCAAGATCATTATGCAAATACACTCTGGTTAAATCTAAAGCGGGGTGGTGGGGGGACTTCCCTGGTGGTGCAGTGGTTAAGAATCCGCCTGCCAATGCAGGGGGCATGGGTTTGAGCCCTGGTCCAGGAAGATCCCACATGCCTCAGAGCAACTAAGCCTGTGAGCCACAACTACTGAGCCCATGAGCCACAACTACTGAAGCCCGTGCACCTAGAGCCCGTGCTCCGCAACAAGAGAAGCCACCACAATGAGAAGCCCGCGCACCACAACGAAGAGTAGCCCCCGCTCGCCACAACTAGAGAAAGCCTGCGTGCAGCAACAAAGACCCAACACAACCAAAAATAAATTAATTAAATTAATTAATTAAAAAAAAAATCTAGAGCAAGGGGAAAAGCTGCCTCCAGGAGGTCAAAGCGTGTAGCTGTGTAGGAAAGCACACAAAGAGAGTAGGTAGTTTCTATCTGTATCCTTCAGAGACTAAGCTGAGAGAGATCACCAAATGAAACAAAGGTGCAGTGGGATAACGCTGTGTGTGCACATAACAACCCCGTGTGTGCATATAACAACCCTGTATACACATATAACAACCCCGTGTGTGCATATAACAGTCCTGTATACACATATAACAGCCCCGTGTATGCATATAACAGCCCTGTATACACATATAACAACCCTGTGTGTGCATATAACAGCCCTGTACACACACATAACAACCCCGTGTGTGCATATAACAAGCCTGTACACACACATAACAACCCCGTCTGGGCATATAACAACACTGTGTACACACATAACACTCCCCTGTGTGCATATAACCAATGGGGGACCAACAAGGGAGTCATTCAGTAAAAAATTATAAAATAATAATAAAATGACTTAATCTTAAATGTGGTGGAGACAAAATTTAAAGGTGCAGGCACTACCCGTTCTTCTACTCTAGAAGCCATTTACCAATGATTAGATCCCTTTTAAAGAAAAGAATTGCCTTTAAATATTGTTGAACCTAGACTTCCCCTGGCTGCCTGTAGCTCTCTTGTTTGAGCAAAAGACTAAATAGAATTTTAAGGGTGATTTTGACTATGTGGATTTATCTTCTCACACTGTGACTTTAAGGGTTACGGGCTTTTACAAAACGGTGAAGTTTCTTCATTCCTCGCTGAATCTCTGGTCTGTAGACTGGGATGAAGGATCAGCCAGAAAATAGAGGACGGGAAGCATGTGTTTGTTAAACTGATTTAAGGCATTGAAAAGGATGGCCTCTCACGTGGAAAACGGTATATTTTCTTCTCCTTTTTTTTTTGCGGTACGCGGGCCTCTCACTGCTGTGGCCTCTCCCGTTGTGGAGCACAGGCTCCGGACGCGCAGGCTCAGCGGCCATGGCTCACAGGCCCAGCCACTCCGCGGCATGTGGGATCTTCCCGGACTGGAGCACGAACCCGTGTCCCCTGCATCGGCAGGCGGACTCTCAACCACTGTGCCACCAGGGAAGCCCTTCTTCTCTTTTTTATGTATCACTCAGATCTGGCCTCCCAGTGATTTTTATAAATTATATATTTAATTAAATATAACATTGTTACAAATAAAATTAAAAACCTGTGATCATTTTGCAACATCACACTTTTAGCTACATCACTCTTCCCATGGGCTGTATTCTGTCTATTTATACTGGTCTCACCTCTTCTTGACTATCCACACTAGGATCCAGCACTGTGCCATTTTACATGAACACCTGTGAATCACTCAACCTCCTCTGCTGTATGGTGAGTGCTGTTTACGCGATCAAGTGCTGGGTGTTATAGGAAGACATGGTCCGTGTCTAGCTTGATCTCATTCTCCTACAGGTACCATCATGGTGCTGCTGGATCCTGGGTGAGCCTTGTGCTTTTAGAAGACTTTTCTACCAGCATGCTTCTCAAACTGGGTGCCCATATCTTTAAGAGAACCTAAGGACAAGGACAGCTAACAAATGGAGCATGTACCATATGCCCAGCACTGCCCTAAGCACTTTGATGTATATCAAGTCATACTGCCCTCATCCCAAAGGCTTAGGGGGTGGGTACCATACTCAGCTCCCCTTAGAACAGAGAAAATAGGTCACTATCTACCTGTGGTTTTGATCCTGGGCTCTTCCTTCTCCATTTCCATATATCAAACGTCACTTGTTTTATATTTCCCCCCTTGAACTAAAACCATTTAGTCTGCTGTTGGTCCACACTGATTATAGAGAAAGTTAGTGAAGCCCATCCCTTCCCCAAGGCAGGAATGGGCTTCACTCTGCATGGTGACACCGTCCTCGGTCTGGCTGTACTTTAGGAGGCAGAATCACAGATGTATGAAGTGCAATTCCACAGCCTTGACCTTCAGTGTCCCAGCTCGCACAATACATTCCTGATTAAGTTTCAGCCAGGGAGTTTGGTTTTTTAAAAAATTATGTAAAGAATTTATACCATGTATTAACTGCGTTCTCCTCGGGCAGTAGATTCACATTTCCCTCTCCTGTCACGGACCTCGCTGACTGTTCAACTTCTACTTTGGGCTCCTGTGTCACCTTGGCCGGCCCTGTCACCACCATGGATCTCGAGTTTCTTCACCTGTAAAGTGAGAAAACCCTCTGCTCCTCTGCTAAGGCATCACTGGCATGCAGGCAGTTCTCTAAAACGCTGAGAGAGAGGAATGTGCCCCAGGAGTGTCAACGGGTAAGTCAACCTGATGAAGAGGTGGGGCTCTTGGCATTGTCACAAGCCTTCAGCCACCGACCCCTGCCCACCCCGGGGGCCTCATCCTTCCCTCTCCAGGGAAACAGCATTGGAGCTCCCACCACGCACCCACCCGCCCAGCCTCCGTGGGCATCCCCTGAACCATCCACCCAACTATAGATTCCAGTGTTTTTTATTGAATCCCCTGCACCTAGCCCAGTACTGGACAGGTGGCTGGTGCTCAATCAATAGTATTGAAGGAAAGAAAGAAGAAATGGATGAATGTAAGTTTGGAAAAATGTGGGTTATTGACACTTCTCCCCAGAGAGAGACAGACCAGAGCTCCATAAGTGTCTATTTAGGACAAGAGCTAGACAAGAGCTCTGTATATGTCCATTTTTGTGAACCTGGAGAATTATCTGGGAGACAAGGAGGAGGGTCAGGGCAGGAGTTGGGGGAATTGGGCCTGAATCACAGCGTGCATGGGAGTCAAACCAAGCAAGCATGTGGGCGTTCTTCTGAGTCGAGGGCCGAGGGAGCTGAGCTCCACAGTCTAGGCTTTGCTGTGTGGCAGGGACAGTTAGTCGGGAAAGCCACGTGATCACATACATGAATCTGAAAGGCTGTTGGCCTTGCTGACCTCAAGAGCAAGACCAGTCCACTGTTCAGCCTGTGTTTTCTTTTGTTTGTACTGGATCCTATCACAAAGGGATTGCTGTCTGCGACAGTCAGGTGGCTCTTAACTCCGTAATAAGACTAATACAGCCTTACTTGTTCACAAGAGAGGATGCTACCTAGAAACTAATACCACCCACTAAAGTCCAAGCCAACCTCTACTGGGAAAGCTGTTCCCAGTCTGACAAGTCTGTCCCTCTCCGGGCCCACAGCAAATGCACCGTGTCGCTTAGTGAATCCCTGTACTGGATGATCTCTTCCTGAAAAAACACTGCAGCCTTCATTCTTTCATTGCGGACACTTTCATGTTTGAACGAGCCACCCAGGTGGTAAGGGAGTGGGGGGAAAGTGACAGTCACCCCTGAGAGCAGACCTTGCCCAGCCCTTGGCTTCCTGCCCGAGGGAGGTGCTCAGTAAAGCCAGCTGATCTCATTCCCTCCGTTCCTCTCTGTCTCGTCCTGCATGGCTCCCTTTTCATCTCCTGTTTGGCTTAACAGCCCTTTCTTAAAACGAGTCCATTTGCTTGTGTGAAGTGAGGAAACCCATCAGGCCGGAAGGATTCAGCTTTTTTTACCCCTCCCCAGGCTCCGGTCGCGGGGCCCGCCCTGGTGGCCCTCTGTCCTTGGGTTTTGCCAGCTCACGTCAAAGCAAGGTCCAGCCTTTTGAACAAAAGGCACCACATGCCAAGCAGGAGGACCCTGCAGCATCACCGGACATGACTGCGCCTGGGAACGAGACACCGACTCCCCCGCTTGCCACGGGGCAGCGCTTCCAGGGCCTTGGGGGGCGGCGAGGAAATCCCCACTCCTTTTCTCAGAGCTTTGATGTGCCACTGTAGCCAATGCAGGGCGGGCGTTGCACCCTGGTTTGAATTTAAGCTGTCCTGTTGAATTTGAGCTAACCTCTCTTTACAGGAGAATTACACAATAGCCACACACAGGGGAGTCTTCACTGCCAGCACAGTGACGTGGCCCTAAGGGTCCGCAGCCTCCACTGAGGAAGCGCAGATGTCTGGGCGAAGGAAAAATTTTGTTTGTAAGCTGCTCGGGGTCTGGACTTGTTCACTGGCTCCTTAGCAATCTACTGAAAGCAGCCATTTCGTCTCCACCCTGTAAGACCAAATCCTTTCCTTGCCCTTCTGGCTTCCTGACTGATGAAGGAAGCCTTGGTCTATTTCAGTTGGTTAGTGGAACATCGTCAGTTTGGCTACCTGTGCTTACGCAGACCTATCGTTTCTAGAGGGACAGTGCAGTTTTTAAATAAAGCACAGAGTAGGGTGTTCAGAACTGGGCTCCAATGCCTGCATTGCCACATTTAGCTGTGCGCTCCTGGGTAGGTCATTACCCGGACTGCATGTGATTTCACCTCTGGAAAAATCAACAGTGAGACCCAGCAGTCTCTGTGGCCCGTTCCAGCTCTAACATCTGGTGTTTCTCTCTTGAGCATGTCTCTGGGCTAGAGAATTGTTGGCAAATTTCAGCCTAATGCATAGCATTCTGACATGGCATCTGTCCCTCGAGAGGTAACACATGCATGTAACAATTAGCTGCAAGATTTCCTCAGTTCATTATAAATTGCCAAAGAGTGTTCATCAGGCTCCAGACTGGATTTTTTTTTTTTTTTTTTTTTTTGTGTGGTACGTGGGCCTCTCACTTTTGTGGCCTCTCCCGTTGCGGAGCACAGGCTCCGGACGCGCAGGCTCAGCGGCCATGGCTCACGGGCCCAGCCGCTCCGCGGCATGTGGGATCTTCCCGGACCAGGACATGAACCTGTGTCCCCTGCATCGGTAGGCGGACTCTCAACCACTGTGCCACCAGGGAAGCCCCAGATTGGATATTGGCTAGCTCTGAGTAGTCCGTTTTTATTGTGTGTCTTAGAGACATTCATGAGATATTTTCCATGTGCATTTCCCTTGTGTGGTATGGTCTCTGGGAGAATTCAGGTGCAACAAAAGCAGATGTCACAGAAATGTCAGGTCATTCCAACTCACTGCAGTTTGCCTTTGCAATCGTGCATGAGGCACAACCCAGAAATACAGAAATGAGGAAGCAGAAGAAATTCAGACCCACCGCCCTATGCCTTGCTCATGCAGACCAGCCAGTGAGATGACTCTGTGACCTCCCACCCTGGATACTTTTGGTAGCCATGTCACTGGGATAAAGGCATGTCCATGTTGTCTTGTCCTGAACCAAGGGGGAAAATGCTTGAAATCTCAACCTCTTCCTAATCCCATAGGAGTCCTTTAATGGCTCAAGCAATGCCGTCCCCGATTGAAATGGAAGACGGTGGTTGGTGGTCATTTTTCACTCTGTGATAACAAAATCCAAGGTCCAGCCCAATGCTGTTGCTTTGGGAGACCCTAACTAGAGTGTCTGAATTCATAGACACCTGTGAACAGTCTCTGGGGCCTCAAGGTCACATCAAGTCAAAGTCTTCTTTGCAGCTGTGAGCGCAGTCAGGCAGCCAAGGAGGAAGTGCCCACACAGCTCCCGGTTCTTTCTTCCCTCCTTTCTTTCTTTCTTTTTTTTTTTTTAACATCTTTATTGAAGTATAATTGCTTTACAATGGTGTGTTAGTTCTGCTTTATAACAAAGTGAATCAGCTATACATATACATATATCCTCATATCCCCTCCCTCTTGCGTCTCCCTCCCACCCTCCCTATCCCACCCCTCTAGGTGGTCACAGAGCACCGAGCTGATCTCCCTGTGCTATATGCTGCTTCCCACTAGCTATCTATTTTACATTTGGTAGTGTATATATGTCCATGCCACTCTCTCATTTTGTCACAGCTCACCCTCCCCCCTCCCCATATCCTCAAGTCCATGCTCTAGTAGGTCTGTGTCTTTATTCCCGTCTTACCCATAGGTTCCTCATGACATTTTTTTTTCTTAGATTCCATATATATGTGTTAGCATACAGTATTTGCCTTTCTCTTTCTGACTTACTTCACTCTGTATGACAGACTCTAGGTCCATCCACCTCACTACAAATAACTCAATTTCATTTCCTTTTATGGCTGAATAATATTCCATTGTATATATGTGCCACATCTTCTTTATCCATTCATCCGATGATGGGACACTTAGGTTGTTTCCAACTCCTGGCTATTGTAAATAGAGCTGCAATGAACATTTTGGTACATGACTCTTTTTGAATTATGGTTTTCTCAGGGTATTTCCCTCTTTTCTGAACTGTGTTTTGACGTAGCAAGTGGCTTAGGAATAAAGGACAGTTTTGCTTACCACCACCAGCTTCCAGAGGCTGAGATGGTAGCTGGAACCCAGTCCACAAGGGAGAAGAAAAGAGGGCAAGATGACGGACCTTTGGGTCGGTCTCTGGTGAACTCTAACCTCATTGGTCCCTAACGCCATGTCTGTGCCTGACTTGAGTGACACTGATCAGTGTCATGGAATCTGATCCTGTCATCAGGAGCCACAACTGTTTTGGAAGAGCAGTCCTCCACCTTTACTTGAACCTCATCATAAAGGCCATCCTTCCTGTCTTCACAGCCACAACAGAGAAAGAGGCACCAGCTTAGTACCACCTAGGAACCCTTGGGTGGGGGAATGGGGCTGGAAGTTTCCCTTTGCCACCGCAGGGGTGGCATGTCTGCCTACTCTCAGCAGACAGACGATCAAAGCTGAGTGAGTCAGGGTCTCCCCGGGACCCAAGGGACCTATGTAGCAATTTACCAGAGGGGACCAGAGACCCACTGGAAGAATCAATGGGCATCTACGACTGCTTGACTCTGCTTCCTGATTCAGCCTTCCATAGCACAGGAGTCTGACTCAGGATTTGTCAAGTGCTTTCATATAATATATTTAAAAAATAAGTTCCCCCAGAATCCACTTAATACTGAGGAAGATACCAATTTTTCAAGAAAGGAAAGCCAGTACTCTTGGTGCGCTATCCACCTTGCGTAAGATACAATAGGAATACGCGATTTATCATTGGGTTGGCAGAACTTGCCATCTTTGGGCCAAAATACGAATTCCCTTGGGCTAGTAAGTCTACAACCAATCAAGTCAGGAAATTAAAAAAACAGTTAAAGTTTTTACTTGACTGAGTCGTCGGGCACATTCATTCAAAACAATCAAACTACTAATCCTGAGAAGATACATACACGATTCCTCTGAGAAATTGATCCCTCATACCTCCATATCTCTAGTAAAATTAGAAATTCTTGGACCCAGAGCCCATCTATGTTGCCTAGTTTTTAATCTCTCCATCTTCTGGCAGAGTGTGAGGTGTGCAGTAAATTGTCTTAAAATGCTTTTTGCTTCCTGGAAAGTTAAATGCTTGGTCCCAAGATTTTACCGCAATATTCTATACCCAGGAAGGGACTCTAAAACTGAGTCTGGATTTTATTGTAAGAAAAGTGACATTGGCAAGCAGGTTATTGAGTGGCAAATGAGGTCACATTTTTACAACACAACTCTTTTCCTTCAATGTTGTGGGTATGTAACAGTTCTCCTCTTTGCTAGTTACTTAATGCCTTTAATTTGCAGAACTTTTTCATGGTCTAATTGGCACTTTCATTGGAAACATTATAAATCTTTTTTTCTCAAAGGAGCAATAGCTTTAATAATGGAATAAAAGCATTGTGACCAGAAACATACCTCCTCTCCCTTTCCTCATGTCAGGAAGCCCTTTAGGGTACATGAACATGAGTCATCGTATTATGCTTTATAATGAGTATTTTTCTCTCTTTTTTCCTCCTCTAATGGGACAACATTGCTTGTAGCCTCAATCAGTCACAATAAGATGTAAGCAGGCCAACTCACACAAATCATAGGAACAACTGTGAATAACTGCAGTAAACCACATCCAATCCTTCCTTTAATTTATGCTAACGTGACGTTAGAGCAGCACAAATGGCCATGACCAGTTTCTCGGTATATAATTTATAGAAAGTTACAACACCTCCAGCAGTAAGCACCAGCATGGCCAAGGCACCAGCTTTCAAAATCAAGCTCACTGAGTTCTTAAGATGACAAAAGGAATCTCAGGGATGACAAAACAGGGCACCTGTGATGCTTGTTATCCCTCAATGCCCAAGGAAGACGTCACAAAAGGGTCACCTTCTCTTGGAACCCAAGTGCTTCTCAGACCCCTTCCCACACAGGAGGGCTCCAGGCATCCACCATCACTTTACCGGAGTTGGCTTATGAATTCAAGTCTCTTTGTCATCCGCTCCCTATATGTGTATGTAAAACTCTTTCTAGTAATGGAAATGAATTGATTTTGTAGCTCATTTTTAAAAAGTTTCATTAAACCCCTGTAACCAAGATGTTATATTTCACTAATAGATGAAATTGAGGCTTGAAAACACAGACAGCTATTTTTGTTTGTGCAAAAGTCCTGCAACTTCTAGTAGATTGCCCAGCACATAGTAGGTGCTCAAAGTTATTTACAGAATAAATGAAAGCAGAATTAGTATTACCAACTAGAGCAAAAGATGACAATAACCAATTATAGGCCCAGCCTTATTCATGGATAGCATAGACAGCCACGGACATAATCTATGTATTAGTTAAGAATCTCCAGGGAAAAAGAACCAATAGAAGATATATATGTGTGTGTATATATGTATGTACACGAGAACTGGCTCACAAGACTGTGGGCACTGGCAAACCTGGCAGGCTGCATACCCAGAGAAGAGTTGATGTTGCAGCTTGAATCCAGAGACAGTCTGGAGGCAGATTCCTTCTTCCTTGGGGGTCCTCAGTCTTTTCTCTTTAAGCCTTCAACAGATTGGATGCAGCCCACCCACAATAATTGGCTTTACTCAGAGTCCACTGATATAAATGTTAATCTCATCTGCAAAAATACCTTCACAGCAACATCTAGATGCAATCTGGATCAACATTCCAATAGAATTTTGTGAAATTTCACAAGCTCATTCGAAAATTTGTGTGAAAACGCAAATGGCCAATAACAGCCAAGGAAATCTCAGGGAGGAGCAAAGTGCTGTTTTCACTGCTGGGTTTTGAGTTTATTAAGAACTATGGTAAATTAAGAGAGAGGTATTTGAGCAAGGAGAGACAAATACACGGACGGACCAGGGAGAGAATCCAAAACCAGACCCACTCATGTATGGACACTTGCTTTATGACCAAGATGACATTGCAGAGCACTGGGGAAAGGATGGTCTTTCAACAAATGGTGAGGGATCAAATGCATATCCATATGGAAAAAGATGAAACTTGATTCCCCCCTCATGCTATGCACAAAAATCAACTCCAAGCGGACTTTAGAACTAAATGTGAAAGTTGGAACAACTAAACTTCAACAAGTTAATATGGTGGAGTATTATTTTTTTGATTTTTTTAAAAAAATTGTCCCTTTTGACAAAGGGTGTTTATTTATTTTTTAAACATCTTTATTGGAGTATAATTGCTTTACAATGGTGCGTTAGTTTCTGCTGTATAACAAAGTGAATCAGTTATACATATACATATGTCCCCATATCTCTTCCCTCTTGTGTCTCCCTCCCTCCCACCCTCCCTATCCCACCCCTCTAGGTGGTCACAAAGCACCGAGCTGATCTCCCTGTGCTATGCGGTTGCTTCCCACTAGCTATCTATTTTACATTTGGTAGTGTATATATGTCCATGCCTCTCTCTCGCTTCATCCCAGCTTACCCTTCCCCCTCCTCGTGTCCTCAGGTCCATTCTCTACGTCTGAGTCTTTATTCCTGTAATATGGTAGAGTATTATCAGGACTTTGGGAGAGGAAAAGATGTGTTAAACAGGATACAAAACCAAAATCAAAACCCACTAATCATAAAGAGAAAACTGAAAAACTGTAATGAGTACATTAAAATTAAGAATTTTTATTTATCAAAGACACAATAAAAAACATGAAAAGGTCAACCACAGAGTGGGAAATATAACCACAACCTATATCAACAAAGGGGTCCTATCCAGAAGATATTGAGTCATTAAGGAAAAAAAAAGACAACCAAGTAGAAAAATAGGCAAGAGATTTGAACAAGCATTTCATAAGAGATCTCCAAGTAGCTAATAAATAGATGAAAAGGTGTTCAACTTCATTAGTAATGAGGAATGTGCAAATTACAACCGTAGTAAGGTACCTCTACACACTGCCATTTAGACATTTCAAAATGGAAAAGACAGACAATACCAAGGATTAGCAAAGATATGGAGCAAATGAAACTCTCATCCACTGTCAGTAGGAGGCTAAGTGAGTATAACCCTTGGAAAATGGGTTAGCATTATCTACTAATGTTTGATAAACTCATGACCTAGGATAGCAGTTTTACATACTTGTGTGTGTGTGTGTGTGTGTGTAAGACTTGTACAAGAATCATCATAGCAATGCTGTTAATAATGGTCCCAAACTAAAAACAACACTCAAATATCTGTCAACAGAATAGACAGATATAACAAAATACTCTAAAGCAATTAAAATAAACAAACATTTGCCACTATATGCAACAACATGGAAGAATTTCACAATCTTAATGTTGAGTGAAAGAAACCAGAAGCAAAAGTCTTCATACAATATAACTCCATTTATATAAAGTTCAAAAGTAGGCAAAATTGAACTCTGGTGTTAGCAGTCAGAATTTCTGCTACTTTTGGAGGGGAGGGAAGGAAAGCGCCTGAGAGAGAGGGACTCATGGAGACCTCTTGGGTGGGGATGTGGTTCTATTTCTCGATAAGGTGGGAGAGACAAGATGTGATCACTTGGAGGTGACTTGTCAAGCTATATACTTAGGATTTTATGTTACACTTTAATAAAAAGAACTTTTAAATTCTTTAGCTGATTTGGTAGAAAAAGTTGAGGAAATCTGAAATAGAGAATAAAGTGGCAAAGAAATTTTAAAAATAGAAAAAGCTAAGGAAGGTAAAGGATAAATCTTGAGCTCGACATCCAAGTACTAAGAGTTCCAGAACAAAAGGTTATAGAAGAAAAGTGGAGGAAGAAATTATCCAAAATATTTCAATGGAACTTCCTAGAACTAAAATTCAAAGTAGCCTCCTAATCCATCAAGGCACATCACAAACAAGTTTCAGAATACTGGGGCAAAGAGTAGATCCTAAAATCTTTCAAAGAGAAATAATATCCAACTTCTCCCATCCATATAGGAGCAGAGCCTTCAACATTTGCAGAGAAAACAATTTTCAATGTAGAATTCTACACCCAGCAACACTATCAATTAGTGAAGAATAAAGACTTTTTTTTTTTTTTTTTTTTTTTTAAAGATTTGACTGCACCGTGAAGCTTGCAGGATCTTAATTCCCTGACCTGGGATTGAACCCCGGCCCTCAGTGGTGGAAGTGCAGAGTCCTAACCACTGGACAACCAGGGAATTCCTTAAACAAGATTTAAGAATGCTCACAAGGCTAGAGTTTGCTCCCAAATAGGAAAACTGCGTATTGTTTTCTTTCAAAAGTTCACAAATTCAGTGCTTGAGAAATGAAGCAGGTAAACAACAGGACTAGTAAAGTCTGTTTTGGGAGCTGTCTGCCAGCAAACAAGCAGGTCTCTGTCCAGGAATTCTTTTCTTATGAGGGGGCTTGAAGGGAGGTTCTGTTTACATCCCACCCTGCCCTTCTCCCCTTCAACCACCCTCACTTCTTTTTTCTTGAACTTCTCATAGTGATAGAAATTGGTGGCTTTGTCCTTAGCAGGACTCTTGTGGTTAGGGATGGGGGGATCCCTTCTCAAAGGGCAAGTGTTGGGCTCTTCTTTGTTCTCCATTTGGGGGCATTGAGTGCCTCGTGATAAGATCGGTGGGCTGCTCATAATTTACACACTGCTGGTGAACACAGAGGATGTTTCATTGTCTTTCTTCTTGTTCTGCTGCCCTGCCAACAGATGTTAGCATCCTCCATGGAAATATTTTTTATTTCAGCATCACGTTGGAGGTCCACCTTGGGGATGCTGCTCAGCATCTGGTTGGGAGACATCTCCACGGTCTTTGCTGAGGATGCTTGCTGCAGGTTCATAGAGACTGCATTCTTCAGCTTGACTTTCTGCTTTCGTGTTCTGCATCTGTTTCCTCTTCTTCAGCTCTGTCTCAAAGTTCTCCATCATGTGTCAACCTCATGCCTTTGGTTGGTTTCTGCAAGAAGGACGTGCTCATCAAACGGGGTCTTCCTGGGCTTCCCTGGTGGCGCAGTGGTTGAGAGTCCGCCTGCCGATGCAGGGGACACGGGTTCGTGCCCCGGTCCGGGAAGATCCCACATGCCGCGGAGCGGCTAGGCCCGTGAGCCATGGCCGCTGAGCCTGCACGTCCGGAGCCTGTGCTCCGCAACGGGAGAGGCCACAACAGTGAGAGGCCTGCATACCGCAAAAAAAAAAAAAAAAAAAAAAAATGGGGTCTTCCTCTTCACTGATCTCTTCTGTGCCCCTGTTCAGTTTCCATATGTCTCCACACCTCTTGTCTTCTGAGTGGTCTCCCCTTATACTTTCTCACCAGCAGGACCACAGCACAGGCCATGAGCCCCCTTCCCCAAGTCCTGCACCCCTCAGGTCTCCTCCAGTTTGATAAGCTTCTTTTGAGTCCAGCTCATCTTCCCACAACTCTGAGTGGGTCCAGTGTGGGTGGAGAGTCTCCATGATGGCACAGACCCTGAGGTCCAGCTGCAGCAGTCAAGATATTTTTCGACATGCAAGATCTCAAAAAACAAAGACAAGACAAAAACAAAACAAAAAAGCCTCTCAGTCACGCTTTCTTATGACGCTACGTATGTACTCTCTGAAAACAAAGGAATAAATCTAGAAAGAGAAAGGTATTGGCTCCAGAAACCAGGGATCCAACAAGAGAGAAGGGAAGCAGTCCCCAGGAGACGCTGAAGAGAGGCCATAAGATGGTCTGCACATTCGACAGGAGGGCAGAGGGGTCCAGGAGGAAGGGCTCCGTGAAAAAGAATGAAACTGACAGACAACCTCTGTTACAGTATGGAGGCAGGCTTATACCTCCAGCAGAGTCATTTACTAACTCCAGGGAAACCGTAATTTGTTCAAGAAAGGAAATATAATCAGAGCTTAATAAAGAGCTAAGCTGCTATTTACAGGGGCATAATGAAAATGCTAAATCTAAAAATTATTATGTAACTTAATTGAGTGGAAGGGAATATGAGTGTGGGAGGGAAAAGCTGTGAGTTGTGTGGGAAGAGAGTGAGACCCTGACTTTCAAATTGGCAAATGGCAATCATTTCTAAGATATTAAAATATCAAGAAATGGCAGTACAAAACTAGCTAAAGGGTTACAATGGCTGCATGGAGGATGTGAAAATTGGAGAGGGGAGGGGCATGGTAGAAGACTTCTGGTTTTCTCTTGCAGAACTGTAAGCAGCTTTTGGCAGGAAAGAGGTCTTTGCAGGAAAGAGCTCTCTACAGCGGCCCCCTTTGTCTTGTCACTAACCTTACACCAGGTGCCTGTCATGCTCTACTCATCTCCGGCTCTAGCACACATTTCACATCTTTTGACCACACGGAACCTTGCCTAACCTGTTGGTTCTTTCCATAGATCAAAGAAGTAGAAATGAAGAATAAGTGAGGACTTCCAGGTAAGATGGCGGCAGAGTAAGACGCGGAGATCACCTTCCTCCCCACGGATACACCAGAAATACAGCTACACGTGGAACAACTCCTACAGAACACCTACTGAATGCTGGCAGAAGACCCCAGACATCCCAAAAGGCAAGAAACTCCCCACATACCTGGGTAGGGCAAAGCGGAGAGATTCCCGCACAGAGGATCGGTGCCGAGCGGCACTCACCAGCCCGAGAGGCTTGTCTGCTCGCCCTCCAGGGCGGGCGGCGCTGGAAGTTGAGGCTCGGGCTTCGGTCAGAGCGCAGGGAGAGGACTGGGGCTGGCGGCGAGAACTCAGCCTGAAGGGGGCTAATGTGCCACAGCTAGCCGGCAGGGAGTCCGGGAAAACTCTGGAGCTGCCGAAGAGGCAAGAGACTTTTTCTTCCCTCTTGGTTTCCTGGTGCGCGAGGAGAGGGGATTAAGAGCGCTGCTTAAAGGGGCTCCACAGACGGGCGCGAGTCACGACTGAAAGCGCGGAGCCCAGTGACGGGCGTGGGACGCTGGGGCTGCTGCTGCCGCCGCCAAGAAGCCTGTGTGCGAGCGCAGGTCACTGTCCACACCGCCCTTCCGGGAGCCTGTGCAGCCCGCCACTGCCGGGGTCCCGGGATCCAGGGGCAGCTTCCCTGGGAGAACGTACGGTGCGCCTCGGGCTGGTGCAACGTCACGCCGACCTCTGCCGCTACAGGCTCAACCCGCACTCCGTGCCCCTCCCTCCCGCCCGGCCTGAGTGAGCCAGAGTCCCCGAAGAGGCTGCTCCTTTAACCCTGTCCTGTCTGAGCGAAGAACAGATGCCCTCCGGCGACCTACACGCAGAGGCGGGGCCAAATCCAAAGCTGAGACCCAGGAGCTGTGAGAACAAAGAAGAGAAAGGGAAACCTCTCCCAGCAGCCTCAGAAGCAGCGGATTAAAGCTCCACAATCAACTTGATGTACCCTACCTCTGTGGAATACATGAATAGACAACAAATCATCCCAAATTGAGGAGCCAGGCGTCAGTGGTGTGCCTCTGAGGTGGGAGAGCCAACTTCAGGACACTGGTCCACAAGAGACCTCCCAGCTCCACATAATATCAAACGGCGAAAATCTTCCAGAGATCTCCATCTCAACACCAGCACCCAGCTTCACTCAACGACCAGCAAGCTACAGTGCTGGACACCCTATGCCAAACAACTAGCAAGACAGGAACACAACGCCACCCATTAGCAGAGAGGTGGCCTAAAATCATAAAAAGTCCGCAGACACCCCAAAACACACCACCAGACGTGGACCTGCCCACCAGAAAGACAAGATCCAGCCTCATCCACCAGAACACAGGCACTAGTCCCCTCCACCAGGAAGCCTACACAACCCACTAAACCAACCTTAGCCACTGGGGACAGACACCAAAAACAATGGGAACTACGAAACTGCAGCCTGCAAAAAGGAGACCCCAAACACAGTAACATAAGCAAAATGAGGAGACAGAAAAACACACAGCAGGAGAAGGAGCAAGATAAAAACCCACCAGACCTAACAAATGAAGAGGTAATAGGCAGTCTACCTGAAGAAGAATTCAGAATAATGATGGTAAAGATGATCCAAGATTCTATTTCCCAGATCCAAAATCTTGGAAATAGAATAGACAAAATGCAAGAAACAGTTAACAAGGACCTAGAAGAACTAAAGATGAATCAAGCATCGATTAAAAACACAATAAATGAAATAAAAAATACTCTAGATGGGATCAATAGCAGAATAACTGAGGCAGAAGAACGGATAAGTGAGGTGGAAGATAAAATAGTGGAAATAACTGCTGCAGAGCAAAATAAAGAAAAAAGAATGAAAAGAACAGAGGACAGTCTCAGAGACATCTGGGACAACATTAAACACACCAACATTCGAATTATAGGGATCCCAGAAGAAGAAGAGAAAAAGAAAGGGACTGAGAAAATATTTGAAGAGATTATAGGTGAAAACTTCCCTAATATGGGAAAGGAAATAGTTAATCAAGTCCAGGAGGCACAGAGAGTCCCATACAGAATAAATCCAAGGAGAAATACGCCAAGACACATATTAATCAAACTGTCAAAAATTAAACACAAAGAAATCATATTAAAAGCAGCAAGGCAGGGCCTCCCTGGTGGCGCAGTGGTTGAGAGTCCGCCTGCGGATGCAGGGGATACGGGTTCGTGCCCCGGTCTGGGAGGATCCCATATGCAGCGGAGCGGCTGGGCCCGTGAGCCATGGCCGCTGGGCCTGCGCGTCCGGAGCCTGTGCTCCGCAACGCGAGAGGCCACAACAGTGAGAGGCCCGCATACCGCAAAAAGAAAAAAAAAAAAAAAAAAAAGCAGCAAGGCAAAAACAACAAATAACACACAAGGGGATCCCCATCAGGATAACAGCTGATCTCTCAGCAGAAACTCTACAAGCCAGAAGGGAGTGGCAGGACATAATTAAAGTGATGAAGGAGAAAAACCTGCAACCAAGATTACTCTACCCAGCAAGGATCTCATTCAGATTTGATGGAGAAATTAAAACGTTTACAGACAAGCAAAAGCTGAGAGAGTTCAGCACCACCAAACCAGCTTTACAACAAATGCTAAAGGAACTTCTCTAGGCAAGAAACACAACAGAAGGAAAAGACCTACAATAACGAACCCAAAACAATTAAGAAAATGGGAATAGGAACATACATATCGATAATTACCTTAAATATAAATGGACTAAATGCTCCCACCAAAAGACACAGATTGGCTGAATGGATACAAAAACAAGACCCATATATATGCTGTCTACAAGAGACCCACTTCAGACCTAGAGACACATACAGACTGAAAGTAAGGGGATGGAAAAAGATATTCATGCAAATGGAAATCAAAAGAAAGCTGGAGTAGCAATTCTCATATCAGACAAAATAGACTTTAAAATAAAGACTACTAGAAGAGACAAAGAAGGACACTACATAATGATCAAGGGATCGATCCAAGAAGAAGATATAACAATTGTAAATATTTATGCACCCAACATAGGAGCACCTCAATACATAAGGCAAATACTAACAGCCATAAAAGGAGAAATCGACAGTAACACAATCATAGTAGGGGACTTTAACACCCCACTTTCACCAATGGACAGATCATCCAAATGAAAATCAATAAGGAAACACAAGCTTTAAATGATACATTAAACAAGATGGACTTAATTGATATTTATAGGACATTCCATCCAAAAACAACAGAATACACATTTTTCTCAAGTGCTCATGGAACATTCTCCAGGATAGATCATATCTTGGGTCACAAATCAAGCCTTGGTAAATTTAAGAAAATTGAAATTGTATCAAGTATCTTTTCCGACCACAGTGCTATGAGACTAGATATCAATTACAGGAAAAGAGCTGTAAAAAATACAAACACATGGAGGCTAAACAATACACTACTTAATAACGAAGTGATCACTGAAGAAATCAAAGAGGAAATTAAAAAATACCTAGAAACAAATGACAATGGAGACACGACGACCCAAAACCTATGGGACACAGCAAAAGCAGTTCTAAGAGGGAAGTTTATAGCAATACAATCCCACCTTAAGAAACAGGAAACATCTCGAATAAACAACCTAACCTTGCACCTAAAGCAATTAGGGAAAGAAGAACAAAAACACCCCAAAGTTAGCAGAAGGAAAGAAATCATAAAAATCAGATCAGAAATAAATGAAAAAGAAATGAAGGAAACGATAGCAAAGATCAATAAAACTAAAAGCTGGTTCTTTGAGAAGATAAACAAAATTGATAAACCATTAGCCAGACTCATCAAGAAAAAAAGGGAGAAGACTCAAATCAATAGAATTAGAAATGAAAAAGGAGAAGTAACAACTGACACTGCAGAAATACAAAAGATCATGAGAGATTACTACAAGCAACTCTATGCCAATAAAATGGACAACCTGGAAGAAATGGACAAATTCTTAGAAATGCACAACCTGCCAAGACTGAATCAGGAAGAAGTAGAAAATATGAACAGACCAATCACAAGCACTGAAATTGAAACTGTGATAAAAAATCTTCCAACAAACAAAAGCCCAGGACCAGATGGCTTCACAGGTGAATTCTATCAAGCATTTAGAGAAGAGCTAACACCTATCCTTCTCAAACTCTTCCAAAATATAGCAGAGGGGGGAACACTCCCAAACTCATTCTACGAGACCACCATCACCTTGATACCAAAACCAGACAAGGATGTCACAAAGAAAGAAAACGACAGGCCAATATCACTGATGAACATAGATGCAAAAATCCTCAACAAAATACTAGCAAACAGAATCCAAGAGCACATTAAAAGGATCATACACCATGATCAAGTGGGGTTTATTCCAGGAATGCAAGGATTCTTCAATATATGCAAATCAATCAACGTGATACACCATATTAACAAATTGAAGGAGAAAAACCATATGATCATCTCAATAGATGCAGAGAAAGCTTTCGACAAAATTCAACACCCATTTATGATAAAAACTCTGCAGAAAGTAGGCATAGAGGGAACTTTCCTCAACATAATAAAGGCCATATATGACAAACCCACAGCCAGCATCATCCTCAATGGTGAGAAACTGAAACCATTTCCACTAAGATCAGGAACAAGACAAGGTTGCCCACTCTCACCACTCTTATTCAACATAGTTTTGGAAGTTTTAGCCACAGCAATCAGAGAAGAAAAGGAAATAAAAGGAATCCAAATCGGAAAAAAAGAAGTAAAGCTGTCACTGTTTGCAGATGACATGATACTATACATAGAGAATCCTAAAGATGCTACCAGAAAACTACTAGAGCTAATAAATGAATTTGGTAAAGTTGCCGGATACAAAATTAATGCACAGAAATCTCTGGCATTCCTATATACTAATGATGAAAAATCTGAAAGTGAAATCAAGGAAACACTCCCATTTACCATTGCAACAAAAAGAATAAAATATCTAGGAATAAACCTACCTAAGGAGACAAAAGACCTGTATGCAGAAAATTATAAGACACTGATGAAAGAAATTAAAGATGATACAAATAGATGGAGAGATGTACCATGTTCTTGGATTGGAAGAATCAATATTGTGAAAATGACTCTACTACCCAAAGCAATCTACAGATTCAATGCAATCCCTATCAAACTACCACTGGCATTTTTCACAGAACTAGAGCAAAAAATTTCACAATTTGTATGGAAACACAAAAGACCCTGAATAGCCAAAGCAATCTTGAGAACGAAAAATGGAGCTGGAGGAATCAGGCTCCCTGACTTCAGACTATACTACAAAGCTACTGTAATCAAGACAGTATGGTACTGGCACAAAAACAGAAAGATAGATCAATGGAACAGGATAGAAAGCCCAGAGATAAACCCACGGACATATGGTCACCTTATCTTTGACAAAGGAGGCAGGAATATACAGTGGAGAAAGGACAGTCTCTTCAATAAGTGGTGCTGGGAAAACTGGATAGGGACATGTAAAAGTATGAGATTAGATCACTCCCTAACACCATACACAAAAATAAGCTCAAAATGGATTAAAGACCTAAATGTAAGGCCAGAAACTATCAAACTCTTAGAGGAAAACAGGCAGAACACTCTATGACATAAATCACAGCAAGATCCTTTTTGACCCACCTCCTAGAGAAATGGAAATAAAGACAAAAATAAACACATGGGACCTAATGAAACTTAAAAGCTTTTGCACAGCAAAGGAAACCATAAAGAAGACCAAAAGACAACCCTCAGAATGGGAGAAAATATTTGCAAATGAAGCAACTGACAAAGGATTAATCTCCAAAATTTATAAGCAGCTCAGGCAGCTCAATAACAAAAAAACAAACAACCCAATCCAAAAATGGGCAGAAGACCTAAATAGACATTTCTCCACAGAAGATATACAGACTGCCAACAAACACATGAAAGGATGCTCAACATCTTTACTCATTAGAGAAATGCAAATCAAAACTACAATGAGATATCATCTCACACCAGTCAGAATGGCCATCATCAAAAAATCTAGAAACAATAAATGCTGGAGAGGGTGTGGAAAAAAGGGAACACTCTTGCACTGCTGGTAGGAATGTGAATTGGTACAGCCACTATGGAGAACGGTATGGAGGTTCCTTAAAAAACTACAAATAGAACTACCATATGACCCAGCAATCCCACTACTGAGCATATACCCTGAGAAAACCATAATTCAAAAAGAGACATGTACCAAAATGTTCATAGCAGCCCTATTTACAATAGCCCGGAGATGGAAACAACCTAAGTGTCCATCATCGGATGAATGGGTAAAGAAGAGGTGGCACATATATACAATGGAATATTACTCAGCCATAAAAAGAAATGAAATTGAGCTATTTGTAATGAGGTGGATGGACCTAGAGTCTGTCATACAGAGTGAAGTAAGTCAGAAGGAGAAAGACAAATACTGTATGCTGACACATATATATGGAATTTAAGAAAAAAAATGTCATGAAGAACATAGGGCTAAGGAATAAAGACACAGACCTACTAGAGAATGGACTTGAGGATATGGGGAGGGGGAAGGGTAAGCTGTGACAAAGTGAAAGAGCGGCATGGACATATATACACTACCAAACGTAAGGTAGATAGCTAGTGGGAAGCAGCCGCATAGCACAGGGAGATCAGCTCGGTGCTTTGTGACCGCCTGGAGGGGTGGGATAGGGAGGGTGGGAGGGAGACACAAAAGGGAGGGGATATGGGAACATATGTATATGTATAACTGATTTAATTTGTTATAAAGCAAAAAATAAAAAAATAAAATTTAAAAAAAAGGAATAAGTAATTAACAGATGACCAGATCTCTCTTCCCCAGCTTCCCCTTCAGTAATCTCATGAACAAACTGCATGAACAAGACAACATCTAAAGAGAGATCGTGAGGAATCAATGAGCCTGCACACACACCTGCACGCAGTGGGGGATGGTGAGGACTCTGACCCTGTATCTCAATGATTCACTGAGATTATTATTTCTTTTTAAAGGCTTTCATGGCTGAGCAGAATCTTCAGAGATGGTTTTTAGGAGACACTGAGTCCACCATCTCCCCAGATTGCTGGCCTTCTGATTAAAAGCAACTTTTCTTTCTACCAACATTTCTTTCTCTCTCTCTCTCTCTCTCTGTCGCTTTCTTGTATTGATTTTTGAGCAGTGAGCAGCTGGGCCAGATTCAGTAACAGACCTATTTGACATTATAAGCCAGGAGCCTATCTATAACCTATAAAAACCAAACAGCTGGGTACAGGCAGCTAGGCACTGTATTGCACTTAGGCAGGTCATTTGCCTCTGGAACAGGATACGCAAAAGTGTCCATGGCTGTGGTAGCCTGGAGAGACTGCTGGGGAAGGTTTGCTTTGCTTTAGTCTTACAGGAGAAGCTGTAGCAAGACACAGGCAGCTGGGATGGGAGGAAGCCTGGACCCACTCTGCTCACCAGCTGGTGGAAGCTTGAATCCACATAAAGGACAGAAGTGGTCTTTTCTACTGGAAGGAATCACTGAAAAAGATGGACTTACAAGGAGGAAGAAGCTCAAGACACAGGTAGGAGTCCACATGAGAGCATCAGTTTAGGGTCTTTTCTTTGAGGGAATCTTTACCTTGTCTGGCAGTATGCCCCAACTGCAGTAGGCACTGGAGGACTTGGGCTACAGAACCCTTCCTGGGAAGGTGGCCTATCCACTTGCTAACCCACATGTGAACTAACTAGCACAAGTCCCTCAGGCTCACCCATCGCTCACCCATCCAGGCAGCTGTCCTAGCTCATGACATTGTTGAGCCCCGGATGAAAGTGGATACATCAAATGGGCCTCCCCTGGGTATTCTTTGTTAATCCCTTGAAGTACTCTATTTCACGAGCAATTCCCAAGCTGTTTGGTACGACAAGGTTAATTACCAGAGCAGTTGTTCTTTCTGTCACCCAAGAACATTGATAACAAGAGAGGAGACGGAAGGTGAGATGGGGGTCTGGTTTCTTGTCCTGGTCCTGTCTTTTTTCTTAAATTTTTATTATTTATTGGCATATAGTTGATTTACAATGTTGTGTTAGTTGCAGGTGTACAGGAAAGTGATTCAGTTATACATATACACATATCCATTCTTTTTCAGATTCTTTTCCCATGTAGGTTACTACAGAGTATTGAGCAGAGTTCCCTGTGCTATACAGTAGGTCCTTGTTGTTTATCTATTTTATATAGAGTAGTGTGTATATGTTAATCCCAAACTCCTAATTTATCCCTACTCCCCCTTCCCCTTTGGTAACCATGTTTGTTTCTATGTCTGTGAGTCTGTTTCTGTTTTGTAAATAAGTATCATCTTTGTATCATCTTTTTAGATTGCACATATGGGTGATATTGTATGATATTTGTCTTTGTCTCTCTGACTTACTTCACTTAGTATGATCATCTCTAGGTCCATCCACGTTGCTGCAAATGGCATTATTTTGTTCTCTTTTATGGCTGAGTAATATTCCACTGTATCTATGTACCACATCTTCTTTATCTATTCATCTGTCAATGGACATTTAGGTTGCTTCCATGTCTTGGCTATTGTAAATAGTGTTGCAATGAACAGTGGGGTGCATGTATCTGTTTGAATTATGGTTTTCTCTGGGTATATGCCCAGTAGTGGGATTGCTGGGTCATATGGTAGTTTTATTTTTAGTTTTTTAGGGAACCTCCATACTGTTCTCCATAGTGGTTGCACCAATTTACATTCCCACCAACAGTGCAAGAGGGTTTCCTTTTCTCCACACCCTCGCCAGCATTTATTGTTTGTAGACTTTTTGATGATGGCCATTCTGAGCTGTGTGAGGTGATACTTCATTGTAGTTTTGATTTATGTTTCTCTAATAATTAGCGATGTTGAGCACCTTTTCATGTGCTAACATCACACTCAACGGTGAAAAGCAAAAAGCATTTCCTCTCAGATCAGGAACAAGACAAGGATGTCCACTCTCGCCACTTTTATTCAACGTAGTTCTGGAAGTCCAAGCCACGGCAATCAGAGAAGAAAAAGAAATAAAAGGAAACCAAATTGGAAAAGAAGAAGTAAAACTGTCACTGTTTGCAGATGACATGATACTGTACACAGAAAATCCTGAAGATGCTACCAGAAAACTACTAGAGCTCATCAATGAATTCGGTAGAGTTGCAGGATACAGAATTAATACACAGAAATCTCTTGCATTTCTGGTCCTGTCTTAATGAACACAGCTGTTAATTGTTCTCTGACTCAGGTTACCATTCATTTTCCCTTATAAGTTTGGACTTCCTCAAGGGAATAAATATTATTTTATTCATCTTTATTTTTTCTTTGATGCCTACAAAATTGCCCATAACCAAGCAAGCACTCAGAGATATTTCTTTTTGAATTAATGAACTGAGTGCACTTAGTCCCCTTAGCAATCACTGCCTCACCCCACGTGTTGAGGGCAACATTCAGAGGTTCCATTGTCTTTTACTGATTCAGTTCTCTGTTGATTCTTCCTCCTCCTAACTCTGTGTCCTTCTCTGTTGATTTATTTTTTCCTCTCTTGGCTCTCTGGGTCCCATTCGTTCTTTCCAATATTGCCTTGAAGCTGTGATTCTCAGCCATGTAATAACTTCCATTATGTCCAAGTCTCTAAAAATGTTCAGAACAGTAACAATTTAAATTTCCATCCATTAAGTTTTACATAAATAAAACATGCCTAACTTGGGTGGAGAGAAGTGGAAAAGAAGTTAGGGAATTAAATAAACAAGAGGATGTTGCAACCTCCAGAAAGTTGGGAAAGGTCTGTCCCAGAGGACCAGAAACCAGGTACTTTTATTAGTACTGGGCCTGACCATCTGTAGCAGACCCCGATAGAAATAAATCTTGTTAAAGCAATATTTTCCAAGCTCTGCTGCTCACCTGGTTTTGTTCTTACTGGGTCTTGGAATCACAACAGACATGGTCACAGAGTGGACTCATGGCTCAGGTGGTCATTTTAAGAATAATCAGAAGGGCTCCTAAATGCAAGTATTCTGAAGTTAACAAAAAGTTGACTTTTTTTCCCAGGAAGTAGCTGGGATGGTGTCCTTTCAATTTTCCTATATGTCACTCTCATTAAATCTAGCTATAAGGTATCTCGACTCTGGCTGGCATTGGCTGAGAACAAATGCCATGCTTTGGGGGGATGGGTTACGTTCAAGGATATGATCAGGGAGACTAGTTAGAGAGCTACTGAAATAAGCCACAGCAAATGAGAGCACAGGTAGTTGGAGAGATCAGATGCTGGGTGTACTTTGAAGCAGAGTGGACAGGACTTGCTGATGGTTCCGATGTGGAGTATGGGAGATGAAGATTCAAGAATTTTTTGCCTGAGAAACTTGAAGAATGAATTTGCCATTTACTGTGATGGGAAAGGACTATGGGGGGAATGTTTCTGGATAAAAATAGTTTGGCTTTGAAGATGTCAAATTTGAGAAGCTCATAGAACCTCAGGGGAGATGTCAAGTATGTGAGTGTGGAATTCAGAAGACAGGTCCAAGATGGAGAAATAAATATGCAAATCTTCCTCCTATATATGTCTTTAAAGCTGTGGGGCATCAGGGAGTGAGCAGAGAAAGAACAAAAGACATATTTTAAAGGACTCATTAACAAAGGACAAAGAACTGTGGATTCCTGGGAAGCCAGTTCTTGGAAGTAGAGAAGAGGAGGAGAAACTGCTGGTGAGACTGGGGCTGAGAAGGAATAGGGGGCCACAAAAGAGGTGTCCTAGAACCCCAGGGAAGAAGTCTGTGGAGAAGGCAGGAGTCATCAAAGACGGAGACACTGACTGCTGGATTCAGCGACACACAGGTCACCTGGACGAGCGCAGAGATCGAGGAACGGGAGGGATGAAGGCCTGGCCAGGGTAGGTTCATGAGACAATGAGAGAAGGGGAAGAGGAAGAGGCAGGCATTGGAACTCTTAGGAACGTGGCTGGAAAGGGAAGCAAAGAAAAGACGCAGCCTGGGGGAAGGATGTGGGATCAAGGGGGTTTCCTTGGAATTGCAGTGCTGTGGTTACCATTATTGAGATGGGAGTGGCACGGCGTGTTTATACGATAGAGGGAGAAATGAACAACAGGAGAGGGGCCTGATGGAAACGGAGGGCTTGGGTATCACATCCAGGATGTACAGGATAGGGACAAAGGCAGGCAAAATGGAGAACTGCATGGTGAGCTGTGTGGAAGTTCTCTTCTGATACTTCCATTTTCTCAGGGAAATAAGAAGCAAGGTCAAGAGCAGGGCGTGAAGGAGGGAAGGATGTCAGACCCGGGAGGTCTGATGACTGCGTTGGGATTTCTTCAGGATTCTCTGTTTGCTTCTTTATTGAAAATAAAGTCCTGGGCGTCCCTGGTGGCACAGTGGTTGAGAGTCCGCCTGCCAATGCAGGGGACACGGGTTCGTGGCCCGGTCCGGGAAGATCCCACATGCCGCGGAGCGTCTGGGCCCGTGAGCCATGGTCGCTAAGCCTGCGCGTCCGGAGCCTGTGCTCCGCAACGGGAGAGGCCACAACAGTGAGAGGCCCACGTACCACAAAAAAAATAATAATAAAATAAAATAAAATAAAGTCCTTATAAGCTGAGTCTTTATCAGTTGATGATTTCCAGAACATTCCCTTCTCACTAATATACTCTTGAAAATGCTGCTATTTGATGAGATAATGGGATTTTTCGTGGGCAGATCCCCATTTCTTTCTGTGCTGCTGTGATGGGAATGATACTTTAAATCCTATTTAGAGGAAAAATCAACTCAATACAACAACTCAATTCAGCATCTCTTGGCAGAGTGCCATGTGCCATGTACTTCCAGCCAGGTGTCCAAGCTACGGGCTGGTCCCCATGGATAGTGCCATCACTGGCTTTTTATGTAACACAATTAAATGCCTCCTGATGGCAGCAGCTGTCACTGCTGCTCTTTATTGCACTTTACTGCTCAACCAACACCGGCCCAGATCACCTGGGTTATAGGAACAGTCATGGTAGTTCCCCATTGTATTTGGAGGGCCATTTGCCTCAGAGGGAAAAAGAGAAAGAAAGAAAGAAAATAAGCTTAGGTGACTTCTCCTCATTTTGTTCCTGGCTGGTTATTTTGGAGGGTACGGGACTTCACTTTGTCTTTCTTTTTTTTTTTTTGAATTTTATTTTATTTATCTTTTTATACAGCAGGTTGTTCACTTTGTCTTAAAGAGAAATAAAGATTCAATTTGCTCTCTATATTAAAGCCCCAATGACAAATTTTGTCAGAGACTTAAAAAGCACCCTTTAAAAAAGTAGACAATGGGGACTTTCCTGGTGGCGCAGTGGTTAATGCTCCACTCTCCCAATACAGGGGGCCCTGGTTCAATCCCTGGTCAGGGAAATAGATTCCACATGCATGCCGCAATTAAGAGTTGGCATGACACAACTAAGGAGCCAGCGAACTGCAACTAAGGAGCTCCTGAGCTGCAACTAAGGAGCCCATGTGCCACAACTAAGGAGCCAGCAAGCCACAACTAAGACCCAATGCAACCAAAAAAAAAAAAAAAAAAGTAGACAGTGGGGACTGGATTTATATTGCTTTGTACCTACTTACAACTGCCGGCTGCCATCCAAAAACATGAAACAGTTTTAAAATTACAGTTTTGGAAAAGGCTATCCTTGATAATGTATCCTTTTGTTCATTACTGAGACCTGAAGTTAAAGGCATTTGAGAATGTTTCTTCTGAGTAATGAAGAGAGAGAGAGAAAGGAAAAAATACAAGTTGATCTGTTTGATTAGGGGCAAAAACTGTTTAGAAGAGCTGCAGAGAAAAAATATGGAGATAATAAAATAGCTGTTGGAAAGTGGACTCATCATGAATAATTAGAAATCATTTAACTTACTAATGAAATAGCTACACTGCGGTTGCCATCATGTATGCAGGAAGGGAATATTTAACTTGTAGGCACTATTAGCACTATGTAAAGTTGCTTTTTTAAGTCAAGTAACAAAAGCACAGAAGGAGCAAATTAAAGCACTCGAAAAAAAGAAAATTCAATTTGCGATGAAATTTTCCACGGAATGATTCTGCTTCCCTATATCCCAAACCTGCTGATTTTTTTTAAGAGCGTGCTGCTCCCACCCAGATTTATCCCAAATTAAGTTGCGGTTTTCATCGTTGTAAATGTGGATTCCTGTAATGCAAATAACTCAACATTAAGAAAGAAGGAGTAATCCTGGTCCCCAAATTATCTAGTGAAATTGTCTTCCCCTAAGAGCGTACGGCATTTGAGGAATAAACACAGGAAACAGAGTAACTCTGCTCACCTCCCCATCACTGCCTTAGTAAGAATTGACTGGGGAATTTACCCCCTCGGGGAAACCATCACACACACGGGCAGTGTACATCCTGCGCTCGGCACTGGGTTTTCATCAATTTCACATGCACCTGCGGGGCCAGCTTTGTGCCAGGCCTGGGGAGGACGTTGGGAGGCCATATGGAGCTGACGGACACCTCCCTGTTTCTCAGGGTCTCCCAGAGTGGATGGCAAGATCACCACGTGTATACGTGACCACAAACCAAGGGTGACACGGATTTCCTGGGTGACACAGGTGCAGGGGAGGAGAGATTCTGACAGGGCCAGCGGATGAGGCGAGATCTGAGTAAGGACTGGAGCTGTCGGTGGCTCCTCGACAAGCACAGGTGCTCGAGAATGACATTGTGCCCTTCTGTGATAACCACATCTCCTACTTTCTAGATGTGATGTTTTGGCCTCTGGGGCCTGAGAGGGGACTGCCCCTCCCAGGGCCAGCCAGTTCCTACAGACAGGAAACAACGCAACTGGGAGCTCACCTTTCACCTGCCAACCAACCCATCTAGAGCCGGCACCCCATCACCTCCTCTACAGGGTGTTCACTCTCCCCCCGCCCTAGTCACCCAGGGCCAGGTGCCAGACACCTAAGGAAGTCCCTACACCCAGAGCCCTGAAGTGATCCAAACCAGCCAGTCCAATGCAGTTTTCTGTAGTCTTAACGCCAACATGCATACATGAGGGTATAAGACTGTCTACAGTGGGTTCAGGCACTCATTGTATTGTGTTTATCGAAGTTTAAGCTAAAGAAGCTTCTCAAGCATTCTTAGTTAAATATCTATATGTAGATATAAGCACCCATACTACAAATAAGATACAATGAGATTTTGGTATAAAGCTTATTCCCTTCTATGCTAGTTAAGAATAGATTCAACAGCATGCATGGCAAAGTCCCCAGTAAGAATAACTTAAATAAGATAGAAGCTTATTCCTCTCTCATATTCAGTCTGAAAGTAGGTGGTCCAAATCTGGTAAGTTTCCTCTACTTAATAAAATACCCAAGTGATCGAGATTCCTTCTATTTTGCCATTTTATCAAATGTGGTCCTCAATCCCAGAGTGGTTTCATGGTCCAGTGTGGCTGCTTGAGGTCCAGTCATCACATCACAAACTCATTCCAGACAGCAGGAGCATGGAAGGGAACAATAAGGGCATGTCTCGGCATTTTAAGCACCATTTCCAGAAGTTTCCATTAGCCAGAATTTAGTCATATAGCCACACTGAGCAGCAAAGGACGCTGGAGGCTGTGATCTTTCACTCTGGGTAGCCATATGGGCTAGCATAAAGTCCAGGGCTCTACTAGTAAAGGAAGAGGGGACAGCTCGCAGGCTCTGCCTGCCCTTCTCACAAGGAATCACTGGGGCCTCTAGGAAGATGTGACAAAGTGCAGTCCAGCCCCTCCACATTCCTGTTTCTCCTCATCCTGGTTCTGTATCTCAGCGGTTCTCCTCTGCATCCTCTGGGGAACGGTGTCCATGACCATGGTCCCTGGAATGACATTTCCCAGTATTTTCAAGAGAGAGAGGAGTGTGGCATTTTTAAAGCGACATTTTCCAGCCCCCGCCTCACTGTCAGAGGCACGCAGGTTGTCATGCCTGGAAGGGTTAAGCTGGCTTGGAGGCCCCAGAAAGGGCAGAGTCTGGTGACTTCTCTTCCTAAATTAGCAGCGTCAAGTATTATAGATGCAAGCTTGGCATTTAAGATTTGCTTTTCTCCCAAGGATTTGCTCTAAAGTGAAAGCCTGGGTTACTTATGACCAGGAAATGGTCTCCCGCCTTCCCTCTCTGTTCTGTCCCATCTCCTCCCCATAGTGGGATGGTGACAGGGGCTGCTCTGGCTTTTGACAGAAAGGGAAGGCTTCTGGGTCGTGGGGCACCTGAAAAGGGCTCGGTCACTTTGTGAAAGCTTTGACCTCTGTGATGCTTGGCTGGTTCAAACCAACAACCAAACATCCCTCAATTTCTTGTGACTGTGTTCTCTAATTAGCATGTGCACATTGTACATACACTATAGGGATGCCCTTGCCTTGGAGAGTTAGCAGGGCAAACCTGGAATTCCATATACAGCTGGAAAGAACACTTATGCACCAACAAGGAAATACATCATGTTTCCAGGTTCAACAGCGACCCGGCCTTCTTAGTGATGCCCGGAGCACCGCACCTCGGTGCCACACTCAGCTGCCTGTCGTTTCTCATTAGAAGCTCACGCACCGCACAGCAGAGCTGGCAGCTCCCACTGCTTGTATGTGGGTGATCGAAACATCCCTATCCCTGTCTTCCTTCTTGCTTCCCAGCCACAGAGTGGCGGAGTGGGGAGGGTTGAGCTCCCTCCAGGGAGCTCCGGGGCTCCCACTAGACCCCGGGGAGGGAACTGCAGAAAGATCAGGGCCCCAGGGCTAATCGTGGTCACCACCCTGTCCACTCAGGGCCTGCGTTGTAAGCGACTCCTCAGTATGTATAGCCCGAGGGTTTATATCCAGTCTCCTTGGGAAGCGGGCTGAAGGTCAGAGCTCTGACTCCTCGCTCTGGTAAATTGGCGTTAAGTTCCATAAGAAAATCCTTTTCCTCTCCACAATTTTCACTGGGTGAAGAAAATCACCCTACTCTTTCCTTACAGCTTAGATTTTCCTAAGAGATTTAAAGTCTCTGATTTTTCAGAGCACAGTGATTGCGTGGCTATATTTCTATATAGAAATACCTCTATATAGAAATACCTCATATATTTCTACCATTCCCTGGGCTTATCTGTTGATTCTCTGAAAACCATATCAATTAATTTTTACTTCAACCCCTGTCACCAGAACTTCTTCACGGTATGGAGATCATATTTTCTGCATCCCAAATGGTTATCTAATGCATGTTTAGACCACAAACAATTTAAACTGTGACTGATCTGGAAAACCTGGGACACTTGGTTGACAATCCCTTGGGTCCAGCCAGACAAGGCGGAGTTTTGGGGTGACTCTGCTCTGTGGCATGTGAGTTAACAGTAACATTTACTGTGTGCTTTCCGTGTTCCAGGCAGTGCGTGAAATGCTTTCAAGACAGAAACACATTACTGGCTTGGGACAAGTGACGTGAAATGGCACCAGCATGCCAAGGAGGACCCTTCCCTTGTCTTTCTGTAATTTAAAGGAGGGCAGCCAACAGCAATCTTCTCAGACTTCCTTGCAGCTAGGGATGACCATGTGACATACTTCTGACTAATGGGAGATAAGCTGAAATTTCTCCTCCTCTGGAGAAAATAACAAAGCTTCACAGCAGCAGGCTTTGTTTTGTCGGCCTTCCTCCCAATTGGAGGACAGGACAGACACAAAGCCTAGAGGGGCCTCATGAGGATGAAAGTTACAAATCAAAGATGGTGGAAAAGAAAGTTAGAAAGAGCCTAAAATAGATAACAAACAAGGACCTGCTGTAGAGCTCTGGGAACTCTACTCAATACTCTAATGGCCTATATGGGAAAAGAATTTAAAAAAGAGTGAATATATGTGTATGTATAACTGATTTACTTTGCTGTACAGCAGAAACTAACACAACATTGTAAATCAACTGTACTCCTATATAAAATAAAATTTTTTTTAAAACGGGAAAAAAATAAAAACACCTTTTTTATTGGACACTGGGTAAACATGAGTATGATTTTCCGTGTTATATGTATATCATAATCCTTTACTCAATAAACAAGTATTATTTAAACAAAAGAAAGAGCCTGAGTCCTTGGTGACACTGCTGAGCCATCCTACCAGCCCTGGACTGCACATCTGGGCCTTCTAGCTCTGTGAGATGAACAATACCCGTCCTGTTGGATTAATTGAGTTTTCTGTTTGTTGCAGCTAAGTAGTAGCAAATACGTAAGTCATTTTCACCGAAGGAGTCTAGGGTCCGAGAGGTTGTCCCCTGCCCAGTGCCACCAGTGATGATGCTGGGTCCAGGTGTGCCCAATTCCAGCGCCTGCGCTGGACCAGCGTACTCTTTCCTCCTTACGAGCTAGGGATCTGGAGTCATGCAGGGCTTGGGACCTTTCTGCGACAGCCTCACCGTTCCCCTCCCTGTTCCCTACGTAGTCCTGTGGCTTTAGCTTCCCTGCTCTCCCTGCCACCCCCTCACCGAGATGTGGTCCAGAACCTTCCCAGAACTTGTGGGAACAAATCTCTCCTGTCAGTTAAGTGTCTCTTTTCTAAGGAGAGGAACCCAGTTTGGGGGAACCTCTGAAGAACTGTTTGTACTTTGTCAAAAATCCTGCAGGGGTCCACAGGTTAGAACCCTCGCTGATGGTTTTTCTATGCCCCTTGAAATAGACTGGCATATTCAAACCCACCGAGCCTGGTCTGTCTGTTTGGCTGTCTCAGGCATTTGGACTGAGGATGCCCATCTGTGTCACACCAGACCTCAGGGTTTCCTGCCTTGCAGCCCAATGACACCGGTCATCACAGTATTTGTATTAGGAAGTCGGTGAGGACCCTGTTCACAGCCCTGCAGGGCATCCTCGCTGTAAGGACCCTTGGGGGAAATGGGTCTCAAAGCCTAAGAGTAGAAAGAAATGCTCTTCTCCTGAGTAACTAACTGAATTCTATTTCATGAACACTGGAACTCATGTAATTGGTTATATTTTTCTGAGCGACTTGCCTAAAAGTGTGTCCAATTAGTGTTTCACTAATTCTTTTTGCCCTTATTTTTCCCTTCACTCTGATTTATTCTTCACGTTCTGATATACCTGTATTTTTGGAGGCCACCTGAGACCTCCTTTTGTGAGCATGGTGTGTACAAAAGCAAAATGCCATTCACCGCAGGACCTCACTGGCTGCTACTATAGCTCAGATGCTCCTTTTTCATCGCCAGCTTTCCTCAAAACGAGGACAGTCCCTAGGCACCATCCAAAATCTAACGGACAGTGACAGCTTTTCCCTCGCTCACTCAGACTGAAGCCAGCATCAGCTGGGAGTCCTGGATCTCGCAAAAGAAATCTGAGGGCACCTGTCAAAAAGAAAGATGGACACAAGGTTTCTCAAATGCAATTAAGTGTTCTGACAGGCAATTGTTTTTCTCATTCAGCCTCACCTAAACATTCAGAGCTTGGCAGTCAGTGTGTGGGTAAGCACTCTTGCTCTTATCAGTGGAGTGCCTCTCTGACACCTGGCAACTCCAGCCACTGGGGCTTGGGGATTAGAAATGGAGTCAGGGGTCTTGTCAAGTAGGACGGTGGCAGCCTGAGCCCAGGAGAGGCCCATGGAATCATGCCCTTCCCCAACCAGCCCTGCAATTGAAGGGGGGTTCAAAATGTATGGTTGAGACTCTAGGCTTTTAAGAAGTGGATCTAAAAAGAGGGGAGAAATAAGAACAGATGTCTTGATCCAGTCACCATCATCCATTGTTTTATTTCAAGAGCATCTCAGCTTTCCACTGTAAAAGGGACCACGTTCCTTTCAGTGAAACGATATTGTAGGAATTCTGTGTCTCTTTTTCAAGTGGTGGGTTATTTAAGCATGAATGCTTTGGATAGTATTTTAAGATGCTCTTTGCATTTTAGACTGATCAAACTCACCTTCAATGTCAAATATTGCCAAGGAACACGTCCTTGTCTTTGGGCCATGGCTGTTTCACATTTAAAATTGGGCTAGATTGCACAAATGGTCATGAGGTCTC